>NW_026691553.1:1300616-1936866 GCF_020826845.1 Diceros bicornis minor
GGACAGGAACCGTGAGTACTACTGAACTTGGTCTGAGGCTGGAGCGTTTCGGGGGCGGGGGGCCGAGGTCGGCAACTTCGAGATGCGTCTAAAGATAAGAGCGTGATGGGTGGTGGACACGCAGATATATCAGCAGCAGAACAGACAGCAAATCGTCGATTGAGTGATGTAGGTGGTGAGCTTCCGGGTGTGCATGGTTCTGTTTCTCTGTGTGTTTGCAACTTTCCTAATAAAATGTTGGGGGGGGACACAAGAGGCACCCCTCTTGTTTATCAAACCCAGGAACCAGGACTGGAAGGGAGCTTTCTTCCTTGCTCACGAGTGTCTGAAGAGCCTCGTGGTTACCGTGGAGCCTGGGCGCCTGCGCTCGCCCCTGCAGGCCGGGGGCAGGAAACGGGACCCTCGTAAAGGGAGAGAGACTGGAAGGAAGAACAGCACATGGTCCCAGGTGCACGAGTGCTGTGTGAGGCCAGGCTCGTCTCCATGAGCAGTTAGTGGTGAAGGGTTCAGCAGGGCCGCTGGGTGTACCGGCATGGAGATCGGCTGCGTTTCTCTACTCCAGCACCTGACAACTGGAAAGGATACGTTTGAAACAATACGCTCACACGAGCTCCAAAGTCCACCCAGCACCTCTGGCTTGGATCTGAAGGGCGTACGAGCTGCCCACGCTGACAGCCACGGGGCACCGGAGAGAAGCCTCGTCCCTTCTCTGGGGTGGATGTGACAGGTCTGTGTTAGATGTCACTGCCTCGAGTTCTATGGACTCGATGACACCGCAGCAGGGTTCTGGGGAGACTGACAAGCAGACTCCACTGCCCTGGACACCACGGCCTCAGCATAGCCCGGACAGAGCCGGGACAGAGCCAGAGACCCCGGGCCGGGTGCTGCGGTGATGCAGAGACCTCAGGGCACCCAGATGGAGCCGTGACCAGGGGGCAGACTACGGGGGCCAGGGACCTGGCCGCCGCCTGAGGTCATCCATGGCGGTGTCTCCTCCACCATGTAGGTGGGGCAGGGACGGCCCGAGCACAGATGTCACCCAGACTGTCCAGCTGCAGTGGAGTGAGATAAGCTGGGGCCTCTTCCCACAATGGATCCTCTCTGGCATAACAACCACAGGACAGTTGGCTGACACAGCAGCACCGAGACTGGGCGTGAAGGCCCCTGGAGGAGCGGGTACACCACATGGGGCCGTGCTCGAGGCCTTCAGGACCTGGCGAAGGGGGGTCCCAGGACAAGGCCTGGACGGGAGGTGCTCGGAGGGGCCACTGGACCAGAGATACTGGCGCGTGTGCATGGCGCTGTGCACAGTAACCGGCAAATGCACGCGAGGGGCTGGGGCAGCCCTTGCGGTCCACGCAGGTCACCCAGCGGCGATGACCAGAGTCTGGCGCTCCGCCAGCATTAGGGACCTCCTGAGGTCCCAGACCTCGTGCTGGTGCAGTTCAGAGGTTGTGTGCTCACCATTTTTCTCTGTGGATGCCACAGGTCCTGGTGGGTGGGCTCCGGGAGGCCCCATCTGGCTGCGTCTGTTTCTGCCCTGAGAGGGAGGCGGTGCCCGCCCTGGCGTGCTGGTTCTGTCACCAGGGAAGCCGGCCATGGGCTCCTGAGCGGGCAGGGTCTCAGCTGACAAAGCTGGGGCCAGGGCCGCATTGGGGTCCCAGCACGGGCGAGGGGTGCAGGAGGCGGCTGAGTCCGGTGGTGGGGTGTGACACGCCTCCCCGTCCCCTTCTGGCCAGGGGTCCCTGCTGCACCGTCATGGGGGGCGGGGGAAGGGGGCTCCAGGATCAGCGCCGGGCTGCCCCCCTCCCCCGCATGGCCTGGTCCGGCCTTTTGCCACCTCAAGTTTGCAAGCCCCACGTGGAGGCGTCAAGGGGGACTGAGCCCGGAGTGACTGGGCAGGCCCTGGTGGGGAAGGGGTAAGGGCGCCCGCGGGGGCCCTGGGGGCCCGAGGGCGGCATGGCGGGGGGGGGGGGGGGGGGGGGGCTCAGAGCATCTAGGGGTGGGGGAGGGGAGGTGCCCCGGCGCATGGGGGCTGCGGACATCTCGGGCTTTGTTGCAGTGAGACTGAAGACGGGCCGTCGGGTCACGGGGGCTCTTTGTTCTATTTTCGCTTTTTTAGATGGGAGAGTTGGAGGCCCTGGCGCGCTGGCGGGGAGGACCCCGCAGAGGAGTTGGGAGCCGCCCCTTGAGGGGGCCGAGGCAGGGTTGGCCTGGGGGTGGGCGGGGTGCTGGGGTGGGCCGGGGTCTGGAGCACAGAGGGGCTTGCGGGCCGGGGCTGGGGGGGCGGGGGCCCAGGAGAGGAGGGTGCGGGCGGATGAGGACTCCCGCGGCGGCGCGGCTGCCTTGCGGGGCCCGGGAGAGCTGGGCCGAGCTCGGGGTGGGCTGGGGGCAGGAGGTGCCCCTCGGAGGGCGCTGCGACCTGACTGTCTCTCCTCCGCAGGGAAGAATCTCTATACAAATGAATACGTAGCTATCAAATTGGTGAGTCGGGGCCCTGCCCCCGCCCCCCATCCAGGGCCGCCCCGCAGGGCGGGCTCAGATCCTGCTCCCGGCGGGGGTGGGGTCCCGGGCCTGGGCGGGAGGACGGGCCCCGCCCCCGGTAACCCGCGCCGTCCCGCAGGAGCCCATCAAGTCCCGGGCGCCGCAGCTGCACCTGGAGTACCGCTTCTACAAGCAGCTCAGCGCCGCCGGTACGCGGGGCCCGGGGGGCGGGGGGCGCGGCCGAGCGCAGGGGCCGCACGAGCCTGTGTCGCCCTCGCCCGCAGAGGGCGTCCCTCAGGTCTACTACTTCGGGCCGTGCGGGAAGTACAACGCCATGGTGCTGGAGCTGCTCGGGCCCAGCCTGGAGGACCTCTTCGACCTGTGCGACCGCACGTTCACGCTCAAGACGGTGCTCATGATCGCCATCCAGCTGGTGCGGGCGCGGAGGGGCGCGGAGGGGAGAGGGGTCAGACGGGCGGGGAGGGTCAGGTAGGGGCGGGGCCCGGGGAGGGTCAGGCAGGGGAGGGGAGAGGAGCGGGGCCTGGGGAGGGGGAAGGGGGCGGGGCCCGGGGAGGGGAGAGGGGAGAGAGGAAATGGTCAGGCAGGGGAGGGGAGAGGGGCGGGGAGAGGAGGGTCAGGCGGGGGGGGGGGGGCCGGGGCGGCCCGGCCCAGCCCCGCGAGCGCACGTGCGCCCCCAGATCACGCGCATGGAGTACGTGCACACCAAGAGCCTCATCTACCGCGACGTGAAGCCCGAGAACTTCCTGGTGGGCCGGCCGGGCACCAAGCGGCAGCACGCCATCCACATCATCGACTTCGGCCTGGCCAAGGAGTACATCGACCCCGAGACCAAGAAGCACATCCCGTACCGCGAGCACAAGAGCCTGACGGGCACGGCGCGCTACATGAGCATCAACACGCACCTGGGCAAGGGTGAGCGGCGCGCGGGCCGGGCGGGGGGGCGCGGGGGCCGCGCTGACCTGCTGTCCCCCCGCAGAGCAGAGCCGCCGCGACGACCTGGAGGCGCTGGGCCACATGTTCATGTACTTCCTGCGCGGCAGCCTGCCCTGGCAGGGGCTCAAGGTGGGTGGGGCCGGCGGGGGGCGGGGGCGGGGGCCTCGGCGCCGGGCTGACCGCTCTCCCGCAGGCCGACACGCTCAAGGAGCGCTACCAGAAGATCGGGGACACCAAGCGGGCCACGCCCATCGAAGTGCTGTGCGAGAGCTTCCCAGGTGAGGGGCGCCCCGCGGCCCTGCCCCCCGCCCCCCCGCGCCCCGCCCCCGCGCCCGCCCAGCCCTGCCGCTCTCCGCAGAGGAGATGGCCACGTACCTGCGCTACGTGCGGCGCCTGGACTTCTTCGAGAAGCCCGACTACGACTACCTGCGCAAGCTCTTCACAGATCTCTTCGACCGCAGCGGCTTCGTGTTCGACTACGAGTACGACTGGGCCGGGAAGCCCCTGGTACGTGGGGGGACCCTCGGTGTGGGGGGCGGGAAGCGCCTAGTACATGGTGGGGGGACCCTCGGTGTGGGGGGTGGGAAGCGCCTAGTACATGGGGGAGACCCTCGGTGTGGGGGGCGGGAAGCGCCTAGTACATGGTGGGGGGACCCTCGGTGTGGGGGGCGGGAAGCGCCTAGTACATGGTGGGGGGGACCCTGGACATGGGGGCAGGATTTTGGCACACTGGGGCCCTGGTACCGGGAACCCTGGACGTGAAGCGGGTGGGACCCCTGGGCGGTGGGGGCGCGAGTGGGCTGCTGGCCTCAGCGCTGGTCCCTCCCCCTGCAGCCGACGCCCATCGGCACGGTCCACACCGACCTGCCCTCGCAGCCTCAGCCTCGGGACAAAGCCCAGCTACACAGCAAAAACCAGGTGAGGGGCGCGCCAGGACCCCAGCAGTGTGGGGGGCGGGGCCCCGTGACTCCGTGCTGACCGCACCCGCCTGCCCCAGGCACTGAACTCCACCAACGGGGAGCTGAATGCCGACGACCCCACCGCCGGTCACTCCAACGCCCCCATCACCGCGCCGGCCGAGGTGGAGGTCGCCGACGACACCAAGTAAGCCCCGGGCTGCGTCTGGGGGACGGGGACGCCCTGGGCCCCCCTGCCCCGCCTCAGCCCCTGGCCCACCTCCACGCCCTCGCCTTCTCTCCCTTCCAGGTGCTGCTGTTTTTTCAAGAGAAGGAAGAGAAAATCGTTGCAGCGACACAAGTGACCGGGGGTGGGCCCTGAACCCTCCCGCTGCAGCTGCTTGGGGAGCTCGTCACAGCCTCGGGGCCCATGGCGGGCGCCGCAGACTGCAGGGCCGGGCTGCCCGCCCCCGCGGGTCACTTCTTCACTTAAGACTTGGGCCGAGATTTCTACACCCGTGTCTAGTCCTCCCTGCGAGAGCATTAACTATTTACAACCTGGAGAGGAGCCGCGGCCCCCGCGCCCGCCGTGTCTGCGGAAGTGAGTAGAGGCCGCCCGTCCGCGCCGGTAGTGTCATAAAGTCCAGCTTGTCTCCCTCGATCCAAAGGCCGTTTTCTCGAGGGGGGCGCGGCCGGCGGCGCTGCCTGGGCTGCGCTCACCCGGGGCCTCCCCGAACTAAAGGGGAAGGCGGTGGGGGGCGGCCCCCCAACCAAAATGCTGCACCAAAGCTTGGGCCGGCGTGGCCCGCGGGGGTTCTGCCGCACCCAGGCCGGGAACCCGGGGCGGCCACCGCCGGCCCCCCGGCCTGCAGGCTGCGCCGGTGCGCACGGGTTTCTGGTGTCGGCGCCGGCCGAGCAGCGGGACGAGCGCCTGCAGCCCGGCCGGCCCGCGGGCGCGTGCGGAGGCCGGGCCGGTCAGGGCGCGGCCGCGGGGGCCCCTGGAGGCCCCGGCGCTGTGCGGGCGGAGCAGCGGGGGTGTCCCGGCAGCGGCGTGTGCGGCCGGGCCTTGCTTTACAAAGTGTACAGAAATGGCACTTCCGTTTCTCTGATGCTTCCTGGAAGCCATAGAAGTTAGGGGCTTTTTTAAAAAAATAAAGGAAAACGAAACCAGTCCTGAGTGTGGTGTTGGCTCTGTCCAAGAGGCTTGGCTGAGACGGGCCTGCTCCTGGGAGGGACGGGCTAGCCGGTGGTGACAGGCTAGCCGGTGGTGACGGGCTGGGAAGGAGCCAGGGCGCAGTGGCCCCTCGCCGGGAGGAATGGGCGGTGGGGACAAAGTCTCAGAAGGTAGATGGGAGAGCTGGTGTGGTCTTGTTTGGGGGTGGGTGGGATGGAACAGCGGTACCTGAGGGAGAGGAGCGGGGAGAATTCACAGGCTGCAGGGCAGGAGGTTGTCTCGCTGGCTCCCGCACAGGGACGCTGGAGACCCGGCTGACAGGGCTCCCTCTTCCGGGAGAACCCGGGTCCCGGCTTGTCAGGAGGGCTGGGTCCTGAGGGACCTGACGGCAGGGGGCTTAGGAGGTGAGGTCTCTGGGGGGGTGACTGGGTCATGAGCAGGGCCCGGATGGGGTCAGTGCTGTAGAAAGAGTCGCCAGAGCTCGCCTCTGGTCAGCACGTGCAGGCAGCCGTCTGTGGGCCAGGAAGCGGGCCCTCAGGAGACCTGCCCCTGCGGCCCCTGCCGGAGGACTCCAGCCTCAGGACCGTCCGTGGGGTAAACTCCAGCCCTGTTTCTGGTTGTGGCAGCCGAGCCGCCTTGATGGCGGCCAAGGAGGCAGTGCTGAAAATCAGCGGTAGTTGTTGAAAAGAGCTGAAGAGGAGTCTCAGCTGGTGGACGACCACGGCAGCCGCCTAGCCCACCCACCTTCCGGCGTTTTCTCCCCAACAACACGGAGCCACCCGAAGGGGAGACCAAGTGTGCGCTCAACCCTGCCGACACTTCAGGAGTGAGGGAAGTCCCCGTGCTCCCTTCGGGGTCTGGGCTGCCCACCCACCTCTGCTCCTCTGCCCCAGCCAGGTGTCCAGGAGCCAAGGGGGAATTCACAGTGAAACCAGCCCCGGTCCTCCACACCCACGGGCAGGAGAGAAGACCCCGCCTCCCCTGGCAGGTACCCGAGAGAGGCTGAGGAGGTGGTGAGAGTTGGCCAGGCAGCATTTGAAGATGTGAAAACCATCTTGGATCAGAAACTCAAAAACTTAAGGATGGAAGTGGGCAAAGAACAGAACCGAAAATGGCTGCTTGAATTTAGGAAGGAAACGAGAAAAAGTGATTCTGGAAGAGAATAAATTGCAAGGTTCCCCAGACTCCAAGATCTCCCCTGCTCCAGTGAAGCAGGAGTGAAGGGTGTCGGGAGGAGGGTGGAGGCGAAGAAAGAGGCCTGTGTGACTCCGTCTCTGAGGAAGAAATCAGGACGAGGCTAAAACCGCTGTCCAGGAGACATTCCGGATGGAGAGAAGGGCCTGTCGGGTGGGTCTGGGAGGGCTAGAGGACGGCCAGTCCCAGGAAGACAATTCCCATTTCAAAGACGTGGTGATCCTCGGGGCCTGCAGGCAGAAAGACCAAACAATCCCCCGGGCAAGGGGATTCAGCACCAGAATTTTCAAAACCAGCAGGAAGCCAGGCAACAACCGAGCAGCCTCTTCAACAGTTCCGGACCACGAGCGACAGCAGAGGGCGCCCCCCCGCCAGGCTGTCCTGTCTCATGCCCGGCAGCCCTGCCTGTGGCTTCGACTGGAGGACAAGCTTTGCCTGACGGTGAGCACGTTAATACGTATAAACGTACACCCGGGCCTGGAGGAGGGGAGCCTGAGGGTGGGACCAGGGTACCACTTCTGTGATGCCGTGAAGTAGAAATAACGCAACTGTAAAAGCAAGACGAGGAGCGGGAGCTAGAACAAGACCTGTGGCGCTGGACTGGAACCAGGGGATCCGTCCAAATGGTGGTTTTCACCGTGTCAACGGGTGGGTAAACGCTGGGGACGTGCGTGTGTGTGTGCGTGTGCCGGCGTGCACACAGCCATGTCCTGCGCCCCCCTCAGCCCCACTTGTGCGGTCTGTGCCATTTATTTCACTTCTGATGTAAGTGATTAGCCCACAGTTCTCTGTTATTATACTTGCTTTATAGATTCGTCTGTTAAATACGTTTTTTAAGACTTTTATGTATTTATCCACATATGAACATTCTGCAACGCTCTTTATTTCTCCTGCCGACCAGACATTCCTTTCAGCCTGAAGTGCTCCCCTGAATATTTCTTATTATTAATAGTGCAGGTTTGTTGGCAACAAACTCTCTTATCTTTTGCTTGCCTGAAAATATCTTTATTTCGGCTGCATTAACGAAGGATGTTTCTGCTGGGAATGAAATTCTGGGTTGGCAGGTGGTTTGGGGTTTTTTTTTTTGGCCTCTCAACATTTTAAGGACATTATTCCCTTGTTTCTGGTGAGAGGCGAGTTGTCATCGTTATTCTCTTTAAAGTAATGTATCCTTTTGTCTAGCTGCTTTTAAGATTTTTCTCTTTATCTTTGTTTTGAGGTTATTTGACTGTGGTGTGGGGTTTTCTTTGTTTTTATTCTGCTGGGCATTTTGCTCAACTTCTTAGATCTGTGGGTTGATATCTTCCATCAATTTGGGGGAATTTCCTGCTACTATCTCTTCAAGTATTTCTTTGGCGCATTTTCTCCTTTTTCCCCAGGATTCTAGGCACCTGTATGTGGGCCTGGATGATCCCACAGCTTCTGATGCTCTGTTGTGTTTTTTTCCCTCCGTGCTTCAGTTTGGATCACTTTGACCTGTCTGTGGATGTACTCATCTCCTCTGTTGTGTTTTGTCTGCTCTGAAGCTGCCCCGTAAATTCTTTTTCAATATTTTTAGTTTTTGAGTTTCCGTTTCTCTCTTTGTAGAGTTTGTTTCTCTGTTGCAGTCCTCCATCGCCTTGCCCCTCTGCCCACGTCCCCCTGTAACAGATTTATAACAGTGATTTCATCATCCTCGACATCGAATTCCAGCATCTGCGTCCTCTGTGGGTCTGCTTCTCTAGGCTGTTTTCCCCTCTCTCTTGATGATGGGCAACATTTTGCTGCTCCACGTGTCTCCTAACTTCTGTTGCGTTCCAAACACTGTGTGTGAAAGCAGCAGCAGACGTATTTCCCCCTAGAAAGTACACACTCGTTCCTCGACCAGGCAGCCTGGATGCGGGGCTGGTCTCATGAGGGGTCGAGCCGGCTAACTAGGCTGGGTGTCCACTGTGTTAGCTTCAGTTCCAGCCCAGGTGTCTTCAAGTTTGTCTTGGCCTGTCTCGAGGACTCTGGTTTCTTTTTTTTTTTTTTTTTTTTTTAATTTATTTTTTCCCCCGAAGCCCCAGTAGATAGTTGTATGTCACAGTTGCACATCCTTCTAGTTGCTGTATGTGGGACGCGGCCTCAGCATGGGCAGAGAAGCGGTGTGTTGGTGCATGCCCGGGATCTGAACCCAGGCCGCCAGCATCGGAGTGCACGCACTTAACCGCTAAGCCACGGGGCCGGCCCAGGACTCTGGTTTCTAAGCATGAAAGACTGCGGGAGATTTCCCTCTGCTTGTCCCCAGGCACTAAGCAAAGCCCCATGGGAAAAAAATCTGCCCAGCTTTTCGAGTGCCTCCAGGTTCTGGTCCGTTCTGCCAGCCCACACGGGCATCGGTTCTCGGCTGGCTTCTCTCTCCCCACAGAACGCCCTGCCCACAGCAAGCCCCGTCCCCACCTGCGCCCAGCTCGCGGACGCTGCTGGGGGGACACTGGCGAGCCTCGCTCACCTGGGAGGGCTCTCTCCTCCCTGGGAGTTAGTCCCTCTACGTTTCCCAGCATCCACATCTCTGATATATTTATAATTATATATGATTTCTTCTTTTTTTAAAAATTTTATTTTTTTTAAGTTTAGGGTGTATGGATGTGATGAGCCAACATGTGAATACAATGTGAAATGATTAGCACAGTCAAGGTAATCAACACACCCGTCACCTCACAGTTAGCTTTGTGTGTGTGTGAGCACAGGATCCACTCAGCAAATTTCAAGGATACAACCTGGTACAGTATTCTTAGTTGTTGTCCCCATGCTGCACATCAGACCCCAGAACTTCCTCATCTTATAACAGAAAGCCCGTGCCCCTTGACTAGCATCTCCCCATCTCCCCTCCCCCCAGCAGCCACCGTTGAACCCTCTGAGTCTGTGAGTTCAACTTCAGTTTTAGCTTCCACATATACATGGGATCACACATATTTGTCTTTCTGTAACTGGCTTATTTCACTGGGCGTGTCCTCCCCGTCCATCCATATTGTTGCAAATGGCAGGATTTCCTTCTTTTTTAAGGCTAACATTCTGTCCTCTGTGTGTGTATTTTCTTCATCCATTCATCCATCGATGGACACTTAGGTTGCTTCCGTATCTTGGCTACTGTGAATGATGCTACAATGAACATGAGGGTGCACATACCTCTTCAAGATACTGATTTCATTTCCTTTGGATATATTCCCAGAAGTGGGATTGCCGGGTCATATGGTCGTTCTATTTTAGGTTTTTGGGTTTTGTTTTTTTTTTTTTTTTTTTTTGCTGAGGAAGACTTCTCCCTGAGCTAACATCTGTTGCTAATCCTCCTCTTTTTTTGCTTGAGGAGGATTCACCCTGATCTAACATCTGTGGCAATTTTCCTCTTTTTTGTATGTGGGATGCCACCACAGCGTGGCTGGTGAATGGAGTAGGTCTGCGCCTGGGATCTGAACCTGGAGACCCGGGCCACTGAAGCGGAGCGTGTGGAACTTGAACCACTCGGCCATGGGGCTGGGCCCTTATTTTAAATTTTTGAGGAACCTCCATACTGTTTTGCATAGTGGCTGTACCTATATATGATTTCTGTAGTGAGTCTGCCCTTTCTCTAGTTTTTGTGTTTAACCAGCTAAAGTTATGGTCTGCCGTGATTTCCTGGCCAGAAATCAACCCCCTCTTATCTCCTCTGGAACGTCTGTAGGATCTGTAATGATGTCCCCTTTTCATTCCTGGTATTGATCTTGTAAAAAAATAAAAAGTTTTGCTATGGTTTCATCAAAGAACTAATGGTTTGTTTTGTATTTAATTTGCTGCTTCCTTTTTGGTCTATTATTTTATTTCTCCTTTTTTGGGTTGAATTTGCTGTCAATTTTCCAGTTTCTTGAGATGAAAGCTTAGACCATTGATTTTAAACCTTTCTTCTTTTCCAATCTGTGCATAAATTCCCACCTCAGTTCTGCTTTAGCAGGATTCTCAGATTTTGGTGTATTATAATCACAATATCATTCAGTTCAAAATATTCCCTAATTTCCATATGGTTTCTTTTTTAGCCTCTGTTTATGTAAAAGTGTTCCTTTTTTTTTTTTTTTTTTTTTGCTGAGGAAGATTAGCCCCGAGCTAACATCTGTGCCCACCTTCTTCTATTTTGTACATGGGATGCCTGCCAAAGCATGGCTTGATGAGCAGTGTGTAGGTCCACGCCTGGGAATCAAACCTGTGAACCTCGGGCTGCTGATGCAGAGTGCACGAACTTAACCACTACACCACCGGGCCAGACCCTAAAAGTGTTTCTTAATTAGCAAACTTTGGGGGATTTTTTATCTTCCTATGATTGATTTCCAATTTGATTCCATGGCAGTCAGAGGACACCCTCTGTATAAGATAAATTATTCTCATTTAAAAAGTCTTTTTTTTTTTTTTGTGAGGAAGACTAGCCCTGAGCTAACATCCGTGCCCATCCTCCTCTACTTTATATGGGACGCCGCCACAGCATGGCCTGACAAGCGATGTGTCAGTGCACACCCGGGATCTGAACCTGCGAACCCCGGGCCACTGAAGCAGAGTGCAAGAACTTAACCGCTGTGCCACCAAGCCGGCCCCTAAACTATTCTCATTTAGAATTGCCTGAACATTACCTATTTTGGTCATTTTTTCCCCTGCACTTGAAAAGAACGTGTGTTCTCCCTTTGTTGGGTGTAGTGTTCTACATACGTCAAATAGGTCAAAAGTCTGTTGTTCCAGATCCTTCCTGATTTCTTCTTTTTTTTTTTTTTTTGTGAGGAAGATCAGCCCTGAGCTAACATTCGTGCTAATCCTCCTCTCTTTGCTGAGGAAGACCGGCTCTGAGCTAACATCTATTGCCAATCCTCCTCCTTTTCTCCCCAAAGCCCCAGTAGATAGTTGTGTGTCATAGCTGCACATCCTGCTAGTTGCTGTATGTGGGACGCGGCCTCAGCATGGCCGGAGAAGCGGTGCTTCGGTGCGCGCCTGGGATCCGAACCCGGGCCGCCAGCAGCGGAGCGCGCACACTTAACTGCTAAGCCACGGGGCCGGCCCCCTTCCTGATTTCTCTTGTCTGCTTCTTCTGTCATTTGGAGAGAGGTGTGATGCTGTCAGTGTCCGACTATGATTAGTTTCACCCGTTTCTCTTTGTTGCTCCGTCCACTCCTGATTTAAGTATTTTGAACCTGTGCTGCGGTGCAGTTAGGACTGTCACATCGTCCTGTCGAGTCGACCCTTTTGTCACTGTGACCTGTCCTTCCTGACGTGTAGTGATGCTTAATGCCTCAGCGGCGACTGGGTCTGACGTTGGTACAGGCACCCAGCTGTCTTCTGGTGCTGGTGTAACTTTTCCCGTCTTTCCTCTCCAATCTTTCTGTATCTTTATAATTAAAGTGAGATTCTCGTAATTAGCAAGCTGGTTTTGTAGCCAGTCTGACTATCGATCTTTTAATTGGGGGGTTTGAGTCCATTTACACGTCGTGGGGTCACCCATCTGGTGGAGTCTGCCTCCCATCTGGCTCTTTTTCTTTTGACTCTGTCTTTTGTCTTTACTTCCACAGAATTCTGGTTTGGTAGTACTGTCTTCTGGCTGCTTTTACAGTTTTTTTCTTGAGTTTTCAGCAGTTTGAGTGTATGGCGACTTTTTTTTTTTTTTTTTTTAATCCCAGTTGGGGGGGGTCACTGAGATTTTTAACTATGTGAATTGATGTCTTGATTCATTGTGGGACATTCTCAGCTCGCGCCCCGTCAGGTATCGCCCGTGCCCACTCTCCCTTCTCCTCTCTGCAACCCCGCTGACGGGAGCCAGCCCTCTGTGTCCCATGTCTCCTCAACTCCACTCCAGGTTTCCGTTCTCCTTCCTTTTTTTTTTGCTGAGGAAGATTGGCCCTGGACTAACATGTGCCCATCTTCCTCTACTTTATATGTGGGACGCTGCCACAGCATGGCTTGATAAGTGGTGCGTATGTCCGCACCCAGGATCTGAACCCACGAACCCCCGGCTGCTGAAGCAGAGCACGTGAACCTAACCACTGCGCCACGGGGCCAGCCCCGCCCCTTACTTGTTACTGTGCTTCACCTGGGATGTTTTTATTGCCTTGTTCTAGTTCACTAGTCCTGTCTTCTGTGCTCCTAGCCACTGGGTTCTTCATTACAGATATTGTGTTTTTCAGTTCTAGAATGTCAAATACAGATAGATTCCAACTCTGGAAATTCTCCATTATTGCTTCTGTTTCGTCCGTCATTTCCTCTACTGCCTTCAATATATGAATTCTCTGATAACGCCGGTTTCTGAAACATGCGGGGGCGTGTTTCCATTTTCTGTTTCTCAGCACACTTTGTAATTTCTGCAGGATGCTGGACGTTGTCATGACAACAGTAGTCCCACGCAGGGCAGCCCAGGTCTGGTTACCTGCCCCTGCACAGGTGCGGCCTGGGGACCGAGTGGAAGCTTCCTGGGTGCCTGCTGCATTGTGCCAGGCGCAGCCCCAGGTCCAGAGGCAGAGCCCACAGGACCCCCGCACAGCTCACTGCAGCAGGCTCCAGGGGCCCCTCCTGGGCACAGCCCCACGGTGTGGCCTCACCTGCCGGTGGCTGTGCCCAGACAGCCCACCCTCCCCGGGGGTCCCACTGCTGCACAGCAGGGGCAGGCCAGGAGCCGAGAGGTTTCGTGCAGAGGAGGACAGAGGGCACAGGGAGAGTCCCAAACCCCCCAGAGCCCCACATGCTCTGGCTGCCCTGGGGTGAGAAGTCTGTGTCGGGAGATGGCCATTTGAGGTGCGGGCGGGGTCACGGGCCCCTCACAGTGGGGGAGACAGCCACAGGAAGACGGGCTGGGTCTCAAAGCCACCAGGGTCCCACTGCTCTGATGGGAAGAAGCACGCAGGTTGGGGGGTGTTTCTTTCCTTTATTAAAAAAAATCATTTGGGGGTGTGGTGTGAGGAGGGCACACCATTCATGGCTTCGGGGAGGACACAGGGTCCAGCAGAAATCACTGGGGCAGAAACACATTGGGTGGGAGATCTGGGGGCTGGGGAGGGGCTGCGCCCTCCAGCACCTCTGGGCGGAGCGCTCACTCGGGGCCGGTGGGGGACTGCAGTATGCATGGGGGTGTGGGCCCGCGGGGACGTGGCTGGCCCAAAGTATCGCCCTCCCAGGCGGACAGGGTCTGCGGCCTGTGCCCTGGGCTGCAGGGGCCGGGAGGGGCCCGTCCAGAGAGGCTGGACAGGGTGGACCTGGGCCTGGCGGGAAGCCAGCCTGCACGGCCTCCAGGGGGCTCGAGCCCCCACCAGGAGTCCTACTCCCCAGGGCTCAGGCCAGCATCCTGGGGGCCGGGGTTGGGGTGGCCTGAGCGTCCCCACCTAACAGACCAGACCAAAAGGAACACAAGACCCACCCACAGGCAGCAGGAGGGCCCCCAACGTCCCGGCTCCTACCAGAGAAAGGGGAATACAGGCTGCATTGCTGTGTGCAGTTAACAAACAGGAGACGATGTCCTGCCCGAGTCCTACGGGACTGGTGGCCGGTCTGCGGCCCTGAGCTGCAGGGACGGTGGGCGGGACACCCCCACCCAGGGCCTGGCAGACCCTGGCTTGGGGCGGGGGCAGGCCAGTCTGCCCGCGGAGTCCTGAGGGATTGTCTCAGACGGGCCCGCCCACCCCGGCTCTTCTCACCAGGCAGCCACACTCGCCCCACGGAGACGCCCGGAAACGTGGCCGGGGAGGGCAGGCAGCGTGGGGGGCCCACCAAGGGCTTGGCCTGAGGTGTGGGGCACCTACTTGTACGAGGTGATGTGGTGGCCCGGCCGTCCTCCGGGACGCGCTGCGGGCCAGGCGGCCTAGGTGTGGAAGATGACCTCGGGGACCCAGCCATCCTCCAGGGGGACACGCTGGGGGCCGGGCGGCCTAGGTGTGGAAGATGACCTCGGGGACCCAGCCATCCTCCAGGGGGACGCGCTGGGGGCCGGGCGGCCTAGGTGTAGAAGATGACCACAGGGCCCGGCTGTCCTCCGGGACGCGCTGGGGGCCGGGCGGCCTAGGTGTAGAAGATGACCTCGGGGATCTGGCCGTCCTCCACGGACGTGCCGTTGTTGTTCCCGGCTGCGTAGCAGAAGGTGAAGCACGTCTTGGCCCCCGTCGTGGGCGACTCGTGGGTCACCTTGCGCAGGCCCTTGGTGCCATAGTGGGAGTCCGGGCCCTGCGGGGTGGGTCAACGGCGCAGTCAGGACCCCACAGGTCGGGGAGGATGTGCCACGGTGGACGGAGCTCGGGAACCCCAACTGGGTGAGGCAGCAGAGCCCCCCAGGTGTCTGTGCTGTGGGGGCCTCCAGGCAGCAGGCCTCCACGTCAACAATGATGGTCACTCCCTCCCAGCCCCACACCACTGGAGGGGGCCAGTGGAGTGGGAGTCGGGGGACCAAGGTCTTGGGTAGGGTTCAGGGGTCAGAGACAGGATCTGAGTCAGGGTTGGGGTCAGAGGTCAGGGTGGGGCTCTTGGACAGGGTTCAGGAATCAGAGTTGGGTTTGGGGATCAGGATTGGGGTCAAGTCAGGCTTGGAGTCGGGGTCAGCGTCCTGGGTAGGGTTCACGGATCTGCGTCCCGGGTGAGGTTCAGGGATAGGGGTCGAGGTGGGGGGTCCTAGGTGGAGTTGGGGGGTCCGGGTCCTGGGTGGGGTTTGGGGATTGGGGTTGATTTGGGGGTCCTGGGTGGGGTCCCAGGGTTGGGGTCAGGGTCCTGGCTGGGGTTCAGGGCTCAGGGTTGGGGTTGTGGTCCGGGTGGGGCCCACCTTGAGCGTGGCGCAGGCCGTGTAGTTGACGTTGGGCAGCACCTCCACCGGCTCCTTGAACATGACCCGGAAGGTGCTGGCCGAGCCGTCGCAGCTGAAGCCGGTGTCGTTCTGGCCCAGGACGGTGTTGCTGTCCGTGTGGATGATCTGCAGGCAGGAGCCGGGCGCTCACCCGGGGGCCCCACGGAGGCCCGGCCCGAGGGCAGAGCCCTACCCCCGGGCCCGGCGCGGGGTTGGCCTGGGACCCGCGAGGAGGCCGATGGGGGCTGGGGAGGGGGCCCATCGCGGGGGCGGGACACAGAGCAGACTCTCGCCGGGGAGGGCGACGGAGGGGGCGGACCGGGGTTAGGACATGGGGCGGGGCCTGGCGGTGGGCTCTGGGAGGGCGGGCCCAGGGCGGAGCAGACTGGGGGCGGGGTCTGGGGGCGGGGCGCACGGCGGGACGGGGGCAGGTACCTGGATGTTCACTTGGTAATCCGTGGGCCCGTGGATGGAGCCGTAGAGCCCGAAGCCAACCACGAAGATGCGCTTGTTCACCGAGAACCTGGCGCGGACGGAGAGCGAGACGCTGAACTCCGGGAGACCCCCACAACCAGTGCGCCCGGAACACGGACGGGGGAGCCTCCTGCGCTGGGGGCCGGAGGCTTCGGGATGGGCCGCGGCCGCGGCCGCAGGACGCACCTCCTAGGGACCGCCGCCCGCTCGCCGCCTGCGCCCGGTCCCCGTCCCCCGTCCCCGCGCCCCGCCCCGCGCACCTGATGCGGTCGCTGGTGCCGCTGTAGCCCCAGCGGCTCTCCACCTGCTGGAAGCGGTTGATGCTGCACTCCTTCCCGCGCAGGCAGCAGCGCGGCCGGTCGATGAAGTCCACGCGCGGCTTGGGGTTGACGGTGAAGTGCAGGAAGAGGCTGACCACCTCGCGGTCCACGAGGATGCCCGACTGCGCCGGCCCTGCGGGCACAGGGGCGGTGGGTGGGCGGCAGGCCGGCCTGACGCCGGGAGGGCGCGGGAGGGTCGCCGGGGGAGCCCCGAGGGCTCAGAGACCCCGATGCCGGGACAGGCACCTCCACTCCGCGGTGTCTCAGCGTGACGTCCGGTTTCCTGCAAACGTTAGGGTCCGGGCGGCCCGGCACTGGGGACGAGTCCCCCGCAGACACGGGCTGACACTGATTCACAGCTCATTGGGCAAAGTCCCCTCCCTGCACCCGGCCTCCACTGGGACCGCCCCTCGGGGACCACCCCTTGGGGACCACCTCTGGTTCACCGAGCAGGTGGCCGCCCTGCCGGTCCACACACGGGGCCATCGGCGGCTGAGGGGTGACTCGCAGCTGGAAGCAGCCCGGGGCTCCTGGGGGGGGGGAGGGCCGTGAAGATGACAGCGACCAAGACAGACAGGCGCGAGCTGGAGAGGGGTCTGGGAGGGGGAGCCCCAAATTCAGAGATGTGACGGCGACTGGGAAGCCACACGCGGGGCTGGGGGCCGCAGGGCCACGGGTGGAAACTGGGGGCCAGGAGCCTCACGCATGCCCCTGCCCGTCACCCTTCCGCCACCAGGACAGAACGCAGGACACCGGCCTCGGCCCGCACCGTCCTCGAGCTCTACACGAATCTGTCCTTTGCCAACTCGGAACTCATTTCTACAGCAGGCCGGCCCCAGCCGTGCTCACGGCCAACACAGAGAGATCCCAACAACGGGGAACCAGGTTTCCACGGGTGCCGTGAATAAGGAAGATACAAAATGGAATTCAGAACGTTAACCATTGTTGCCTTTAATCTCTGCAAAGAAAATGCAGAAAGAATACATCAGCCCTCGCCCGTGGTGTGCTCAGCCGGGGCAGACAGGGGGTGGGGGCTCCAAATTTCTACTTTCTCGTATTTTCAAGTGGAACATCACAAGCAGGAGATTTTCTACAACACACAGCGTGACAAAGGGCCGCAGCCCCGTGGGCGCCCACGGCACAGGGACGGGCCACACACACCGTCCCTCCCGGCGGCAAGTGGGGCCCTCGTGGGAGGAGCGGCGCGGGGGCCGCAGGAGGCTCCATTCCGAGGGCGAGGGGACAGTGCTTCCAGGTGGGCGGCGTCGCAGGGGCCTGAGACCCAGGTGGGCTGGGGGACCGCAAGGAGAGTGGCTGCAGGAGGGGCCCAGCGAGGCTCCCAGGTGTCTTGGGGGGACGGGTGATCGAACCCTCTAGCCATAGCTCCACCGGGAATCCCAACTCCCCCAGAGGACACCGGGCGACGTCTGGGGACGTCTGTGGTCGTCACAACTGGGGGAGCTCCTGGCATCAGTGTGGGGGCCAGGGATGCTGCTCCACCCCCCCACAGTGCCCAGGACGGTCCCCCAGAGAGTGACCCGGCCGGGCGTCCGCAGTGCCCAGGCTGCCTCGGTCACCACCCACTGCCGGGGCCTGGTCCACGGGATATCTGATGACTGAGTGACCCCAGAGCGCAGGGACGGTCTCGGAGGTGACCCCAGCACCGTGTACACTGTGGACTGCCAGACAAAACGCAGGGTTCCCAGCCACGTCTGAATTTCAGGTGAAGAAGTCTGACCCATAGAATAAGGATGCCCCAGCCAGCAGACGGGAGACATTTACACTAAAAAATTATTTGTGTGCTGTGTTGCTAAATCTGGTGACCCCAAGACCGGGTGGGAGCGGGGGAGATAGAACGGTGGGTGCGTGCCAGGCACAGGGCTGCGTCACGGAGCCCCATCCAGAACCTTCCCGGCCTGTTTGGCTCCAGGGCCACAGCGGCAGCAGCCACGAGACTGACTTGAGGGAGAGGCCCAGCCCCAGGGGAGGGGGTTCCAAGGGGGCCACCAGCGCCTCGTGGCCCCAGGACATGGGCGTCCACACACTGGCCCTGAGCCCCAGGCCCTGCAGCAGCGGCCACTTCCCGCCCCTCCACGGGGCCTGTCAAGGACGCTGACGCCAGAGCCCGGCCCCCAGGACGCGAGCCCGAGACGGGGACACTCATACACACACGCGGACAGTGAGACACGGGGGGACACGGAGACACAGGAGGGCGGGAACAGCGGGTCACTCCGGGTTCACACTCCAGGCACGGTCCAGGCTTCCACGAGGACACGCGGGTTTGTCATCGGCACACAGAGCACACACGTGGTTCCTGGCAGGGGGCTCGCACGGTGGACACACAGCCGGCACCGGACCCGGGGTGGCCCGGCCGGGGGACACGTGACCGAGTCACACGCGGGGTCCCTGGGGGTCACGCTCCTCCGGAGCAGCCTCGCCCCCCTGACCGTTACCTGCAGCAAACTCCTCGATGGTCATCAGCGGGAAGCGGATGAGGGCCAGCGCCTTGCCCAGAACCTTCCGCTTGTTCTCGGGCGTCACCTGCAGCTGCTGCCGCTGACACTCGGCCTCAGACCAGCGGACGACGGCGTTGAACAGGCGCACCTCCCGGATGCCCAGGGTGTCCCGCTCCAGGACGGCCACTAGAGTGTCTGTGGGGGCGGGGGCGCGTCAGCTGGCGTCGGTGCCCGGACACCGGCCAGGGCCACGCCCGCCCACCGTCCGATGCCACCGTCCAGTGAGGGGGTGGCCCGCCCGGGCCCCTGCAGGAGGGAGCCAACCCGCTCGCAGCCCGCGCCCTACCCAGGTCGATGTCCGTGAAGCCCTCGGCCGTGATGGCGTCCGCCGTGTTTTTGTCGATGTTCTCCAGGCACAGGCTGGCAAGCTGCGGTTCGTCAAAGAGGCGCGCCTGGCGAGGGGGAGAGAGCGCCTCAACACCCGGCCCCTGGTGGAGACTTGTCACAGGTCTCTGGTCTCGGGGGCCTGGGTGTCCACACGGGTGTCAGCCCAAGGGGCCGGCGAGATTCTCTCCCTCAAAGTTCACAGACTTGCAGTAACGGCGCCGGGGTCAGGGGTCCGTCTACCCCTAAAGCCGCAGCGCCCAGCGCGGACAGCCGACAGGATGGACCCTGGGGAGCCGGGCCCCGTCCCCTCGGGTCGAGCGGGACCCCTGCGGAGAGGGCCTGGAATGACCGCAGGACACACACGCGCCGGCCTCTGACCATCCCGACGGTCAGCAGTGCCACTGCGTCCTCGGACGCTCGCCCACGGGCCGGGGACCAGGGAGGGAGGACACTGGTTCCCTCTGCCTGGGGAGCTGGTGGGCAACGAGGCGCCGACACCCTCTGCGCCCGCTCTGCTGCGCCGGCCGGACACCCCCGCCCCACAACTCACAGCAGATGCTGGGCCGGCCTCGGCCCCCGCTCGGGCCCTTCAGAGTGACTCAGTGCCCCCCCCCCCGCGGGGCTGCCCCCCCGCCCGGGCCGCCGCACCTGCGTGAGCAGCATGAAGGCGTTGTCGGCCCTGAGGTTCTTCTTCAGGAACTCCACGCAGTGCGCCTCGAGCGCGGGCACCGCGTACTTCTTGGCCGTGTACAGCGTGGTCATGACCGTCTCGGGTCCGATCTGCACCTCGTCCGAGTAGAGAAACCTGGAGGGGGACGCGGCGGCCGTGAGGCAGGAGCCACCCGGCCTGACCTCCACAGCCGGCGGCTCCACTCGGACCCTCAGACCCAGCCAGTGGGACCCGGCCTCAGCCCCCAGCCCACAGGCCGGCCCCGAGGGACCTTCTAGAACCAGCATCTGCTGCCCTCTGACCTGCAGACATGACCTGGCAAAGACATCACCCGTGAGAACTAGCCAGCAGCTGACCCACCCATCCTCCACCTGGGAAACAAGTCTACACAGCAGGCCTGCTTCTGTCCCCACCAGGGGGCCCGTGGGCACCGTGGGATCTGCCCTGGGACTCGGAGAGGTCCCCACCCCTCCGTACTGGACGTCAGGCCTGACTGCAAAGCTCAGGGACTTTGGGCAAATCGCAGGACCAGAGGGGCGGCCTGAGTCACACTCACGGACACCGTGACCCCCGCTGGCCCACCCCACGTGGAGGTCGGCGCTCGGCTGGTGGGGACACAGCTCCGAGCAGCAAGAGTACGTGCCTGGAGAGGCGCCCCTCTGCTGGGTGCCGGGACCCCCTGAGAATGCACCGGAAGCCCAAGCACAAGGCCACACAACAGCAGGGGGAGTCCCGCGGGGCCAGGAGACCCTGCACCGAGGAGGCCAGGGATGCTGCTCGACACCCACAGCACCCCGGGCGGCCCCCAGAGAGTGACCCGGCCCCGAGGTCAGCAGTGCCGGGGGGCCCCTGTAATGGGGACAGGCCACAACACGTGCGGAGGAGACAGGTGAACCCCTCACACGCCAATGGTGTGTGTCACAACGGTGACGTGTCAGCCCTCTCACGGGGGCAACTGCGCAGTATTCATCAAAACCGAGAGACAGAGAGGGAGACAGAGACGGGGAGACAGAGACGGGAGAACAGCCTTCCACCCGGCCTCCCACCCGAGCTGAATCAGAGGCAGGTCTAGCAAACTGCAACCTGTCACCTGTTGTTGAGTTTTTTTTTAATGGACGTCACTTTTATTTTTCAAATTACGACAAAATACACATAATATTTACCGTCCTCACCATTTTAAGTGCACAGCTCAGGGGCATGAAGCACATTCACACTGTTGTGCAGCCATCCCCACCATCCGTCTCCAGAACCTTCTCATCCTCCCAAACTGAGACTCTGTCCCCATGAAACACTGACTCCCCCTCCCCTCCCCCAGCCCCTGGCCCCACCATCCACTTTCTGTCTCTGTGGCTGTGACTCCTCTAGGGGCCTCCTGTGAGGGGATCACACAGTGTCTGTCCTTCTGTGTCTGGCTCATGTCACTGAGCATCGTGTCCTCAAGCTCCATCCACTTTGAAGCAGGTGTCAGAATCTCCTTCCTTTTCATGGCTGAGTAATATTCCAGTGTGTGGATGGACACATTGTGTGTATCCATCATCTGTCCATGGACACTTGTGTTTCCACCTTTGTCTACTGTGAATCAGGCTGCTGTGAACCTGAGTGTGCACATATTTGAGCCCCTGTTCTCGCTTCTCTCGGGGATGTCCCCAGGACATATGGGTCATATGGTGATTCTCTGTTTAATTTTTTGAGGAACCTCCAGACTGTTTCCACAGTGGCTGCCCCATTTCAGATTCCCACCAGAAGTGCACGAGGGTCTCAATTTCTCCAGATTCTTGCCAACATTTGTCATTTTCCATTTTTTTTTTATAATAGCCATCTGGTGGACGTGAAGCAATATCTCATTGTGGCTCTGGCTCCTGTTTTTGTAAATAAAGTTTTATTGACACACGGCCCTGCTCATAGTTTACAAATCATCCACGGCTGCTTTTGCAGTGACAGTGGCCGAGGTGAGTAGTGGAGGCAGAGCCCATGTGGCCGCACAGCCGAAAACACTTTCCCTCGCAGTCTTCGGGCCCCCGGTCTGAGGGAATGATCTGAGAAGGTACATAAGACAATAAACAAGATTGTTCCACAGAGTGCTATCGGCAATCGGGGAGACGCTGGGTCGGGCCCCCAGGCTCCAACACTATTAGATAGAATCAAGGATCATGGGGCATCCACAGACAGAAGCAGCCGGAACAAAATGATATCCAATGGCAAATTCTGGACACTGGGTGAGAAAAGAGGGGATGGCGACATGATGGGGCAGAGAGGGGGCTGCAAGCTTATGACACAAACAGGGCACAAGCCTGGAGGGAGCAGCCAGGATTCTGTTGTGGTTGTCTGAGAGGGGAGCTGGAGGGGAACTCCATTTTTGTATATATGGTTTTCAGTATTTTCTTAATATTTTTTTTGGCGGTGTGAGCTGTGCCATTTTTATAATCAGAAGGGAAAACTAAACTCTATGTTTAAAAAGCTGTTTTAACTGTTTGTGGTAATCTTTAAAGTTACCTACAATTTACACCTAGCACTTCCAGAAGTGGGAGAATCGGGCTCGGCTGAGCAAGGAGAACAGTGTGCAAGTTCTCGAGAGCTCGCCGTCCTCCGGCCTCCACACAGAAGGCCCAGCTCCCTCCTCGCTGCCTGGTGCCTCCCCTCCTCCACTCTCGTAAAAGTTGTCACCATTTCCTGGGGTCTGTGTGCAGCCCCCTACCCTGGGCATTCACTGTATCTGCTTTAAGATACTGGAGAAAAAATTCTGAAACTCAAAAGGAAAAAATCCAGGTGGGATTTAAAATTCTCACCTTACACTACTTCTTTGAAAACTCTATCGACTACGAAAGATCAAAATGGGGGACTCGCATACACCCTACAATGTGGATGGACCTCGAAACAGGACGCTCAGCGAGAGAACCAGACACAGAAGGACACACGGTGTGTGATTCCATTGATGTGAAATGTCCAGAACAGGCACATCCACAGATGGAAAGTGGGTTCGTGGTTGCCAGGGGGTAGGGAGTGACTGCTAACAAGTATGGGGTTTCTTTTTGGGATGGGGGAATGTTCTGGAATAAAAGAGAGGTGGTGATTGCACAACTCTCTGAATATACTAAAAACCACTGAATTGTATGGTATGTAAATTACATCTTGATTAAAAAAAAGGCAAAAATAAAGACAGGGGACCTCCAGGGCCCCCCTCACTGTGGAGACGAGTTCTAGAAATCTCCACGGAGCCAAGGGCTCTGGAGGCGGTCACCAGGGGTCTTTATTTTCTTCATGAGCCCGTCTATAAACTTTAAGACATCAGCCTTGTCCGTCCTGCCCCCACTGGGTGAAGGATCTGGAAAGTCTTACTTGAGCAGGGCCAGGAAGGCAGCCGGCTCCACATCGGGCAGCTCGATCTCGGTGGACGTCGTGGCCATTCCCCCGTTGAACATGGCATCGAAGACGGCGCTGCCCACGGCCAGCACGAACCTGGCGAGTCAGAGAAGACCCCGGTTACCCTCCGCGTGGCCCCGCCTGTCCCCGGCGCCCGAGCCCAGGAGCTGTCCAGGGGCCTCTGTGAGGCCAGTGTGCCCGCTGGAGCCCAGGAGGTGCCGCAGCAGTGCCTCCTCTGCCAGCACCCCCAGCCGACGCCGCGCCCAGGGCATCCTGGTGGCGGATGCTTCTAGAAGGAAGGCAGAGGAGCGAGAGGGCGAGTCCACGGATCATTAGCAACAAGAGGCCAGAAAG
Organism: Diceros bicornis minor; assembly: GCF_020826845.1. Lineage (NCBI taxonomy): Eukaryota > Metazoa > Chordata > Mammalia > Perissodactyla > Rhinocerotidae > Diceros > Diceros bicornis. The sequence continues at coordinate 1,324,128 of NW_026691553.1, forward strand.
AGAAATCATCTCCCCAGGGGCAAAATGATCCAGGCTCTCTGGTCTCCGACCAACTGTCACTCCCTCCTTCCCTCCCTCCCTTACTTGCTCATTCATTCCCCATTCACTCACTCCCTCATTCACTCCCTCACTCACGTATTCACTCACTCCCTCATTCCCTCACTCCCTCCCTCCCTTACTTGCTCATTCATTCCCCATTCCCTCACTCCCTCATTCACTCACTCCCTCACTCCCTCAGTATTCCCTCACTCCCTCACTCACTCACTCCCTCACACTCATTCACTCACTCCCTCATTCACTCACTCCCTCCCTCACTCCCTCACACTCACTCGCTCATTCACTCACTCCCTCACTCCCTCATTCCCTCACTCGCTCACTCATTCATTCACTCACTCACCCACTCGACACACACCTCCTCTCTCGACACACACCTCACACACTGGGGCCCCAACCTTCTTGGAGGGGGGCAGACACAAGTCAAGTGTACAGAAGGCCTGACAGCAGGGGAGGAAGGAGAATGCAGGACCCTGAAGGGAGCTGGGGTCTGGGAAGGCCTGGCAGGGACATGTGAGCCAGGCTGAGTCTGTCGGGAAGGGTGTCGAGGCCAAGGGAAGGGCAGGAATATGAGGAGGCGTTAGGAGGTTGATAGCTGCAGGCAGGACTGTGGGTTCTGCCCAGTGTGACGCACCCACTCTGTGCTGTCCATCCACGGTCCCAGGGCCCAACCCATGCCAGCCTCCCCCCAGGGAGGCAGAGACAGCTGTGGGTCTATGGCCCTGTGGTCTGCCCGCTGTAGAGCGCCTGTCCCCAGGTCTGTGAGGTCCTTGCATCATACATCCTCCCAGGGTCCCCACCACAACAAATGCAGGGCTCTGAGCAGCCACTCCCACCTGGAAACCTCTGGAGGGTTCAGCCATCAGCAGACAAGGTAGAGTCAGCCCCCACATCCCACTTCCCGGCCTCTGCCCGGTGCCTTGGGAGACCTCCCCACAGCTCCCGACGAACCCTAGGCCGGGCAGTCCCCTACTCTACACGGGGAGAAGCCCCTCTCCCTCCTCAGCTCCATCTTCTCCATCGTGGGACGTGAGCCCCCAGGCCCTCGTCTAGTCCACAGCCCCACCCAGGGCTCGCCCACACCCCAAGGGCCAGACCAGAGACAGAGGGCTAGGTGGGAAACTGGGCACAGTGGGTGAACAGTGGCCCCCAAAGTCACGTCCACCTGGATCAGAATGAACCTCACTTGGAAACAGGGTTGTTGCGATGTCATTAGTCAAGATGAGGTCACCCTAATCCGGGGGGGGTCCAAATGCAATGACTGGTGTCCTTATGAAAAGAGGGACATTTGGACACACAGATGACAAGCCCACATGAAGACGAGGCAGAGATTGGGGTGATGCGGCCACAAGCCCAGGGACGCCAGAGCCCCCAGAGGCTGGGAGAGGCAGGAAGGACCCTCCCCTGGAGCCTCCAGAGGGAGCGCAGCCCTGCCCACTGTGATCTCATGAACGAGTGGATTCCAGGACCGAGAGGGGGTAAAGCTCGGTAGTTTATCCGCCCCAGGACGCTCATGCCCCATTTAGCTGCCAGCCTCACCTGCGTCCCCCCTCGCCCATTCACCACAGCAGCCAGGTCCCCAAGCCCCTTCGATGCACTCCCACACACGCTCCATAAATAAAGTGCCTTCCTGTTCATCCTTTCTTTCTAGACTTAAAAAAGCATCTTGATCTCCTGCGGGGAAAACGATTCAAAGGCAGAAATAAGGCCGCTCATCTGGGCCTGGCAACGTCTTTGCAGAGCCACTCGAGGCGGGGCGGTCAAGGATCTCACGCACCCTCGGTGCCCTTGGCGGTGGACATGGTGACAAACCCCAGGACCTGGAAAGGCTGGTAGGTCTGAGCGGGTCTGCCCCATCCCCAAGGCTCCTTCACCCACGGCCCACCCACCTGGCCCCTCCTGGTCAGACCCCCTCGTGGCCTTCAGGTTCCGGCCATCAAGTCTGCTCCCTCAGCGCCTCTGCTCGCTCTTGCCTCCTGCCCCACGCCCGGCTGGCACCCCCATGTGTCTTCTACCCTCCCTTCTCCTTCCGTCTCCAAAAACAGAACAATAAATGCACCTCACCCACTAGGATGGCTAGCATAAAGAAACATGGACAATGACGAGATGACAGAATGCACTGAAATCAGGGCGTTCATGCATGGCTGGTGGGAATGCAAGGGGTGCAGCTGCTGTGGAGAACAGTCTGGTGGTTCCTCAGATGGTTAAACATGGAGTTCCCATGTGACCCAGCAATTCCACTCCTACGTATGTACCCGAGAAATGAACACACACATCCACACAAAACCTGTACACCCACGTCCACAGCAGCATGTTCATATCAGCCAAAAGGTGGACACACCCAAAGATCCTACAGTGGGTGAAGAGATAAACACAACGTGTCCATCCACACACTGGAATATTACTTGGCCGTGAAAAGGAGTGAAGCCCTGACACAGTTACACTGTGGATGGACCCTGAACACACGATGCTCAGTGAGAGAACCAGACACAGAAGGGCAGATACTGTGTGACCCACTCACAGGAGACCCCTAGAGGAGTCACATCCACAGACACAGAAAGTGGATGGTGGGGCCGGGGGCTGGGGGAGGGGAGGGGGAGTCAGTGCTTCATGGGGACAGAGTTTCAGTTTGGGAAGATGGAAAGTTCTGGAGATGAATAGACGGGATGGTTGCACGACAACATGAATGTGCTTCATGCCACTGAGCTGTGCACTTAAAAATGGTTAAGACAGTAAGTTTTATATTATGCATATTTACCACAATTTAAAAACTTAAAATTAAAAAAAAAGGACATTGGGGCCGGCCCCATGGCGTAGTGGTTAAGTTTGGTGCGCTCCACTTCAGTGGCCCAGGTTTGCGGGTCTGGATCCCAGGCGCATACATATGCCACTCATCAGCCATGCTGTGGCGGTGTCCCACATACAAAGTAGAGGAGGATTGGCACAGATGTTAGCTCAGGGACAATCTCCCTCAATAAAAAAAACGACATGGTGACATACTACCCCGAGGGGGCAAGGAAGAAAAGACCACCTAAGTAGCTTTGGAAAACAAGTTAAGGCCAAAAGAACTGTACACCATACTGTACTCTACTTAGTAAATTTACTTTTCACAGAAGAGGGGTTCACACTCTGAAATGACTTTATGAATATTCTAGAATCATACAACTAAGCAAATGTGTTGTGGAGAATGAGAGCCAGGGGTCTCATCATGGGGGAGAGAGTGAAAAATGGGGGGGGGGGACCAGAATGCACCAGATTCAGAGATATCAAGACGATCTCATGGCTTGTAGGTGGGCGGGTGGGTGGACGGATGGATGGAGAGACAGACAGACATAGGAATAAATGCAGGTATGTGTGTGTGAGTACACTTCCCAGCTCTGTCTGCTCAGGCGGCCTCTAAACAGTGACACTCCAGCAGCAGCGAGCACACCAGCGCCCAGATCTTGGTTCCTAAATCCTGTTCTCCACCAACAGGAACGAGGCTCCTCGGAGAAATGGATGATTTCAGGGCCGGGCAGGGAAAGGACAGGATGAGCCTGGAGTGTCCTGTGGGGCCAGAAAGTAAAGAAATGCTCCAAACATGATGGGGAATGTAGAAGGGACACAGGAGCCACCTCTAAGGACCCCCAATGGCCAAATCTGGGACAACGTGAGAAACCAAACAGTGTTCCTGCTGGATGATGACCTATGGGATGAGATACACGTCCACGATGACACAAATAAATGACTGAATGGACAGAGGAATTATGACAGGGAACAGCTCTTCCTTTGGGAATTCTAGTTAATAAATGCAGAAGAGGGGCCGGCCCCGTGACTTAGCGGTTGAGTGTGCGCGCTCCGCTGCTGGCGGCCCGGGTTCAGATCCCGGGCGCGCACTGATGCACCGCTTCTCCGGCCATGCTGAGACCGCGTCCCACATACAGCAACTAGAAGGATGTGCAGCTATGACGTACAACTATCTACTGGGGCTTTGGGGGGAAAAAATAAATAAATAAAATCTTTAAAAAAAAAATGCAGAAGGGGTTACGGAAAGAGAAAATCACCACATGGTGAACACGAGACTAATGACTGTTTCCAGCGAGAACCAGCACCCCTAGATGCTACGACCAGTGGGCAAAAGGAGGAGAGACGGGAGGTGTGTGATCTCAAGTATCCCGCGGGAAGAGCTATTTACAGGGGACCATGGTGACATTACGGTAGAGAAACTCGCAGACGCCACCTGACCCCATAACCAGGGCTCACATCATGAGATGGGACGGATGGATATCGTGGGTCCTGAGAAGGACACGCATCACTGCTCCGCATCCAGAGTCTCAAGGGATGAAAGTGGAAAGATGGGAACAGACACACGGTGCGGACGGAAGCCGTGAGAGAGCCTGAGGGGCTGCACTCATACCAGACAGGACAGACGGCGAGACGAGGAACATTACAGGAAATGGACACTCCATATGAACAGACAGTCAGGACCCAGGACCAGGCAACAAAGATCAATGTGCACAGACCTAGGAACAGAGTTCCAAGCAAAGCAAGCAGGAACAGAGTGTTAAAAGGAGTAAGTCAACAATTACTGTCAGAGGGGTCCACGCCGCACTCTCAGTAACTGACAGAACCAGACAGAACATCGGCAAGGACACAGAACAGAACAGCCCCATCAGCCCACCTGACCAAACTGAACTTCACAGAACCCTCAACCCAACAAAGGTAGAGTGTGTGTTCTTTCTAAGCGCACGCGGAACATTCTCCAGGACAGACTGTGTGCAAGACGATACAAATACACATAAAAGGATTGCAATCAGTGAGAGCGTGTTCCCAAACACAGAGGAATTAAATCACAGATCTACAACAGAAAGAAATCTGAGAAATCCCCAAATGTTTGGAAATGAAATGACACATAAAGTAACCCACGGGTCAAAGAAACACCAGGGAAATGAGAAAATGTCTTCACTGGGATGAAGATGAAAATACGACACATCAAAATGGAAAAGATGTAGCTAAAATGGTGCTGAGTGTTAAATATAATCTATCTACTAAAAAAGACCTAGAATCAATGAGGTAAGCTTCCATCTCAAGAATCGAGACCATGAAGAACAAATCAAACCCAAAGGAGGAAGGAAATAATCAAGATGAGACTGAAATTAATGAAATTGAAAATAGGAGGGGCCGGTCCGGTGGCACAAGCGGTTAAGATCGCGCGCTCCACTGCGGCAGCCCAGGGTTCACAGGTTCAGATCCTGAGCGCACACCGACGCACTGCTTGTCAACCACGCTGTGGCGGCGTCCCATATAAAGTGGAGGAAGATGGGCATGGATGTTAGCCCAGGGCCAGTCTTCCTCAGCAAAAAGAGGAGGATTGGCAGATGTTAGCTCAGGGCTGATCTTCCTCACACACACACACACACACACACAAAAAAAAAAAGAAAATAGAAAAACAGAGAAAATCAACGAACCCAAAAGGTTGCTCTTTGGAAGAAAAGAAATCAACAAAACTTTAGCTAGACTGATGAAGAAAAAAAAGATACAAATGACCAAAATCAGGAAGAAAAGAAGGAACATCACTACAGACCCCAAAGAAGCAGAAAGGATCTTACAACAAGGTTATGCCAGCAAACTAAGATAACTTAGATAGTTAGATGAAGGACACAAGCTGCCGAAACTGACTTGTGGAGAAAGAGAAAATCAAAACAAACGCACCAAGTAAAGAAAACGAACTCGTAATTAAAAATCTTCCCACAAAGTAAGGCCCGTTCCCAGATGGCTTCGCAGGGGAGTCTACCGAGCAGAAGGAATAACACCAACCCTCTGCAAACTCTTCCAGACAACAGAGAAGGAGGGAACATTCCTGACTCGTCTCTGCACCGCTGGGCGGGTGTGGAACCATGTGGCCACTTCGGACAACAGTTTGGCAGTTTCTTAAAATGTCAGAAGTAAGCGTTACCCTAAGATGCAACCGGTGCACTCCCAGGATTTCTCTCCACACACGGGTTTGTACACGAACGCTCACAGGGAAACCCTGGAAACGGTCCATATGCCCATCAGCTGGTGACGGGGCCCTCCAAACCGTGGTCCATCCACACAACAGAAGTTAGCAGCAAATGAGTGACTTTGGCGATAAAAAGAAAGGAGCCACTGAGACACAACACAGCATGGATGAACCTCAAAAACTTGACGCTAAAGAAAGAAGCCAGACTGAAGACTACACATTTATCACTCCAATTATATGAAACTTCTACAAATGGCAAAACTAGAGAGACCGAAAGCAGACCAGTGACAACCTGGGGCTCGGGGTGGGAGTGGGGACCAAGTGCAAGTGGACAGAGGGAACCTTCCGGGGTGACAGAAGCGTTCCAAAACTGGACGATGGTGGTCGTTGCTCAATGATCTGTATAAATCTTCTACATGGACAATCATCACAGCAAACAAACCAAAATCCAGTCAAGGTGCTCAATAACACCCCACACCCACACTTCATGAAAACATTTAGCAAACAAGGATGGACAGAAACTTCCTTACTCCATCAAAGAGACCTTGTCGGGAAACGAATATCGATCACATTTAATTGTGAAAACTGTGTGCTCTTACCTCTATCCTGGAGCCATGCCCTGGAGGTCAGAAACACAGTTAAGAACAGAAAAGAATATGGGCTGGCCCCGTGGCTTAGCGGTTAAGTGCGTGCGCTCCGCTGCTGGCGGCCCGGGTTCGGATCCCGGGCGCGCACCGACGCACCGCTTCTCCGGCCATGCTGAGGCCGCGTCCCACATACAGCAACTAGAAGGATGTGCAGCTATGACACACAACTATCTACTGGGGCTTTGGGGGAAAAAAAAGGAGGAGGATTGGCAATAGATGTTAGCTCAGAGCCGGTCTTCCTCAGCAAAAAGAGGAGGATTAGCATGGATGTTAGCTCAGGGCTGATCTTCCTCACAAAAAAAAAAAAAAACAGAAAAGAATAAGATGCAGAAGGTGCAAGAGGAAGAAAAATCAATCACCAGTAACACGATTCTCTAATTAAAAATTTTAAGACCACGCTGTCCAATATGGTCGCTACTGGCCACACAGGGCCATTTAAATCTAAGTTTGAATTAAATTAAATAAAAGATTCAGTTTCTCCATTGCAATAGCCACATTTCAAATGCTCAGTAGCCACGTGCGACTAGCGGCTAGTATTGGATAGCATAGATCTAGAACATTCCATTACGGTAAAGTCTAGTGAACAGTGCCAGACCACAGAATCAATAGAACAAATTATTAACACTAATCAATTAGGGTTCAGAAAGAACCTGTTCAAATCAGAAAAAATAAATGTGCAAAAAAGCTATAGCTTTCTAGCAAGAACCAACTAGAAAAATATAATAAAGATTATTCACAGCAGAGAAAAAAAATAAGCAAAAACTCAGCAATAAACGTGCAAGAGCCACATGAAGAAAACAACACAACTTTCCTAAGGACACAAAAATGCCCGGAATAAATGGCGAGCGAGATGTTCCGGATACACTCTGTACTCTAAACTGGCAGTTCTCCCCAACCTGGTATCTTGGGAAGACCAATCTCCCCAGGAATTTCCTTTAGCAGTTGACAAACTGATTCTAATGATCATAAGGAACCACTAGGCCTGGGGCCGGCAAACTATGGCCCTCAGACCACATCCAGCCCACCACTTGTTTTTGCAAATAAAGTTTTATTGGAACACGGCCAGGCTCACTCTTTTATGTGTTGTCTGTGGTTGCTTCTCTGCTGCCGAGGCAGAATTAAGTAGTTGGGACAGAGACCATGTGGCCCGCCAAAAATATTTACTCTCTGTCCCTTTACAGAAGTTTGCTGGTGCTGCGCTAGAATGTCAGTTCCACAAGGAGAGAGATGTTTCGTTATATTCATCCCCTGTAGCCAGCACCATGTTTCAATGACTGTTCGATTGTTGGACGGATGGATGGATGGATGATGGATGGATGGGTGGATGGATGGATGATGGATGATGGGTGGATGGATGGATGATGGATGGATGGATGGATGGATGGATGATGGATGATGGGTGGATGGATGGATGATGGATGGATGGGTGGATGGAGGGTGGATGGATGATGGATGGATGGGTGGATGGATGGATGGATGGATGGATGGATGGGTGGATGGGTGGATGGATGGTGGGTGGATGGATGGATGGATGATGGATGATGGATGGATGGGTGGATGGATGGATGATGCATGGATGGATGGGTGGATGGAGGGATGGATGGATGGATGACGGATGATGGATGGATGGGTGGATGGATGGATGGGTGGATGGGTGAATGGATGGATGATGGATGGATGGGTGGATGGATGGGTGGATGGAGGGTGGATGGATGATGGATGGATGGGTGGATGGATGGATGGATGGATGGGTGGATGGGTGGATGGATGGTGGATGGATGGATGGATGGATGGATGATGGATGATGGATGGATGGGTGGATGGATGGATGATGGATGGATGGATGGGTGGATGGAGGGATGGATGGCTGGATGATGGATGATGGATGGATGGGTGGATGGATGATGGATGATGGATGAATGGATGGGTGGGTGGGTGGCTGGGTGGGGGGGGTGGATGGATGGATGGATGGATGGATCGATGGATGGATGATGATGGGTGGATGGATGGATGATGGGTGGATGGATGGATGATGGATGATGGATGGATGGATGATGGATGGATGGATGGATGGATGGGTGGGTGGATGGATGGATGGATGATGGATGATGGATGGATGGGTGGATGATGGATGGATGGATGAATGGATGGATGGATGATGGATGGATGGGTGGATGGATGGATGGATGATGGATGATGGATGGATGGATGGGTGGGTGGGTGGATGGATGGATGGATGGATGGATGGGTGGGTGGATGGATGGATGGATGATGGATGGATGGATGATGGATGGGTGGGTGGATGGATGGATGGATGGATGGATGATGGATGGATGGATGGATGGATGGATGGACGGACGGACAGGCAGATGAACGGGTGATTGATTCTGGAAGAGTCAATGTGTGAGACCAACCGAAAAAGTCTTGACAAAGAATAAAATTGGGAAGAATTTCCTCAGCAATTCTCAAAAGACACCGTAAAGCCACAGTGATCAACAAACGTTAGTGGACTAAGAACACACAGACAGATCGATGGAATAGAAGAGACCTCGGCCACAGACTGTTTCACTTTCCAGACTTCTCAGTGTTGCGGAATTTTCCACGATAGAATGAATAAAGATATTTGAGGTGTTAATTTTGTGGGACCGCCCCACTTGTACAAAAGTGCTCCCCTGCAGATATCTGGTACTTCCTCCAAGTGAGGCCCGCCAGAGAACAGAGACCTGGGACTCAGGCAGGTCGGCTGACACATATTTACTGAGCACCCACTACATGCCGGGCGTTCTCCTGGGGGCTCGGAATGCAGGAGGGAAGGAGGGAGGCAAAACCCTGCTCACAGCAAGGCAGAGACAAACCTAAGACACACATCAGTCATCAGAAAGTTAGATGGAGAAAGAGTGAAGGGGGGGTGGGGGCCTCTTCCCTCCAAGGGAGGCCTGAGCTTATCCGGGGCCAGCGCCTTCCACCGTCTCAAATGCCAACCTCTGATCCGGGGTCCCACGCCCAACCCCAGCCCTCCTGTCTCCCACGCCCAGGTCACCCTGCACCCAGAGTTCACGGCCATTCTGAGCCCCAGCCCATGACCACCCCAAGCCTGGGCCCTGGGAGCCGGTGGGTCCAGACCACAAAGGCCTTCCGTGCAACCAGCATGAGCTCCTCCGCCACTCCACTTCTTCAAGGCCACCTCAGACCTTGTTCCGAGGTCACCAGTTCTGACACTAACGTCCCCTTTCTGCCCTGGCACCCCACCCACGAGCCCACATGGCATTTCTCTCTCCCCTTAGGCTCCCCTGGCTGTGACAGTCTCTCCGTCTTTCCTTGTTCTCAGGGCTGGGCAGTCTTGAGGACTGGCCGGGGGTCCCGCATCGTCCCCGAGTTGGGTTCGCCAGGGTTTTCTCGTGAGCAGACTGGATGTGCTGGTTTCCCAGGCCTGCTATAACCGGCTACTGCAAACCGGGGCACCTCACAGAAGAGGAAGTCATTCTCTCTCAGTCCTGGAGGCCAGACATCCGAGATCGAGGTGTGGCGGGGCCGCGCTCCCTCCGGAGGCTCCAGGGGAGGGTCCTTCCTGCCTCTCCCAGCTTCTGGGGGCTCCAGCGTCCCGGGGCTTGTGGCCGCATCACCCCAGGCTCTGCCTCCCTTCATCACATGGTCACCTCCTCTGTCTCTCCTCTGCGTGTCTCCTATAAGGACACTTGTCACCGGGTTTAGGGCCCAGCCGGATAATCCAGGATGATCTTGAGACAGTTAGTTAACTTAATTACACCTGCACAGACCCTTTTTCCAAACAAGGTCCCCTTCACAGGTTCTGGGGGTTAGGATGTGGACACACCTTTTTGGGAGCGACCAACCAACCCCTCCACTGCGGTTATGGGTTTGGGGAAGAACACACCAAGGTGAGGTGCCCTTCTGGTCACTTCCCATAACCAGTCCCTGAGGCCCACACGATGTCATCCTGAGGTTGACCTTGACCGCCCGGCTAAGGTGGGGTCCACCAGCCTCCCCATGGGCAGGTACCATCGTCCGCTCTCCAATCTACTCTTCACAAGTGAGTCCCCAAGTCCACCCCACCCAGGAGCAGGGGAATTAGGTCCAGCCAGGAGTATCCGCCACATTATTAGCAATTCTCCCGGAAGGAAACGCTGGGTCTGCCCCCGTCTCGTATGTGTTCAATCCAGACGTTCTTTTACGCGTTGGGTCACCCCCACATTTATTTAAGCTCGTCCGTCTCTGGGCCACTGTGACGAGCACTGGGCTGGGTCACCTTCTCGATCCTCCCAGCAGCCCCGGGACGGAGGCATCTGGGTGGTCAGTCCCGGTTCACAAACGGAGAAACTGAGGCACAGCGAGCCCAGGGTCACTCACTGGACAGTCATCTACCTGATCACCGCAGGTAAAATGTCACCAATGCATATGAAATAACAACCCAAAGACAGAAAAGAAAGAACCTTCCTCGGGGGATCCATAGAGTGGGGTGTCGACGCTGGGCAAAGCGACAAGAAAAGGGCCATTGGCCTGGCCCTGGACGCCCTCTGGACACCGAGCACACAGGGTCAGGGGGTTCCAGGACCCGGCGGACAGCCGACGGCTGCATGGACCAGCAAGGTGTGCAGCGAGCGGCGCGAGCAGGGACAGGTCCCCTGGGTGGGCCGGTCTGATGGTGATCATCGGCGTCAGGCACGCACCCCACCCCTAGAAGAGCCTGATCCCAGACCCCACTCTCGGCGGCTCCTTGCCACATTCCTAAGCGACCCTCCTCTGTCCACATGCTCCGCCAGGCCGCCCCATCCACTCCATCGCTCTGGACCCCTGCACGCCGCAGACCCCAGACCCATATCGCCTCTGGCCTTCTCCACCAGGCATCTCGGCCCCTCCAACACAACGTGTCCCTCCCAAGCCTGTCCCCTGCTGGGATGCTTGAGCCAGGAGTCTAGGGGACCCCTCACCGGCCAAACCACGGCCTTACCAAGCTGAGGTTGCTGAGCCCTCTGCTCCCCATTTCTGTGGTCCCCACCAAGCCCCCGTCATCTCCCGTCGTGTCTGTGGCCATTCCACCCCTCAAAGCAGATGCAGTCACTGCAGCCCGCGGTGCCCCCTCACCCCTTCTGCTCCGGCCTTGCTGTGGCTCCCACTTGCCCAGCTACCCCCGTCTCCAGGCCTCCACATCCCTGAGCAGGGAGCCCTGCACTAGGGTGTCGATCCTGGAGCAGGTCGGCCCTGTTGTCACCCCCCAGCCCCTGTATCTCCCTCCTGCTCTTGGAAATTCTCACTAAATCTCACACCCATCCTATCTTACTTAACCTCCGTTTCCCACCAAACCCCAGGCCCCGGGGCCCCTCTCCTGCTTCTCACCAGGGGTCCCCACTTTGCCACCAAGCCAACAGTCCCTCAAACGTGATCAAGTGTGTGTCCTGAGGTCAGCCGTGCCCAGGGGGCCCCCCCTGATGTCCTCGCTCCACTCAAGCAGAAATCCTGAGGTCCCCCCACTGGTGGGGTTTCCAGCTGCATCTACCCGTCCCATCCCCAGAGGGCTGGGGGGCGGGGGGCGGGAGAGAGTGCTCCCAGCAAGCTGGCGGAGAACCGCCTGGACTGAGCAGTATTAGGCGCAGGACCGGGCAGGAGGGAGGTGCGGGGGGACACACTCCCAGGCAAACCGACCAGCCCCCAGTCCCAGCATGGGGTGGGGGGGGCCATGCTGGTGACAGGGGACAGGGCTGCAGTCCACACACAGAGAGAGACCAGCCAGAGGAGGCCCTGAGGACCCAACCCCGGGCCTGGAACCTTCTCCGGCAGGAATCTAGCCCCGGTTGTACATAAATAACCAAGAAAAAGCCGGAAAGAAGAATCTGGAAGGTACAGGTTAAATAAAGGCCACGCGTGAGAAAGGCGGGGAGGACCCTCACAGCGGGTTGGGGACACTCCAGGCAGAGAGGCGAGAGCCCCCAGCTCCCCTCCCCCAACAACGCAGCAGCCTCGCCCCCCTCCCCCCCGTCCCGGGGTGCTGGGGGAGCAGGGTCAGAGGGACCAGGGTGGGCGGGGCGCTGACATCAGCCCCACCCCCACCCCCCTCAGCAGTCTGGGGGTGCTGCGCCCTTGGCCAGCACCGCCCCCTTTTCCAGAGAGGAGGACCGGGGGCTGGGGGGGTCAGGGGGGTGGGGTCAGGATCTGGGGAGGGTCACGGGGGGTGGCGGTTGTGAGTCTGGGGGTCCTGGGTTCCGAGGGCGGAGTGGGCGGGGGGCGGGGGTCACAGGCGGGGAAGCACGGGGCACCGGGCGCAGGAGGTCGCGGGGCGGGGGGCCCGGGGGTCCCCACCTGTGCGCCGGGATGCGCTGCGCGCCGGGCCCCTTGCCCACCAGGAAGTGCACGTCGCAGAGCACCTCGTTGTTGAAGAGGAAGGCGAAGCGCTCCTGCACCGTGGGCTTGGTGGCCTGCCAGTTGTAGGCGGGCTCGCGCCCCGGCGCCGCCGCCGGCTCCTCGGCCGCCCGCTCCCCGCCCGCCGCGGCCTGCGCGCCCGGCCCCGGCCCTGCTCCCGGCGGCGGCGGCGGCCCGGGGGCGGCGGGGGCCGGGGCGGCGGCGGCGGCCGCGTTGCCGGGGGCCGGGGCGGCGTTGGCGCTGGGCCCCGGGCCGCCCCCCGCGCCCGGACCGACCCCCGGCGGGCACGACGCGCGCCCGCCGCTCCCACCCGCCGCCATCTTGTCGGTGCGGCGCCCGCGGGCGGGGCGGGCGGGGCGGAGGGCGGGGAGGGGAGGGGAGCGTGGGGGGGGAAGGGGGCGGGCAGCGGGAGCGACGGGGGCGGCACAGGGGCGGGCGGAGAGGAAGGGGAGGGGGCGGCCCAGAGCCGCTACCTCAGACCCCAGAGCCCGGACCTCAGACCTCGGGCCCCACATCCTAACGCCCGTCCCTCGGAGCGCGCCCCGCGGTTCCAGATCCTTCACCTCAGACCCCCGCCCCAGATTCCAGATCCTTCACCTCAGACCCCGGCCCCAGATTCCAGATCCTTCACCTCAGACCCTGGGTCCCAGATTCCAGATCCTTCACCTCAGACCCTGGGTCCCTGATTCCAGATCCTTCACCTCAGACCCCCGCCCCAGATTCCAGATCCTTTACCTCAGACCCTGGCCCCAGGTTCCTTTACCTCAGACCCCTGCCTCAGATTCCAGATCTTTTATCTCAGACCCCCGCCCCAGATTCCAGATCCTTTTGTGTGTGTGTGTGTGAGGAAGATCAGCCCTGAGCTAACATCCGTGCTAATCCTCCTCTTTTTGCTGAGGAAGACCGGCTCTGAGCTAACATCTATTGCCAATCCTCCTCCTTTTTTTTTTCCCCAAAGCCCCAGTAGATAGTTGTATGTCATAGCTGCACATCCTTCTAGTTGCTGTATGTGGGACCCGGCCTCAGCATGGCAGGACAAGCGGTGTGTCCGTGTGAGCCCAGGATCCGAACCCCAGCTGCCGGTAGTGGAGCGCGCGCACTCAACTGCTAAGCCACGGGGCCAGCCCCCAGATCCTTTACCTCAGCCCCCCCCACCCCAGATTCCAGATCCTCTACCTCAGACCCCCACCCCAGATTCCAGATCCTTTACCTCAGACCCCGGCCCCAGATTCCAGATCCTTTACCTCAGACCCCGGCCCCAGATTCCAGATCCTTTACCTCAGACCCTGGGCCCAGATTCCAAATCCTTTACCTCAGATCCCGGCCCCAGATTCCAGATCCTTCACCTCAAACCCCGGGTCCCAGATTCTAGGTCCTTTACCTCAGACCCTGGATCTCACATTCAAACCTCAGATCCAGAATCCTGGACCCCAGATCCCGGACCTCAGACCTCTGACACTGGGTCCTAGATCCTGGACCTCATACTTCAGACACTAGGCCCCAGACCCCAGAACCAGGACCCTAGACCTCACACCTCAGACCCCTGACCTCAGACCCCACATGACCAGCCTCAGATCCCAGATGCTCACACCCCGGGGCCCCAGACCTCGGATCTCAGACTCTGAATCCCAATGCCTGGATCCCAGACCACAGATCCTACATCCCAGACCTCAGGCCTCAGACCCAGGCTCCAGATCCCAGACCCCAAACATCAGACCCCAACCCCAGACACTGAACCCCAGTCCCTGGACCCTAGATCTCAGTCTCTGACCCAGAACCCCAAATCCCAAATCCAGACCCCATCCCAGACCTTGGACCCTGGACTCCAGAGTCCAAACCCCAAACCTGGGATCCCGGACCCCAGCCCCCAGCCCAAGGGGTCTGTCTGCCCGGCGGAGGGCACCCCGCTGTACAGAGGGGGCAAACTCACGCCCTGGGAAGCTGCCACTGAGTGGGAGAGCTGCTCTGTGCATTCAAGACTGCACAGACACACAGGGCCCTCCCTGGGGCCAGGGCTCAGACCCAGCCCTGGGACCCCACAGCCCTCCCAGCCCGGCGCCTCCCAGCCCCTCCACGGGATGTACTCCCTTCCGCAGCCTGGCCCCTGGCTTTTATAAAATGCCACCTGGCCGGCTCACTGCCTCTCCCCTTTGGGGTGAAAAATTTACCCAAGTAAAAAAACCTTGGCCCCAGGCTTAGCGGTTAAGTGCGCGCACTCCGCTGCTGGCAGCCCAGGTTCAGATCCCGGGTGCGCACCGACGCACCGCTTCTCCGGCCACGCTGAGGCCGCGTCCCACATACAGCAACTAGAAGGATGTGCAGCTATGACATACAACTATCTACTGGGGCTTTAGGGGCAAATAAATAAATAAATAAATAAATAAATAAATAACCCTTACAGTTGTAACCACGGAAAAAGGCTTCCCGAACCTGGGGGTAAATTTTTTTTCAAAGATTTATTTTTTCACTCTAAAAGTAATATGTGAAAAATAAAGGGGGGAACTTGGAAATGCCAGAAAAATATAGGAAAAGAACACAAATATCATCTATCATCTTACTGTCCCGAAATAATTAGTGTTAACACTTTGGTGTATTTATTGTTTTTTTTTTTTTCTTGTTTGTTTTTTACAACGAGTGGAACCTTTTTATATAGTTGGGATCACCCTGAATATCCATCATTTGGTAAGGAAATATCAGCCTTTTATGTGGGGATGCTGAAAAATAGTTCATCAGAATAAAATCAGGCATGGACATAGTATGAGTGGCTTGATAAAGAATGACAATCCTGGTTCTTGACTCTTGAGGATAATTATGGATTCGTGGCATGCAGACTCGAGTCGTTTTAATTACCTGTAATCATTACTGGTGACAGATCCTTTAGGTGGGCTCCAGTGTGTCTTCAACACACCCCAGCACTGGGGGAAACATCCTACTTTCTAGCAAAGAGATATTCCAGGCCCATGTTGCGTCTTCTCTGCCCCCAAACACAAAACCAGCTCTTCTCCAAGGAGCCCTCATTCCTTCAGGTGAAGAGAAATATTGGTGACTATGTTTTAGGTACTGGGGACAACTCTCCAATTATTTCACATGAGTTTTTGGTGGAAAACTGCTTAAAGTCTACTTCGGTGGTCAGGTAGAAATGATAAATTTTAAAGATTTTGAGTCCATATTGCTGTTTCCAATTTAGCTCTAACACTACTCCATACAGGGGTCCTCAGCAACTACAGCCTGCAGGCCAGACCCGGCCCACCACCTGTCACTGTAAATAAAGTTTTATTGGCACACAGCCACGCCCATTCATTTGCCTGTCTCCTATGCCTGCTTCCAGGCGTCCAGGGCAGATGTGAGCAGTTGCCACAGAGACCATATGGCTGACAAGGCCAAAAATATGTACTCTTGGGCCCTTCACAGAAAATGTTTGCAGACCCCTGCTCTATAAATGCATCACCCAAAATATAATTTTACCCTTTTCTTTTAGCATTTAGTGAAACCTATAAGTTTCCAAAGATCCTGATCATAATGTGTGTGGTTTCTTATTTGTTTGATCTGTCAACATAAAATATAAGTCCAGGCCATAATAGTCATAGCAACAGTATCTAAAAAAACTGCTGGTTGAAAATTAAGATCTAACATCACAGAAGCTATCCTGGTGAGCGTGAATGCCTCGCATGCTGATTGGTTCAGGGACGTGGCACGTGACCAGTCCCAGCCAATGAGATGAAGAGTTTGCGTGGGTGGGGGATTCCAGAAAAGGTTTCAGTGCAATGACCCCCAGGATGGCAGAGCGGAGACACGGGAGGAATCTGAGTCTGGACCAATAGCGCTGAGCTGTCCTGATCCTTCGGTGCCTGGAGGCCGCCCCAGCTCAGGGCTGTTTGCTCTGCGAGCTAATAAATGTCTTTATGGGTTAGGCAGGTAGAGCCAGGTGTTCTGTTATTCGTAGCTCAGGGCATGCAACTGGTGCACCTGGCCTTGGTGGCCACCTCTGAACCCCTCCCACTAATGACAGACAGGGAAGTGACTTTGTTCCTACCCCCCTTATAATAACACTCCATTCTGCGTGGTGATTTACACAGACAGTTGCCTGGTTCATATTTTGGTTATCAGCACAGAGCAAAACCCTCTAAAGATTCAGAGGCTTCACTGGGAGAAGGGGCAGGAATTGGCTGGGAAGGGACAGGAGAGAAATTTCTAGGGGTGTGTATTAGCTTCCTGGGGCTGCTGTAACAGATTATCATAAACGTAGTGGCTGAAAACAACACACATTTATTCTCTGACAGTTCTGGAGGGCAGGAATCTGACATGGTCTCACGGGGCTAAAATCCAGGTGTGGGCAGGGCTGGTCCTCCTGGAGGCTCCCGGGAGAATCATCTCCTGCCTTTTCCGGCTTCTAGAGGTGCCGAGTCCTGGGCTCGTGGCCCCTTCCTCCATCTGCACAGCCCGCAGAGCAGCATCTCCCGTCTCTCTCTGCCTCTGACCCTCCTCCTCCCTCTGGTGAGGACTCTGTGATGACACTGGGCCCTGGGGAATCCAGGGTCATCCCCCATCTCAGGGGCCTTGACTTAATCCCACCTGCAAAGTCCTTTTTGCCATGTAAGATATTGTATTCACAGCTTCTGGGGCTTAGGACATGGTCACATTTGGGGGCCATTATTCTGCCAACCACAGGGTAAATGGAATGTTCTATATATTAACAGAGGTTTCAGTTGCACAGATGTGTGCATTTGTCAAAAATCAGCAAATGTATACCTAAGATTTATGCAAGTCATTATAAATTGTACTTCAAAAGAAAAAATGTAAACAAATATTGAACTCTTGTTAATGATAGGCATGCCAGATTATTCAAGGGACAGTGGCCTGGTGTCTGCAACTGTGAAATGCATCAAAAATGAGATGGCATGATGGATGGATGAAGGGATGGAGGGCTGATAGGTACTGTAAAATGAGAATAGTAGAATTGATGTGCTAGGTATATGGGTGTTTGCTGTGAAATTATTTAAACTTTGTTATCTGTTTGAAAATTTTCATAATCAAATGTTGTTGGGAAGAAACTCAAATCGAGTATTTCTATGATTCTATGGGTTAGCAGGCATTTCTTCTGTTGATCTCACCTGGGCTAACTTATGAGACCACAGACACCTGGAGGGTTGGGTTGGCTGGGCTGGAAGTCGGCTGCGTTGGCATGTTGGGCAGTTGGTGGTGGCTGTTGGCTGGGAGGCCTCAGTTCTCATGGAGCCTCCCAGCCTCCAAGAGGCTACACTGGCTTCCTTACATCATGGCAGCCGAACTCCTACACCTCACTTCTGCCACATTCTCTAGGTCAAAGCAAGTGAAGCAAGTCACAGGGCCATGCTCAGATTCAAAGGAGTGGAGAAACAGACTCCCCCTGTGGTTGGGAGGAGCCTCAAAAGCCCCATTGCACAGGGGCACGCATGTTGAGATGGGGGATATTTGTGGTCATTGCACGATCCACCCAAGTGCTTCAGCCCAGTTGTTTAAGTTCATGTTCAGTTGGAAGGTGTTCTGACCCCTGACGTTTCTTACTCAGGAGCTTTAAGCCCTCAGGTCTTACCTGCTAATGGCATTTAGCTACTGGGGGGTCCGGGAGGTCAGCTCTAAGCAGTTCCCTCACGAGACAGAGGGAAAACAACATAAGCCATTTAATGTATGAAGGTTTCACAAAGAGACCCTGCAACCACCCAACTGCAATGGAATTTGCCCATGGCAATAAGGTAAGGTTTAAATGCACACAGCCTGCAACTCATCCTGAAGTTGGAGGACTTCTGGGCTTGAAGGCTAGTGGGGCAGAGGACGTCCCCAAGAGTTTCAACTAATTCCTGAAATTAGTGATTCAGGCAAAGGTTACCAATGGCGTTGAGACCCTCAGGTGCACGGTTGATGGGGAACTGAACCATCATATGGGTGGACTCTCATCGTGCACTCTACTGTCTTGTATTGCTAACAAGACTTCTCAAACAGCTACGGTCATTAAGACAGGGGCTGAAGGATAGAGGAATGGATGGATTAGGAGCCCAGGACAGACCATATCCACATCTGGAAGGTTGATTTACCACAGAGGTGGGAACGCAGAGCAGTGCAGAAAGGATAATCTCTTCAATAAACGATGCCAGGACAACTGGATATCACCAGGAAAAAAAACACAAAAGGTGACCCCTACCTCACATCATACATGAAGCTAATTGGGGAGGACCACAGACCTGCATATGAGAGATAAAACAATAGCATTCTATTTTATTATTTTTTCTGAATATTTATTTATTTAAGAAATTTTTTTATTGAGGGAACATTGGTTTATAACATTATGTAAATTTCAGGTTACATAAAACAATAACATTTTAGAAGATGATACAGGATAATACTTTTATAACTTTTTGGTAAGGATTTCTGAAACAGGTCACACAACAATAAAGAAAAAGAATGATACATTGAGTTATATTAAAAGTAAGAACTGTTCAAAAGACACCTTAAAAGAGTGCAAAGGCACCAAGGAGATGTTTGTAACACATACAATGGATAGAAGGCGTATATCCGGAATTGATAAATTCCTAGAAATCACTAAGAGAAAATCAGGCAGCCAAGTCGACAACTGAGCTATCCTTGATGAGGTGGTTCACAGATGGGGAAACCCAAAGAGCCAATGAATCACGACAAGGTGTTCAACTGTGCTAGTAAATAGAGAAATGGAAATTAAAACCACAATGAGAAGGCACTACAGATCCAACAGATTGAGAACAAAAATTCAGGTGTGCTGATAAGAACCTGAATTTTCTTATCATGGTGGGTGGCGATGTAAATTGTTGCGACAACTTAGACAAAGAGTTTAACATTATCAAGTGACTTGGAACATGCACAAACACTGCAGCCGGGCAATTCCACTCCGAGGTATATATCCTTGTGAAATGTATGCACAGATATCTCCAGACATATTCATAGGTACATTTTTTTTGTAATAGCCAAATTCAAAAACAGCTCGGGTCAAATATGTAAATAACCTAACAGAATATTCATACAATGAAATACGTATAGTCGTGAAAATGAATAAATTCAGCTACATGGATTAGCCTGGATGAATATTAATTGAAAAAAAAAACAGACGTGAAAGAATATATGCAGTATAATTCCACGTATGTAATGTTTTAAAAGAGGCAAATTAAATTTATTTCTACTGCATCTCATGTGGTGAAACTATAAACAGAACAAGAAAGTAATAATCATAAAATTCAAGTTACTGGCTACACTGGGGGAAGGGAGGACTGGGTCCAGATGGCTCTTGTGGTTGCGAGGGAGGAAGGGAGAGCTTCTAAGGTCCGGGCAGTGGTCATATGTTGGTTTTGCAATAACTTGTTAAATTATCTGTCACTGCATGCATTTTTCTGAAAATGCATTATGTTTCACGATAAAAAGGTTTTCGCAAATGATGTTTTAAAAGACATCAGTAGTTAAATTATAGCAAATTTTGGTTATAAAGCCATATTCACACTTTATTTTACATAATAGTAATTCACCTTTTGGTAGTGTTTTTATTAAAGCATTTAGAGGAATTCAGAAAGCTTTAGCCCTTTCAGCTTTGGTGCAAAAAGGCAAAATCTTCGTAGGGATTAAAATAGATAATGCTTGATCCCCAGCATTGCATCTTCTCGTAACTGCCCCATCGCTACAGAGATGAATCAAAGTTAAAAAAAAAAAAAAAATCTCTGGGACATATTTCTTTTATCAATAAACAAGGAAATATTCTGAAATGTGAAAAATAAATATTAAATTTTAATGTCATAGTTTTTATTATAGTTTAAATTGAAAGGCTTTCATGAAAGCCCCTAAATTTGAAACCATTTTTAATTTAGCAAGATTATCTTTTCTAAACAAATCAGGATGAAACATAGAAGCTGGTGAATCAATGATAATGCTATTTCAAACCACCATTTTTAGGACCCAGAGGTGGGTCAAGGCAGTTTAATTACTTCTGAGGTATAATTTACAAGATCTTTATTTATTTTTGTTTAAACATCTCACACATCCATGCCTGGCCAGGGAAGAGACCAACGCATCTATCAATAAAAGTATTTACGTTTCAAGTAAAAAAATGTTTTAAAGTTCCCTGAACACTTGTGTATGAAACACAAGTTTCATACCTCACGTTCATACATTTGCAAAGTCACAGCTCTTTGGCCAGACTCTGGGGACATCCTGTGTGGTCCCAACTAGAAGAGGTTCCAGAATAGGCATAACTTCTATGGTGACAGAAATCAGGAAGACGGTTCTCTGGGGAGTGGAGGGAACTTTCTGGGATGTCGGAATGTTCTAGATCTTGATGGGGTGTGGGTGACACAGGTTCCGTCAAACGACACTTCAGGTCTGTGTAGGTCACTGTAAGTAAACTATACCTCACTTAAGTTCAAGCAGCATTAAAATATTATGTTTTTATCTTCAGCTCCTGGTGCCGTCCTAAAGACACAGGGATTGACTGTGAAAGCAGACAGTGGAGCCACCTCGGCCCCGGGGAAGGTCATCCAGCCTTTGTGTCCCCCTGGTTGATAATTTTTGCTGTTTGCCGATGAAACACCAGCCCGGAGTCCCTTGCAGGAATTCTTTGAGAATATGTTTGCGTTTCTAAACCCGGCCCTTGAACCACCTGGCCCTGTCTAAGCAGGTGGTGGCCTCTAGAGAGCGCTGTTGACATAGCCAATCTCGAGATTTTCACTTCATTTCTGGAGCCTCTACAATTTCTACAAAACCATCATTGGTGAGCAAGGTGGGGCGTCATTTCCCACCCCATCGCCCGACTCTAGCACACTGGGGCTGTCACACAGGCATATCATTCACACCAAAAATGCCTGCCACTGAAGAAAAAAAAATAAGAGGGCTAGCAATAAATTAGGGGGGAGCTACTGAAGGGGACCAGGATATGCCACCCCACAGTATGCCTTTGCCGTAAGAATTATTTTGAGCTGAAGGCATTTGAGTTCCTGACATCCTTTATCTGCCTTAAAGCCGAGCCTCCCAAGAGAACTCGTCATAAATCCCTTTCCGGGATCAACTCTCATTTTCTCTTCTTGGAAAAGAGAAGTCGGTACCACTCCCAGAAAGACTTTGTCACAAACTATCATATCTCCCGTCTATTCTCCTGAGGCCCATTTATCTTTCCTAACATTCATTTGCTCTCCAGAAAGTGGCCTTTCTCCCTCCGTTTCCCCCTATTATGATGGTATACGAGCTCTCAAATCTCACCATTCACTTCTTTCTGTGATGCCCTGAGCACATAATATTAATAAATTTTATGCCTTTTCTCCTGTTAAAGTATCTTTCACCAGTTTAATTCGCAGGACCCCAATAACAGAACATAATAGGGAAAGGTTTTCGTCCCCCACACAACTGAAGTTTGCCAATAGGATCAGCTGTGGGTCGATGCTCCTTGGTTTCACTTGCCCTACATTAGCCTGGGTTGAAGGTAGAAACACTTCCGACAAGCCAGCGCAGCCTTCTCCTTGACATCCTGGCCCAGGAGGGGACCTTCTACTAGTGGGTCAGTGACCTCGAACAAGTGGGGCCAGCCCAGGCCAGCTGCCTGGTGCCAGTGGACTCTGCCTAGATTTAATCTCTGGGCCATTTATAGTCTCACTCCCAGTCAGGCTGTGGGATTTGCCGGGGCACAGAATGGAATATTCATCCGTGGGGACGGCATGGCCCCGTTAGGTCATGAATTGAGCGTGTGACTGGATTTGGGGAAAGGAAGAAGACACCTTCGACTGAGACGAGCCAGGAGTCTGCAGCTCTTCATGAAATCCTGGATTCCAGGAATGATGTTCAGTGGTGTTGAGATAATTTGATGAGTCGTGAAAGGGGAATCGAGCCACTACGTGCGCTGGGATCTCATCACGTGAGTCGTATTCTTGTGACTCGCGTCACTCTAGTCCAAGGATGCATCTTAGCACCTCTAACCGTGGAACCACCGGTATCTCAAGAGGTGATGTGCAATGAAGGACCCAGCACCACGTAAAAAGTACCTGAGCCAAAAATGTTAGCTGGACTCCATCAATCTTTGGATGCAATTTCTCGCTTATAAGAAATACAGGGGGTCAGGAAATGAGCTAAAGCCAGCAGAGCTTCCAGAAGGTGACCTTCTGCAGGACAAGTGGCTTCGTCTCTGCAGGAAGTCAGGTCATGAGAAGAGGGCAAGTTGACTCCGGCTGTTGGCGGGCATCTCAGTTCCTCGACCCATGGATGGCTCCACAGCACTGCTCGAGCGTCCTCACAACGTGGTGGCAGGCAACGAGCATTGGCAGTTCCTCCCTAATAGCTCCAATGCAGGGTTTTTAAATAGGTCTTCTACCCTCCCGGGGGCAGCAAGAGATCTGGGGCTCCAGCCACCTGTTTGGTCTGGCCACATGTTGGAGGTCGTCATCCATTTTTATTCCACTTATGCGGCCCATGGAGCAAACGCTGAGTGTCGACCCCTCGGGTCCCCTTATTTTTCTTGTGCACACCTGCTCCCCAGCAGCCGGAACCTTCTTCTCTCTGCCTATGAACACCCCGCAGGCAGCTGGAACCCACCGCACCTGGACTCAGGTAGAGCTGGATGTACCTGGGAGTTATGTCCCCATGATGACTGACAGGTGTGGGGTACAAATACCCCAGCTCCCTTGCCCCAGGCTGGATGACTCTTGGTGTGGGTGGCTGTCCTGGGCACTGTGGGGTGTTGAGCAGCATCCCCGGCCCCCACCCACTCAATGCCAGGAGCAACCCCAATTGTGACAACTACAGATGTCCCCACACGTCGCCCACTGTCCCCTGGGGGGCAGGATTGCATCCAGGTGAGAATCGTCACCTGGCTGGATTTTCCTAGGGAATTCTCATAAACCACAAATCCCCTCTGAGGCTCTGCTTCTAGGAAACCCGGCACAAAGAGACAGCAAGGGGAAAACAAAAATTGGGACCTACAGTTTTCCAAGTAAACAGAAGGGCCTGTGAGACTCACGGAGCAACGGGTCTGACTAACGCATTGATTTGTTTACAACCTAACCCAGCAAATCTGTTCCCGACATCAAACATCTTCTAGAAAATGTTTTATGAGCTTCAAGGTTGACTGTTAAACTCCAGGAACGCGGACCAAGAATGAGCATTTAGCCAGCTGGAATATTCTGGAATATTCTGGAATGAACTATGCACCTCTCAGTAACCTTAGTAAAATGAACGGTGGTGCCTGAGCCAAAGTGGTTAGGATCCTACCTCTCTCACTCCACCCCTCCTCAAACTTACTGGGGAGGGCGACTCGACAAGACTTGGAAAATCTGAAGTCCTCTGCAGAATGAGATTCTTTCTTTACTGACGAGACTTTAACAGAGGTTGCATCAATGGTCTGAGAGTCATCACGCCTCTTTCCCCGAGGCGGCATTTGTGAGGAGTGAAATGCTAACGAGGAACATGCGGGGGACCAACGATGCTCAGAGCTGGGGATGGGCTTTGCAAAGTCTGGGGACGCTCACACCCTCATCTGGGGACAGCGGGGGCAGGGTGGGCGTGGTTTCCGTATTGTTTTCCGCAGTGTCTGAAATGAGTGGATCTTTACATTAGGACCCGGGGGGGAAATGGATGAGAGGTTTGTGAGTTGAAGGGCGACTGGACAACAGGGAGCCTCGCCTGCCTCGGCTGTGAAGTGGGGTGTCGAGTCCTCCCTGGCCGGTTGGGTGACGTGAAGGAGACGGCAGTGTGGGGTCCTGCCCCGTCCCATCTTCTCCGCACGACGGGCTCCCCTTGTCCTCCAGGAGCTGGTGCCAAGCCCCCTTCTCTGCAGAGCTCCCACCTACCAGCCCCCACCCAGGCGCACAGCTTCCCCCTCCCCCACTGCAGGACAGAGCCAGTCCTGGTGGACACCTGGACACGGCCATGGCCTGGGTCGCCGGCCCAGCCCCAGACTGGGGGCCAGGAGGTCTGTTCTCCACATACGCCAGACATAGGGCTGCAGCCCTGGCCCCTTGAGGCTGGGTGGGCTCGCTGCACTGTCTGGCCGATGAGTTATGAACGGAAGGAGTGAGACTCTCCAGACGCCTGTCCCTTGCTCCCACTGGAAATGGAGGCTGCATGTCCAGGAGTGGTGAGCCGTGGGCAGAGCCCCAGCCATCCTGGAATGGAGCCAGAAATAAGCCTACGTGGGTTTTTTTCCTACTTTTTTTGTGTGTGTGTGAGGAAGATCAGCCCTGAGCTAAGGTCCGTGCTAATCCTCCTCTTTTTGCTGAGGGAGACCGGCTCTGAGCTAACATCTATTGCCAATCTTCCTCCTTTTTTTCCTCCAAAGCCCCAGTAGATAGTTGTGTGTCATAGCTACACATCCTTCTAGTTGCTGTATGTGGACGCGGCCTCAGCATGGCCGGAGAAGCGGTCGTCGGTGCGCGCCCGGGATCCGAACCCTGCCAGCAGCGGAGCGCGCGCACTTAACTGCTAAGCCACGGGACCTGCCCCGATCTTCACCATTTTAAGTGCACAGCTCAGCAGCGTTAAGCACATTCACACTGTTGTACAACCATCCCCACCATCCGTCTTCAGAACTTGCTCATCCTCCCAAGCTGAGACTCTGTCCCCATGAAACACTGACTCCCCTCCCCTCCCACAGCCCCTGGCCCCACCATCTACTTTCTGTCTCTGTGGGTGTGACTCCTCTAGGGGCCTCCTGTGAGGGGATCACACAGTGTCTGTCCTTCTGTGTCTGGCTCATGTCACTGAGCATCACGTCCTCCAGGTCCATCCACGCTGGAGCAGGTGTCAGAATCTCCTTCCTTTTCAAGGCTGAGTAATATTCCAGTGTGTGGATGGACCACATTGTGTGTATCTATCATCCGTCCACAGACACTTGGGGTGTTCCATCTCTTGGCTGTTGTGAACATTTGTGTACAAGGCTTGGGGTAGACAAAACCGATGTAGTTTTAAGCCACTAAGGTGGTGGGACTGTTTGTTACTTCAGCATGACCAGTCATACCCTGACAGTCACAGAACAGAGGCCCACGTGTGTGCGTGCACACACACACCCTCACAGAAATGGAGCAATGGGCCTGATGCCCTGCCATGCTGGCTCCCTTCCTGTCACAAATGTTTACTGAGTTCTTACGTGTTCCACACCCTGGGAGAGACTTACGTGAGGGTAAACCAGACGGAGGGGAGGTCTCCTCTCCAGGTGCAGACAAAGCTGCCTCGACACCCCTGTGACTGCTTGTGTCCAAGATGGTGGCCACAGGTTTCCTCCTTCCCACCAGCAGGTGGTGTCTGTTCCTCCACCCCCTTGGATCTGGGCTGCCTTCCACCAAGAGAATATTCTGGAAGTCACATCATGCCAGTTTCAGGCCTTGTAGCTCACCCTTCTGTTCTCGTGGCTCGCTTGTGCTCCTGGAAGCCGTGCCAGAATTGTGACTATCGTGCTGTGTGTGGAAAGTTCTGGAAGAAGAGGCACCCTGCAGAGACAGAGAGAGGCCGACTGTGGAGGAGCCAGCCCCGTGAGTGAAGTGGACCCTCCATCCTGGCTGCCTCAGCTGATGTCACGAGGGTCCCAGACAAACCACCCAGCTGAGCCCTTCCCCAATTCTTGGGCCACAGAATCACGAGCAAAATAAAAGGGTTGTTTTTAGCCGCTGTTTTGGGGTTGTTTGTCATGCAGCCATAGGTCACCGTAACGCACCCCTCTCCCCAGGTCCTTGCCCGGGGAAGGTGCTGGGCCTCTGTTCAGTCTTGTATGGCTCCCCGTAGCAGAGTGGGGTGTCATCCCATCTTCGCTGCACCTCCTTGGGGACTGACCGGTCTTGTTCCCGTGACATGAACCCAACTGCAAAGCACAGCCCTTATCATCTCTCCCGAGGAACCTCACAAAATCGATTGTGAACGTTCTGGCAATTTGCGGAGGGAGGGAGGTCCCGTCCGAGCTCCCCTGTCCTCTACCACTTCCCTGCTTCCAAGTCTCTCACCGCCTACCCCTCCCAGAAGGTTCTGGATTCCCAAATTCTTCTACAGAGAAATCCAGCCCTCCTCAGCTCCTACCTGCAACCTGGCCAAGCGAGGGGAGGGCCCAGGTGCCGGGACCCGTCCAGCCGAGAGGGCCAAACAAGACCCGAGGAAGCCGCCCGAAGAGGCAGCCTCCTGTGATGTCACCCATCACACCCAGACGAGATGCAGGCCCTCGGATGTGTGACGGGACATCCCCACCCCGCCCCACCCCAGTGACTGTCGGGAGAACCATAATCACCACCCCCAGTGTGGACACTGTAGATGAAAACAATTATTCACTTGGGAATTTTTTAAAACCCACAGCACAAATATATTTTAGATATATTCATTCTTGGAAATAAAATAGTTCCAGACATATAGCGAAGAAAGCATATGTTACTTCTTTTATGACAGAAGGGAAGGCAGAGAGGAGGGAGGGGGGAGAGCGAGAGAGACAGACAGACAGAGAGGCGGGCAGAGGAGACCAGAGTGTGGAATAACCAAAAGAGACTTGCGTTCGGTCAGACAGCCCGGCCCCAACTGTAGATACATTGGCTGTTCGCTTGTGGACAAGTGACTTGACATGGCTTTGCCTCAGTTTCCCCATCTGAAACTGCCTCCTTCTCCCTGCTTGGGATGCCCACAGTACCCCCTCCTTGGCCCTAAATGCAAGGGTTAGGGGCTTTCTTCCCACTGGGACCTTGTCCCTTGCCTCTACCCTTGCTCTAAAGTGGGGATCCCGGTGACACCCCCCCAGATGCCACCACTGCTGTAGAGTGCATTATTCGAGGTGGCCGTCACACGCTATGAAACCCTGAGGAGCCGCACCAGCGAGGGGTGAAGGTGCAGAAGACGGGGGGAGACCCCTCTCCCGGCACTGCAACACCCCCTCCCCATTTTACAGATGGGCATAGTGAGGCCCGGGCAGGGGCAAGCCTGGTTTCACCTGGAGGGGCCAGAGTCGGGGGTAGAAGGCCAGGAGGGACCGCCTGTCCAGAGACCTCACTCACTCAGTCTCTCACTCCACGAGCATTTATTGAGCGCCAACTGTATGCCTATGGCTCAGGAGTAACGGACTGAGGGCGTGAGAGCTGAGGATGGACCCAAGACAACACAGGCCTGGCCTCCTCCTCTGAAAAGGGAGGGTTCGACCTGCCACATAAATTTAAATCAATTAAAATGCAACAAAGGAAGCATTCCATCCCTCATTCGCATTGGCCACATTCCGCGTGCTCAGTAGCCACATGTGGCTGGTGGCTGCTGTACCAGACAGCGCAGATGGAGAGCACGTCCATCGTTCCAGAAAGTCACCTGGGAAGGTGCGGGGTTCGATGGTCCGTTCTGATGCGCTTTTACTTCCAAGCGCATGCGCTGTTCTGCCTTGAGACCAGAGCTGTGGACGGCAGGCAGAACCGCACACGGGAAAGCGGAAGGGGCGACCTCCAAAGACGACAGATTGTAGCCACGTCAATATCCCGGCTGTGACATTGTAACCGAGTTTTGCAAAATGTTACCGCCACAGGAAACTGAGCAAAAATGTTACTTCTTACAGCGCCTGGGAATCTACAATTGTCGCTGCAAAAATTCCCAGCACAGAATATTATTATCTCAATGTCTAAGTTTTTTGGTGCCGCCTTAAATTTCGTGCCCTGGCGGGGGTCGCGCTGGCCTCTCCCTGGTCCTGGCCCCGATTTGGGGTGGCTGTGAGCTGCTCTCTCCCCATTGCATGCCTGGCCCCGGGCCCCAGTGAAGGGACAA
Organism: Diceros bicornis minor; assembly: GCF_020826845.1. NCBI lineage: Eukaryota > Metazoa > Chordata > Mammalia > Perissodactyla > Rhinocerotidae > Diceros > Diceros bicornis. The sequence goes on from NW_026691553.1 coordinate 1,352,922, forward strand.
AGCCATCCCAGGAGATAAGGACTGTGATGGACACCGTGACGAATGACCAGAGGCTGCACAGAGCTGAGTCACTGGGCTGATGACCCCGGGGTCAGGAGTGACCGGCGCTCAGACCCACAACCTCCATGGGGCCCCTGCACATGGGGAGTAGGTGCCACCTTGAAAGTGCAGATAAAGCACCGGCCACTCCAGTGTGTCCCCATTTTTCTGTTTGCGAATCTGTTCTGGGACTTGCTAACCTCACACTGGATGCTCTCCCAAGGGTCCCGGGTATGGTCGTCCCGGGACCTTTGGGCAAGTCCCCCCCTCGGTGTCCGAGCCTTCTGCCACCGCCTCACAGGAAGTCACAAAGGGGAAACGGAGGCAGGGGAAGATGGAGCTGTTGCCCTCACATTCCGCGTGGGGAAACTGAGTCTCCGTGGGGGAGATGACGGATGTGACAGAAACCCCACAGCATCTTCCAGAGGCTGCCCACTAGCCCCAAACCCTACGTGGGGAGAGCACCATGCCCATTTGACAGAGAGCGTGGACGCAGCCCGGGGTGGGAACAGACAGAGCCAATGGCACATGATGGACCCAGGGCCGCCGGGCTCCAGCTGCCTGTCCACGCCCCAGAGGTGGCAAGGTGGGTCGGGCGGATCCCCATGCCCACCCTAAGAATCCAGCCCTCCCTCCCTCCCTGCCTCTCTCTCCTGCCCTGGCTCACCCCATCCAGGCTTCAACCAACAAGGTAAGTTCTTCCTCACGTCTGACTTGATGTCATCACGCTTTACTTTAATCCAGTTTCTCCTCCTTCCCGGTGACTCTAAGGCCAGGACAGGTCCCGGGTTTCCTCTGGAGACGGGAATTAAGGAGGACAATGAGATGGGGTGACTCAGAGGAGGGCCTTGGCATGCTGATCCGTGGCAATGACAGGAGCAAACACTTGCACAAGTCCCTGAGCTCTGGGGAGGAGACACCTGAGCTGGCCTCCTCCCCACCCCTTGGGGTGGTGAATCACTCCTCCTCCGTGCGTTTGTTGAACACTTACTGCATGCACCAGACCTTACACAGACTCAGTCTCATTACTTTTTACATTTTTATTGAGGTGAAATTCACATAACGTCAAATTACACATTCTAAAATAAATAACTCCGTGACAGTACACTGAGCATGTTGTGCAACCATCACCACTATGTAATTCCAGAACATTCCATCTCCCCAGGAAGAAGCCCCATCCCCATCAGCACTCACTCCCATCCCCTCCCCAGCCCCTGACAACCACTGAGCCACGTTCTGTCTGTGCATCTGCCTGTTCTGGACATTTCACACCAATGGAATGACGCACCGTGTGGCCTTCTGTGTCTGGTTCTCTCACTTTATTATTTTTTTAAATAAAATTTATTTTTCAAAAAACAGTTTTAGATTGACAGAAGATAACACAGAGTGTTCGTATGCCCCTCGCCCCCGGTTCCCTGTTAGCACGAATGTCAGTGTGAACGACGTCTTGTCAAGGGGAGCAGAGGCCGGCTGCCCGGACCTCAGACACGATCTCGGGGTGACCATCCGATCTGCACGCGCCCCTACCAGATGGGACTCGGGGCCGGGCGCCCACAGGAGCAGGTGAGCCCCGAGCTGGCACCCCCGTCTACCGGGGTGGAGACCGGGCCCGGAGCGGCCACAGCCACAGTCCCGCCTGGGAAAGGCCCTGGCTCCTCCAGCTCCGGGATCTTCCCGCTCCTGGAGGAGCGCGATGTGGAAGGGGCGGGCTGGCCAGGAAACCGCAGACGTCAGATCTGCCGCGCAGCTCGGGGAACAGGCTGTGCCCGCCGCCCCGGACTTGGCAGGCGGCAGGGGCCAGGGAGCGGTCAGCGGCGCGGCCTGGCAGGGCTGGGCAGGGCTCGCTGCCACCTGGAAGGCGGCGGCTCGGCATGTGACACCCCTCTCCCCCCACGCATATGCCGGGCCGGGCCAGGGACGGGAGGGGCCTGGAGGAATCGAGGGGGACAACTGACGTCGTGGGGGCCGGGGGTCCAGGAGGCACGGTGGTCCTGGAGGGGGCTGGTGGTGGCCTGGCTGGGGGAGGGGCAGCTGAGGGGTCTGAGAGGAGGGGTCTAGGAGGTGGCTGAACAGATTCGGGGGGCGGGGGCCAGGCTCCAGGGCGCCCAGGTTTCCTCCTGAAGGGCCGGGTTGGGGGAGGGTTGCCACCTGCTGAGCCTGGGGTTCAGGGGAGCCCGCACCTTGCCAGGCGGGCCTTCCCCACAGCTCCAAGAGCCCCCCCTCGCCCCACCCACATCCAGCCTGTCCCCAGCCGTTGGCAGGCCACTTCCTCACACGGCCTGGCATTTGTTCTGTGGCCTCCTCGCCACTGCCCCCACCAGGCCCGTCATCCCTTACTGGGCTGGCTGTGAGGGTGACGATGGCTCCCCAGGTCCTCAGGGCACCAAGTCCACACTCCACGGGGAAAGGTCCATCCAAAAATGACATCCGATCCGGTCTGTGCCCTGCTCACATCCCTCCCTAGGGTGTCCACCCAGGAGGAATGAAAACAGTGTCCACACAAAACCTGGACACAGATGTTCACAGCAGCACGACTCACAACAGCTGACAAGTGGGAACAACCTGAGTGTCCACTGACGTATGAACAGATACACACAACGTGGTCCATCCACGTGATGGAGTATTACTCAGCCATGAAGAGGAGTGAAGCCCTGACACAGCCACACCATGGATGGACCTTGAACACACGATGCTCAGTGAGAGAACCAGACATAGAAACCTCCAGCCCTGGACCAGCCCACCCGAGGACTGCCTGCTCCCCGACCCCAGGCCCCACAGAGCTGACGGCATCTGCTTCTTTCTTGTCCCCTCGTATCACTGTGCTACCTGTCACCTCACGTGGCTTCTCTCAGATCCCCACTCGTCAGATGAGGAAACTGAGGCACACAGCAGTCTGGAGAGCACTGGGATTTCAACCCGGGCTGCCGTCCTCAACCACTGGGTTTCACTGAACCCCCTTCGGCTCCCGCCTCCAGGAAGCCCTCCATGATCCACTCCCTCCCCCACAGGACCTGAAGTCAGCCCTGGGGGGCTGTCCAGCAGAGGCCTGCATACAGCAAGAACTTAATCATGGCTGAGAGGATGGAGTCGAGTCCAGAGAGAGAGGAGGGCCAGCCGCACGGAGGAGGTTTGAATTAATGGGGTTTGTCAGATTGCATTGTCCAAAGGAAGCTTCGACTACACGTCCCCCCACACACACCTCCAAAACCTGGTCTTCCATGTCCCCCCTTGGATCTTGGACAGCTGAGCACCTGACCTCAGACGTGACAGGCAGGTGACACCAGGTCAACCCTGCAGCTCCTGCCTCTCCCCATGGAACGTTTGCTTCCAGAGCTGCATCTTGGATCTGCCTGCCATGTTGTGAGGAAGCCCCAGTCACATGTGGGACCCGGCCCAAGTTCCCAGGTGAGCCCACCCTGGAGCCAGCCCTGCTCACACTGTGCATGATGAGCCTTCCCAGGGGAGGACTCGGGCACCCTCGACTGTGCCATCCGGGCTCCTGACTCGTGGCATCACAAGCCATTAAGACACTTCTGGGACACCAGGCAGGGGCAGCCCGTGACGCAGCATGAGACCACCAGGATGACCAGGCTGTGAGTTTTTATGGTTTTATTAAATCCTTACAAAACAGAATACAAAATTCCGGCATTGACGGTTGTAAAGGAAAACTTCTGAGCTGTATCAGTTCACCTGGTACAGTGGAGTTAAAGTGCTTGGATGTTTTTCCCCCACTTTTAAAAAATTTTGAGTTTTTTTTTGTCTTTTTTACACTTGACATTGAAACACTGCCGTTCCCGGCCCCGCGGCGGCCTGGGATGCGGCCACTCATTCACAGTAAGGGTTCTGACCGGCCCCCCAGGCCGCCTCAGCTGTGTGACCCGGGAGAAGCAAGTGGCTGTCCCACCTTTGAAGAAAGAAGCTGCTCACAGCTCAGCTTTCCAGAGCAAAAGGGACATGGCGTCTGCAGCGGGGCGAGGATCCGTGGTGTCTTTTTTTTTTACAAAAAGGCAGAATCCCCAGATGCAAAAACGTGGAATCGCTGCTGGGTGAGACGTGGGGGTGGGGGCGGCCTCCCCACCCCCGGTCTTTGGAAAGGCCAGTCCACAGATCCGGGCTGGCGGGGCCGGGGAGGGGCGACGGCCCCCACCAGCCACCGCAGACGGTGACAATCGACAATCATACGAGACTCGGGGGGCCGCCGTGATGGCGTCCCAGCCCCCCGACCCACGTGGCCCCCCAACATTCAAGTATTCTTTGAGAACAAGTAAGGGAAATCAACTGATGTTTTATAAAACTAACAAAAGGGGACAAAGGACTAGAAGCCAGAGGGCCGTCCGGCCAGGCCGTGGGAGACCTGCCCAGACCCCAGGGCCAGGCTGCCCAGGGTCGGGGGCTGCGGGGCCCCGCCGGCTGGCAGGAGCACGTGTGCACGTAGAAAAGGAAGCCTGTATTGCATAGTGTTTCCCACCCGAGGACGAACAGGGGTGTCAGAGTCTCCCCGGGGCTGGCGGGTCACTCGACGTCTGACCGGGCGCTGGGGCGGGCGGAGTGGGCACGGCGATCCCTGGGTGCCCTTGGGGGGCCGTGGCAGCTGTGGCCGTTTTCCTGAAGGTGGGCAGAGCAGAAACGCCGCCCTCGGGGTGGGGGGTTCAGTGGGGTCCCTGCTCCGGGGAGGAGCTGGCAGCTCTCACAGCAGCCCCGAGGGGTTAGGGGGGCAGGACGTGGCCGTGGTCAGACTGAGCCCTGAGAAAGGGCACTCGGGTGCCCGGGGGGGGGGGGTCTGCGGGACCCCCACGTTGGCTGACGGGCGCCTGTCCAGCCCCTCCTACGCGCTTGGTGCCACCCTCCTGGGCGGGCAGAGTCCCTGTGGAGCGGGCGGTGGGTGGGCCCCAGGGTCAGCTACAGCTTAAGGTCCAGCTTCAAGGGAGCCTGGACTGTCAGTGGGGGGGGCCCAGCGGCCATCCACCCCGCCTGCGCACACCCAGACCCCTCCTGCCACAGGGGAGACCTGAGAAGCCCCCGAGCCCCGCCAAGCCGTCACGGTGTCTTTGGGGCGAGGGATGAAGGAGCCGCCGGCTCACGGAGCGGAGCCGCGGGGTCAGCCTGTCCCTGAAAATACTGTGGGGCTGGGGAGGGGGTGGGCGCGGGGGTCCCGGCCCCCAGCCCCGGAAGACGGCAGGCGCCCTCCTCTCCTGAGTCGTGTCTGGGCGGCGGCAGCGGCGGCACGGGGGGTGGGGGTGGGGATGGGCGGCACGGGGGCCTTTCACAGTAGGTGAGCATCCGAGGCTGGGGGAGGGCAGACCCAGCGACACCCCCACTCCCCCCCAGCCCGGGCGCCTGCTCTGCTTTTAACACCATTAAACGGGGGAAAAAAAACGGGAGGCAGGGCAGAGATAAAGAAAAAACCCAACAGCAAAAACCTCATATAAAAGAGCCCCCTGCTGAGCTAGCGCCTGGGAATCCAGCCGGGGGAGGGCAGCCTGCTGGTCACCGGCTGGCCGTAGCTTAAAAAAATCTTTAGATTTGATGGGGGCGGGGGGACCTATGTACAGAGGGAGGGAGGGGTCACGCATGGTCCCCCACCAGGACCACGGGGGCCGCGGACAGGCTGGCTTGCTGCCGCCGCTGAGCCAGCTTGGACTGGGAGGGCGGCGACAGCTGCAGGCAGCGTGAGGTAGCTCGGATGACCACGGGCTGGCCCTGCCCTGCCTCCTCAGCCGCGTCCTCCTCGCGCTGGGCCAGCTGCCGGTTCATGGCGATGGCCTCGGCCGCGAACGACGTGAGGTCTTTGGCACAGCTGTTCCTGGGGACGGGGCAGGGCAGTCACCAGGGAGGGGGATGGGAGCCGCCAGGCACACCCCCTGCTTCCCTCAGGACCCCTGGGGTCTGTGCAGGCCCCAGGTGCTCCCAGCCTCCCCGGGAGGCCAGGACCCCAGCAGGGGGCCCCCTCTGCCACCCAGTACAAGGACACCCAAGCGCTCGCATGGCTTCCCCTCCCCCAATTTAAGGACAATTTTTTTTTTTTAAACAGCTTAACATTTAACCCCACTCCTAGATTTGGGGATTCCCTCCCCAACCAAGTGCCTCACCTCTGCAGAACCATGGGCGTGGGCAGGGTGTTCTCCGGGGCGCACTGCGAGGAGACAGGAAAGGCAGGGCTGGAGAGCAGACCCTGCCCGCCCCCCAGGACGGCCCTCCCCGGTGCCCCACCAGCTGTGAAACCACCCGGGATAAGGGGGTGCACGTGCCCGGGAACTGAGCCAGGCCGGAGTTGGGGGCATGTTGCAGGACCCCACTCACCATGGCCACCCCTTCCTGTGGCTCCTGACCCAAACCCACAGCAGCCCCTCCCTTCCCACCCGCGGTCTCCCGATGCTACGGGAAGGGGCTGGGAGCCCCTCCACGAGGCCGCCTCGAGAGCGGGGCCCCAGTGCTAACTGCTATTCTGGGTTAAGCCCCCTGCCCTGGTGGCCTCCTGCCCTGGGGTGGCAGCCAGCTCAGCCGACCGCTGGCAAGGAAAACGCGAGCTCTTCTGAAATCGGTGGGGACGGAGCCCTGCACTGGGGTTGGCAGGCCTGGGTCCACCCTGGGTCAACTGGCCCTGCCCGAGGCTGCCCGCCAGCCCCCTGGCTGACCTCAGCGCCTCCAGGGCACAGGGCCTGCGATCACCAATCACGGAGCAGCAGCTGCGGCTGCTCCTGCGGGGCCCTGACCAGCAGTTCACTGCTGTGCCCCTCAGCCGCTGCTGTGCCTGGGTTCCCAGGGGATCCCACGACTGAGCCCCAGACTCACGCCGCACCTGGGGGCGCCGACGATCCTGGGCCCTCCCGAGGGCTCGCGTACACGTGCTCTAGTCACCCCCGGCCCACCAAAGAACAACGGATGGAGGCGGGAGGCCCCGCACCCTCACGGCCTGGCGGGCCGGCACTCACCCCCCGCACCCAGGGGTGCTGCAGGACCTGCGCGGCACTGAGCCGCTGCTTGGCGTCGCGGACGAGGAGCTTCGAGATGAGGTCTTTGGCGGCGAAAGAGATGTGGGCCCAGTCCTTGTCAGGGAACTCATACTTGCCCTCCTGGATGCTCTCAAACAGCATGTTCTGGGGGACACGGTGGGGCGGGGCGGTTAGCCGCAGCCAGCAAGGGCCGAGGCCTAGTCCCCGACATCTGGACGGGCGAGCCTGGACCTGGGGGGGGGGGGACTGCGACCCTGCTGAGTGACAGGCTCTGTCAGGACTCCCAGACACACGGCCTAACTCGTGCCCCGGAACCCACGTTCAAGGACCCCGGACTGGCCACTCGGACAGCAGGGTGGGTAAAGGGCTGGAGAGGGCTGTGTGGGATTCAGGCCTGGCGTCCGTCCTGAGGTTAGCTGACAAGGCCTGGGGCTCTGGGGGGCCAAGGAGCCAAAGGTCTGGGGGTGGCTGGACGGAGAGCCGGCCTCAGGGAGGCCCTCACTGGCCTCTGCCCAAGTGGGCCCACTTTACAGGAAGGCGGCTCCAGGGGGCACCGGGCCACGAACCCTGAGCCCCACACTGTGTGGGGATGGAAGACTGAAACCTGCTCACCCCAAACCACAGGCCTCAGCCCATCTGAGCCCCCTGACCCCGACTGCTGCTTCTTTTGGGCCAGGAGACCCAAACAGCCTCTGGAAACCCAGGAAGGCCAAGTTGGCACTGCCCTGGGAACCTGTCAGTGGTCAAAGACCGGACCCTAGGCGGTGGATGTACGCATGTGTGCGTGTCTGCACACGCCAGGCCTGGAGCTGTGCATGGGGAGGCCTTGGGGTGCAGTATGTGTGGTCCAGGGCCCAGGGTGGGGTGAGAAGTAGTCTTATGTGCATGTTTGCACAAAGCGCAGGCCTGGAGTGTGTGCACCGGAGGCTGTGCCTGGGGGTGTGCAAGGGGAGGCCTTAGGGTACACAGTCCAGGTCCCAGAGCGGGAGCAGGCGTATGTGCACACACGGCAGGGCGAGAGCTGTGAGTGGGGGTGCACGGTCCAGGTCCCAGGGTGGGGGGTGAGAAGGAGGATTATGTGAATGTGCAGACAGGGCAGGCCTGGGGGTGTGTGCACACGGAGCTGTGCCTGGGGATGCGCGCTCCGGGTCCGGGCGAGGGGCAGGAGGGTGTATATGTGCACGGGGAGGTGGGGGGGGGCTGTGCCTGTGGGTGTGCGCGCTCGGGCACGGGCGGGGGGGCAGGGGTGTGCACGTGTGTGCTGGGGGGCTGTGCACGCCGGTGTGCACCCGGTGTGCACTCGGGCCCGGCGGCGCGCGCACCTGGCAGGCCGGGCAGGCCTCGCCGCGGTCCCAGCCGCAGTCGCTGCCGCAGCGGCCCACGAAGGGCGGGTAGCCGCTGAGCAGGATGTAGAGGATGACGCCCAGGCTCCAGAGGTCGCAGCGCTTGTCGTAGATGCTGGCCTCCTCGCTGAAGGCCTCCACCACCTCCGGCGCCATGTACTCGGCCGAGCCGCACTGCGGGCGGAGGGGGCGGGGGGCGTCAGGGCCGCGGAGGGGGAGGGGAGGGCGCCCCAGGGCTTCCCAACGTCACGTGAGGCGCCGGAACGCCCGTCACCTGAGCCCGCCACGCCTGGCGGTCCCGCACGGCCAATCAGAGGCTGTCGAGGGAGCCGGTCCCGCCCCGATCCCAACCCCGTCCAATCAACAGGGGCCAGGAGCCCACCCCGCCCCCTGCCCAATCAGCAGCAGGGCCAGGAACCCGCCCCACCTCCCGTCCAATCAACAGGTGCCGGGAGCCCACCCCGCCCAGCCGCGCCCGCCCGGCCAATCAGCGGCTGTTGCTAAGCGGAAGCCCGAGCTCTACAGCGAGCGGCCGAGCAGGCCTGGCACCTTGAAGTTACGCAACCGCAGCCGGACCGGATCTGGACCGGATCCGGGCCGTGCCGCCCCTCCCCGCCTCGGGGCGCCCCTCACCGGGGTGAGCAGCTCCGGGGTGGAGATGGGCGAGCAGTCCCCGTTGAGTTTGATGCCGCTGCCCAGGTCGAAGTCGCAGATCTTCACCGGGGAGACCTAGGGAGGGCGGGCGTGAACGCGGGCCGGGCCTGGGGTCCCCCGGGGGGCCGCCCCCCGCGCCCCTCACCTGGTTGGGGTGCTCACAGAGGATGTTTTCTGGCTTTAGGTCCCTGTGGGCGATGCCTGCGGGAGTGGGGGAACCAAGCAGAGGGTCAGTGGTAGGTGGACGGGGCACAAAGCTGGACATGGGCGGGACCCCTTGGCAGGCGGCACCCACCTTTGTTGTGCAGGAAGTCCAGGGCGCTGGCCACGTCCTGCACGACCACGCTGGCCTCCAGCTCGTTAAAGTGCCGCCGCTTGTGGATGTGGCTCAGGATGGAGCCTGGGGCCAGCCACGGTGCAGGGACAACACGCTGGGGTTACCTCCACCTGCCCAGGCCACTGCCCAGCACCACCCCACCCCACCGGGCAGGGAAGCCCCCACTCTGGCCTCCTCAGGCCCCAAAGTCCTCCACCCTGCGCTGCCGCGTGGACAGGAAGCGCAGACCCCACAAGCCGCATCTGATGAGCGGGACCCTCTGAAAGGTTCTCCCTGGGGGCCCTGAGCCCCCTCGCCTGTGGGGACCCAGCGGGAAACATCTCCCAGGCCCCACATACCGCCCCGCATCTTCTCAAACACCAGGTAGAAGCGGTCCTCCTCCTCAAAGAACTCGATCAGCTCTAGCACATTCCTGGGGTGAAGAGTGGAGACGCAGGAGAGGAATGAGGGTTCCCGATGCCCCCGTGCACCCACAACTCAGCCCAGGAGGGCCCAACTCCTCCACCACACCTGCCGCAGGAAGACGGGGAGTGGAGCCATGGCTTGTGCCCACCTTGGATGGTCAGCCTCCTGCCACTAGGCCCACCCACAGCACCCAGCACAGGGCCTGGTACACAGTGGGTGCTCACTAAATGCTTGCTGGGAGCGATGAGGCACTCAGGCCGACTGATCCTGAGAGACGGCTGGCAGCCCGGTGCTGTGACAGGGTGGGTCACGTTACCTGTGTCCCTGGCACTGGTACAACATCTCCACTTCCCGGAAAACCCTGCTCCGAATGTGGCCTGGCTGCTTCTCGATGATCTGAAAGGGCGTGGGGATGGGGAGACAGCAGCCAGGTCAGCCAGCCTCTCCACAGCCTCAGGGTGCCCCCTGAAACTCCCCGTGCCACACCTGAAGGACCTCTAAGCTCTAGAAGGCAGAGCGCTCCTACGGGGGGGAATTTGCCGGAAGTCAGAACTGTGGCATCAGCACCAGCTGGGGGCAACGTGTTTCCCCGTGGCGGGGGGGGGGGGGGGGGGGGGAGCGGGCGGGGGAAGGCCGAGAAAAGAGCCAGCAGCTCTCCATCCAGACCCCAACAGGCCTTGGGGCCCCTGCAAAATACCCTTTCAAGATGTCAGGGTCCCTTGGACTGGCCTCCCTCCCCTCCGTGACCAGGAGCCTGGTGGCCGCTGTGCGGGCTCACACACCACCCACAGGACTGGAGGGGCCTCGGGGCACCTGGCTACCAGCCAAGCTGTTCCCACTTACCAAATCTCACCTCCCCAATTCCAGGCCGGTCTGGGCAGAGGCCCCCAGTCCTGTGAGCCCAGATTGGCTCCCTGCCCACCAGCAGGCACAGCGTCTCAGGACCCCAGAGCCTCAAGACGCCAGCCCGTGCCTCTGCCCCCAACTGCCTCTAGCACCTAAGAGCTCTGAGGACCAGACAGGTCTGGGCCCACCTCCCCAGGTGCCCCCCCAGCCACCTTTGCTTGGGGGGGGAGGTCAGAAGGTGCCTACCACCTGTCTCCCAGCAACCTTGGGCCCCATGCTGGGAACATGTTCCGGGGGTTGGACCCTTGGGCCCCCTCTCACTAGGCAGGTAGGCAGGCTGAGTTACCACCGGTGCCCAGGGCGCCCTGCCCACTGCCACAGCCTAGAGGAGGACATGCAGTGTGTCCCACTGGCCACCAGGGCCGGGCCACTACTGTATGCGCTGTCTTACCTGTCTAGGGACAACCACACCTGTCCCAGAGAGGGACAAAACAACCAGATTCCACAGTGCCACCAGCCACACCCTTCTGGGGTAAACTAACCTCATCCTGTCCCTGGGGAATCTGGCTAGGACCCCTATTTCATGGAGAAGACAGTCGTCCCTTGCCAGAGGGGGATGGCCTCAGATTGTGTGTGACCCAGGCTACCCAACCCCTCCGAGCTTCGGTTTCCCTCTCTGTCAACTGGTGACAGGAAGCCAGGCTGCCCGGCAGGATCCTTAGGAGGAAAAGACTCAGAAGACGCCGGGTGCGCAGAAAGTGCTCAGGGCTGTCTCCAGTTCTCCTACCCCATTGCCCCACCCCTCCTGGGAGCTCCCCGGGCCCAGGGACCACAGCCACTTTTGTCACCAGACGTCCACTGGGGCCAAGGCTTCTGGACAGCCCGCCGTGCCCCGCCAGCCCAGGTGCGGGGTCATAGGGGAAGCCTGGAAGGTTTCTCAGACCGTCCGGTCTGACCGCCTGGCCAGGCAGCACAGGCGGCGAGGCCACAGCCCAGGTCAGAAGCTCCACGCGGCAAGTGGGAGGCTCTCGCAGGCCAGGCCTGGTCTCCTCACATGCCGAGCCCCCCAAGGCCCTGAGAACAGCGTCACCTTCTAATCCTTGTAACCAAAACGGGGCAGCATTTGTCATCCCCAGGGACAGAGGCTGGCCCGAGGTGAGCCAGCAGGCGAGCGTCGGCTCTGACCAAGGCCCCTGGCTCTCAGCAGCCGCTCAGGGCACCAGGTCCTCTGCCACCTGCGCAAGACCGCCCCTCGTGGTCCCCTCCCACGGGGACTCAGGAGCTCAGCCCAGGCTGACCTGGATCCCCTGAGTCACCAGCCCTGGGCCATTTTTAGACACGGGTTTTCCCCGGAAGGCTGCTGGTCCAGGAACTCAAATGCCACCGCTCCTCCCCCTGCCACCCCCCGGCCAGTGCCAGATCCCAGGCCTGCAGGGAGGAGGGAAGGGAGCCGCCCAGGCACCACGCTGCGCTCACCTTGACGGCGTACTCCTGGTTGGTGATGAGGTTGACACAGGTCTGCACGCGGGCGTGGGCCCCCTCCCCGAGCACGTCCTCCTGCAGCTGGTAGACATCTGGGGAGCAGGGGGCAATGAGAGGCGCCCTGGGCCGGCCCCGCGCCCCGCCGGCCCGCGCCCCGCCGGCGCCACTCACCTTCGAACCTGCCTGAGAAGCTGTCGGTGGCCCTGCAGCGCTTCTTCTTCTTGGCCCTCTTCTTGGCGTCTGGGATGTCGATGGGCTGGCTCGAGGGCATATCTGTGCCAGAGACCCGGGGGGGGGGGGGAGACCCAGCTGGCTCAGGAGGTGGCCACTGCCCCCACCTGCCCCAGAGGCTGGCCTGCAGTGCTCAGGCTGGGCCCAGGCCTCACTCACGGCAGAGGAGTGCCCCTCCCTCCCAGGCCCCTCACCAGGGCGGGCTGGGCACTCCAGGCTGAAGTCCGCCTCCCCGTGGTGGGCCTGGTCCAGGGAGAAGGCCAGCTCGAAAGGATTCTGCCCCTGCAGGGGAGAGGGAAGGAGAAAGAGCTCTCAGCCCCCTCTGCCAAGACAGCCCCACCCCACAGTGACGTGCCCTGTGACCACATGCCCAGGGGGAGAGAGCCTGGCTCTGCCTGACGGTGAGGAAAGGGACCTTTTACCCCAGCCCAGGGCCTCTGGGGCCTCCGGGGAGGGGGTGCGGGAAGGGGCTGGACAGAGAAGTGGGGGGCACTGCCTCCCATGCCAGGGCTGTCACGTGGGGCCAGACCACACCTGCCCCTCGGCGTGCTCGCCTGCAGAGTGGTGACAGCTCCACTGCCCGCTGACCTCCGGCCCAGCATGGGGATCAAAGGCGGCAGGGCAGCCAGTGGGAGGGTGAATCACTGACTCCCGGGCGGGGCGCCCAGCCTGCGTTCCCACGGTCTCCTGGGCTCAGCCCTACCTGGGCAAGGCCCGGGCCCTCGTGGCCTCCTGTAAAATGGGCACCATCGCCCTCCCTGCCTCACGCTGCTCCCCCACCCCACCATGCCTTCTGCCCCGGGACGGTTCTCGGTCCCACTGCCGCAACGCCCATGATGCCCCCCCAGCTCTGTGCGTCCCGAAGCACTCGCCTCATCTTCTGGTCCAGCCCCACCCGGCGTTACCCAACTGCATCATGCCCCGGGGGTCACAGGAGAGGCACCCACGGGCTCCAGCGTGAACACCAGGCTGCCCGCTGCCCGGCCCTGCCCAGGCCACAGCGTGCACTGTCCCACTCACGCCCAGACACGCCCAGGAGGAAGCCCCTCACAGGCCCCCGCTGCCCAGCTAAGAGGCTCACCCTGCGGGGGAAGGGCCACTCAAAGTCCCCGACTGCCCCCAGGACTGGGAGAGGGTGTGAGATCGTGGCTGGAGAGCAAGGGCAGCTGGGGAGCAGAAATGTTCTCCTGTGCCCCAGACAGCAGGTTGCTGGAACAGAAACATTGCTGCAGAGCAGATGATCCAGCCTGAGGACTGCTAGCCTCTGCCCGACGGGTGAGGCTTTCAAGCTGGGACAGAGACCCGGCTAGTACCTTTAGGAGCCAGCTCTAATGGCCGGGGCCTTGGGTGGGTGCAGGGGACCCCCGGTGGTGGTGCCAGCGCTGATGCTGGACGACCTGGGCCAAGTCGCTGCCTCTCTCTGGGCCTTGGGACGACTGGGGCAGGGGCTTTGGCAGGAAAGTCATGCAGCAGAGAAGGGACTCCAGGAGGGCCCTAGGGAGACCCCGAGGGGCCCGCCGGCAGAAGGGGCCGCCCAATTCCTGCAGACGGAGGCCCAGAAGCCAGACCGGCCCAGAGGGGCAGGCGGAGGTCAGAGGGAGCGGCTGAAAAACAGGCGTGGGCCCTCCCAGCCTCCCCACCCACCCTGCAGATAGTTGCTAGGAGGCCTGGCAGGGGAAGGGAGGGGAGGGGAGAGGAGAGGGACAGTGCTCCAGCCAGCCTTCGTGGGGCTCATCCACCAGCCCCGCGGGAGTCAGGCACACGGCCGTTGGCACTCTGATAAGGCTCCTTCCAGAGGAGCCAGGTGACTACTTCCCCCTGGGAGGAGGGGCCTCAGGGTGGCCACGTAAGGGGCTGATTAGGAGGGAGCGTGCACACCAGGCTCAGCAGCCACCGATGGCACTCGGCCTAATGACCTGAGCCCGGTGCCTGACCAGCATCCAGGGCGACATGAGAGGAAGTTGCCCCCAATTTGTGGGACCGCATAAGGGCACAAGGATCCAAGGGGGCCGCTGGGTCCCATCATCGTCCCCAAACGCTTGTCCCAGCCTCCAACTCAAAGGATACAGGGGCAGCTGAGCCTCCGAGGTGAAGGAACACGACGCCCAGTCACCACCTGTAGGGGGCCCAGGACAAACGCCCACTCTTTCCGAGCCTCCACTTTCCCATCTTCAAATGGGGAGAATACTCAGGACACTCCTGGCAGATGTGTCTCCCTGCTGGGCTGCTGCCGGACTCGGGGGAGGGAAGTGGCCCCAGCTCAAGGGAACAACCTCAGTGCAGTGGGAGGAGACTCCTGCAAGGGTTGCCAGCCCAGGGCCACCTCAGAGCCAGGACTCCCTGCCCAGCGTCCCTCCTACCTCCCTCGGGACTCCCACAGTCCCACCTCTGCGCGGGGCTGTCCGGCAGCCTGCAGAGGCCAGCCTGCAGTTCTGAGCAGTGTGGGCGGGCCGGGCCCAGGGCTGGCTGCAGGACTCCAGTCAGCAGGCCTTGGCAGGAGGCGGCTGGAACCATCCAGAAAGTTCGAGTTTGCTCTGGCTGCCGCGCTGGCCCCACGCACTGACCCCATCTCGGCTCACACGCAGCCCCAGGAGCAGAGAGACCACCGCAAGTGACGTCTCAGGTCCACTCCCCTCCCACCCAGCCCCGGACACTTGGACTTGCCAAGGCTGTTGCTTGCCCTGGGGGGGGAAGCGAGAATGACAGGCGTGTGGACAGGGGTGGGGCGCTGGCCCGAGACGCTGGCTGGACAGGCCTGGGAATTCTAACCCAAACAGTCTCAGTTCGCTCCTCCCACCCTGGCGCGCCTGTACACACACACACACATACACATACACACGCACACACGCACTCACACACACAGGTCCTGCCTCCTCTACTGGGCAACAGGTCCCTGCCCAAGGAGGCCCAGAGAAGCCATTACATAACTCGGCCGGTGGGGTGGGGCGGCCGCTGACATCACTGTGTCCCCTGGGCCAGGCCCTGTGAGGCCCCTGCCCACCACCTGCCCACCCCCCCAGATTCGCTCATCTGAGACCAGGAGTCGCAGCCATGGGGCCACAGCAGAAACTTCCCACTCCGACAGGAAATAGCACTTGGGCCTAGGGTGTCGGGAAGGTGCAGGGCTGGCGGGGCATCCAATCTACTCCCTCATTCCGCAGACCACCTAGGAGGACGTGCCGGGCAGCCTGCAGCCCTGCCTGGGGTTCCTGGAGGAAGGACCCCACAGACCCCACAAGCCCCGTGGAGCTGGGGACAGGACTGTGGCCTGCCAGCAGTGTGCACCAGGCTCGGGCTTGCAGGGGACACAAAGGCAAGGGCCCCCACGGGCAGGGGGCTCTCAGCCCTGCCTGGGGTTCCTGGAGGAAGGACCCCGCAGGTCCCAGGGCTCTGGAAACTAAACTGTGGCCCGGTGACCCCCACCACCGGCTTACACCCTGCTGGGGCAGCCCCAGGCGCAGGGCGGGGGGCGAGCACGAGCCCCGGGGGAGATCCTGGGGGCGGGCTCAGCTCCCCCTCCACCGGCCACTCGGGTGGTCCAGCCCGAGGCGCCCGCCAAACCGACCGGGCCCTCACCTTGAACGAACGGTGGAAGCCCTGAAGTTCGGCTGTTTTCTTCTGCACCATCTTCTGTCCGGGCCCCGCCAGCGGGGGAAAGGACGCGGGGCCCGGGGGGCGGCCCGTGGGCGGGGGGCGGCCGGGGAGGGGACCCTGCGGGCGGGAGCAGACAAAGGAGGGCGTGAGTGGTCGCGGCCGGCGCGCCGGGAGTCACGGCCAGCGCGGCCGGGTTCCGCGGGGCCCGATCCGCGCGCCCGGGTCGAGGCCGGGCCGGGCCGGGGTCGCCGGGACACACTCACCGGGGTCGGGCTCGGGCCGGGGCCGCAGAGCCACCGCCGTCGCCCGAGACGCGCAGCCCCGATCCCCCTGCGCGGACCGCGCTGGGAACAGCGCCGCCGCCGCCGCCGCCGCCGCCACCGCGGACTCCTCCGCCTGGGCCGCCGCCGCCGAGAGGAGCCGCGCGCGCCGCCGCGCCGCCGCCTTTATGGGGCAGGCCAGGACCCGCCCCCGACGCAGGACCCGCCCCAGGACCCGCCCATACGCGCACGGCGGCGGGGGGTGCTGGAGGTGCTCTCCGGGCCCGAGTGCGGCTGCGCGCTCCGGGCCGCGGGGCGTGTCCGCGCGCCTGCGCGGTGCGGCGAGGGGCGGGGCTTCGGGTGCGGGACCCGGGAAGGATTCCGTCGGAGGCGGGAGGAGCTGCCTGAGCCTCGGGGAGGCCCGCGGGACCCTGGCGCTGAGCCTGAGCGGGGCCCTGCCCTCTGGCAACAACCCCAGTCTGTCTGCTGGAGCCTAGGATGCACTGACTCCTTTGGGCGATGCCCCAGCTCTAGAACCTGCCATGCTCCCCCGTGCAGCTCCGGATCCTGGCCCCAGCTATTCTGCAGGCGCACCCGAACACGCTTTGAGGCCCAGCCGCCTCCCCCAGGGAGCTCTCCAAGAATTCACCCCATTGTTGGCAGGGAAGACCACAGTAGGGGTGAGGACAGATCTGTGAAGGACCCTCCCTCAGTCTCAGACTGTTGGGATAAAAGGCCAAGGGGTGGGAGCAGTCAGGCCAGGAGGCAAAACACAATCCCATTTCGGCTGGGCCCCCCCACCCAGGCTTGGATCAAATCACCCCATCCTGAGCTCGGCCAGCTCCCTGTCCCTGCAGCCCCGTGGTGCAAAGTCCTCAGACCCCGTGCTCGGGGCACAGGCCTGCGGTGTGGACTGTCCTCCCTCTCTCCTCCAGACCCCAGCTGTCCTTCCAGAGGCTGCCCATCTGCCACCCCCAATTATCCCCCAGTGGGCCGGCCTCTATATGCTGCCCCCAAGGCTGCAGCTCAGGCCACAGGAGCTGGAGGCCTGACCTCGGCCAGCCCTGGGGTGTCCTGGAGGAACCTGGAGGGAACTCCCCAGCCTGTCCCTGCGTGTGCGTGCGTGCGTGCGTGTGTGTGTGTGTAGACACACACGTTGGCTCCAGGTGCCTGGGGTGGGGCTGCTAGACCTGCCTGCCCCGGGGAAGCCTCGGGCTCCCTCCTCATCCTCCCCACCCCTCTCCTCACCTGGCTGTCCCCTCCCACTCCTGCCTGGCGGGCCAGCGCCCTCTCTCCTTGTGTACGTGGTTACCTGCAGGTCTGCGTGTGCTTCTGGATGGTGGGTGGGTACAGATGGGCCACTGCCCCTCCCCAGAAGGTCAGCTGGACCAGAGCACAGCCTTGTCTGCTGCCGGCCCAGCACTCGCACAGGAAGTGCTCACTGTGGATTGCTGAGAGGGGATGCATCTGAGCGTGCACGCGTGTGTGTGTCCGCGCGCGAGCATAGAGGGGTTGTGTAGGTGTATGAGCTTCTTGAGGCTGCTGTAACAAGCTACCACACACGGGGCAGCCTAAAACAACAGAAATCTGTGCTCTCACTTTCTGGAGCCCAGAAGTCTGAAATCAAGGTGACAGCGGGGCCACACCTCTCCGAAGCCTCCAGGGGAGGATCCTTCCTGTCTCTCCCAGCTTCTGGTGGCTGCCGGCAATCCTTGGCTTGTAAACACATCACCCTGAACCCTGCCTCCGCCTTCACGTGGCCATCTTCTCCGTGTCTCTGTGTCTCCTCTCTTATGGGGACACGCGTCATTGCATTAGGGCCCACCCCACTCCAGGACAACCTCATCTTAACTTGGTTACACCTGCAAAGACCCTATTTCCAAATGTCCCATTCACAGGTCCCCGGGGTTGGGATATGGACATATCTTCCTGGGGGACACGGTTCAGCCCACGACAGTAAGTGGACCCATTTTCCGGCGTCTAGCTATTTTGCGTCCTGCTGTGGGTGTTAGCAGTGTTTGTCCTCATGTGCAGACTCACGTGGGGCTGACCTCAGGGAACAGAAATGAACTGAGGTCTCGCCCCAGTGCCGTCTTTCTAGGTCCTGGGGGCCTAATTCGGGAGCTCGGCCGACTGGGGCAGATGTGTTCCCAGAGCCAGAAGCCGGGCCCAGCCCTGGGCGCCCCTCAGAGGGGCTGCTTCCCCTCACAAAGCCCGAACACGTGGTCCCTTCGTGGGCCCCAGGCTGCAGGTGTGGAGACAGGAAGCTCAGAGATGTGAAGATGGCCCCTACCTCTGGGGTCTTTCTACCCAGGGTCTCCCCCTCGGCAATGCTGACACTGGGGCCATCCTGGGCACTGTGGGGGGTTGAGCAGCATCCCTGGCCCCACCCACTGATGCCAGGAGCACCCCCAGTGTGACAACCACAGATGTCCCCAGACATGGCCCGGTGTCCCCGGGGGGGACAGGATCACTCCAGATGAGACCCTTCTTCTGCACAGAGGGTGACCTGAGTCCTACAATCCCCCGCCCCGTGCATGAGGAGGTGGTGAGGGGAGCAGACACTGTGTGAGCGGTAGGAGGGGCCCTGGTGCACACTCGGGCCCTTCCACGCGGGCGGGGGCCATGCGTGCATGTGCACACACGTACACAACACTAGCTGGAAACATCTGAGCTCTTGCATTTGTGTGCGTACAGGTGTGTTCAATCAATCGACATCCTCACCCCCTGGAACAGGACGGGTTGGAGACCCTCCAGACACACCCAAGCCCCGGGCCTGCACTGGGGAAGGGCAAGGACCTCTGTGCCCAGCCTGCTGGCTCTCAGGCCTCAGCCCTGTCCTGCCGCGGGCTGGCCACCAGCCCAGAGAGCCAATTCCTATCTTCCTCAAGAATAACCCTGTTTACAGGCTGAGCTTCTGGAGGTGCTGGGGGCCCAGCTGGGCCTTTCCCGGGGCCCCAGGGGTCTCGCCTGCCTCCAGGAGGGAGACCCGACCTGGCCCGGGGTGGAAGGGACCGGCTAAGCAGGGAGGCAGGAAGCCTGGGCCCTGGCCCCGGTTCCTCTGCCTGCCCCACTTGCTGGAGGCCGGTTTCCTCCGTCCTTCCGGAGCGTGGTCCAGGCTGGGGCAGTGACGGTCAGCGGGGGGCAGGTCTAGCCAGGACCCAGACAGAGGTGGTGGGCAGCAGGGGCAGGGCCCAGAGCAAGGATACTCCCCGATCTCTGCAAAGGATGCCAGGGGAGGTGGCCAGCCTGGGAGGGGGGCTCAGGGTTGCCCTGGGGGGCCAGGCCAGCCTGAGGCTCCCAGAGCGGGGACGTGCTGGCCTGAAAAAGGAAGGCAGCAGGAAATGAGGTAGTGGGGGCAGCGTCCTGCAATGCCCAGGCTCCCGGCTTCCCCTTCTCCGTGCTCTCCTCCTCCCCCTGCAGTTCAGCCTTTCTTGTGGCTCAGTAGGGGTCCGGGAACAGATGGGTGCTGGCCCCCTTCCCACCGCCGTCATGGAGGGGGCTTGGCAAGACTTAGGCCAAAGGTGCAGGAAGCCGGCCCTCTCAGAGGCGTCCCATCCACCTCCAGCCAGTCTTCTGCAGGGCAACTCTCAGCCTATGACGTACATGGGGTCTCCCCAAAACCCCAGAGGAGACACCAGGCAGGTCCTGACTGCCAGCCCCAGGGCCTTTGCTTCCCCCTGCCCCTTTTGAGCCAGAAAGAGGTAGGCTGACTGGGTGGGGTCCACTCTGACCACCTCCTCCTCAGCCTGGCAGTCTCCTGGAGCCCTGGGATCCTGGGGGCTCAGCTGTGCACAGTGCACCTCCTGAGCAGCGTCCGGGGGACCCCAGGGTAGCTCGGGGCCTCCACAACCCAGCAGGTAGAGCTCCTAGATTTAGCAAATAAAAATACAGGACACCCAGCGAAATTGGAATTTCAGATAAACAATGACTAACTTTTCAGTGGAAGTCCCATGCATAAATATATTCCAAACAATTATTCATCATTTACGTGAAATTCAAATTTCTCTGGGCATCCTGTGTTTCATCTGACCACCCTACCAGGGGGTGACAGTAAAGATTTTTGTCACCCAACATTACAAAAAGGCACTGGTTGTGTGTGTGTGTGTGTGTGTGTAAGTGTGAGCAGAATGGGGGTGTGTGTGTGTCTGCGCACATTTAGAGAGGCACCGAGCCTGGGTCTGTGTAGGACAAACCGTGTGCACGTGTGGGAGCAGAGCGGAGGTGCACCAGCAGGTGCATACACACACATGTGAGAGCAGTGGGTGCCCACGTGTGGGACTGGGCGCCATGGGGCCAGTGCTAGGACTACTGCAGTGTCCTCACGGGCCTGTGCCTTTGTGGGGAGGCCTGAGTCCCTCCTTCCTCTGCTCAGAGCTGGGCACCTGAGGCTCAGAGGAGGCACAGGCCTGGCCCTAAGGCGCTGAGCTGTTGTGGGAGGAGCCCAGATCCCAGCGCAGCTTCTAAGCTAGGATCCGG
The DNA here is from genome assembly GCF_020826845.1 of Diceros bicornis minor. Classification (NCBI taxonomy): domain Eukaryota; kingdom Metazoa; phylum Chordata; class Mammalia; order Perissodactyla; family Rhinocerotidae; genus Diceros; species Diceros bicornis. The sequence goes on from NW_026691553.1 coordinate 1,373,545, forward strand.
GTATCGTCATCAGTCTTGGCACTTGGGGCTGGAGTGGCCATGGGTACAGGAGCCAGACGGAGTCGGAGTCCTGGGCTGTTGCCCAGCGTGGCCTGCACCCCTTTTGCATGTTCCCACCTGTGTGGCTCCCCAGAGACAGGAACCACAAGCCCCAGGACGTCCCCAGATAAGTGAGGGTCACGGGCAGGGCCCCCACCGGATTGGGGCCTCTGGCCGTGGGGCCAGGCGGCAGGAACATCTGATGTAAGTGGCTGTAAGTGTCCCTTCCCGCTGGCTGACTCACAGCTCACCCCATTCCAGTGGCTCAGCAGTCCTGGGGCCCGAGCCAGGGCCGCTGTCCTCCGAGGGGGTAGGGGAGGGCAGGGAGGGGGGAAGCAGGTGGGTGTGGCCAGGAGCTCTGCGCTGCCCTGCCTGCCCGGCTGTGGGTGTCTCGGCAGCCGAGAGGCCTGCCCTGCTGTGACGGGGGTAGCACGGTGAATGTCCTGCCTCCCGGGGGTCAGTCACTTAAAATCCCCAAGGGAGGGGTGGGGCGGGGCCAGGGGCTGGACAGGGCTGGTCCAGCAGATGGCCAAAGGCCGTCAGCCTGCCCTAGTGACCGAGGATGGGGCACTTGGCTTGTCACGTTGCTTCCTCTCCACCCCGTCATCCAAGGCAGTGGACACCCAGGCTGCTCTCAGGGGAGCCAGGTCTCTGGGTCCCTGCTGACCTGCTCCCCGACAGCAACCTGGGGCATCACACACAAGGGCCCCTAGTTTTGAGGAAGGTGGGGGGCTTTGAGGGTGTGTGTGCAGGTCCTGGGAGGGGCACAGCAAGAGGAGGACAGAGAGGGGGGTCCGGGGTGTGGCTGACAGTGTGGGGGGCAGGGAGGAAAAGGGAGGCGGATGTAGGGGGAAGCCACATGTCCAGCCAAGCAACACCGCCCAGCTCACCTGCCCCAAATCCTCTCGCAGCCCAGGGCCTCTCCCTGCTGCCTGACTCCAGGGTGGTTCAGAGGCTGCCTCCTCGGGGCAGCTCCCCGCCAGGACCGGTGTCATAGTGACACTCCCCCTAGGGCTGGGCAGAGGGCAGAGCTGGCCCCATGGTGCAGAAAGCTGTCAGGCCCCAGGGTCGGCAGATTAATGGCCCCCAAAGACATCCCATCCTAATCCCTGCAACCTGTGGATATGAAACTTTACGTGGTAAAGGGACTTTGCAGGTGGGATTAAGGAGCCTGAAATGGGGGTGACCCTGGATTCCCAGGGGCCCCATGTCACCACAGGATCCTCATCAGAGGGAGGAGGAGGGTCAGAGGCAGAGAGATGGGAGATGCTGCGCTGCTGGCTGTGCAGATGGAGGAAGGGGCCCCGAGCCCAGGACGCGGCCTCTAGAAGCTGGAAAAGGCAGGACATGATTCTCCCCTGGAATCCACCAGGGTATTTGAGCCCAGTGAGACCTGAGTCGGATTTCTGTCCTCCAGAACTCTCTGGGAATAAATACGTCATTTTAAGCCCCTAAATCTGTGGAAGTTTGACACAGCAGCCCTGGGAGGCTTAAGCAGGCACTAAGTCTGCGGCACCCCAGAAGTTCCCATTCCGCAGACGGGCAAAGTGAGGCAAGTCCCGGCAGGCTCCCAGGGGGCCAACCTGGGCGTCCCGGCCAGGGTCCCTGATTGGCTGGGGCCAGGGGCGACGTGTTCAGGGGGCGGGAGAGGCCTGGCAGCCCGGACTCCTGGGCCCGGCGCCCGCTGACCTGCCGAAGACCACGGAGGCGGCGGGTTCCCGACCACGGCGCGGTGCTGGGACAGGCTGCAGGAATGTCCTCCCCCAGGGCGGGATTTGCTTGTGCTGCTAAATGCTCGAGCCGATCCGCGGCCGGGCGTGTGGCCGGCGCCTTTGAGCCCTTCCCGCCCCGAGCAGCTGGAGGCCCGCGGCGCCCAGCGCTCCCTCGCGGTGACCCTCTCCGGGCGTGCAGTCCCCGGGCGCCTCCCCCGTTTCCTGCGTAGCGGGACCCCCCAGGCGCCCCTCGTCGGCTGCCCCGGGGGGGGGGGGGGGCGGCAGGAGGGGACAGCGGGGAGCCCCCGGCTCACGCCCTGGGACCCCCGCGGCCGCCGCGCCTGCGCACTGGCTTGGGCTCCGGGCCCCAGTGCCCCGTGGCGGGAGCGGTTGCTGGGGCAACGCGTTTGCGTCACCGAACCTGGCGCTGCGCCCGAGCTCCCAGGGAGTGGGAGGCGGAGCCCTGGAGATGCGCCAATAGGACTCCAGGGACTGAGCGCGAAGGGCGTGGCCTTGGCCCGCGCTCCAGCCAATGGAGTTGTTGTTGTCGGGGCCGCGCGAGACAGGCCGCGCCTCTCTTAAAGGGACCGCGCGCATCTCTCCCGCGGTGGGCTTGTCTCCGGGTTCCAGGCCCGGGCAGGGGCCCCTGGTCTCCTTGAGCCTCGGTTTCCCCGGCTGCTTCACAGCAAGAGCGCGGGGACGGCGCATGCGGAGCCCGCTGCTCCCCCGAAGGGCGCCCCTGCATTTATGCGGCGCCACAATGTGCACTTAGACCCCATGCAGCGCCCACCCCCCGGGGGTCACCCATGCCCCGTGGCTTTAGGGCGAGCGCACCCCCAGAAGGCCACACCACAAGTGCGGGGCTGGATCCATCCCCAAGCCTGGGCTCCTGCTCCGTCTGCCCCGGGGCGGAGAAACATCCCTTTCCAGGACCCCTTCCCCACCTGGAGAGTCGGGGAGGTTGTTTCCCCCAGGTCTCAATGCCGGGGCTCTCTCCCCACCGCCCCTCTGTTCCCTGGCGATGTAAGACATTAGCTTTAGGGGAAACTGGGTGGGGGCATCTGGACATGCTCAGAACAATTCTTGAAACTTTTCTGTAAGTCTAAAACTAGTTCAAAGTCAAGTCAAATGAAAAAGACAGCACACCACAAGTAAGTAACTTCTAAACATTGTTGTCCCCACCTCGCTGACCCAGCAAAGATGGCCTGCATGTGCAGCCTGGCCCTCCAGGGCACGCAGCTGGACACGCCTCCCAGGTGCCGTGGCCTCCAGCTGTTCTAGAAGCAGCAGTTCCTGCTTCTAGGCAGGCCATTGCTGGGGAGGGCTGGGTTTGGTCTGGGTGGGCCAGGGGCTGTCCCCCATCTCCATACTCCCCCGGGGCCCCTGGCCAGTGGGAAGCTCGCCCACTTGTCCAGGATTCTTCGGAGGTTATGGAGGTGGCGCTGGGATGGGCTGTCTGTGTCCTGGGGGCAGCATGCTGTGAGGGAGGGGCCCCGAGCCCAGGATGCGGTGTCTCCAGAAGCTGGAAAAGGCAGGAAATGATTCTCCCCTGGAGTCTCCGGGAGGACCTGCCCTGCCCACACCTGGATTTTAGCCAGGGCCTGTGTGGGACTCCCGACACCAGGACTGTGAGATGATAAATGTGCGTGGTTTTAAGCCTCAAGTTTTGGTGCTTGGTCACAGCAGCCACAGGAAACCAGCGCCCCCCACTCCAGGCTAATCCTAAGGGATGAGGGTGCCCGGGCCTGCTGCTGCTGCTGTGACAGACCAGCATGGTTCCTCTGTGGCTTTGGGGACTGGACCGACGGATGAGGACGGTCATTGACGGAGGGTGGGATGGGTCCACCCGCTCTGGCCTTCCTCCAGACCTCCTGGCCTGTTCTCCCCTTGGCCTGGCCGGGTGGTCGGAACTCGCAGTGGCGCCCAGAGCTGAGCTGAAGGAACAGGGAGGGAGGTCTGCTTGCAGAGGCGAGATGGGCCGGACGGTGAGAGATGGACAGTGGGGCTGACAGGTGCAGGCGTCTGCGGGGACCCTGGGCTCGTGGCCGCTTCCCTGTATCATGACCGACCAGGGGCCTTGCCGTGGGGTCCTGGCCAGTCTTGTGCCTGTCCCTTACTGAAGTCAGGACCAGGGCCCAATGCCTTGCAACAGAGAGAAGCTTCTAGCAACTTGGTAGATCAGTCCTGGGGTTCTGGGCTGGGGGGCTCGGTGGTGACCACCTGACTCCATCTCCACTTTCCATTGAGGTGCTGGAGAGGGCCCAGTGTCCCCAGTGTGAAACTCAGGTCAGCAGACCCCTGAGGCCGGGCAGCAGAGCATCAGGGAACCCAGCAGCCTGGTGGGCACAGGGGCCGGCCCTCCCCTCATATGCTTGGGACGGACAGAGGTGTTTCCCAGGCGGCCTTCCTGGGAGCGAAAATCCCTTCCAGGGATGCAAGGTCGCAGTGGGGAGGGCGGGAGCGGCAGCTGGTTTTGTTTTTCATCCAGAGGGCTCCAGAAATATCTAGGAATGTGCCCCCTGCCTCCTGCCTGGGTGATGACCTGCGGTGGCATCAGAGGTCAGCAGAGTTGCAGTGCAAACAGCGGCCACGGAACAGCAGTGCTGGCACAAAACTCTGCACGTGCTTCGGGACAGCGGAGGGAGGCAACAGATGTCTGACAGTTAGGACACAACGTGTCCACCCACACACTGGAATATGACGCAGCTGTGAAAAGGAGTAAAGCCCTGACACAGCCACACTGTGGACGGACCTTGAACACACGATGCTCAGTGAGAGAACCAGACACAGAAGGACACACGGTGTGTGATTCCATTGATTTGAAATGTCCAGAACAGGCACATCCACAGACAGAGAGTGGGTTCACGGTTGCCAGGGGCTGGGGAGGGGATGGGGAGTGACTACTGATGGGGACGGGGAATCTTATTGGGGAGATGGAATGTTCTGGAACTAGATAGAAGTGGTGGTTGCACAACCTTGTGAATGTACTGAAAACGCTGCATTGTTTGCTGTAAGTGGGTGAATTGTACAGTGTGTCAATGATATCTCAGTAAAGGTGTTTAACAGCCACAGAACGCTGCACGGTGGTGGCTTTTGACTGTGTGGTTACTGCGGGGGGTTGGGGGAGGGTCAACAGCGCCCGGCGGGCATCAAGGGGCTACCGTCCTGGATGCAGCACTAACACGCACAGACCCTGGTGCCTGGCACGTTTCCTGGCCGTGACAGGTTGACGAGGGAAAGAATCTGTGGGTGAGCAAAGAGAAGGAAACCACAGGGGCCCGTGAGGGTGTAACGTGCAGATTAAGAGCTGAGCGCTAAAGGCTGCGCTGTCGAAAAGCATTGATGACTGGAAACCAGGCGTTTAAGAAAACGCCTGCTTCTCACTCACAAGAAATTTCAGGAGAACGAACTGTGCGGTGAGAGAGACCGTGTGTTCAAAGCTCACACCGGTGAGGGCGTGCAGTCTGCAGGAACCCCCAAATTCTACCCAGCGGCAGGTGGGGAGGGCACCAACACCCCGTGCCGGGGACATGCCCTAGAGCCTTTGTACCCAGTAGTGGTTCTGCCCCCAGGGGACACTGGGTGACGTCTGGGGACATCTGTGGTTGTCACACTGGGGGTGCTCCTGGCATCGAGCAGGTGGGGCCAGGGATGCTGTCCAACCCCCCACAGTGTCCAGGACACCCCCACAGAAAGTGACCGGGCTCCCATGTCAGCAGTGCCGATGGGGAGAGACCCTGGTCTAGAGAGACTCTCCCAGGTGGGAGCACGAAGAAACGAGAATGTTGCAGAAGCACTGATTCTAGAGGTGAACAGCACAAACGCCTTCATGTTATCAAATAGCCACCTGATCCGTGTTCCTGCCACGTGGTGGAGCACGACCTGGCCGTTCAACTGGGGGATTCAGGGAGCATCATTTCCACTTAGTGAGAAGAAGCTGGATAGCTCCGCGGTGGCCACTGTCACCCCACCCGCCTCCTGGTGGTCACGCCCCTGTGCGGTCCCCTCCCCTGAGTGTGGGTGGGACCCGGGACTCACTTCTGACTGATGAGTGGGGAATGGTCACAGCAGATCGTAATGCCCGCCTGGCCCACTCTCTTGCTTGCTGCCTCTGATGGAGCATATGGCCATGTTGGGGTGGCCCACGTGGCAGGGAGCTGAGGGCGGCCTCTGGCTGACAGCCAGGGAGAACCTGAGGCCCTCAGTCCTGCAGCTGCAGGCAGCTGAATTTTGCCAACAACCGCGAGAGCATGGAAGTGGATCCGGCCCCAGTCAAGCCTCCAAGTGAGACCCCAGCCCGGCCAACATCTTGTTTTTTTTTTTTTTTTTTGCTGAGGAAGATTGGCCCTGAGCTGACATCCACGGCCATCTTCCTCTACTTTATGTGGGATGCCATCACAGCATGGCTTCATAAGCGGTGTGTAGGTCTGCACCAGGGATCCAAACCTGCGAACCCTGGGCCACCAAAGCGGAGCTCACGAACTTAACCACTACGCCACCAGCCGACATCTTGACTGCAGCCTGAGCAGGGGACTCAGCTAGGCAGGCCCTGGACTCCTGACCCAAAGAAATTGTGACATAGCAAACGTGTGTTGTCTTGAGTTGCTTTGTCTGTGGTAATTTGTCACGTACCAGGAGCTGACTAATATAGCTGCTTTGTTATTAATACCTAACTAATAGTGAATACAGCGTCTCTTAAAGGCACATACGTGCAACCTCCATTTTACTCATGGGAAGCTCAGGTTCACAGAGTTTATATTTCTTTTTTCTTTTTGGTGAGGAAGACTGGCCCTGAGCTAACATCTGTGCCCACCTCCCTCTATTTTGTATGTGATTATTGCTGAGGGGCATCTTGCAATCATAGTAAGAACCACAAGGGCAGGTTCAGCCGTAACATTGATTATTGATTGGCTGAGACCAGCACACAACACTGCAATCTGATTAGAGGCAGTGGCCTGTACAGTTTTTGGTGTTGTTTTGTGTTTTTTGGAATTCAACATTTTTCATAGAGTCAAATATATAATCAGTTAAAAAAGAAAATCAATTTTCACAAGTGCTATTTTTTATTTTTTTGCCAGGAAGATTCGCCCTGAGCTACCATCTGTTGCCAATCTTCCTCTTTTTGTATGTGAGCTGCCACCAGAGCATGGCCACTGACAGACGAGTGGTGTAGGTCCATGCCTGGGAACTGGGTCCGGGCTGCCGAAGGGGAGCACGCCAAACTTAACCACTAGGCCACCGGGGCTGGCCCTCACAAGTGCTTTTTATGGTCATCTAGCAAAAAAAGGACTCTGGGGCCGGCCTGGTGGCATAGTGGTTAAGTTTGCACACTCCACTTTGGCGGGCCGGGATTCGTGGGTTCAGCTCCTGGAGGAGGACCTATGCATCATTCATCAAGCCACGCTGTGGCAGCGCCCCACATACAAAATAGAGGAAGATGGGCACAGATGTTAGCCCAGGACCAATCTTCCTCAGCAAAAATTAAAAAAAAAAGAGAGACTCCAGTCGCTGAGTAAAAAATTTTTAAAATAGCCAGTAGGGCTGGCCCCGTGGCTTAGCGGTTAAGTGCACGCGCTCCGCTGCTGGCAGCCTGGGTTCGGATCTCGGCGCGCACCGACGCACCGCTTCTCCAGCCATGCTGAGGCCGCATCCCACATACAGCAACTGTACACATACAACTAGCTACTGGGGCTTTGGGGGAAAATAAATAAATAAATAAAATTATTAAAAAAAAATAGCCAGTAAATAAACTTTACTAAATTGCATATCTAAAAATATTATTTTAATTTTAATTATATGTTGAATTAATATATTACTTTATAAATGCATTATATGATGTAAATTTATATATAATTTTATAATTAATATATCAACAAATTTCTACATTAATGTATCAGTATATTAATATAGTTTTTTTTGTGTGTGTGTGAGAAAGATTGGCCCTGGGCTAATATCTGTGCCCATCTTCCTCTACTTTATATATGGGATGCCGCCACAGCATGGCTTGATGAGTGGTGCGTAGGTCCGAGCCCGGGATCCAAACTCACGAATCCTGGGCCACCAAAGCAGAGTGCATGAACTTAACCATCATGCCACTGGGCCAGCCCTTAATATAGTTTTTCAGCCTGCAAGGAAAGTAATTTTAAATGTTTATTAAATCATTTTATTGTGTTTTCCTTGAATTTCTAGTTCATTTAATGTATTTCAGTACATAAAGTTTTCTGACATATATTTTCCCTGTAGACATATGAATCAGAAAACTCGATCAAAATACTTATACTCTGTCTCATTCATATTGATATTATGATCCCGTTTTCTCATGCTCTGCTTTGCTCTGTAGAACTTTGCCTGATCTTCTTTGAACTGTTCTCTGTCTTTTTTTTAATAACAGCCTTACCAGGATATAAATCATGTATCATAAGATTCTCCCATTGACAGTGTCTGGCTCCCGGGTTTTAGTATAGTCAGAGCTGCGCAACCATCACCACCATCTATGTCTCTTTGAAAAGAAGAAAGTGTTAAGATTTTGGTTTTACTCCTATGTGAGGTTCTCACATTTTAGCAGGAGAATCAACCTGTATCCTCATGTCAGGAGTTGCCAAACTTTTTCCGTAAAAGTCCGATAGTTGCTATTTTCAGCTCTGTGGGGCAGGGGTCACAGCTGCTCAGCTCTGCTGTGATAGATTGAGGGTGATATGCGAATGAATGAGCAGGGCCGGGTGCCAATAAAACTTTATTTACAAAAGCAGCCCTCGGGCTCCATTCAGCCAACTCCAATCCATGACTGATGAGTTTGGTTTTCCATGAGCTAATCTTGTGTCATGCTTTAAAATATTCATCCCTGCTGTTTTCTCTATTTGGTATCTTTTGTAGATCCTGTTTTTCCTGTCTTTGTTCCTCTAGTTAATCTGAAAGGATACATATTATTTTACATTTTACTAGTGGTTAACTATGTATATATATTTTAACACATTGAACTTAATTTTGCCAGTTATCATCATCTGTGAAACGGTGTCTACTGATTCTGGCCATAAAAATGGATATATTCAATTAACATCATCTGAAGTGTGAATCTCTGCCTAGAAAATGCAGGAGAATCAACTTAAAATTCAGAAAAGAAGCCAGTTGCAAAATCAATTACAAAATCAAGATATTTCCTATATATTCGAGACATGACTATTTAGAGAGTACAATGGAAAAAAAGACGTCATGGAAAAACATCTCATTCACAGGAATAACCAAAAGTAACAAAGAATTCACTTTATTTTTTTTGCTTTTTATTTTTTTATAATTTTATTTATTTATTTTTCCCCCCAAAGCCCCAGTAGATAGTTGTATGTCATAGTTGCATATCCTTCTAGTTGCTGTATGTGGGACGCGGCCTCAGCATGGCCGGAGAAGTGGTGCGTCGGTGCGCGCCCAGGATCCGAACCCGGTCCGCCAGCAGCGGAGCGCGCGCACTTAACCACTAAGCCATGGGGCCGGCCCTCTACCTTGACTTTCTTTCTGACTCGGGACCTGCTTCTAGAAGCAGCGTGCTGACTGATAGTGCCTCCTGCCGGGGTGGACATGGGCGGCCATTGAGACACCACTGGCAGGGGCTTGTGCGACCGAGCTGAGGAATTTTTCATTTGAATTCATCTTTAATGGGAATTTAAACAGCCACGTGTGGCTAGTGGCTGCCATACTGGACAGCATGGGTCAGGACAACTCTAGCCCTGGTTTGGAAACTTCCGGTAACAGGGGGCCCCTGATCTTCTAAGACTGCCCAACCGAGCAGCTCTTGAATTACTGGAAGAACGTCTCTCATGTACCCCAGAGGCTGCCTTCTGGGTCGTTCTGCCCTTTGTCACATTTATTTGGAGGACACAAATCCACAGCTGCTCCTAAATGACAGCCCCTCGCTGGTTCCTTCTCCCACCGCCCCCACCTCACCAGATTTCCGATATTTGTCCCCCTTGCCTCCCGTGGTTGGACAAGTTTTGGGGTGAACTCTCCCATTAGGACGAGCGATTCTCAGGCCCGTGGACAGGGAGAAGTCACTCGGAAGCTGACCTCTCTCATTCTTTTTTTTTTTTAAACTTAACACTTTTAAAGATTTTATTTATTTATTTATTTCCCTCCAAAGCCCCAGTAGATAGTTGTATGTCATAGCTGCACATGCTTCTAGTTGCTGTATGTGGGACGTGGCCTCAGCATGGCCGGAGAAGCAGTGCGTTGGTGCGCGCCCGGGATCCGAACCCGGGCCGCCAGCAGCAGAGCGCACGCACTTAACCGCTAAGCCACGGGGCCGGCCCTGATCTCTCTCATTCTTGCAGGGAGCCCAGGGCAGCGGGCCTGCAGGCGTTCTGTGTGCAAAACATTTCTTTCTAAAGGGCGTATGAATTTCCTACAGCTGCTATGACAAATGACCACAACTCAGTGGCTTAAATAATACAAGTTTATTCTCTAACAGTTCTGGGGTCAGAAGTCCTAAATCCAGGTGTGTGCAGGGCTGTCCTCCTGGAGGATCCAGGGAGAATCGTCTCCTGCCTTTTCCGGCTTCTAGAGGCGCCGAGTCCTGGGCTCGGGGGCCCTTCCTCCATCTGCACAGCCAGCAGCGCAGCGTCTCCCGTCTCTCTCTGCCTCTGACCCTCCTCCTCCCTCTGATGAGGACCCTGTGATGACACTGGGACCCCAGAGATCCAGGGTCATCCCCCATCTCAGGAGCTTTAATTTAATCCCACCTGCAAAGTCCCTCTGCCACGTGAGGTGACGCGTCCACAGGTCCCGGGACCAGGACAGGGACATCTTTGGGGGCCGTTATTCTGAATAACAATAACAGCTCCCAAATTCTTAAACTGGTCCTGGAAACCATTGTGGTGCATTTGCAAAATCAAAGGGCAAGAAAACAATGGCTTCTTTGAAGGTATTTCCAAGTAATGTGGAATTCACTCTGAATTAAAACCTCTGCCTTCCACGGAGCCAGTGCGCCCTCTAGCGGCAAGGAGCCACGCACTGGGCTCAGAGGTCCCAGGGTGGCCCACCAGAGGCTCGGTGTCACTTCGGTGTCCACTAGGGGCCTCTTCCCGATCTACTCCTGCACGAGCACAGGCTGCAACCCAAAAATCCTGTCGGCCCCTGGAACCGTGACATTTCACCCCTGAGTCAGTAATCGATCCCATTTTTCACATACAAGAAAAAAGTCTTGGGCTAAGTTCATCTTGAGTCCTGGGTCACAGGCTACTTGGTAACGGGCTGGAACAGAAAACACCCCTCTGTCTTTTCCCTCCCAATCTACTCTTCTGCACTCCGTTCAAAGTTTTCTGGAACCTTCTTTTACATAGCAAAAGGCAAAGAGTTAAAATTGTGTTTGGTCAAGGCCAAAAGTAAGTCATTCCAGACAGAAACGGGAGAGTGACACAGACGCCTCCCTCATGGCGTTTCCACTTTGTCCCAATCGTCCCCCACCCTGTGCCCCAGGAAATTCTAATCCCACCGACATTCTGTGCATCTGTTTCTCTGTTTGGGCCGCTTTGGCGGGCCACACACCATTGGGACATCTAAGATTTCCTCACCCCTTGGGGACGAGGGCATCCCAGTGACAATGGCAGGGATGTGTCCCAATGCCAGGCCCTCCTGCCAGGAAAATAGAAATGACAACCAGCAGCCGCGGGTACAAAGATGGCACAATTTATTCTGAGGTTCATGTGGGAACACCCACGGGCACAGGAGGGTGGGCAGGGGGCCTTCCCTGTCCCACAGTCCGGGCCACCTTCCCCGACCTGGCTGGGCTGCGGGAACAGCAGGTGACCCTGGGGGACACAGTGGTTATGGCCTTTGGTCGTGGTTTTGCATTTAAAAGGAGCTACATTCGATCAATGGTTTTTGGAAGTCCTACAGGGTCCATCTCCCTAGGGCTCTGAGCTGGACGCCAGTGGTTCTGGAAGGACGGAGGCCGAGGTCACGTTAATTGCACTTGGTCGGTGTTGGTGACGGCGCCCCTCTCGTCTGCGAGCATCCCAGACGCCCAGAGTCAGTGTGGTCCAGGAGGGAAGGGCTGCCACCAAGAGGGCCTCTGAGGATGCTGTGCGGGCAGGACACAGGGGCAGAGGGCGGCTTCCTGTGGTTACTTTGGTGTGGCCCACGCGGAGCCCCGGCCACATTTCCCAATGTTGCACAGTGGGGACAGTGCTGGGATTTTGGTCCAGTGACCAGGGAGGGCCACACACACAAAGGCTTTTGATATAAAGTAGGCAGGCAGAAAAGAAAGGCCGAGTCCAGCTACATATTAGGCACAAGTCAAAGACCCCAAACTCGGGGGCGCGGCGTTCCCGGGGAGATTCATCCGGGGTCATTCATAACAGAAAGGGGACAGTTTTCTAGAGGGACTCACTATTTATAGGTAAAAAACTTATTCTCTTAATATCTGAAGGCGGTCCTTGGTGAGACTGTATAAAAATGAGATCTTTCATGATACACGAAGGGGCCACAGGAAACCCGGGGTGCAGGCGTGGGGAAACCCGGGGCGGGTGAGCCAAAGGTTTGGAGGAAGAGAGGAGGGAGGGGAGGAGGCAGGGCCACAGCGTACCTCTCATGAAACAGGCCCGGGGCTGCCGGGGAGCAAAGGGGGGGACGGCGGCTCGCAGGCCCGCTGCCTCGCTGACCCGGGCCCGGCCTCTCCCCTCCCAGGCCCAGCACGACAGGCCCTCGGGGCCGAGGTCGTGGCAGCCACCGGGCCGCCCCGAGGTGGGGCAGGGAGAGGTGGGGCAGAGCTCCAGCCGCCCAGGGCCAGCACGTGGTTTACACACAGAGTGGTTTTCCTGTTGCTCACAGCACACAGGATCAGAGTTCAAGTTCAGCGTCCCCTTGTTCCTGGACAGCCACGGAGACAGAGCTCAGGGAGGCCGGGCGCCAGGGTCCCACGGCTGCCACCCGGGAGTCAGAGAGAGGACTTGACCCCGGCGTCCGTGGAACATCGACGGCACAGAGCGCACCCTGACGCTGGGCTAGAACACACGGGTCCATGTTCCCGAGACGCGGCCCTCGAGTCGGGGTGGCCCCCTGGCACTGCCTCGGTGACAGCGGGGCCGAGGGGCTCTCAGTGGCACATCCGTGCGGTCATTTCTTTCTGTTAAGAAGAAGCAGGATGTCAGGCATCGACGCGAGAGGTGATGGAAATCGGAAAAGCGGGGGATTCAGTCTCAAGGGACCAGGGCCTCCTTTAACGCCAAACCTTAGAGAAAACGGAACAGACAGCAGCACACTCTGGCCGGGGGCGGCAAACTATTTCTGTGAAGGGCCGGATGGGCAATACTGTGGGTTCTGGGGGCCTGATGGTGTCTGTCTGGCTGCTCAGCTCAGGACTGAGTGGGCCTGCATGCCAACGAAACTTTATTCACAAAACCAGGAGGTCAGCCCAAGGGCCGCAGTTTACCAGCCCCTGCCTTGTACATCTGATCAGACACTGGAAGGAAACTTCTAGAAAGCAGCCTGGAAATAAAGACGAATACCCTTATTATGACCTTTATGTGGTCTCAGCCTTGGAAATCTGTCTTCACAAGAGATGACTAACAAATGCAAAAGAGCTGGGGGCACGACAACACCATGTCACATCCGACTCCTTACATAGGAACAGCTGACCAGATCATGACACGGCCCGTTTCACTTACAGAAGACCGTGGGGAAAGTCACGAACTCATTACTTTATTCCCCAACTGTCTCCAGAAAGAACTCTGAGCATCAACACGGGAGAAATGACGATGGGATTACGACACTAAGTTAAAAAAAAAGCAAGCAGATCACAAAACTGCACACTGCAATTTTTAGTATTTGGTAAATAATATAGCGAGGTGAGATTCGCATAAAATTAACCACCGTAAAGCAAATACTTGGAGGTATTCACATCCACGACGGTGTGCAACTCCCACTTCTATCTTGTTCCAGAACATTCCATTACCCCAGAGTAAAACGCCTTCCCCATTCAACATGTCTACTATGACTTTAACTCCGGAAAAATGTTGACTGAAAAATGAAAAAGTTATGTGAAGATGTTTTTAGCCATTTTTAAAAGTTGTAAAAGAACAGCCTTTCCAAGACCGCACTCAATGGAGGGATCCACCAGAAAGAAGGCCGCATGGTGCCCAGGGCCCTGTGAGGAACCCGTGAGGGGACCCACAGAGTCACGATCTTAGTCTCCCCAGGAGCAGACCTGCAAGCCCGGGTCCCGCCCAGCCCTGGATCATTCCAGCATCTCCGACCTTGGGGAAGATGCCCAGAGAGGGGGACGCAGGCGCTCCCAGCCCCCCGTGAGGACCCCGGGGGCTCTGAGCACCAGCCCCAGATTCTCACACGCCCCACCTGGGGATGTTTGTGATCCTCATGAGCAGTGGTGGGACTGGTGGGCCCCGAGAGAGCAGCCACCTGCGCCCTTTGACCTCACAGGTCCTGCTCAAAGCCCAAAGCAGTTTGGGGAACCCTGTGCTGCAGCTGGGGAAGCATCGGGTGTCCACCACGGATCGGATCCCAAGTCCCTGCCCTTGTGATGGGGGTCCCCAGTGAGCCACTCTGGCCACCTGAGTCGTCCCATCTCTAGGGTCGGGTCAACGCCAACCTACTGGCAAATCCACGGGGAAAGTGGGTTTGTGGTTCTCAGGGGCTGGGGGAGGGGGAGTGACTGCTAATGGGGACGGGGTTTCTATTTGGGGTGGTGGAATGTTCTGGAACTAGATAGAGGTGATGGTTGCACTATATGCCAAGTGGACTGTAATTTTAAGTTATCAGAATTTAACTTCAATTAAAACCAATAAATCATTTCTCGCTCTCCGGCTCTCCAGGGAGATGGGGACGCCCAGGAGGCTGGCCCCCAGGCCGATGGGCCTTCAGTGTGCGTTCAGTGTCCGCGGGGACTCAGTTTTTCCCCCAGGGAAAGGGGGGCAGCTGCAGGAAGGGGCTGCATCTCTGTGTGGCAGCCCAGGGATGCCGGGCCTTTGCTTCTGGTGGGGTTGGGGTGCTCCCATGGGGGCACCCGCATGCCCAATGCCCACCAGCGGGGATGGGAACAAAGAACCCAAACCAACCCCGCGGGCAGATCCCATGTGCCAGGCCTGGAATTGAAGCGACCCACTGCAGACCGATCACCAAGTTGGGTGTCCGAGCCCTGGGGACCCCAGCCCGCAGTGCCTGACCCCCCGGAACCCGCAGTATGCCCCCCGCCAGAGCCCGTAGTGGCCCCCCCCCCGGAGCCCGCAGTGTCCCCCCCCCAAGGAGCCCGCAATGGCCCCGCCCCTCCAGGAGCCCGCAGTGTCCCCCCCCCCCCCGGAGCCCGCAGTGTCCCCCCCCAGGAGCCCGCAGTGTCCCCGCTCCCGGAGCCCGCAGTGTCCCCCCCCCCCCCCCCGGAGCCCGCAGTGCCCCGCCCCCCGGAGCCCGCAGTGTCCCCCGCCCCCGAGCCCGCAGTGTCCCCCCCCCCAGCCCGCAGTGTCCCCCCCTGGAGCCCGCAGTGCCCCGCCCCCCGGAGCCCGCAGTGTCCCCCGCCCCCGAGCCCGCAGTGCCCCCCCAGGAGCCCGCAGTGTCGTCCCCCCCCCCAGCCCGCAGTGTCCCCCCCAGGAGCCCGCAGTGCCCCCCCCCGGAGCCCGCAGTGTACCCGCCCCCCGGAGCCCGCAGTGTCCCCCGCCCCCCCTCCCGGAGCCCGCAGTGTCCCCGCCCCCGGAGCCCGCAGTGCCCCCCCCCCAGCCCGCAGTGTCCCCGCCCCCGGAGCCCGCAGTGCCCCCCCCCAGCCCGCAGTGTCCCCGCCCCCGGAGCCCGCAGTGCCCCCCCCCAGCCCGCAGTGCCCCGCCCCCGGAGCCCGCAGTGTCCCCCCCCCCCGAGCCCGCAGTGCCCCGCCCCCGGAGCCCGCAGCGTCCCCCGCCCCCGAGCCCGCAGTGCCCCCCCAGGAGCCCGCAGTGTCGTCCCCCCCCCCCAGCCCGCAGTGTCCCCCCCAGGAGCCCGCAGTGCCCCCCCCCGGAGCCCGCAGTGCCCCCCCCCGGAGCCCGCAGTGTCCCCCGCCCCCCCTCCCGGAGCCCGCAGTGTCCCCGCCCCCGGAGCCCGCAGTGCCCCCCCCCCAGCCCGCAGTGCCCCCCCCCAGCCCGCAGTGTCCCCGCCCCCGGAGCCCGCAGTGCCCCCCCCCAGCCCGCAGTGCCCCGCCCCCGGAGCCCGCAGTGTCCCCCCCCCCCCGAGCCCGCAGTGCCCCGCCCCCGGAGCCCGCAGTGTCCCCCGCCCCCGAGCCCGCAGTGCCCCCCCAGGAGCCCGCAGTGTCGTCCCCCCCCCCCAGCCCGCAGTGTCCCCCCCAGGAGCCCGCAGTGCCCCCCCCCCGGAGCCCGCAGTGCCCCCCCCCGGAGCCCGCAGTGTCCCCCGCCCCCCCTCCCGGAGCCCGCAGTGTCCCCGCCCCCGGAGCCCGCAGTGCCCCCCCCCCAGCCCGCAGTGTCCCCGCCCCCGGAGCCCGCAGTGCCCCCCCCCAGCCCGCAGTGCCCCGCCCCCGGAGCCCGCAGTGTCCCCCCCCCCCCCCAGCCCGCAGTGCCCCGCCCCCGGAGCCCGCAGTGCCCCACCCGCTCACCAGCGGCTCCAGCTCCTTGGTGTCGATGAGGCCGAACTCGCGCACGAAGTAGTAGAAGTGCTTGTAGCAGGTGTTCACGTGCGCCTCGGAGCCCATGTGCGCGATGCGGTCGAAGTGGTGGATGTAGACGTGCACGAAGACGCGGAACAGCCGCGACAGGATCTTCTTCACCACCTGCAGGAAGTTCTTGGGGAACGGCGTGCCTGCACGGGCGGGAGGGCACGCTCAGGACCGCCGCCCCGCCCCGCATCGCGGCCTGGAGCTGGCCAGGCTCAGAGAGGCTGAGACGCCTGCCCAGGGTCACACAGCCTAGTCCCCGTTCCTCCTGAAGGCCGGTGTCCGCTCGGGGGGAGGCGCCTGGTCTGTCCCCTGTCTGCAGGACTGCAGCTCCCCTCCTGCAATGACTCCTCTCGGCTGCTTAACAATATGCGTGGGACGGGGCTGAAGCCTGCAGGTCAAGCCCACCCTGGCCGGCGCTCCACGGCAGTCCACCCTCGCCGGGAACGCGCCCAGAGCCACATCCCTTCGACCTTTGCCCAGGCCCGTGTGTGAGCCCAGAACATTCCCTCCCCACCCTCCCCACCTGCGTCTGGCCAGCTCTGGATCTGGCTGGGTCTGGCCCCTGGGCTGCTGTATTTCTAGTTACATTTATTTTCCTTCAGAGAATGGAACAACCTATGAAAACATTTTCTGCTGTTTGATATTTTTCAGTTGATATATTTCTCTCTCTCCATCTCAAGTACGTTTTTAGAACATCACTTTAATGTGAATGTGTGTATCGTAGCTTAACTGCAGGCATACGCCACATTGCTGTTTCTTCTCCTATTCTTGGTGTTAATACTTTTTTTTTTTTTTTTTTGGTGAGGAAGATTGGCCCTGAGCTAACATCTGTTGCTAATCTTTCTCTATTTTGTATGTGGGACGCTGCCACTGCCTGGCTGCCGACGAGTGGTGTAGGTCCACATCTGGGATCCGAACCCAGGCCGTGGAAGCGGAGCGTGCCCCACTTAACCACTAGGCTGTGGGGCCAGCCTCTCTTTCTTTCTTTAATTGTGGTAAGATACACATAGCACGAGAGTCCCTCGACAGTTCATAACGTCAGGTACAGTCACAGCACTGGGTGCCCCCACGTGCTCCCTCCTGCCACCCCCGCCAGGACCTCACGTCCTCTTCGTCCCACAGGACCGATGGAGCCACGTGTTTACGGGATCCAAACAGCACCATCAGATGGGGCGCTGGGACCAGGACAGACAGACTGGCCCTGTCCTCACAAGCTAACGGCCCGGTGGGGAGGACACAGATGTCGCTGACTGCGGGGAAAGCCAAGGTGTGTGAGGCACAGGCTTCCAGAAGATGGGAACCCCAGCACCTAGACGGCACGGTGATTCGGGGCCTGTGGTCGGCTGAGTAACAGCCCCAGAAACGCCCAAGCAGGTGCCCGGAGATCCCCGTGCGGGAAGGCTCCCCAGGTGACGTCTGCGGCCAGACCGGGGACAGCCAGCCCCGACACTGGAGGGTCCAACAGCGGAGCCCACACGGCTGCCCACCGCCGGGAAAGGTCCGAGACGCCGAGACCAAAAAGGCTCTCCATGACGGGCCACGCCTGCCCCGCGTCTTCCCAGATGCCGCCCTGCTCGCCCTCCGTATCCGGGACAGAGGATTCTCAGAGCGTGACGGCTCGTGGTACTCGTATTCCGGCCGCTCTCGGCGCCGTGAAGGTTTTTGTGCTACGGGGAACAGGGCCCAGGGCTCCTGGGGGACTAAGTCTGCGGAAGGTTCGTTCAGCATCAACGAGGCCTGAGTTTTCTCCGCTGATCTCACGCCGTCCTTGAAGACTTTTGAAAGCCAGGTGGTGGGACAGTCCCCTCAAGGGGTGGTGATCCCCGTGCACTAGGGTCCTCGAATAGTGGTTATAAAATCCGAGACAAGAGCAAGCCCACAGCAGGCAGAGAAAGGCAAAACGGAGCGCCTGGCTCGGCACCAACCTGCGGGACCCAGGCCTGATGCCGACGGCCCCTTTCCGCCCTCTCCTGGGAGAGGAAGGTGCCAGGGCCACCAAGAGCGATGCTGGGTGAAGGGGGGGCAATACACAGCAGCCAGCCTAGGAGAAGGGCGTAGAGATGGAACCTTCCAGGACTTCCCTGCCCGCGCTGGCGACGATACTCTCACACACGGGTCGCCAATCCGGCCCACTGCCTGCTTTTGTAAATAGTTTTATTGGAACACAGACCCACCCGTTTGCTTATATGGTGTCCTGGGCGGCTTTCGGGCTACAACGGCAGATCTGAGCAGTCGAGACACAGACCGTCTGGCCTGCAAAGGTGGAAAGATTTACCATCCGGCCCTTCATGGGGAAAGTCTGCCGACTCCTGGTCTAATGTGCGGAGCAAACCGGGCAGGTTTTCCTCACAGTTCTGGAGGCCAGAGTCCCAGTAGGTCTCCGGGGACTGAAGTCAAGGTGTTGGCACGGCTGGCTCCTCCTGGGGGCTCCAGGGAGAAGCTGTTTCCTGCCTTTTCTGGGCTCGTGACCCCTCCTTCTCCCATCGTCTCATCGCCTCGGCTCTTCTGTGTGTGTTGGATCTCTCTCTGCCTCCCTCCCATAAGGACCCTTGTGATAGCATTTAGGGCCCACCCAGATATTCTAGAATAACTTCTCCACCTCAAGATCCTTAACTTGAAGCAAGACGTGGTGCATCCACACAGTGGAATATGATGCAGCCATGAAGAGGAGTGAGGCCCTGACACAGCCACACCGTGGATGGACCTTGAACACACGATGCTCAGTGAGAGAACCAGACATAGGAGGACACACGGTGTGTGATCCCATTGATGTGAAAAGTCCAGAACAGGCACATCCACAGACAGAAAGTGGGTTTGTGGTTGTCAGGGGGTGGGGGGAAGGGGATGGGGATTGACTGCTCACGGGGATGGGCCTTCTTTTGGGGTGACGGAATGTTCTAGAATTAGAGGTGGTGGTTGCACAACTCTGTGAATGCACTACATGCCCGAGCCTGGCTGGTCCCTTCTGTTCTCCACGTGGCCCCCCAGAGTGCTGAGGCCCCTCCCCGGTGCCGGGTGCCTCCCCAACCCCCCCCCCCCCCGCCCTGGGCCCACCCAACTCACCGACGTTGGTGGGGAAGACGTCCTCGTTGTTGATCTGCACCTCGATCCAGTCCATGAGCAGGTCCATGTACCTGGGGGCCGACAGAGCGGTGGGCTTGCGGAACTTCTGCTCGTCCTGCCAGCGGTACTCGTACTTGGGGCCGCCCGACATGACCGGGCAGGACTGCTCGGTGCAGCCGTCGCTGATGGTGCCGTAGATGAGGTTGACGCGGTTGAAGAAGTCCACCACGTGCACGGCCACCCAGTCGTTGAGCTCCTCGCCGGGGGGCAGCTGCACGGCCAGCTTCAGGTCCAGCCCCGCGTTCAGCGACGCCTGCGCCTTCTTGTGCAGCTCAAAGCGCTGGGTGCCCGGCTCGAACTTGCGCTTCGGCCGGAAGGTCCTGTCCTTGTTGAACACCTGCTTCAGGAAGGGGCTGGACATCGTGGCCACCCGCCGGCCCCGCACACTCCCTGGCGACGCCTTCTCGGAGACAGCCCGGGCAGGACGCGTGCGTCGGCCACAGACCGAGGGGCCACAGGCAGTTCACGGCGCCCCCGGGTCTCTCCTGAGATCTGGAACACAGAGAGGGAGAGAATCGTCACCCTTCCTGGAAACGCTGTTCTGAAAACACGGTGGGCAGATTGGGGACGCTTCCAGGACTCATGGTTTTAAGTTTCACCAAAAAGGTGCCAGTTCCTCAGCGGACAGGTCTGCCCCGTGCCGTGTCCCGACGGCCAGAGCAGAAGACGCTGAGACAGGGCCCCCACAACCCGGACCAGCGGCGTTCTCCCCCGTGCCCGAAGGCTTTCTGTACAGTGGGAGAGAGTGTGCTGAACTGCGCACAGGGGCTACGGGGACACAGGGCGCTGAGTGGCGGCCTCCACAAGATGTCCACATCCCCGGAACGTGCAAATGGGACCGTATTTGGAAGAATGGGCTTTGGAGATGCAAACAAGTTAAGGATCTTGAGATGCGCCCATCCTGGATTATCCGGGTGGGCCCTGAATGCAAGGATGAGCGTCCTTATAAGAGAGGACACCTAGGCCGGCCCTGTGGCTTGGTGGTTAGGTGCGCGCGCTCTGATGCTGGCGGCCCGGGTTCGGATCCCGGGCGCACACCGACGCACCACTTCTCCGTCCATCCTGAGGCCGAGTCCCACATACAGCAACTAGAAGGATGTGCAGCTATGACACACAACTATCTACTGGGGCTTTGGGGGTAAAAATAAATAAATAAAATCTTTAAAAAAAAAAAGAGAGAGGACACCTAGACACACAGGGAGACAGAGGCTGAGATGGGGTGACGTGTCTACAAGCCCAGGGACACCGAGGACGGCCAGCACCACAGGAGCCGGGAGGGACCGGGGGCAGATGCTCCCTCAGAGCCCCAGAAGGACCTGGCCCTGCGACAGCCTGACTTGGGCTCTGGCTCCAGAACTGGGAGGACCACTTCCGGTGGCTTCTCTGTGCTTCCCTGCGTGTGATGTCCGAGTCTTGTCACCGGATTAGGGCCCGCCTTAACCCCGTGTGACCCCACCTTACCATCCTGATGGCATCTGCAAAGACCCTATCAACGGTGGGCCTGGACTTTGGGGCGCACCGTGCACCCCAGGACACCATCTAAGAGCCTTGACGAGCCTGCCTGAGTCTTGTCCATGCCTACATGGGAACGAGACCGCCGCTGCCGCCCGTTTCCGGGGACGAGGCCCCGATCTCCTGCCTGCTCTGCCCCCTCCTCTGTGGGTGGGGAGGGTAACAGACTCCATCTCAGGGGGCACGAGGGTGAATCAAGCCCCGACACACTCTGGACACAGTCACCACGTCATACTCATGGTCACCATCGCTCTGCTACGACGGTGGTGCCGCCCTTATTCTCCATCTCCGGGCCCGGTGGACGTGCCCTCCTGGGAGCGTGGACCCAGCCGGGACAGAGGGGAGGGTGGGCGCCGTGGGGCGGCGGGGTCTCTGGGGAGTTCACCTTGGGGGGAAGCCGAAGAAGGAGAAGTCGGCGGAGAGGAAACGGAAGCAGCGCCTGGGCCCCGCGCCAGGCCCCCACGTGTGACGAACGCCCATTATAATACCGTAACACCCCCACCCTCCTTTCTCTGCTGAAATCCCGGGAGTTCGGGTCTGACCTGTGTGTGACCTGCTGGCCCACCCCTCCAGGCCGAGTGCGCCATGTAGCAAAACACCACAAACTTCCAACAGCCCAACTTCCTCATCAGAAAGTTCTAGATGGCCCGCGTCTGCAATGGGCTTCCCATCTCCATCTGCAGGGCCCAGGGCTGCCCCCAGGGAGAGTGACCCGGAGGCAAGCATCTCCGGTCAGTTTCAGCCATGGGGGAGTGGGCGCCACTTGGAATGCACCGATGACAGAAGACGGGTGCAGGTTCAAGGCCACGCCTCCCCGGCCCAGAGTCCCCTCCCCGAGTCCAGTCTCCGAGATTAAGACGGAGTAACTGGAGGACAGATGGCGGCGAGGTGCTCAGGGTTCCAGCCGAGGGTCCGTAAGAGCTGCTCACGGCTCTGCCCCCTCCAGAGCCGAGTCCCCCAGGGCCCCGGCCTTCGAGAAGGTGCCTCTGGAACTATGACCAGCCGGGTCTGTCCCCTTGCTGGGGTCAGAGGGCAAAGGGCAGCAGTCGGCCGTGGTTCCTCAATGTGCCCCTCTAGAACACCTCTGCGGGGGAGGCCAGGCTCTGCCTGCTGGAAGCCTTCGATTTCATTCCAGAGACCAGATCTATGGTACAAAATGCTTCAACTAGTATTCTCACCCCGGGCTGACTCTGCCCCCAGGGAGCAGTGCCGAGGGGGAGACCCTGGGTCACGTGGTGTGAGCAATGCAGACTCTTGAGTCCTAAGAATTTATAAAGAAAGAGGTTGGTCTGCCCTAAGGAAGCTGGTTCCCTCTGGAGCGCTGGAGGAGTGTGGAGGCGGGACGGAAAGGACGGGCGCAGAGGAGCGTGGCGGGGGCGGGGGCGGGGGGGGGCACAGCCTCCACCCTCAGGGCAGAGTGACCCCGCCTCCTTGCTCCCGCCTGTGGCTGCCCAATGCGGGGCTGCTCCCTGCACCGCGGCCCCAGTCCTGGCCCCTGCCCCGTCCTGCCCGCAGTCCTCCCAGGCTGCTGTCGGCCATGTCCTCAGGGTGTCCACGGGGACCCGCTCACAGATGGCTCACAAGTGTCTGCTGTGAGAAAGCCTGAAGAGGCCCTTCCTGCCCTGGTTGGGGGGGGGGGACGGGGTGGGCAGGATGACAGCCCCAAAGACGTCTCCATCCTGGTACCTGAGACCTGTGGACCTGTCACCTCACATGGCAGAGGGGACTTTGCAGATGGATTAAGTCAAGGCCCCTGAGATGGGGGATGACCCTGGATCCCCGGGGCCCAGTGTCATCACAGGGTCCTCATCAGAGGGAGGAGGAGGGTCAGAGGCAGAGAGAGACGGGAGACGCTGCGCTGCTGGCTGTGCAGACGGAGGAAGGGGCCCCGAGCCCAGGACGCGGCGCCTCTAGAAGCTGGAACAGGCAGGAGACGGTTCTCCCTGGAGTCTCTGGGAGGAAAGGCCTGCCCACACCAGGATTTAGCCCAGTGGGACCACGTCGGACCCCCGACCTCCAGGACCGTGAGATGACAAGTGGCTTTAGGCCTCGAAGTCTGTGGTCACTTGTCACAGCAGCTGCAGGACACTCAGATAGAAGAGGAGACAGTAAAAGGAGACAGTAAAAGGCTACGCAGCTCATCCTAACAAGCACCGGGCAGAGTGACTTGAGTGACTTAACTGTGTCACCCGGGCCCAGGTTCCACGTGGGCCTGGGACCTTCCCCAGCTTTCGGCTTCGCTGACGAGGCCGTCCGTCCTCTCCGCTGGCAGGCGAAGCCCGCCCATCCTTCTGGGCCCCGCTCACGGGCACCGTGGGTGTCGGAAGGTCGATTCAAGGCTGCACGGACCGTGCAAATGCAGAAGCTGAGCCACCGGGACGGAAGAGCCAAGCGAAGACAATGGGGCCAGTGGGACAGGAGGATCCCCAGCGACAGGGGAGGGGACCTCCTCCCTCCACGAGGATGGCCGTGACCAAAAAGGACAATCACTAGTGCTGGCGAGGACGTGGAGAGGTCGGAACCCTCCTGCGCTGCTGGCAGGAGTGTAAAATGGGGCAGCCGCTGTGGCAAACACTCTGGCAGTTACCAGACCACAGAGTCACCATCTCACCCAGAAATTCACGCCTAGGCACACAGCCGAGAGAAGGGCCGACACATGTCCACACAGAACCTGTACACCCATGTTCATGGCAGCACGATTCACAACAGCTAGAACGGAGAAACAACCCAACTATCCATCAACGGATGATGGATCCACAACATGGTCCATCCACAC
Organism: Diceros bicornis minor; assembly: GCF_020826845.1. Taxonomy (NCBI): domain Eukaryota; kingdom Metazoa; phylum Chordata; class Mammalia; order Perissodactyla; family Rhinocerotidae; genus Diceros; species Diceros bicornis. The sequence goes on from NW_026691553.1 coordinate 1,397,336, forward strand.
ACCGGAGTATTACACAGCCATGAAAAGGAAGGACGCCCTGGCACAGCCACACCGTGGGTGGACCTTGAACACATGATGTTCAGTGAGAGAACCAGACACAGAAGGACACACGGTGTGTGATTCCATTGATGTGAAATGTCCAGAACAGGCACATCCACAGACAGAAAGTGGGTTCGTGGTTGTCACGGGCTGGGGAGGGGGTTGGGAGTGACTGCTGATGGGGACAGGGCTTCTTTTTTGGGGTGATGGAATGTTCCAGAACTAGATAGAAGTGATGGTTGCACAACTCTGTGAATGTACTGAAAACACTGACCTGTACACTTTAAATGTGTGGAGTGTACAGTATGTGAATGCTGTCTAATAAAGCTGTTAATTTGAGCCTCACCCCGGGCTCGTCAAGGAACAAAAGACGCCTCCCTCTGGGGCTCAGACTGAGGCAGGCGTTACCTGTACAATCTTGGCTTATGGTGAAATGCAACACAACTACGGAAAACTACACAAAAGCACAGGTGTGGGCAACAGTTTGTCACAGGGTGAGGAAGAGCCACGTCAAGCCCACGCGGGGACGAAGCTCGAGGCGACCTGCACTCTGGAGTGAGGCCACGGTGCCTTCACTTCCTTCCCCAATGCCAGCCCTGGGGCCATGGCTGCCGTTGTCACTTCCTGCCACCATGGTTGACACCCAGCTGGGCACCTTACAGTCACCCACGAGGGAAATGGTACCCCTACTTCACAGATGGGAAGACCGAGGCCCAGACTGGGTCTTCCCCCAGCACTGTGGGGCTGGGTCACTCTCTGGGGGGCCATCCTGGGCACTATGGGGGTGGAGCAGCATCCCTGGCCCCACCCACACAATGCCAGGAGCTCCCCCAGTGTGACAACCACAGATGTCCCCAGACATGGCCCTGTGTTCCCCAGGGGCAGAGTCGCCCTGAGTGAGAACCACTGGGTTAGAAGATAGTGACTCAGTGCTAACCAGCTAATGATCAGTTGTCAGTGTTTCAAACCACTCGGCTGGTAGAGGCAGGAGCCGGAGATGGACCCCTGGACCGCGTGGGTGAAGCCCGGTCCTTTCTGCCAGGCCTCGCGCCTCCGCCACACACACCTCTCCGTTGTTCGGTTTCCATCCGTCTAATCCCAAATCCCCCAAATCCAGTGCCAGGCGCCCCCCAGGCTGGGCTGCTCCCCCTCCGGCCCGTCTGCACTGCCCGCACAGCCCGGCGTGGGTGTTCCCTGGTTTCGGTGGGCGGGCACGGCCGCAGGCGCCCAGGCCTGGAGGGTGGGAAGGCGGCACCTCCGAGAAGGGAAGGCAGCTGAGAGCAGGGTGCAGCCACAAACGTCCCCCCGCCCGCTTCTCTCCTGCCATGGAGGGACCGGACGGGGGCCCAGCCTCAGACGCCCCAGGAAGGGCGGATGAAAAGAGGCTACCTGCCCCGACCCTCTGTCTCCGAGACTGGCCACGTCCCCTGGGGCTGGGCAGCCCAGGCCCCCTCCATGCCGTGGGCGTGTGAGCTGGGCACGCCTTGTGGTGACCCCACGACCCCCCACCTGTGACTGCTCACTGCCCAAGTGGCCTGCGCACCTGCCCAGACGGTTAATCTGCACACCAAGCTGCTCTTAGGCCACTCTGAGTGCAGGCCAAGGGATGGAAACTCCCCGTGGGCCAACAGAGAAGAAAGCTACCTTCTCCCCCACCCACCGCCTGATTTCTCCCCCGCCCACCACCTGATTTCTCCCCCGCCCACCCCGATTTCTGCCCCGCCCACTGCCTGCTTTCTCCCTCACCTACAGCCTACTTTCTCCCTCACTCACCGCCTGATTTCTCCCCTACCCGCTGCCTGATTTCTCCCCTGCCCACTGCCTGATTCCCACCCTGCCCACTGCCTGATTCCCACCCCACCCACTGCCTGATTTCTCCCATGCCCACCGCCTGATTCCCACCCACCGCCCCCACTGCCTGATTTCTCCCTTGCCCACTGCCTGATTTCTCCCTCACCCACTGCCTGATTCCCACCCACCGCCCCCATTGCCTGATTTCTCCGCGCCCACGGCCTGCCAGGACCGCAGGGACACTTCCTCATACGCGCTCTTGCTTCAGCCTCCAGACGCCTTTCCGCTCGGGCTGAGTGTAGCCCCGCTCTAGCAACTAGAAGATGAAGCGGGCGTTGCACCCCACGTCCAGCTCAAGGGGTGAGCCTGGCCTGGCCACAGGGCCCCCACAGCTGCCTCTATCTGTCGCCTCGCCTCCAGGCTCCTTATCTATCCCGCAGCTAACTTTCCAACCCTAAGGGAATCCCGACAGAGAAAATTACAGCCCGTTGGCGCCCGGGTGCTGCCTTCTCTTTATTTCGGGCCCTCTCCAGGGATGGTTCTGGGAGTTGAACCTCCGACCGTGTCACCTGGAGACACGCGACCTGTGCAGGCAGGAGCTGGGCCTCCAGGCGGGCGAGGAGGGCCTCGGGGGCCGTGACACAGGCTTTAGGAGGAGCCACCTGCCCGGCTGAGCCTCAGAAGGTGGCGGCCCCCGGGCCCGTCCGGGCAGGCCGACAACTTGTCCTGTTCACACCCTTCATGCCACGGACCGGACTCACCCCAGGACAGTTCTGGAGACGGCGAGGGCCGGCGGGGCCTGCGAGGATCCTCCCCGCCTGTCTCTCTCTTCCCGGAAAGTGGGAGGATTTTTTTTTTAAGTGGAAGCAATGATTTTCTGAAAAACTTCCTGGATGGGCCGAGTTCCCATCAAAAGCAAACAGCTTTCCATCAGAAACACACACATCCCACAGCCAAGGGGTGGCCGGCCACCGGAAATCGCCTTTTCCTTGAGAAAGGCTGCAGGAGGCCACGCGGCCCGGAGACGCCCCCCACGTCCCAGTTACCGTCTCTGGGTTCCCGGCCCTCGGCTCTTCCTAGAACACCTCCAAGGACGCGTGGGCGGGCTTCTCGAAATTCAGTGCTAAGGGCTCTCCTGGCTCCCCGGCTCTTCCCGAAGAGGAGATGTGCGCGGCACTTAGAAACTTCTAGAGTGACACAAGGTAAGATGACAAAATTCCCCTGCCCCCATACACACCCAACCCTTCTTTTTTTTCTGAAAACAAAACAAAACACAGTTCCTCTAAGCAACCGCCTCGCGTGACCCTCCTGGAGAGGTGCAGCCGCGCTCGGCCCTCGCCACTTCCTTCCGGTCGCTCCACATCCTGCCTCGGCCGCTGACATCGCCAGCGCCACGGGGACGCTGCCCGGAGCTCGGGGGCACTGGGGGGACAGGCCCCAACCTCAGAGGTTGGTCCAGTATGTTCTAGAGCAATGTGTGAACCCTGGATCCCGGGCGGCAGCCCAAGTATCCGGCTGGAAGATGCTCGCGGCCCACAGCTGTCTGCCACCACCGAAATGTTTATTTTTAAATATCGCGACCGCTCCTTGTGCGGGGAAGGAGCGGGGAGCCGCCCGCCATCCTGCAGGGCACACCCGGGATGCGTGTTCTCTTGGTGTTTGGACCTCGGGTCTCGGTTTTCTGGTGAATTTCCCCAACTTGTATGAAGGCAGGAAGTAAGGTTTGTGGGGGCCACTCCAGGCCAGGTGCTGTCGAGGGGATCCCTCTGTTCCAGCCCTCCTGAGAGTTCTTCTTTTTTTAAATTGAGGTATAATTCATATACGGTACATTCCACCCTATTTTATTTATTTATTTATTTATTTATTTATTTATTTATTTATTTATTTATTTATTTATTTATTTTGTGAGGAAGATCAGCCCTGTGCTAACGTCTGCCAATCCTCCTCTTTTTTTTTGCTGAGGAAGACTGGCCCTGGGCTAACATCCGTACCCATCTTCCTCTACTTTATATGGGATGCCGCCACAGCATGGCTTGACAAGTGGTGCGTTGGTGTGCGCCCGGGATCCAAACCTGGGCTGCCAGCAGCAGAGTGCATGCACCCAACAGGTACGCCACGGGTCCGGCCCTCCACCCTTTTAAAGTACATAATTCAACAGTTTTTAGTAAAATCAGAGAGTAGAGCAACCATCACCACCATCTAGTTCCAGAACATTCTCATCACCCCAAAAGACCCCCGTGCCCATCGGCCGTCACTCTCCGTTCCCCCGCTATGGGTTGAATAGAGTCCTCCAAAATGACACGCTCGAGTCCTGCCCCCTGGGACCTGTGAACTGGCTTGTCTGGAAACAGGCTCACTGCAGGTGTCCTTAATATAGGTGAGGTCACACTAGAGTGGGGGCCCTGAGTCCAGCAGCTGGCCTCCTCATAAGAAGAGGGAGGTCTGGACAGAGATACGCAGAGAAGATGGGCGTGTGACGACGGAGGCAGAGATCGGGGAGAGGCGGGAAGGACCCTCCCCGGGGCCTGAGAGCTGCGAGCCCACAGCGCACAGAGGCGGGCCTGGGATCCGAACCCGGGTGTCCCCGCGTCCACTGCCTCCACGCTGCCGAAAGAGAGCGGGGTTCCGGGGGGCCTACACCTGGAGGAGAACTCCGCGCCTCCTCCCTCTCCCTCGGTTCACCCCGGGGGCAAATACAGACACCCTGTTCGACAAAACTGCATCACCCGGGGGTGGAAAAGAGAAATGTGAGCGAGGCCATCCGTGGTTGTGGTGTCTGCCACTTAGGGGACACGCCTCTTCCGTCTGAGGACCCAGCCCGGGGATGTGTCACTGACCAGAGGCCCGCGAGTCAGGAAGGGTAAGTCACAAGACACAGCCCCAAGCTCTCCCGCCGGCTGTCCATGCCTCCCATTAACACCAGGACCCTCGGGATGGGGCCTTGAGTGGGCACTGACCCCAGTCTGAAGGGGGAGGGGGGAGGAGTCACTGCTCTGAGCACCGGCCACCGCGGGCCAGGCCCATCCACTCACGGACCACAGTCTCCTCGGAGCTGGGAAGAGCTCGCAGCTATAGCCGTGGGTCTCATCCGGGTGGTCCTGCCCCGGGGCTGTGGTTGTCACACTGGGGGTGCTCCTGGCATTGAGTGGGTGGGGCCAGGGATGCTGCTCAGCCCCCCCCAGTGCCCAGGACGGCCCCCCACAGAGAATGACTCGGCCCCGAGTGTCCTGCTTGGGACTCAGGAGCCGCCGGAGTGACCATCTCTTTCCCAGAATCCGGTTTCTTAAGTCAGATTTGCCCTTTCTACTTAAGAAATCCGAACCTCGAGATTCCAGGAAATCAGCAACAGGGTTCCCCAGCGGGGGCACGTCTAAAACTTCCCGGAGGGAAAACCCGAGTTCCCGGCCGGCCGCGTGGGGGATTTTCGTTAAACTTCCGTCTTATGAAGCCCTGGAGACCAGAGAGGAGCTCCCGGAAGGGTGATTAACGGCTGGCTTTTCCAGAACTCAGTGGGCTTCGGGGCGTTTTTACATATGAAACGGACAGCCTCGCACTTGGTTGGAATCTGAATCACCTGAAAAGTTCAGGAACTGAAACAACATTTCTGTGAACCCCCTGGGGGACTAAAATAACCACTTTTGCCTTTGCTGAGAGAGAGACAGGAACTTAGAATCCAGCTTGTCACAGGTATTTGGGGCGCCTGGAATGCGAACCCCGCGCTCGCCTCTGCGAGACATTTAACGATGATAAAGACACACTCTCTCCTTCAGGGAGGTTCAGATAAGCAGCAAACCGTCAAGGGCCGGCCTGCTGGCGCAAGCGGTTAAGTGCGTGTGATCCGCTGCGGCGGCCCGGGGTTCGCCGGTTCGGATCCCGGGCGCGCACCGACGCACCGCTTGTCAGGCCATGCTGTGGCGGTGTCCCATATAAAGTGGAGGAAGATGGGCACGGATGTTGGCCCAGGGCCAATCTTCCTCAGCAAAAAGAGGAGGACTGGCAGATGTTAGCTCAGGGCTGATCTTCCTCACAGAAAAAAACAAACAAACAAAAAGAAGTAAGCCATCAAGCCAGGAAAAGACACGAGGAACCGTAAACACACGTTACTAAGTGGAAGAGGCCAGTTTGAGAGGGCGACACACTGCAAGTCCAACTCTGGAACATTCTGGAAAAGGGAGAACTACAGAGACAGTACAGGATCCGTGGTTTCCAGGGGTCGGGGGAGGGATGAATGGGCGGGGCACAGGGGACTTTTACGGCAGTGACACTACTCTGTGCGACACCGTGACGGTGGATACATGACATTATGTATTTGTCCCAACCTACAGAACGCACAACACTAAGAGTGAACCCCAGTGTCAACCGCGGACTCTGAGTGACAATGACGTGTCCATGGAGGTTCATCCTTGTAACCAATGTCCCGCTCTGGTGGGGGACATTGATCATGGGGGGGCTGTGCATACATGGGTGCAGGAGGTATATATGGGAATTCCCTCTTCCTTCCCCTCAGTTACACTGTGAGCCTAAAACTGCTCCAAAAAAATAAAGTCTATTAAAAAAAATTATAGCTAACACTAATTCATCAATTACGACACACCAGCATTTGGCTAAACCCTTTGAGTAGCTCACCCCACTGAAGAAATAGCTGAAGCCACAAACAGGAAGCAGAAAACGACCAATCCTATGGAAGCAGGAGCTGCACATATACGTGTGGAAAGAATCAACGCCACGGAAGGTGCTAGAAACATAATGTGTGCCACATGTGTGACTTCAAATTTTCAGTAGCCACATTGAAAAGTAAAAAAATGAACAGAAGCAGGTGAAATTAATAGTAATAATATATCCTATTTAACCCAAGAGCACCAAAATATCATTTCGACACCTAACGCATATAGAAAATATTAAGGGGATATTTTGCCTTTTTTTTTTTTTTTTTAACACACCGAGTCTCCGGGACCTGGTGTGTATTTTGCACTTGTATAGTTCATCTCAATTCGGACCAGCCACGTTTCAAGCGGTCACTAGCCACGCGTGGCCAGCGGCCGCTGCACTGCTTGGCTCAGCTCTAGAGAGTCGAAGGAGAGGGAACACGGGAGCGACAGGACAGGTGCTGTTGGAGGTGGGTTTGGATTCAGATCCTGGGGACGGGGCTATGCCTTGCTGGGGGTGAAGAAACAGAGGGCGCTTTCCGGGAGGGAGGGGAGACACAGGTGCCCTGGGGTGAGGGCAGGGGCAGCCGGGACTTCCCCTCGCTGTGTTCCCACTCCACACCCAGCACCCTGGTTCAGTGAGTCCTGATGACAGACCCTGAGGGGTTACACACGTGGGGAAGTGATCACTCAGTCCTTAAGATGTCAACTCCGGGGGCATGGGGGCTCAGGGCTTCCAGGAGGCTGCAGTGCCCTGTCCTGACGGGACCCTTGGCGCCACCCAGGGCCAAGTCGGTGAAATGGGCTAACATGATGAGTCCCTGAACTTCAGGTTGGGTGGAGAGAGGAATGAGGAAGTGGCTGGAGGGGCCCCATGTAACAGAACCAAGTCGGAACCCAGAAGTGCAGGCCGGCAGGTGGGCTGTGAAATATGCACCAGTGCACTGTGCATCGTATGTCAGAATTTGCTCAACTGCATGTTTTGAATGTGTGCAGTCGACTGTATGTCAATTAAACTTCTATAAACTGTAAAAAAGGATGCAAGGGGCTCAGAGAGAGCACATGTGTGTAAAGACCGGAAGACTCTCACCCCCAAATTAACAGCGGCTCTGAGACTTAGTTTTTGCTCTGTGACTTTCTGGATTTTCCAATCGGCCACCTTCCCTTTTCAGCGACATTTTATAAAATACAGGGACGTTTAAAGCAAATGCAAGCCCTCCAGCCAGGGCAGAGAAGGAGCTGTGAGGTCGCGCAATGGGCAGTACTGACCGCTCCCCCCTCAAGCCTTCCCAGTGCTCAGTGACTCTGGGGACCAGGACACAGGACGCCTGCCTTTAAAAGGCCCGGGTCCCCTTGGCTTGGGGGGCCCTGAAATCCTGCGACTTTGGGTCCCAACCAGGAGGCGGGGGTCCTGGTGATGGTTAGTGACAAGACCTCCCGCCGCCCGCATTCGGTCTTCCCGACGGATCGGACCTCCCGCCGCCCGCGTTCGCCCCTCCCGACGGATCGGACCTCCCGCCGCCCGCGTTCGCACCGCCCGACGGATCGGACCTCCCGCCGCCCGCGTTCGCACCGCCCGACGGATCGGACCTCCCGCCGCCCGCGTTCGGTCCTCCCGACGGATCGGTCCTCCCGCCGCCCGCGTTCGGTCCTCCCGACGGATCGGTCCTCCCGCCGCCCGCGTTCGCCCCTCCAAGGACCCACCTGCCGCCTCACGCTCGCCTCCGTCCTCCGCCCTCGGTCTCCGTCCCCGTCCCCGTGCCTGTCCCCGGGTCGCCCGCCGGCCCCGGCCTTGCCGCTCACCGCGGAGGGACACCGCGCACGGCCCGCCCGGCCCCGCCCGCCCGGCCGGATCTACTTCCGCTACAGGCGGAGGCCTCCCCGGAAGCGGAGTCGGGGCGCGGACGTCTAGATCAAGGGGGGAGCGCCCAGCTGCCGCGCTCTCCGTTGCCTGGCAACCGGGGACGGGCCGTAACGCCATTGGCTGGTGCCCGTGGCTCGAGGCCTGAGGGCGGAGCTTGGGCCGTGCTGGGACCGCGGGGCGGGGCCTCGAGCAGGGGTCAGTCGGGGAGGAGGAGCCTGCGCCGGCCGTGGGCGCATGCGTGGGGTGCGGTCTGAGGGCGGGGCCGAGCCGTGGGTGGAGTTTCCTCTGGGAGTGGCGGCTCGTGGGCGGGGCCTGGAGGGGGAGCCGGCGCCGTCAGTTGTCCGTTAGTGGGGCGGTGCGGGGGCGCGGCCGGGGCCGGGGAAGGCGCCGTTGGTTGGTCGGTGCGAGCGGAGGGCGTGGCGCGCGGGCGCCGTTGATTGGTTGGCGGTGGAAGGGCGTGACGAAGGGGCGCCGTTGGTTGGTCGGCGCGCGCGGAGGGGCGTGGCGCGGGGAATGGCGGTTGGTTGGTTGGTGCGCGCGTGGCGCGGGGGCGCCGTTGGTTGGTCGGTGCGCGCGGAGGGGCGTGGCGCGAGGGCGCCGTTGGTTGGTCGGTGCGCGCGGAGGGGCGTGGCGCGGGGCGCTGTTGGTTGGCTGGCGGTGGAGGGGCGTGACGAAGGGGCGCCGTTGGTTGGTCGGTGCGCGCGGAGGGGCGTGGCGCGCGGGCGCCGTGGGTGGCGGGGCGGCGGGGGCGGCATGGCCCTGCTGCTGTGCCTGGGCCTGACGGCGGCGCTGGCCCGCGGCTGCCTGCATTGCCACAGCAACTTCTCGGAGAAGTTCTCTTTCTACCGCGACCACGTGAACCTCAAGTCATGGTGGGTGGGCGACATCCCCGTGTCGGGCTCGCTGCTCGCAGACTGGAGCCAGGACACGATGAAGGAGCTGCACCTGGCCATCCCCGCGGAGATCAGTGAGTGCCGGAGCCCCGCCCGGTGCCCCCGGCCCGGCCAGACGCCGGCCCGGGCCGCTCACCCGCCTCCTCCTCCCGCCCCCAGCCCGGGACAAGCTGGACCAGGTGGCGAACGCCGTGTACCGGAAGATGGATCTGCTGTACCAGGGGAAGATGTATTTCCCGGGTAAGGGGGAAACTGAGGCAGGGCCGGGCGCCCCAGGACCCCTCCCTTCGCCCAGCGTCCGAGCCTGACCTCCCTCCTCCTGTTTCCCCCATCAGGGTATTTCCCCAACGAGCTGCGAGCCATCTTCCGAGAGCAGGTGCACCTTATCCAGAACGCCATCATTGAAAGTGAGCAAATGAGGGCCCGCGGACCCAGGGCCACGGGAGGATTTCAGAGGCCCTTTCCGAGGCTGGGGCCCCGGGCCAGGGCGTGGCGAGGCTGAAGTGATGTGAATAGGGCGTTAGAGCCTGCAGCCGGCTGGCGACAGAAAGCGGGGAGCAGGGCAGCTCCCCGAGCGAGGAGCACTTTCCTCCCGTGGGCGACAGTGGGGCACCTTGAAGGGTAAATCCCACCTGTCCCTGCCACCTCCCTGGGAGCCGCCCTCCCTGATGGTTTGCTCCATCTCAGGATGGATGGGCCCCGAGCCTTAGGCAGGCCCGGGAGGGCGGGCTGGAGTGGGGATAGGCTGGGCCTGCTAAGAAGGCGACGTCTGTGCTCTCGTCCCCGCACAGGCCGCATCGATTGTCAGCGTCACTGTGGTGAGCGAGCCTCTATCCAGGCCGTGGGGCACGGTGGCAGTGTGGGGCCCCGGAGGCCGAGGGGAGCCCGCAGCGGCCTCTGCTGTGTTGCAGGCATCTTCCAGTACGAGACCATTTCCTGCCTCAACTGCAAGGACTCGCATGTCGTCTGCTTCGGCTACAACTGCGAGTAGGGCTCCAGGCGGGCGGCTGAGGGCCCCGCTGTCTGTGCGGTCCGAGGCTCTCCCCCGAGGGGCCCCTTCTCGGCCTCCCCCCAGCCTTTCATCACCTGGGAAGGGTGGGGTGGAAACCCTCCCAGCTGGCCCCCTGAATTGGGGGCCACGCCACCTCCACGCCCCGTGTCCCCGCAGGTCGTCGGCGCAGTGGGAGAGGGCTGTGCAGGGTCTTCTCCATTACATGTGAGTCGGGCAGCTGGGCTCAGGGAAGGGACCCCGACCGAGGCCACTTGGCCTCTGACTCCAAACCCGCTGTCCTGTTGTAGAAATCAGTGGCACAGGTAAGTCCCCCTCCCCAAACCCCACTTGTTTATCAGAGGCAGTACGTGCACCCTTGGGTGAGTATGTGTGGGGCCGGCCACAGGAGGTGGCGCCTGGCCCCAGTGCTCTGGGCCCCAGTCCCTTGAGGGTCTCTGAGTTCAGCTGGCACAAGAGGGGGTGGATCATTTTGGTTAAAGGGTCCCACTGAGTCTGGTCCTACCCCTGCCCCAAGCGGGTGGCAGGGCTGTGATCAGAGCCGGGGAGGGCAGGCCCCCCATGACAGATGTGCACCCCTGTGGAGGGGCCTGGGGCCACAGGCACAGCGTCGGCCCCAAAGCTCGGGGCTAACTGGGGCCCCGTCATGTCTTTCAGACAGGACACCAACACAAGGTAAGGCCCCCTGGCCTATCCCCTCCAAAGCCCTGGCCTGGCCTTCTGGAGGGGAGGGGAGGGGAGAGAGGAAAGGGGTACTGTGGGGTCCCTCAGGTCAAGGGGATGGCTGGGGGGGTTTGAACAGGGCTCTTTCTGCACTTGAGACATGCCGGATGTCACCACTGCAACCACACCCTGTGATTGATTCATGAATAAACATGCGCTCCTCTCCCCCTTGCTGCCGGATGCACAGGACCACTCCAGCCTTGTGAGTGACCCAGAGGGACCCTGGTGGGCTGCGGGGGCAGGGATGCACCTAAGCCAGAGGTTGAAACACAATGGCCACTTTGCCACAGGCCCCCCCACGCCCTTTTGGCGCCCCAGTAGTGGGATGTTGATGTGACAGAACCTAGTGCATCTTGGGGACACAGAACAGGCAGGGCCTCCGAGCTCAGCCCGTCCCATGCGCCAGCTGAGAAGAGGCCCCCCAGTGAGGGGCAGTGGGGCGGGGAGAGGAAGGTCTGAGGGCGCCCTGTCTCCCCCCAGCCTGGTATCACCGAGCTTCACGTGTCTCGAGCCCCCGCACCTGGCCAACCTGACTCTGGAAAATGCTTCCCAGTGCCTGATGCAGCACTGATGGCCGCCAGGCCTGCCGGACCCGCCCCAGCGGCAACTGGGGCCTGGAGTCAGCTGGACTACCCCAGCCTGGCCCTGTGGAGGGGTCCCCTCGCCCCCACCAGAGCCGGGCCGGCCGAGAGGAGGGGAGGTGGATTTGTATATAGTGTTGACCCCGGGCAGGATCGCAGAGTTATTTGATGGAATGATTAAATTCCCGGATCTTTCTCATCACGGAGCAGTCCTTGTCAGGCAGGGAGAACGGTGAGGGGCTCAAGGGGCCTGGTCCTGGGCAGGACGGTGGGTCCAGGGATTCCCACCTCGATTTCACTGTGGTCCACCTCAGCCCACCTGGGCAGGCTCGCCAGAAACAAGCCTGCACAGCAAGTCCACGTGCGGCTGCAGTGGGATGGAGACCAGGGCCAGCAGTTGTGCGTCTTGGGTTTAGGCCCTGTTAGGCCGAGGGACACAGGAACCACGGTCCCTCCTGCCCCGCCTTTCTAAAACACTCCACGCAGAATGAAGGGGACAGGCCCGGGGCGGTGCGACCCATGGCTGGACCCGTGTTTGTCACAGGGAGGGGGGCCTGGGGATACCAGCACAGCCAGGAGGCGACCTCGTGCCCATCAGGGCGGCTGCTAGCTGGGCAGTCCTCGGCTCACGGCACTCGCTTGCTCTCACATCCAAGGGGGTCACAGGAGGACTCTCGAGAGCTGACGGACCCCCCAGCCCCGCATGCCTTCCTGCCGGGGTCCCGCGGCCAGCGCATGGGCACTGCTTTCATGGGCGTGACTGTGTCTGGGTTGGGGAAACCCGCTAGGGTTTCAAACGGTGCGTGGTTACAGGGACATCCCGGGGAGACTGCAGAGCGGTGGAGCCACATGGGCCTCTGGAGCAGGCGCCCTCCGGGGGTCGCAGTGAGGCCAGGGTGGCCGATAACCAGGCTCAGGGGGTGCAGGGCTGGCACTCACTCCCCGAGGTCGCGCTGCTTCTGAGGTCCCCGAGCTTGCCCATCCAGCTGCCCCCCCAACCCCATGAGGGCCAGTGTGTGGTGTGGCCTGGGTGCACGAGGTACCCGGCTTCCCACTGAGAGCAGGGAGGAGCCTCCTGGTGGGCGTTGGACAGGATGATTTTCTAGAAGGGACACTGCTGGGAGGTGGGGGCTGCCTGAGGCCTCTCCCAGCAGGGTGCCCCACCCGGGGTTAGCGTGGAGCCTGTCTGCCCCGGCTCCGCACCGCCCACGCTGTGGGAGTCCAGTGGAGGTGATCTGGGCTTTCTGTCTGCTGACCCAGCCTGACTGGTCTTCAACTGTCCCTTGTCCACGTGGCATCAGTAAAGCCAGTGGGAACGTGGTGAACTAACCCCCACAGGCAGGGCCTTCTTTCTAGCACTGGCTCCTGTGGCTCACCCCACTCCCCTGCACTAGTGGGGTTCCCTGGGGAAGGCAGGGAGGGCGATGGCCACTGTGCCTCGTGGGTGGACCCCGCAGAGCCCCGTGGGTGGGATTGGGCGGCTCCTCACCCTTACCACCCCAGCCCAAGGCCTGGACAGTGCGCGGGGATGACGTCACCTCCCAAGGGAACAAAGGGTACATGGGCAGGAGGGGACAGGGCTCCCCGAACACTGCAGCCTCCAGGAGGGCATCCTACAGCCGCCATCCGACTCTGAGCAACTCGGAGACCGCCCAGAGCCCTGGGCCATGTGACGACCCCCGGCTGGCTGGGGTGCGCACAGGCAGGAGACCAACGGGGAGACGTCTGTTTGCGAGTTTATTGGATCATCCTGACACAAATCATTACAGCAGCATGATATGTCTCTCTCCTGAATACGGGAATGTCGATAGCAAATAAATTCTTATATAACACATCATACAGTTTCGAGATTCTAGAATCACTGCACAGGATTCTGTAATAGATTACTCTACATGCTAACGTGACAGTTTCATCAAAAGGAAGAGTTAAAACATCATTGAGGCCCATCATCTGAGGAAAGTTCAGTCTCACGGGGGTGGCTGGGTCCCCTTGCCCTGCCCATGAGGCACATTTCAGGGGCCGGCCTGATGCACGTGCTTCGCGGTCAGGGCCACGGAGTGCAGGACAGGGCCCTCGCAGCAGCCGCGGGGCAACCCTGTGGGGTGTTCAGTGACGAGAGGGGTACACCAGGAACCGCAGCCCTCCCTCACTCACCCCGACAGCGCCGACCCGGACACACTGTCCTGAACAGAACGTCCAGGCCCTGCTCAGTCAGGGGTCCTGACTGGATCCCCCCTAGGTTGCAGCCCCCCACTTCGGCATCCACCGCCCTTCTCCAGCCAGCACGCGAACACGGCGGTGGGGCACAGAGAACACAGTGGACAACGGGCTGCACGACCCTTTCCCACTGCATGTCCTGGGGAGAGACCCTGACCCGCGGCTGTGAGCAGCCAGCCCGTTCTCCCCCAGATGCCACCGGGCAGGGAGTCTGGGGACTCGTGGGACTCGGATGACTTCACAGACGCAGGACGCACCACCCCACCCAGTCGCCTGAGCATTGCTCACCCTGGGCCCGCCAGGTCCTGGCCCGAGTCCCACCCGCTCCCCACCAGCCCGAGGCCTCGTGCACAGTCGGCCCCCGGCTACAGGAGCTCCTGCTGGTTGGGAGACTGGAATGGGGCTTCTCACCAAAGACGGTGAGAAGAGTCAAAGTAAAAAAGATGACAGGATAAATCAACGCAACAGAAAACCTTGACGAATAACAGTGGACGACAGTGGACTTAAATCAACGCCTGGGCCGGGTACAGTCCGTGCGACAGAGAGAAACCTATCGCTTGGAGTTGGCTCTCCCTCACATGTCCTCCGTGGCGGGGCCGAGGGTGGCACTCAGCACGTAGCCAGCGTGGCTCTCATTTCCTCCAATAAGTTGCTCAGCAGCGTTGCATCGCTGCATTTCCCATCCACCGACACCGACTTCTCACCCTGAAGAGGGAAAGCAACGGGCGGGGCGTCACACACGACGCAAAAATGCTGCCTCCCAGCTGCACGTACCGTGCTTGTGGTTTTTCCAAATACTTCCGAAGCGCGGGTGCTTTGATGATCAAATGCAATGAGTGGTTCTGGGTAAGATGGAGCGAGCACGCCGTGCCCCGTGTTCCCCACGGGAAGAGCTACAAACCCGGGACCGAGGTGCAGAGCAGCTGCCTGAGGGACTAGGGACCAGGACCAGAACGGGAAGAAGCCGGAACTAGCACTCTGGAGGAGCTGGGCAGAGTGGGGTAACTGACGGCCTGCTTTGCGGCTGGGGAACCGTGGGAGGAGTGTCCAGAGCCCGGAAGGTCCTGGGAGGAGCTTGGAGAAAGCGACCTCGTAAAGTTGTTTATGAACCGCTGGGTTCGCCTTGCACTGAGCACACGTGGACCTCACCCTAATGAGCACACTCAACGCGTGGAGAATACAGACCACCGCCCGGGTCCCAGCCCCACGGGGTGCATTCGAGAGGAGCTCTGAAGGGCGGCACAGAGGCTGTGAAAACAGACGGACGATGGAAGCACAGTCTCCAGAAGTCCTGCAGCTGGAAGCTACACGCCAACATTCCCCACAGGCTTTCAACAAGCCCCCGAGTCTCACTGTACTCAAACGCTCAGGATACAACCCAAAATCACGCGGCCTACAAGGACCAGGGAGATCTCAGCTACCACGGAAAACACAAACCCACGCCCAGATGAGGATGTCAGAAGCAGCTATCGTGAGAATGCTCCGACAAGCAATCACGAACTCTCTTGAAACAAACAGAAAAGCAGAACATCTCAGCAAAGATACAGAGGATATGAAGAACCACCAAATGGAAATATTAGCCCTGAAAAATACAACCACCAAAATAAAACCCTCACTGGATGGGCTCAACAGCACAACGGATATGACAGAAAAGAGTCAATGAACGTGACAGTAAGCTCATAGAAATAATCCAGTCTGAGCAGACGGAAAAAAGGAGTCGGGGACGGGCAGAGCCCCAGAGACTTGAGGAACGGGACCGAAAGGTCTCAGCTTCATGTCACTGGGACCTCACAAGGAGAGGATAAAGAATGCAGTGCTGAAAACGTATGTAAATAATAGGCGAAAACTTCTCCAGTTTTGCAGAGACATAAACACACAGATTCAGCAGTTCAGCAGACAAACACAAAGACACACCCAGATACATCAAAAACTGCTGGAAACCGAAGACAAAGAAAACTCTTGAAAACAGAGAAAACGATGCATTCCCCACAAAAAGAGTAACGGTGCAGATGAGTGCAGATTCCTCATCAGAAACCACGGACACCGAGAGAAACGGCATATTTTTAAAGCACTGAGAGAAAAGACCATTGAAGCCAGATTCCAGGTCCAGCAAAAGCAGCCTCGAGGAAGAGTGAAATACAGAATAACCAGATGAAGGAAAACCGAGAGAATCCACAGCCAACAGACCTGTTCTATAGGAACCGCTACAGGGAGTTCTCCAGACAGAAGGGAAGAACCGGAAGGCAACGCGCAGCAGTCGCGTGACAGAGCGGCAGGAGGGGGCCCGCGTGGCGAGCGCTGCGGGCTCCTCTCCTCAAGTCCCTGGAAATCTGCCTGAGGGCTGAGAGCGGGAACCGGGAGGTGGCGGGACGGAGTCTTCGGCGTCCGTAAAGGCAACACACAGGACAAGAGCTCATACAGGGGGCGGGTGGAGGGAACTGAAGTGGTAAAACACCAGTTCCAAGAAGACTGAACAGCTAAGCGTGTGTACGTCACGCCACACACAGCTGCCAAGAGACAGCGTCAAACACACAACAGACAGATACATGGGACAGCGATAATCCTCACATCGGCCACAGCAGGCAGGAGAACGGAAGAGCGGAAAGGAAAATAGAAGGAACAAACGGAAAACAAACAAAATGGGAGACTGAAACCCAGACAGATCAGTAACACTGTAAACGCAAATGGTCTCAACACACCAGTTAAAAGGCAGAGACGCTGGTTGGACAAACTGGCGTCCGCAAGGAACTCTTCCAAATACAACGGTAAAGACAGGTGCAAAGTAAAGGATACACTATGTAAACGCCAATCAAAAGAAAGCGGGAGTGGGCCGGCCCCGTGGCTTAGCGGTTAAGTGCGCGCGCTCCGCTGCTGGCGGCCCGGGTTCGGAGCCCGGGCGTGCACTGATGCACCGCTT
Source organism: Diceros bicornis minor (assembly GCF_020826845.1). Lineage (NCBI taxonomy): Eukaryota > Metazoa > Chordata > Mammalia > Perissodactyla > Rhinocerotidae > Diceros > Diceros bicornis. The sequence continues at coordinate 1,414,016 of NW_026691553.1, forward strand.
CTCCGGCCATGCTGAGGCCGCGTCCCACATACAGCAGCTAGAAGGATGTGCAGCTATGACATACAACTATCTACTGGGGCTTTGAGGGAAAAAATAAATAAATAACATTATTAAAAAAAAAAAAAGAAAGAGGGAGTGGCTAGACTGGTATCAGACAAACGGACTTCAGAGCAAAGAAAATAACCGGGGTAAAGACAACATCACACACATGAAAGAGGCTCCATTCGCCAAGAAGATCCCACGATCCTAACGGTGCACGTTTCCCTAGTGAATTCCACGGAACATGTAAGGAAGCAATACACGAATTACACAGTCTCTTCCAGGAAATGCAAGAGAAGGGAACATCTCCCAGCTCATTCAACGAGGCCGTCAGTGCCCTGACGCCAAAACCAGACAGAGAAAACCAAAGGCCGACGGTCCCCACGCACCAGAGAAAGCCAGAGGCCCACGGTCCCCGCGCACCAGACAGAGAAAGCCAGAGGCCCACGGTCCCCATGAACACAGGCTCAAAAGCCCTCAACAAAACAGTCAGGGAGTGAACTCAGCAATACGTTAAAACAGAAGAACGCTGCAGGGACTCAAGGGGGAAGGGAGCTGGCGTGGAGGGGACAGGCAGTCACTCTGGAAACACCACAGTGGGGCGGGCTCACCTTCTTCACGAGGAGGCAGACGTGGTGGCCCTGGATGGAGCGGCTGTACATGGAGGCGCAGGAGTTCACTCGCTCCACAACTGCAACAGAGCGGGCAGGCGTGAGGCCGCGGCACGGCCGCCCCTCAGGGAACGGGGGACAATCGTGTGTGCGCACAGGCCGTGCCACCTATCAGCCACTGCAAATCCCTTACCGGAAAAATGGTGATGAAAACAGATCTTTGCCAGAAGGTTCTGGAAGGACATACTAATGCCATCGACTTTGACTGAGCTCATGCTCAGGTCCCCAGATTCCAGCAACTTGGCAAAGGCATCACTGTGGGGAGGACACAGGACAGGGAAGCTGAGGACAGGCAGACAGAGCACCCAGCCCCGGGGGCGGGGTCCCCTCTATGTGCTGGGGCCTGGAGGTCTCCAAGGGTCTTGGAAGACGTCACGGGCTGAACTGCCCTCCCAAAATTCCTATGTAGAAGTCCTGACCTCCGGGACCTCAGAAATGTGACTGTACTTGGAGACAGGGCCCGCGTCCAATGTGACTGGGGTCCTTTAAGAAAAAACAAGGGCAAGGAGATGCAAAAAGGGACGACCACGTGAGGACACAGGGAGATGATGGCTGTCTACATGCCAAGGAGCAAGGCCTCAGAGGGAACCAGCCCTGCCCACACCTGGGTCTCAGACCCCAGCCTCCAGCACCAGAAGAGAAGCAATGTGTTGTCTGAGCCGCCCAGACTGTGCTACTCCTTACGCAGCCCAAGCTGGCCGACACGTCAGAGGAGCTGGACTTTCTGCACCAGCTACCGCTGGTCACTCACATGCCAGTGTCAGAGGATGTGTCCGGGGGACTGCCCGGGACCCAGGGGAGCGGGAGCGGGCTCACGCACCTGTAGCACGGCGTGGTGATCAAGTACGAGGTGCAGCTGAAGTGCAACTTGAAGTCAAGCTTCTCGTGGGTGGAGCCCTCGTCGTTCTGCCAGAAGCAGGACAGGGTGAGTGGGGAGTGGGCCAGCCCGCGAGCTCAGGTGGGCCGGTGATCTGGGAGCAGCTCCTACCCGGGGTCTGTGTGCTTGTAGCACATGGAGCGGGCGTGGGGGTCCCGTGGGCCCCCGACCCCACCTTGAGAGCCACGTACCTTGGCGATGAAGGTGAGGGTCCCCTTGAGCTTCTGGGCCGTGACAATGCTCTGAATGGTGAACACAAACTGGGCTTCGTTGGAGATGCCTGGGGAGAGCAAGAAAGACGGGGCCTGAGGAACAGCGTGGGGCTCGGCCCAGGAGGTGGCAGGTGGCAGTGGCTTGACCCCACCTGGGGTCTGTCCTCAGCACTGCGTGCCCGGGTTGGGAAGCTGGGCTCGGCCCCCAAGGGGGCATCTGGGCACAGGGAGAAAGTGGGGGCTCCTGGTGTCCTCTGCCTGGGCCTGGCTCCACCCACCCACAGCAGGTTCGTGGGCGCCCCTGGCCTCCAGCAGAGGCTTGGCCATCAGGGCCCCGGGAACAAGGAGGGGTGTGGGCGTCCAGGCCTGACCTTGGGGGCTCCCCCAGACCTGGGACCAAGGAGCAGAGGCGTGACGAGGAGCTGCTCACCCCGCGGGAACCCCTGGCCTCCACCGAGCCCTGGACATCAGTGGTCTGCGGCCGGCTCACCTGGGGGCAGCTGGAAAGGCACGGGGACGCCGTCATGGACGGAGGAGCCCTCCGGCCGGGCCAGCTTGGCATTGAGCGAGTCCAGCACGTTGAGCTCCATGTTCTTCAGGAAGCTGCTGCTCCGGTTCTCCAGGACGACGGACACGGTAACGCGGCTGTCCTCCTGCAGGCTGCCCTGGACCTCGTACGTCTGCACAGAGCAAGGCCGGGGTCAGCAGGTGTGGCGCGAGCCCACCACCCAAGGCGAAGGCGGGCAACACTAGTTCTGCAAGTGCAGGGAAGTGCAAAGAAAGGAACTTTCCCGAATCCTCACGCAAAGAAAACCGCGCTTCGGCTGTCTGCAGTTTCGAGCCATTCCTGTTCTTTGAGAACCACTGTTGGCCACCCTGTCGCCCCTGCCCGGCCCACGGTGCGAGGGCCTCCCTGTCACACGCGGCAGAGAGCGCCGGCCTGGACTTCTCTCCCAAAAAGGCCTCCACTGGCACTCTGGGCCCTCATGGATGCCCCCAGGGCACAGCCGCCCTCACAGCCAGAGAGAGGACCCCTCAGCCCCAGCCCCCGCAAGGCCCAGTCACTCACCATCTTGATGTAGGAATTTTCGGCCAGGAGACAGTAGCTGGACATGGGCTGAAACAGAGGGAGAAGCTCAGTGCTGGGAGCCAGGGCCTGAGTGACGTCCGCCACGGAACGAGGCCTGTCTCGAGCTGCCAAGTGCTCCGGGCGGGAACCACTAGGACCATGAGAACGGGGGCAAGGAGCCCCCGTGGGCCACAGACAACACACGTCTACACCCCAGGGGATCCTGATGCTAGCACGGCTGGGGAGGACTGCCAGGTGACAGCGACACCTCCCTGACACCCACGGCCCCAGGGCTACCAACCCACTGCCACTGAGGCCCCACTGCCCACCCGCCCGCTGCGGCCGGCTCCTCAGCCTGGCTCGGTCTCTCCCTGCGTGAAGGCCACGGCGAGCTGTGGGGACGCCCTGGGCCGCGGGAGGCGAGTGAAGTACCCCTCACCGGGAGGGGCTCCTCATCCAGCGAGCCGTTCTCCACAGGCTCCGCCGCCCCGCCGCTCGCCGGCTGCTGCTTCCTGGATTTCTTCCTGTCTGTGCACCTGTCCTCCCGCTCCTTCCGGTGCTTCTTCTTCTGATGCTTGGAAGGTTTCTGCGACCAGAGGGGAGGCCAGGGTCAACCCCAAACTTCCCCGGCACGTGGCACACAGCGACGCTCTCTCTCACGTCACGTGACTTGAAACACAGGCCCAAGTGTGCCAAGGTAAGGGGCACGTGTCAGAGTGGACAGGCCAGAAACCCCCAGGTCCACGGAGAACGGACGAGGCTGGGCCCAGTGGAGGCCAGGACCCAGAAACCCATAGCTCAGCTGGACAGTGACTGCCGACTGGGGTAAAAACGCCCGGGGAAACGACTGAGTTCAGACACGTCGGCCCAGCAACTACGGAACTCCTCGGTATCCACCCACGAGACACGAAAGCAAACGTCCACACAGAAACCTGGGCACACGTGCATGGCAGCACGATTCCCAACAGCTACAGGGGGACACAACCCAGGTGTCCATCAGCTGAAGAGTGGATGGATAAGAGGGGGTCCACCCACACAGTGGAGTATGACGCAGCCGTGAAGAGGAGCGAAGCCCTGACACAGCCACACCGTGGATGGACCTTGAACACACGATGCTCAGTGAGAGAACCAGACACACAAAGACACACGGTGTGTGATCCCATTGATGTGAAATGTCCAGAACAGGCACATCCACAGACAGAAAGTGCTTTGTGGTTGCCAGGGGCTGGGGGAGGGAATAGGAGTCACTGCTTATGGGGACGTGATTTCTTTTAGAAGACATGGAACATTCTGGAACTAGAGACTGGCGGTAGGTGCATAACTCTGTGAATGTACTGAAATCGCTAATTGTTCACTCTACACGGTGAACCTTCCGCTGTGCAATAAAGCTGTCACAAAAGCCAGAACCCTGTAACCACAGCGATGGTCAGAAGCCCTGAAGGTCCCGTGGGTGAGGTTCGGGCAGGCCTGGCTCTCCCCACAGCCCTGAGCGCAGGTGTCCGGCCTGGCCGCCCTCACCTTCTCAGAGTCCCGCTCCTCCTCCTCCACGTCTTGCTCTTTCCTCTTGGGCTCCTCACGCTCCTCCTCAGGGGCAGGGATGACGGCGTTCCGCTCGGGCTCCTGCTGCAGGGAGCCAGGTGGGGGGCTTGAGGGGACAGCCAGGCCCCAGGACAGGGTGTCCTGCACCCTCGCGCCGGCGACACCTTGCGAGGGACGAGCCCTGGCCTCCTCCTGCCCAGCTGCATTTTCTCAGCACACAGGCAGGTGGCCAGCAGGCGGAAGAGGCGGCCTGGCCTGAGGCCGCCTGGGCGCTGGCTGGGGTCACTGCCTGAACCCCAAAGCCACCAGGCCCCGCCCACTAACACAAAGTGGCCGCTCAGGCTGCTGTCCGGCTTGGGGGGCACCCGGCTCTGCACTGAGGGCCAGCAGCCTAGCCACCCCCATTCCTCTTTCACTGCCTGGGCAAGGCCGTGGGCTCAGGACCCAACTGGCCCGGATGCGGCTCGTCCGTGTGAGGGTCTCCAACGTCCAGCCTGAGGGCCGGGCGGCTGGGCAGGGCTGACAGGAGGGGAGGGGACAGAGTGGGCAGCGCCCAGAGCAGGCAACCCTGGACGCTTCGGAGAGGCAGCTGTGCCCGGGCTGCAAAGTGCAGCCGAGGCCGGAGCGGGGCCAGCACAGGCCGCCCCGCAGGCTCTTACCGTGGACGGCGCTGGGGCAGGAGCAGCGGCAGGCGGTGGCGTGGTGGACAGCCAGAAATCTAGGTCCTCGCCCTGCAACCACAGGATGACAGGCCTTTGGCCAGAGCAGCAGGACGGCCCCCAAGAGGGCACGGGTGGAGTGTGGAGGAGGCGTGGGCAGAGGACTGCTCTGGCTTCACAGGACCCAGGAGCTCAAGCGTCCAGGAGCTGAGGACAGCGGCGAGTCTTAAGGGGGCGGTGGTGGCTCTAGCTCTGACTGTCCTGTCACAAGAACAGGCGCCCACAAACCCACACGGGGACACATGAGCTCTGTTCCCAACGGTCCATGAGCCAGCACAGCCCTCACGCCCACCAGGACTAACAGCCGTGGCACCACATGGCCGCGGGGAGCCACGCCGCTCTGTGGCGAAGCAACACGGCCCACGTGTGCACGGTTCTTTAAAACCCCATTTGCCTCGCGGAGCACAAACCCGCAGGCCAGCGCTGAGATGCGTCGTGGTGCTCCGCATGGGGCGGCCAGCAGGGGCTCGCTGACCCTCCATCACGACGACTTGCGATACACATCAGTGCTGCCCAGGGCTGAGGTGGCCGCCGCGGGCGCCCCGCAGGTCTCCTCTGGTGCGAGCTGGTGGCCGCCTGCCTGCGCGTCCCCGCATCCCCACCCGCTGTGCCCCGTGTCCCCAGTGCCCCGACGTGGCCGCGGCCTGCGCCTGAGGGAGGGAGCAGGAGGGCTGGCCTCACCTTCTCCTCCTTCTCCTTCCTCTCCTTCCTCTCTCTCTCCCGGCCCTTCTCCTTGTGCTTCTTTTCCTTCTTCTTAGGCTTCTTACTCTTCTTTTCCACCACGGGGACGGCCTCCTTCTCGGAGGACTTGGAGGGCTCGGCGTCCCGGTGTTTCTGGACGGGCAGCTTCTCGCTGTCAGCTAGGGGCCTGGGGAGGGCGGCCGGGTCACAGAAGCCGCCAGGCTGTCCTCGGGCCCTGGGCTCGTCCTTCCACACACACACAGTGTGGCCTGGGACAGCCCCTCTGCCGCCCCTTTTGTTCACACGGGCCACGTTGCACTGGCGATAGACGGGGACGGAGGGGAACGGCAAACACAAGGGAAGCCCAGGCCCACGTCCAGCCTCGCCCCCAGCCCCAGGCCTGCACTTACTTATCCAAGTCGATGTCCAGAGCCCTGTAGGGGTCATTGGGGTCCTTGTCGTCCTCGTCGCTGGGCAGAGCGTTCTGAGGGAAAAGAGGAACTCAGTTTCCACTCAACCAGCCCAACCCCCTATCCTGCAGAGCCGAGCCTAACAGGTCTGCAGAACCCCCACCCCTTCCTGGACACGGACAACCAGGTGCACAGCCACGAGGGCACCCGCTCTGGGGCCAGGGGGTCAGAGCGGCCAGCGAGGTCGGGCCGCACCAGGGCTGCCAGGCCACAGGAAACGGACTGAAAGCATGGGGGTGCGTGCACTCATGGCTTGAGCCCCCCCCGCTGTGTCCTGGCGCACAGGACGGCTGGCACACGGCCTCCCCGGGCCACAGAGGAGCCCAGCGATGGGAAGGCTCCCTGAAGCGTGGCCCTCCGACCAGCAGTGGTGGACACAGCAGAGCCGGCTCACGGGAGGCCGACAGCCCCCAGCCTGCCCCTGGCCGTGGTGGCCGTGTGCTGACCTCGGGCATCTCCTCGGTGACGATGTCCACCTGCTGGGCCGGGGCGATGTCTTCGTCGCTCTCCGTGTGCAGCGAGCTGTGGCGCCGCGGCCTGCCCTTCTTTTCCTTTTTTTTCTTCTTTCTCTTGTCTCTCTCCAGCCTCTGCCGGTGCCGCCGCTCCTCCTCCAGCTTCACGTACTGGTCCGACATGGGCATCCCTGTGGGCGTGGGGACACGCTCAGCCCAGCCAGTGCCTGGGCTGACCCCGCCCGACAGCCACGTGCGGGCGGCCCCCAGAAAGCCCCTCAGCCCCCGTCACCTGCTCTGGAGGGGGGGCGAGGGCACGCGTGGGCACTGCCCCTCTGGCCACCCGGACATGGGCAGGGCCTTTCTTAATGAAAACAGGCAACCCACGCGGTGGCAGGGGTGGGTGGGGACTCAGACTTGGGGAAAGAGACGAGGTGGCACCAGCATAGTGGCCCAGAGGCTTGCCTGTGCCTCTGTCCACCCCGTGAGCTAGGACCAACTCCAGACAAGGAGCAGGACGGGTGCAGACATGAGCTCAGGGGCTCCCACGACCCTCGCTGACACGGCTCCCTGCCCCTACGCTGTCCGTGCTACACTTGCCTGGCACCTTCAAGGGCACAGAGAGGTCGATCTGCACCACGGGTATGTGCTCCACGCCCGGTGCATCCTGGTACCGCTGAGGAGGCAATGTCAGGGCGTTACCACGCAGGACGGACAGATGAAACCCGAGAAGGGGTCTCCACCCAGCGGGACACCCTGGGGAGCGAGGGGCCATCCTGCGGGAGCCCTGCTCCCTTAATGACTGGGGGAACGGTCTGTCAGTATAAACAAGAATAAATTGAGAAGCAAAAATTACATCAATTTTTCCCATTTGAATCTTTTTTCTTTTTTAAGTTGAGAAACTAACGCAGGCCAGAAACGGCAGTGAGCCAGCACTTTATACCCAGCAGGATGGACAGAATCAAAAAGCCAGACGACATAGGCCTGGTGGGGGTCTGTGGAGTCATGGCCCTCAGCATGGCAGGTGGGAAACAGTACGCGGCCCTTAGGAAGGTTGAGCCAAGTCACCAGTGACCCGGCGATCCCCAGAGAAGGAACACAGTGGAGTGCCTGCCACGTGGAGCTGTGTCTCCCACAGGGAGCCCAACAATCCCTCAATGGGGGGCCACTGGGCAGATAGCAGGGATGAAGACAGTGGGCACCATCTGAACCAAGATCTAGAACATTCCAGCCACGCTAAACATACCCTTGCGTCCACTCCCTTCCCACCAAGAGGCGCCACCTCTGCAGCCCCACCACCCGCGAGGGCAGCCTGACCACAGGCGAGCGCAGGACTGGCTCTCTCCCAGGTCTCAGTGTCCGGGGAGGGGACCCCCCCCCACTGTCTTGCCACGTGGATCGACCAAGATAACCCATCACTGCCCCTCGGGTAGTGGCCCCTGGTGTCCACCCGAGGGTGGGTCGACGGGCCCAGTGGGGCCAGGAAACATCCCTCGAGGATGATCCGGGACCAGCCTCACCTTTTGGGGGGATGGGGAACTTTTGATGTAGAACGGGTTGTTGGCCTGTTCCTGCTTCCGAGCTTCTCGACGCTGCAGAGAAAGGATCCGAGGTGTCTGTCAGCGAACGCATGGAACACGAGCCCTGTTCCTTCCCAGGCGCGGGCCGCCTCCTGGCTCTAGGCCCTGGGTGGGGGGCCTCTGACCGACAGGAAGACCCGGCCCCCGCAGTGGGAAGGAGCAGGTTTGGGGCCAGACGGCAAGTCGGTCATAACCCCAGGAGGTTATAGGGTTATGACTGTCTCTGTTTTAAGGACGGGGGCTCAGAGAAGCTGGGTGAGCTGCTCGAGGCTGCCCAGCTCCAGGGCAGAGCCAAGACAACCGCAGAACAGGCCACGAGTGAGAGAAGAGGGGCTCCCGGGGGTGTGTGTGTCCCTAACTTCAGAACGAAAGGAGCTGGACATGGTGGAGAAAGGTGGGGGACGCAGCACTCCTGTCCTTTTCCAGGCTATCTGAACGTCGCACGCTGTTATAAAACTCTGCGCCCAGGGGAGCATGGAGCAGACAGTCGGGGCAGGCCAAGTGCACCCACAGGCCCCTGGGCGCCAGGTCAGGCCCCCGCAGCTCTCTCTGGGGTGCTCTGGGCTCAAGAGAAGCCGCTTCTCGTTTCAAGAAAACCCAACCCGGACATCAGAGGCTGGCTCAGCGCTCCCCAGAGGACAGCGGGACACACAGGCCAGACCCGACAGAACCGTGCGTGGCCACCCGTGGGCTCGGAGTTCAGAACCTGCTCTGAGCAGGGCCACCCACCCCCGAGACCCCAGTAGGAGCGCTCACCCGGGCCAGCTCCTCCTCGTCCGCCTCGGGCTGCCGTTGCTTGGCGTGCCGCTGCTCCTCGTCGTGGAAGATGGCCTTGGGCTTCTCGTCCTCAGACTCGCTGTCTGAGAGCGGCTCGTTGATCCAGGCGTCCAGGTCCAGGCTGCAGGACACAGTGAACTCAGAGGCGGCTCCAGCCTGCGTGCCCAGCCGTACATGCTCAGAGTGGCAGATGAGGCAGGGACGCTGCTGTCCCCTTGGGACAAAGACATGAAGACCGGGTGGCTGCCTGGGGTCACAGCAAGCAAGGCAGAGTCCAGGGACCCTGGAGTCCAAGCTGCCCTCCGCGGCCCTACCCATGTTCTGGGGACCCCACACAGGCTCACCGTGCCCCTGAGGTTTGTGGACGAGAGCTGCCAGCAGACCCACTTTCCAGGGGGTGGACCCAGGACCTCACGAGAACTAGTGACTGCCCTGGACACAGTCCAGGTGAGGGGGTCTGTCCAGCCCCTGGAGGCTCAGGCATCAGGGGCCTTCCTCCCGCCCTCCTGCACCTCTCCTGGCTGGACGGCAGGTCCAGGGTGCAGTTCTGCTCCCTCTCTCCCTCCTGCTGCCCCTGGCTTCCTGTGTCCTCCGATAGGCCACGCGGCTCACCCTTCGGGAACTGGAACCTTCTTCTGTGCCTTGGGAGCCACTGGGTTCAGCTCCCCGGCAAAGAGAGCACTCACTTCTTCCGCCACCGGCACGTCCTTGGCCTGAAGCTTCTGGACGTGCTTGACCAGCTGCAGGATGCAGGAAGCCTGTGCAGGGCCGTGGGGGAGCACAGAGGAGTCACGGAGGACTGACCCTGAGGGCCACTTGGCAACAATGGGGCATCGCTCACACCCCATGGATGCTTAGCCCAGGGAAGGTGACACATGGCCACTCCCCACTGAGGGCTACTGAGAACATCCAGAAGCTTCTGTGAGAAACCATCGAGTGTGGAGGGACCCAGCCAGGAAGAAACCAGCCCTTGCTACCGTCTCCTTTAGCAGAAGGAAGCGCAGACAGAAACAGGCCCAAACACGATGGGTCACAAGAAGAGAAAGCGCCCCCCTACGAGAATCGCCCAGACAAGGGCCGTGAGTCCCCAGATGACTGGAAGTGCCTGCTTCCAGGAGGCACCCAGGCACCTTTGTGCCGCTGGTCCTCAGAGGACTCTGGCTTGGGACTCTGCAGGAGTGTGGCTCCCAGGAGCACAACAACCCACCCCCGGCCTGACGCGGGTCTTGGGATCCTCGGCCATCAGACGGGCTAACGCCACATACCCAAACACACCGCCGAGAGTAGAGGGCACCCTCCCCCACCATGGGCGGCCCCAGAACTCCCCACCCCCAAGGGGCTGGGTGGAGCAGTGAAAAGGGGATTTCCCCAAGTTGCTTTTTGGGAAAGAAAAGCTGCGCCCTGCTGGGAACACAGGAATGTGGGCTGCGGGCTCCTCCAGAGGCTGACCTCCCCGGGAAACCCTGACACCCCAGACCGTGCCAGCCCACCAGCTCTCACCCGCTCCTGGACCTCCAGGTCCGCGCTCTGCACAAACTGGGGCAGCCGCTCCACCATGAGCTGGGTGACCTCCTGGGCCGCCTCTGTCTCCGCAGCCTGCTCCTTCTGCTGCAGGATGGACGCGTACAGCTTGACTACGTTCTGCACGTACACGGCCTGGATGTGGCCGGGCAGCGTGGTGACCTTGGGCCGCAGCATGGCCTCGAGGGTCTGGTGAGGTTCCTGCAGATGCCTGCAGACGGAAGGGCCGTGAGCACGCGCCCCAACGGCTCCTCGCCACGGGGGTTCCGGGGCCGGGGCAGGGGGCCGGGCGCCCTGCTAAAACGGCTGCGGGGGCGCCTGCCCAGCCCGTCCCAGGCGCCAGGGCTGAGGGAGGCATTTGGAGGACGACACCGCAGCCACGGCGTGACAGTCGTGGAGAGGCCGGACAGAGAACAGTTACGACAGAAGAGGAACAAACCACACCAACAGCGCGAACGTGGAGATGGAACTGCCCGCCACAGGCAAGGGTGTGAGGACACAAGACGAGACCCGACCACGTGAAGGGGCGGGTGGGCGGGTCCCGGGTCACACTCCTGACTTCTCCCTCGTCCTTGAGATCGGACATGTTTATGGTCAAAGCAGCTTTTCTCCCAGAGAAAGTAACGCTAAGGAAAGGTGGGCAGGCCGGGGGGCGGCAGCCACCGGGGAAGTGAGGGCACTGTGAGACTCCCGGGGGACGAGGTGGGGGACAGCCCTTCCTTTGGGGCCGGCCCGCCCACTCACTCGGAGAACTCGCCGCAGATCCAGGCGGCCGCGTAGAGCACCTCGCAGATCCCGTTGCGCTGGGTGCCACTGGCCACCAGGTGGGCGCTGTCAAGCAGTGCGGACATCTGTGCCACGGCGAACCCGCGGATGGCCTTGACGCGGATGGCCACATCCAGCATCTGTGCGGCAATGAGGTGGCCGTGGCGCGTGCCCTCCAGCCGAGTCAGCTCCACCAGGATGCTGATGTACCTGCAGGAGGGAGCCACTGAGCAGTGCCGAGCACCATGCCAGCCCCCCACCTCCACCCGGCCGTGCGGCACGGACCACTCGAAGTTGGTGATGTGCTGGTAGTTGGACTGGCTGCAGATGTCGATGATCTTGGTAAGCAGCTCGTCGCGGTAGGTTGTGCCCTCGGCCTTGTCCACGTGGGTCATCAGCCTCTTGACGATCTCCATTAGATTCTTCTTGGACACCTGGGGCAGGAGGGCTGGTGAGGGAGGGCTGCTGTGGGAACCCGGGGAGCGGTAGCCAGCCACCTGGGAGGGGCACGCACCATTCCATACAGGAGGTCGAGGGCCCGCAGCCGGATGGACTCATCCTTGTCGTCCAGACACTGCAGGACGAGGTCCTTGTGGGCCTGCACGGACTTCGGGTGCGTTCTCAGGATCTTGGACATGGCCAGCAGCCCCAGGTACTTCACTGCAAAGACAGCAAGACACGGTTAACCCCGGACGTGCCCTGATGGGTGTGCGGGCCAGCACAGAGAGCGAGGCCCGGCCCTGGCAACCTGGGCACCCTCGGAACGTATCCTGGGCGGCACAGTAAGTGATGGCAGAGAAGTCCTAGGTGAGGGCCCAGTGAGGACCTCACTCTTACCAGGGGCCACCGCTCACTCCTGACCAGCCCACATACATGAGGATCTAAACCAGGGGCAGCAAACTGCAGGCCTCAGGCCAAGTCTAGCCCGAAGCTTGTCTGTAAATGAAGTCTAACCAGCACACGGCCACGCCCACCATGGCGGCTTTTGCTACAACGGCAGAGACTGCACGGCCGCAAACCTGAAGAGAGTCACTGTCTGGCTCCTTCCAGGCAAAGGTTGGTGGCCCCCGATGAAAACAAACAGACCTGGACTCAAAATGAGCAGCTAACACGCCCAGGCCCTCAGGAGCCCTTGCCACCCCAGTCCCTGTCCCAGGCGGTGTTGCTGGCTAGGACTGCTTGACGGAAGCTGTCCACAAAAGGAAGACCGTGTGCAGACATACAGCGAATGGACAGCGCGGCCTCTTCATGCTCATCAGGAAACCAGCGGGACCGCCATGAGCTGCCCTCGCTAACTCGTCATAGGAGAGCCCCCTGCATCCCAGCAGGAACGTGCAGGTTTGAGTGTGACGAGACCCAGGAGGAGCAGGTGCCAGCGTGGCTCTGTCCCTCGCCTAGCTTTCTGCTTCCGTCTCAACTGGGCTTCCCTAGCCCCTCCCTCAGGTCCTCCCGGGAACTGGGGCTGGAAGAATGAGCCGGGTCCTTCTCCAGGACCTCACCCAGGGCCCATCTCCCCGCGGACGAAGCACGGGGCTCAGAGTCTGACCTCGGGAAGGGCTGTCCCCAGAGTCACGCTGAGACACCGGCCGGAAGGTGCCCGGCGTGCAGATGAGGGAGTGGGTATGGGGGCCGCACCGCGTTGACAGAGGTGGTTTCTCTAGAACACCCCTGAAGCCTGACCGTCAACCTCTTGACACTGGTCTCCACGGAGCAAGGGTGTGGGTAACACTAGCATCCACTGTCTTCTCACAGGAAGGAGCCCTAACTCCACAGAGGTTTAGGGCCCAAGACCCAGAGGGCACGGACGGAGGGGAGCAACTTACAGTTCTGATCGGAGTCTTCTATTAATATCCTTAACTTCTGAACACAGAGCTGCACGGAGCAGATGACACCGTTACACCTTCTAGACCAGCAGAGAATGCAGCACCCCTGGGTCTGCCCCCACCCGAGTCCACCCCATGCCCTGAGGGCCCGGCCACCAGCCCCACGGATGAGAGAAGGGCTGCACACAGCAGGCATCCACCCAAGGAGCACCCACCGCGCAGGAGGGGGGCTGCTCGCAAGCAGCGACGAGGACAGATAGCGGACATACTGTGGGCAAGGAGAGTAGGCGCCCGACATGGACACAAGGGGAACGTCCACAGAAACACGCACTGGACACCCTGGCGACTTCCACAGGTGCCAACGTGTGTGTCCACCCCTCACTGGTCCACCCCACAGACGCGCGCTCCACAGAATGCAGCCATGCAGGATGTTGAGTGTGAACGACGGCAGTGTATGCGGGGTGGGCTGGCATCTGTCAGAGCGTGGGGGCAGGGGGCTCCCAAGGTGGGGACAGAGGGGAGAAGAGGGCTGGCTGGCCGGCAGATCCTCGGGCCCCTCCCCGGCCTGTCACCCGACTCCACTGCATGCCGCTGCCTGGTGCCGGGGACCCACCTGAATACTGGCACTGTGGTTAGGCATGCCGGAGGACAGGGAGATGAGAACTGCAACAGACAACCTCGAGTTAGGAGCCCGCCAGGCCTGACCCGGCGTGCACACGTCCACTCACAACATCCACTGCGGCATCGGCCCCTGTGCCCGGCGGGAGGCACCTGAGGTGGAAACGCCACCATGCTGGGAACTGCTCGGCCCAACTGATGTTTGTGCAGGAAAAGGTTAACATGGCGGCCTGACTGCTCTCCCTGGGAAGGCCAGCTTACAAGGTGGGTGGCTGGAACTGGACTCGGGGGCTCCCGCGCTCTCTGACAGGGGGCTCCATATCCCTAAGCTGCCTGTGCAAATGCGTGGTCTACGCTGAGCACCTGCTCTCCTCCTGGGGTCTGGGATCTCGTCTGTGCCAGCCCCCAGTGAGAACCCTGGGCGCTGGGTCTCCACGGCTAAGAGAGCAGACCACAGTCCCAAGGGCACCAGGCCTCCCCATCCAGGGCAGTCCCGTGGAACTGGGGCCACACCCCACCTTCTGGCTCGCCGCACAATCACCTGAGACCCGCCGCACCTGTGACTTGCCAGGCCCCTGCCTCTCTCTGCACCAATTCCTCCACATACTGCCAGGGCCGTCTCTGACCCTGGCACGCCCCGGCCCTCCCCACTGATCTTTCCAGACATGGGCAGAAGCCCACGCTCCGAGGTCTGCTCTCAAACGCCCACCCCTCCTCTCCCTATTCCTGCTGCAGAGCCTCCGGACACTCACCGTCCACACAGCTACAGCCACGGAGCGTGGGCCCTGGGCCAGCTGCCTGTGAATTACTGTAGTAGTGCCGCCCACGCCCCAGGAGGACGGACAGGAGGCTGGCTGCCCAACAGTTCCGGGCAGGGACGGGCAGGCAACGAGAAGCTGAACCCCTCGAGCCACCAGCTCCAACTGCCAGTCTACCAGACACCCAGGCCACAGGGACACGGGACCCAGGAGGTGGCCAGACAGGCTGCAGAGCAATGACTCCAGTCCCAACAAATAAAGGGGCCGAGGGGCTTCTAATTTATCAACCACATGGGAACCCACCAGCCAACGCTCTGTGGCCCTCCGCTGGATCCCAACTCAAACCGACTCTAAGGAAACTTTCTGAGAAACACACCTGACCCTGTCTGCAAAGACCTTTTTGTTGTAGACGCCTACGCTTAAGAACCTACAGAGAAAAGGCACGACGCCCAAGATTTACTTTAAAATACTCAGAAAAAATAAGGTCTTGCTGGCAGGGGTGATGGACGGGCCGAGAGCAGCAGGATTTACACTGGAGGCTGGGTGACGGGCAGGGGCTCTGGCTGCAGACACGGGAATAAACACCCAGCACTGGGGCGGGCGGGAAATCGGGCGAGACGGGCAGGAACCTGCGACTCCAGGGGTTCTCGCACCCCCTGGCCAGGCCTGGGGACGGCCACTGGGGACCTGACACCCCAGGCGGGAGCGGGGGAGGGCCACCTGCTCCGGAGCCGGGCACCATGGTCTCTCACCTGCGATGACGGTGTTCACACACTCGTAGAGCAGGGACATGGCAGACGTGCTGGGGACGGAAACAGGGAGGAGACATGAGAACGGCCAGGTCGCTCCGCCAGATGCAGAGTCCTGACAAGCACCCCGCCCACAGACCCCAACTCCTGTCCCGGGCTCTGGGCACTTGGCACCTCCGCCGGTCAGCGCGGCCCACCCACTCTGTCACCTGCGGCATTAGAACCCTCCAAGGGTCATGAGCACGCCCCTTCTAACCACCAAAGGCGGCCTGAAACGCTCCCGCCACTGCAGTCTACTCCCCTAACCTTCCTTCTTTGAAGGAAGCCCAATTCTCCAAACGCCTCCCCTAACCCAGACCACCACCACTAGGACATGGCCATGCCTCAAGGGCATCTGGGGACGTGGGGAGCAGAGCCCAGGATGATGACGACCAAGGGCGGGCACCAGGCATGTCTACTCCACTCCAGTATTCTCCTGGAAGATGCTCTCGAGCCCAAATCACCCAAACCCGAGACTGAGGACACTGAGTGTCCCAGAGAGCACGGGCCGTCAGAGCCAGGCCACGGCCACAGGACCCATGGCTTCTAGTTAATCCACTCTGAAATCCATGGCTACGCTGTGAACTCGGTGACTGGTTATTATTTAAAACCAAAATGTCCCAAGCCCAGACACCTGTTGTGTCTAATTATCTGTGAATGTGTGATCCACTTACGAGCCAGGAGACTGGACCCCAGGGGATGGCAGAGACCTGCCCGAGGCTTGGGCCGCACGCAGAGGAGCACGCAGCTCTGATGTCTTACGCGGCCTCGAGACCTCCAGCTCCTCCCGCTGCCCATGGCCACCTCCCTGGGGGACACCGGGGGCAGGATCTCCTGAGCCACCTGCTGCTCAGCCCTCACAATTCAACTATAGGCATCCAAAGTGATGTAGAAGCTCTTAGAACATTCCAGAACTGGCCAGTGACATAAGTCGTTTAAAGCTCAACTGGACCACCAGATGTACTTGTGAACCTGGGAGGCTACGTGGGGTATCTTTTTTCCTTTTGTTCTGTTTTCACTGTTGCTGTTTCAAACCCTGAACTAAAGGGAGAGAAAGCCCGAGCCCTGGTGTCCCAGGAGGGCCAGCAGATGCCCCTGCAACACAGCTCGTCGTCCGGAGCAAAACCACCTGGCGTGTGTATGTGCTTCTCGATCCCACAAGACTTCCCTCGGGGCTCAGCCCCCCACGTGACAGCCGCGGGTCCTCACGCGGGGTGGGAACACAGGCCTGCCTGGTGGACAGCGAGGACGGTGGGCACCCTGACGGAGCGCAGGGAACCTGGGGCTCACCTGTGGATCAGGTTGGTGAGAGGCTCAATCAGCTTCTTGCCCAACCTCGGCTCCAGAGGAGTCAGAGCACCAAACTGGGGGATGAGAACCAGCGGGTCACTCGCTGCAGAGCAGGAACAGGACGGCACGTCCTTGTCCATGACCAGGACAGGGACGCCCGGTTCTGTGTGCCCACACCGCACCCCCCACAGGCCCAGGAGCACTCCTGGGACGCCCAGGGACCTCTCCCCAAGGGAAGAGACGGAGGCTCACCAGTTTGATGATTTTAATGAGGACCCAGTTGTTGGTCGAGGAGGTCATCAGCTTGAAAAACAGCGGGGCGAGCGAAAGGTAGTTTTTGGGGTTGCGCCTGGCCAGCTCGCAGATGACGTTGACCGCCGCGGACTGGACCCCTGTGAAGTGCAGAGGTGTCGTTGTGAATAAGACGGCGTCATCAAAAAAGGGGGCGCCCTCATCAGTAAGAGGCGGCATCCTCATCCATAGGGGAGTCCTCATCAATTAAGTGGGATCCTCAGCAAAAAGGGGGGCATCCTCATCAATGAGGGGGTCCTCATCAACAAGCGAGGTCCTCATCAATACGGGGCGTCCTCATCAATAACTGAAACCTGCACCGGAGTTCGAGAAGCTGCTTTCTGTCTGCTCAGCCAGGGTCTCCCCCTGGAGGAAGGAGGTACAGACAAGGATAGACGAAGGCAGGATGGGCCCCGTGGTGCAGGACTGGCGTCAAGGCATTGGAATAAACTGTGACGGCTCACACACAGCCAGCCAGCCAGCACTCCACGGGGGCGGTGTGTGGGCGGGTGTCCGCCGAGGGCCCAGTGGCTACGAGCACACCCAGCGCCCGGATCTCGTCTAAACTCCGTACCAATAAACAGGACCAGCGCTCCTTGGAGACACAGTGGAGTCCACAGCCGGGGCAGGGAGAGGGGGAGGAGAACCCGGCATCTTGTGGTGCCAGAAAGCAAGGAGGTGCCCTCTGTGGGGGATTCTAGGACGGGGGTCCTGGGACCTGGGGCGTCACAACTCCTTCCTCACAATAGCCTCCAGCTGGTCTTCACAGACGCAGGCGGAGCGCCACGGCCCCACATGGTCCCCGAGTGGTGACAGCATCTTGGGTGTCCCCGTCTTAACTGAAATCAACAAACCAGGATCGGGGTCCTCCAGCTTCTCCTTCAGGCGGGGGAAGGCAGGGCGCAGCGACTCAGGGTACTTCAGGAACACCTTGTACATGATCAGCACGGCCTTCTTCCGGATGTACGGCTTGGTGTGCGACATCTGCGGGAGCAGAGGGCCGTCCGTGTCCCCTCGGCACTGCAGCTGCCCTCGGCGCACCTGCGTGCTCACCTCCCTGTACCTGCTGTGTCCCACCTCCCCACACCTGCCCTGCTCACCTCCCTGCACCTGCCCTGCTCACCTGTGTGCTCATCTCCCCATACCTGCCGCGGCCCACCTCGGTCACCCGGAGGAAAAGCCTCTCTGCAGCTGGTCTGGCTTCCAGCCTGCGAGGCCAGCCTGCACACAGGCCCTACTTCCCCACCGAGCCCCAAGACCACAGGACAGGGTCTTGGATGGAATCGGAACCTGCCTCCCTGCACCCGTGACCCCAGGCCTGCTCTCCGGAGGCTGGGACGCTCCTCCCAGATGCCCTGGGGCCCTGTGATGCGGAAGGTCACACTGGAAAGACAGCCTCCGCCTAGCAACACTGGCCTCAGGCTCTTCTGGCTGCCAAGGCCTGTTGCCAAAGCAGGACGCCGAGGGGCGTCCCAGGCTCCTCTTGCCCCAGCCTCAGTCCCGCACGCCCACACACTCACTGCCCTGGAGCTCCTGGCCACCTGGCAAATGTGCTCTGGCTAGAAAGGCCTATTGTCCCTGGTGGGCACACTCCTCACCCGTCAGGGCCCAGGGAGCCTCGCCCTGTGAAAGCCACCCCAGCACCGCCCCATGCCCCGGCACCAACAGGCACCGTGAGTGACTCGCTAACGCCCTCCTGTGGGCTCGGGACTGCTTTCACCGAGACTGGGTCAGCACACCTTCTGAAAAGACTCTGAGTATTTTTGGCTTTGCCGGCCCGACAGTCTCTGCCCGTGCAGCTGGGAAGCCACCAGGGACAGCGTGCGAATGAATGGGCGGGGTCCCGCGCAGATCACAACAGGAGGCTGGCCGGGTGTAGCCCGGGCCACGGGTACTGGCCCTGGTCCCGAGGCTGACGGCAGCCTTCAAGACCACAAGCCAAGACCTAAGCGTCTGCACAGCAGACAGGCTGAGCACAGACGGACACAGCTCTGCAGGGAGGAACGTAACCGCCAGCCCACACCGCTTCAATGTGACCAAACGGGAAAACAAGGCCCCCTGGCTAGCTGGAGACGTGGGCGCACGGTCGCCGTCTCCGGGGCGTGATTCCTAAGAGGATGTCGTATTTGAGAACAACGTTGCGAACACCCCGGCCATCAGGACGGGCTGGGCTTCTGCCTTTCAGATTGACTAAGCCACGAGGAGTCAAACCATGGCCAGATAAAGACAGACGGCACCAGGGACGGAGCACGAAGGCTCACCCTGACCGCGCGCCGTTGAGACCACGGCGACTGTCACCTGCGCCTCGGTGAGGAAGTACCCGACGGGTCACGCATGACCACGCAGGCGACCGTCCTCAGCCAGACGTCGCTGTTAGTGACCACGCCCCTCCCCCGCAGGACGAAATGTGAGAACAGTGGCTGCCTGAGGCTGAGCCCCACCACGCAGTGGAACAGGACAGTGACTCAGTTTCCCACTGCATCCCGGGGACCCTGGCCCGCTTCCGCGTGCCCGAGTGCTCTTGGCGTGACGTTTTAGCCTCAGTTTTCCCGGCACCCGTCTGGTCCAGGTCACGTCACGGAGCAGAAGCCAGGGGTTGGCGGGCATGCGCACAAACTCACCAGTGTCATGATGTCGTTGGCCAAGTCTCTGGCAAGGTCTGGGGTAACAAAACAGGACAGGCCGGTCAGCGCAGCGCCAGTGTCGTACTGGCTGGGGCTGCTCAGGTCCTGCAAGGGGAGGGGAGGGTCAGCGGGGCGCCGCCTGCGCATCTCCCAGCCTAGCCGTGCCCCGCCAGCCCTGCTCCGGGGCCTGAGCTGGGCTTGGACGAGGAGCAACGAGATGCAGCCGGCTCTGCACCCTGTCACCGAGAGAAGAGCCGGCACACAAGGAAGGGGAGGGCTGTCCTGGCCCACAGGGGACAGGGGCAAGGCGAGGGCGGCCTCTCGCTCCGGGCACAGCCCAGTGGCCCAGGGCACGATGGGGGCTGAGCCAGCGCCGCTCAGGGGCTCTCGAAGCGGCTCCCTGCTTGAGAAGCGTGAGAAGGCACGGCCAGCCAGTCCCGAGCACCTAACGGGCACACGGCAGGGGAGCCCCCGGAGCAGAACCCCAAACCTCCGCTTCCACCGGGGTGTCTCTCCTACAACAAGAGACAACTCCTCTGGGCCCCTCCCAAAAGTGGGGAGAAGCTTCGGCCTGAGCGTCATCTTTCAGGTGGACAGGAAGCCAGCCCAGGGGAGGAAGCACACACACCCGGCCACTGACGTCCCCTGAGGTCCCTCACCCGCGGCTCTCGGCCCCCCAGCTCTCACTAACCCCAACTGCAGGAACGCCTCACTCCACGCTAGTGAAGCGCTCTATTTACATCACAAACTTGCCCCGGGGAGACGTTTTCTTAAGGAACCTCCCAAAACTTTTCATACGTGGTGAAGAACATATTGAGATGCATTTTAAGAGTTCAGCTTCTAGACTGTGCTAATAACATGAAAATACTGGCTTTTACAACACACTCCAGCCAAGGCTGAGGAGACGAAACCGCATCGGAACCCACGGCACAGAACTTAGACCCTGACCGCCGGGCGTCCGTGATTTTTCAGCGGAGGAGGCCCGGTGGGCAGGTCTGCGGCGGCTGTTTCAGAGGTCACGGGCTCATGTAAAGTGATGCGCACGGGGACTGCCAACATTGGGGCTGCGAGGGATCAGAATGGCAGCGGCAGGCGGGGCTGCGGCGGCATGAAGTCAGGACCCCGTGCCCGAGGCCGAGGTGGCAACAGGCCAAGGAGGGGGCAGGGGCAGGCGGGCCCGGTCACCCGCCCAGATCCTTCTGTAACGGGGTGGGTGCATTGTCCACTCAGTCATGAGGACGTCCCAGGCTCGGCCGTGCCCGCAGCAGAGCGCAGCTTAGTGACCCGCCAAAGCCACTCTGCCCTCCTCTTTTCTGCCACCCCCCCCACCTTTACCATCCTAGTATGCCACGCTCAGCGCAGCTGGCTCAGCCCTCTCCCTCCTCCTCTCCAAGGCCACTCCCGGCTGAGCTCGCTCCTTACAGCCCCATGGCATGGGTCATGCCCAGTGCTGCTGGCCCTGGCCGTGAGCCGGCCTCCCCAGCACTGTGAGTGTGGTAGGCTCGTGTGCTCAGATCCACATCTCATCCAGGCCGGGCATCAGTACCCCGGCAAGTACCTACACAGCCTGACTGTCCCATGACGCCTGCCTGGAAGCCCAAGCCAGGTCACCCTGCAGGGCGACCACAACTCACGGGATCCAGCCCTTGCACCCGGCTGTCTGCGAGCTACAGCCTCTGACATGTGATCCAGGGCCAGGAAAGGGCGGCGGGGGGGTGGGGTGTTTCTCTGATTCTCAGACGCCCCCTCTGACCACTCCACAAGGAGGCAAGACACAAAAGATGCTCAAGGTACTAGGGCCAAGGAGGAAACTGATTCCCCAGTGGTCTTCAGAGATCATTTCAAAACATAAAAAACCTACCCTTGACTGAAATATGCACGTGGTATGACTCATAGGACCAGTGGGCAGAAAGTCCCCACACTGGGAAGGTGTGCACCCTCCGCAGGCGCACCCTTGAGAGGAAGGAGGACTGGAAAGAAGGGGAGTGACAGTGGAGGCAGCCCCCCAACGTCAAGGAGTGAAAACGAGAAGAGAGGGACAACTGGCCTCTCCCACCCGCCCGCCCGAGAGCCAGAGGGCAGACGCCCCACCACTTCTGGGCACCTCCTGAGACGCCGGGCAGAGGGCAGTGCGCTTGCCACAGGAGTCGCAGGGAGATCTGGCTGACCTCGTGCTTTCTACTCGCGCACAGAGCAACAGGAAAGCCCGCGTGGAGAATGGACACTCAAGTGTGGGGACAGAGGAGCTCCCCCACGAAGGCCGCAGGTCCTGCAGGAGGGGCCGCCTACCTTGCGGATCTGGTTTGTCGTCAGCATGATGACGTCGGTCCCTTCGTGAAAGCACTGGGAAGCCGCGAGGTAGCCGATTCGCTGTCGAGGGGAACAAAAGACGGCGTCAGGGGTGGGATGAGGGGACCGAGTGCCCTGTGGGGAGCTCCCAGCCCTTTTCCTGACCTACCCGCCAAGCAGCCCCCGAGGCCTGGCAGCAACACCCCGAGCCTGGCCCCCGGGGTACACGGGTGGGCCAGGAATTCATTCATGAACGACAACGGGGGTCTTTAAAACACCAGGAGGAGGAAACGTCCCCAGAGTTGCGAGTCTGTGGTCTTTGAAATACACTGCTGTCTTAAGGTCTGCCAAACCACCGAGCCCCGTTAGTGAGGCGGGAGCATGCTCACTGCCCCCCGGGCCGTCGGGAGCTGCCTTTGCGGTCTAATGCGCAAAGTCCTCACGGCACTGCTTTTTACTGGCCTCCAATCTTTGCCAGGCTGACGCAGAGACCTAAGGTCACATTTGCACGTGTGCGTGACGCCCTAACACACGGGCAGAGCTCCGCCCCAATTTTGGCGAATACGGCATCTCGTGTCTTCCCCCAGAGTAACCGGCGGCAGAGGCAGTACAAGCCTGACCCCGGCAGGGACCCACAGGCGGGCGCTCGGGGCAGGCAGCGGCCTCGGCCTCAGCTGCCCAGTGGTGTACGTTCCCATCAAAAACCAAGTCGACTCAGGAAAATTACAGAATACCCCCCAACAGGCCATGGGTGTGGAAAACCATTTTTTAGAACATTTACTAAAACTGGAGATGTGCTTATGTCATGATATCAAGGGAGGAGAAAAGCAGTGTCCCAAACAGCTCCCAATGGGGTCCCTGCGACGCAGAGACAAAGTGCTCAGAAGACGACAAAGAGGCACTGAGACAGCACAAGGTGGCCTCTAGGTGAGACGATCAGTCAGCGTTTGCTTGTTTTTTTTTTAAAGCTACAAATTTATTTTAATTTGTATTCAAAAAATACATAACCAATCCTACAAACCCATAATTTCACCGACATTACTTAAAAATGAAAGAAAAATGTTACATAGATAGTATTAATAAGTAATTTGACAATAGCTGTCAAATTTGTCAATAGCCGCCCCCAGCCCAGCACCACAGGGTCAGGCCCCTCACCTTGAAGGTGAACTTGGAGGCGCTCATCACTTCTATGATGTTGAAGGCGGCCCAGCTGATGTCGTATCCCAGCATCTGCAGCTGTGGAGGGCGAGGCACAGGCATCACTCACAAGCCAACGCTCGAGCCGCAGCACCCACTGCCCCGTCCCAGCCTGGGGAAGGACGTGCGCCGTTCACTCTCAGAACATGTGGGCTTCCCCCGACACACACCCTGGCGCCTTTCATCTCTTCTTCTGACACGGCAGTCTTCATGTTTAAGACTAGAGGGATAGGGCAACGACAAACACTACAAGGGGACAGACGCCTGCCGCTGGGATCCTAGTGTTCACATGTACTGGGTAAAATTCCCCCAGTGGTCGGTGAATCGGCTCCTCCTAAAAGCTACAGAGTGGCGGGACCTCCCAGCAGGCCCTTCGTCTTCCTTCTCTGACAGGAAGGAGGCGGGAGGGGGCTGTCTGCCGCAGGCCCACACGCCTCTGACCAGGGACGGCAGCCAGGCAGGGAACCCTGCAGGGAACCGGCCCAGGATGGGTCAGAGCCAAGGCTTCTGAGCCCAGCCCGAGGGGGAGCTGACACTGCAAGGGGCGCTCCTGTCGGCCTCCACGTGGGACAGGGCCCCAAGGGACCCTGGGCCAGCTGGATGGGGGCTCCACCAGGCCCTGTGCACGTGATTGTCATGGCGACTCTTAATTAGCCCTGTGGGCCCCGAGGCCGGGGCCTAGAGCTGATAGCGTCAATCAATGTTTCGTGGGTGGAGAGACAGACGGATGGACCAATGGATGGGGGATGGACAGACAAATGAGTGGAGTGATAGACGGATGGACAAACGGATGGATGGACACAGAGACAAATGGACGGTGGACAGACAGATGGAGGGGGGATGTGGAGTCAACAAGGGGGTGCGGGAGGAGGGCGTGGCTCTGCAGCGCCGCCTGAGCCCACAGGCCCGCGGGCCCTCGGCACTCACGTAGGTCAGCTTGCAGACAGCGTTCGCTTTCACTGCGATGTTGTCCTGCTTCAGTTCCTGCTTGATTTCATCAATGCACTGAGAGATATATTTTGCCTAAAAGGAAAAAAAGAAATTGAGAAATTGCAGGTGGCTGGCTAAAACAGTTAAGAATAATTACTTCAGAAAGAAGCCAGACACAAAAGGCCGTGGAGTCCATGATTCCATCCCTATGAAATGCCCCAAGCAGGCAGGCCCAGAGGCAGAAAGTGGATTAGTGGTTGTCAGGGGCTGGGGAGGAGGCGGGGCAGTGACTGCTCATGGACTTGGGGCTGCTTCTCCGGGTGATGAACATGTACAACTGACAGAGGTGACGGCTGCGTGACTCTGGGAACACAATGAAACCACTGAGTTGCACGCTTTAAGTGGGTGAGTGTATGCTGCGTGAATTATAGCCAACACAGCTGTTATTTAAAACAGCCATCAGTGCAAGAGGATGCTGGGGAATCCTTCACAATCCTCCTCCTGGAGGGGCGGAGGGGCAGGGGGGCCGTGGGAGCCGCGAGGGAACAAGATTCACGTCAGAGGAGGTACATCAAGGTTTGTATTCTGTTTTCTCTACTTGAGTGTATAGCTGACATTTTCTAAACTGAAAAGTTTTTTTTAAAAAAAGAATAACCATTTCAACACAGAATACTAAGACATAAATTTTCTTGGTCCTCCAGTTTCACCTTTTAACAAATGGCAAATGAGAGAAAGCACAGGCTGGGGAGACGTCCCACGTCCTACCCCCTGAAGGCCCATCCCTCCTACCGTTTCTGCCTCACAATCCTCGAGTGTGACTCCAGGCGGCCGGTCCACCTCAACCCCACGCTGCAACGCACGTGTCCAGACGGACACGCACCACGGAGGCCCCACTGGCTCCCGCTTCTCCAACAAGAAGGGCCGCGGCCAGGTGGCGGCCACCCCCTTTCCCTGCACCTCCAGTCACAGGATGACTCAGGGCCCACCCAGGGTGGCAGGTGACTGCGGGATCCTCCTCCGACGCCCCCTTTTGTGCAAGACAAGAGAGTGCGAGAGGATGCTTCCCCGTGCTGGGCACCTGCCCCAGCGCTCTACAGAAACCCAACCATTTGATCCTCAACACGTGTCCCCATCCTACAGCTGAGCACTTGAGGTTGGGTGGGCCGGTGCATTCCACGGCCCCTGCAGCTTCCCGTGCTCGCTGCGCATGTGCAGCAGCGTCTCGGCGGGACCTCGTGAGACCTGCTGCTGTGCTGTAGTCAAGAGCACTCGAGAGTCCCGGGGAGCGGGGGGGACCCTGTGCCAGGCGGAGCCTCGGACCAGCAGCCTGATGGGCGCTCGAGGCGAAGACTCCACGAGGGGAGGAAGCGTCAGGCCCCCAGGCCTCTTGCTCACTCTGGGGCGGGGGCCACCCAAGAACAGTGTCGAGGCACACAAAGCCCAAGCAGGCCAGGTGGCATTGGTGCTGGGGCCGTGACTGGGCGCGGGGACTGTGACCCGGCGTGGGGGCACAGATGAGGAGCTGGGCTGGGGGAAGATCGGCCTCGAGCGGCCCCTCCTGCCTTGGGGCCCCATTCCTCCCAGGACACCACCCACACTGGGCTGGCTGCACACCGGGCCTGGTGCCCTTGCACACCGCCCACCTCTCGAGCTCCTCTGAGGCTGTCAACGGCAAGCTCTCCCGCAGCGTCGCCAGCTTGATAAGGAGTCTGTCAGCGGCCCCCGCTGGCTCCCTCCCCGAGCCTGACGTCTGGGCTCCTTCCTCCACGCTGCCGCACGCATCAGTGCTTCGCCCTGTTTCCACTGTGCATATGGACCACTTCACGTCTACCCGTTCACAGTGGACGGGCACTTTCAGGCTCTCTGAATCATGGTGCACGGAACACGCTGCCCTGGACAGGTGTCTGTGTGGACGGGTGTCTTCACTTCTCTTGGGTTTCCTCGCTAGCTCAGCACGTTTACTGAAACACCACGCAAACAGGTCTGACCTGAAGCAGTATTGATACCCCGAGGCCCAAAGCAACAGCTGTCCCCTGGGAGCAGCGGGGCACAGGGCTCCTACCACCCTGCCCCAGAGACACGCAGAGGTCACTGTGGCAGCCCCGAAGAGAACCCAGACCTGCCCACGAGGGGAGTGGTCACCACAGGCTTCAGAGCGAGTTTGTCCAGCCGCTGCCCCAGCCCCGCACAGGCCCAGTGCTCCATGAAGCACAAGGAGTCCTCCGTCAGCCATTATCTGACCAACAGCCACAACCTCGAGAACCTGCCCAGCAGGCCACCTGGCGGCAGGATTTGATGGCCCCCTGCTGCACCGTCCAAAGAGTGGCCGCCTCCCCACGGACCAGGGTGGCGGGCACGGACAAGCAAGCATGGCCAGCGGACTCCTGCTCCAAGTGCCCGCACACTGACCTCTCACCTCCATTTAACATGTCACCCTGGACCACACCCTGCCCAGGCCCAAGACCCTCGGCCGTCCCCAGCACCGGCTTCCAGGGAAAGGAGCAATTCCAGCGTTCACTCCGCCACAGGACACTTAATGAATATTTTATGATCGAGCGTCGGAACAATGGAACAAGCGCCACCATATCCTTCCAACAGGCTTCAGATGACCAAATCCTCTCGGAGATCCTCCGTTCCCGGCCCTGCACCTGGATGGCCCCCTCCTGCATCCCGAACCATGACTGTTAATGATTTAA
Source organism: Diceros bicornis minor (assembly GCF_020826845.1). Taxonomy (NCBI): domain Eukaryota; kingdom Metazoa; phylum Chordata; class Mammalia; order Perissodactyla; family Rhinocerotidae; genus Diceros; species Diceros bicornis. Next base: position 1,440,692 of record NW_026691553.1, read on the forward strand.
AAGCAAAGAACAAAACACAACCCCAAGTGTCAGAGAGGCCGGCCCGCACACACAGAGGGTGGGACGTGAAGTGGGGCAGCCGCTGTGCACAACAGCTTGGCAGATCCTCCACAGGGTAAACAGCGTCCTGCTCTGGGGTGTCCACCCAAGAACGCCGAACACAGGTGTCCAAACGTACACCGGGACCTGGGTGCCCGTAGCAGCACGAGTCATGACAGCCCCCAAGTGGAAACCACCGAAGTGCACCGTCAGGTGGAGGACAAACACCACGTGCTCCACCTGCATGTCCCAGTTTTCTAGATGCCCCAGAGCCCCCCAGCTCTCAGGAGGGCCGGGCAGAGTCCACTCCCGGGAATGTCTGAGTAGCTCCTATGAGACCAAGCCTCCCACAAGTCCTGTTTTAAAACAACTTTCTGGAAGCACTGGAGAACGAGCAGAAGTGCTGGGTGGGTGTCCAGTCTCCTGTGGGTTTTTTCTTGAGCAGCAGGCAGAGTAGCTGAGACTAAGACAGGAGACCTGCGTCCAACCAGCTTCAAGAACCAGAGAGCAGAGACTGGGGTGAACACAGCCGCTGGAAAGCTTGGAGGGAAATCCCAGAGAAGAGAGACACGGGGTCCCCACACTCTGCATATAAACTCAGCCCAAATCTCCAGCCGACCCCAGAACTAGGCAAGCCGGGCACACTCCCCATGGCCCAGCTAAAGCTAAAAGAAATGACCAATTTCAGCTGTATCCTGCCCACTGCAAGAGAGGCAGAGCTGGCGTTTCAGACAAGCTAACTGCCCCCAAAACAAACCCCCTCCCCCTACAAAATCAACAGTCCTCAGACAACATAACAGAATCCAGATTTTCCGCAATGTACCACTAGCAACACCCAGAATACAATGCAAAATTATTCAAAATAAGAAACAAAAAAGGGCTGGCCCCGTGGCTTGGTGGTTAAGTGTGCGCACTCCGCTGCTGGCGGCCGGGGTTTGGATCCCGGGTGAGCACCGACGTACCGCTTCTCCGGCCATGCTGAGGTCACGTCCCATGTACAGCAACTAGAAGGATGTGCATCTATGACATACAACTATCTACCGGGGCTTTGGGGGGGAAAAATAAAGAAAGAAACAAACAAACAAAAAAAATAACCTCTATTCAAGAACAACAGACAACCATTGAAGACTGGCCCCGAGATAACCCAGATGATGGAATTAACATACAAAGATTTCAATTCAGCAGCTGTAACCATGCTCTCACAGACCAAAAAGAAAATATGCTCATAATGAATAAAAAGAGAGGAAATCTCAGCAGCGAGAGGAAAGTGATAGAAAATAACCAAATAGAATTCTAGAATTCGAAAAATAGTTTTTGAAATAAAACATTCACTGGATGGACTAACAGCATGTTGGAGATGAGAAGAGAAAGTCAGTCAATATGAAGGTAGAACAATAGAAATCATCCAGCCTGGAGGAGAGGTTTGGAAAAAAACGAACAGAGCCTCAGGGACCAGGACACGTCAAAGATGCAACACACGTATAACTGGGGTTCTGGGGAAGGAAAGGATGGGACAGAGAAGATATTTGAGAAACTAATGGCTGAAACATTCCCAAATGTGGGGAAAGACATAAATTTACAGGTTCAAGAAGCTCAGCACCCCCAACAGGAACTATAAAAGAAAACCACACACAGACACACGAGAGCCCAACGGCCAAAAAATGAAAATAAGGAGAAAATCTTAAAAGTGGCCAGAGGAAAATGTCACGCTACACACACACAGACAGCAGGGATTGGAATGGCGGCCGACTTGTCACCAGAAACAATGGAGGCTGCGAGATGGTGGGAGAAACTACCAACCCAGAATGCTCTCTATCCACAGAAAACATCCCTGAAGAAGGAAGGCAGAACAACAGACCCCGATGACACCTCTCCCTGCACCTCAGAGCACCTACCAGGGAGGACAAATGAGACCCCCAGGAAAGTGGCTGACCTTCAGGAAGACCCTTTTATACCTTCAGTTTTTAGGTATAAAACAGGGGCTCAGGTTCACAGTTCCTACACACAGGAAAAGGGTGGAAAGAGTCATAAAAGGTTGAAAATAATCTGTTTCACACTCACTGGGGAGTGCTTAAATATTTATCTAAAACAGTCATATGGAATGGGGGAGAGAGATTATATTAATCTCTTATTTACACACAGCACTGCTAACAAACAGTATTTATTCCCCATTTTACAAGAAGGAAAAAAAACTGGTCTGGGCACACTGAAATGATCCACACCTACAAAATTACATTAAAAACATAAATTACAAACATCTTAAGGTCTAAAGTATAAATGGCTACATATCATTGACACTCTACTTTTAAAAAAAGCAATCAGGGGCCGGCCCGGTGGCGCAAGCGGTTGGGTGCGCGCGCTCCGCTGCGGCGGCCCGGGGTTCGCTGGTTCGGAACCCGGGCGCGCACCGACGCACTGCTTGGTAAGCCATGCTGTGGCGGCGTCCCATATAAAGTGGAGGAAGATGGGCACAGATGTTAGCCCAGGGCCGTCTTCCTCAGCAAAAAAAGAGGAGGATTGGCGGATGTTAGCTCAGGGCTGATCTCCTCACAAAAAAAAAAAAAAAAAAAAAAAAAAAAGCAATCAGACGTGTGAGCATGATTACATTTCTCAGATCCCCACGCCTGCTCCACGAAGACTCACACTTCACCGCGGAGCAGACAAGGCTGCTTCACTGTGACAGAATTTAATTTAGAACAAAGATGCAGACTCCCCTCTGTGTGAACTCCTCAGGGATAAAACAACACAGCCATCCAACCCTGGCTGCTCAGCAGAGTTCGCTGGGGCACTTTTTAAAGAAAAATCCAGGCCTCCCTAGACCAGTGGAGTCAGACCCTCCAGGGGTGAGGCCCAGAGAGTCTGTTTTCACAAAGCCCCGCAGTCGATTCTAAGGTGCTGGCAAGCTCAGAACCACGGAACTGGACCCTGGGCTTTAAGACGTTTGTAAAGAACAGTTTTAGGTTCACAGCAAGACTGAGTGGAAGGCAGAGATTTCCCATACAGCCCCTGCCCTCACACAAGCACAGCCTCCCCCGCTATCAACATCCCCACCGAGTGGGACACTTGTTACAATCAACAACTGATGAATGTACAGGGACACGGCATTATCACCCCAAGGCCACAGCTCACATCAGGGGTCACTCCTGCTGGTGCACGTTCTGTGGGTGTGGACAAACGCATAGTGACATGTATCCACCACTATAGCATCAGTGTCCCACTGTCCTAAAAATCCCGTGCTCCGCCTATTCACCCCTGATCTTTTTGGTGTCTCCGAGGTTTCGTCTTCTCCAGAAAGACCTGTGGTTCGAATCACACAGTGGGCAGCCTTCTCAGACGGGCTTCTTTCACTCAGTCATGTGTACTTAAGGTTCCTCCTGTCTTTCCATGGCTCGACGACAGCTCATCTCTTCTCAGCGTTGAATGCTGGATGTCCCACAGTCTGTCTATCCATCCACCTCCTCAGGGACACCTCAGCTGCTTCACCCCTGGACATTTTCAAGTGGTTCTCTCTGGTTCGTCCCAAACACACCAGTCCTGTCACTGCCCACAGCTGCCCGCAGGCCAGGCTGAGCTGTGTGCTGGCAGCAGGCCCCACCAGCTCCCGGGCTTAGGGGCTTGGAGCCCACATCACCCTCCTCGTGAGCAAGAGCCCCAGCGGTCTCAGATCTTTGGGGGCTTCGAGGTGGTTGAGACCACCAGAGCCTAACGCACGGGATGGCCTAGTGATGGGCCTAAGTCAGCGTTTCCAGGACATTCAGATTTCTCAGACCAGGAAAATTTCAAGTCATTACAATAACTGGGGTAGGGAGGGGACACCCAGTTATTGTATGTATCTTGCCAAGAATAACCCAGCTACCATCTACGATGGCCATCATTTCAACAAGAAAACACATTTTAACCCAAAAAACGAGAACAGTCAGTGCCGAGATAAAAAGTTGTTCTGCTGCCTACATTGGAGCGTCCCCAACGACCGAGGACGCCATCCTTGTCTTCTCTCTGCCGTGGAGGGGCTCAGACACCTCTGCAGCCACGAAGCGCCACAGCAAGCCTGGAGACGCACAAGGCTGAAGGCCCCCCCTGACGTCCAGAGCAATTATGGTTCCAGCAATTAAACACAGCGAGGGTCTGGGGCAAGGAGAGACGTGCTGACCGACGACGACCAGGACAGAGGCCCGGGAGCCCCACGCAGGACTGCCAGGCCCAGAGGGCGCCCTCCCAGTCTGCCCCTCTCCACACCCCGTGGAGCCCCCTCCCTGCGGTCAGCCCTGAGACCCCGTGCACACACATCAAGGAGCTCTTGACAGCCAACTGCGGTCCTTCCCGTCATCCTCGGCTCACACTGGACGCCCACAAGCTGGCACTGCCCACCTAAGGGTGGGAACACTGTTAACAAGCCTTTGACTGGAATCCAGAGAGACACAAGCAGATCAGTGGGCCCGGGGGCTGCAGGAGGAGGAGCTGGAGTGCCTGAATGGGCACGGGGTTTCTTTTGGGAGTGACGGACACATTCTCGGTTAGATTGTGCTGATGGCTGTACATTTCTGTAAGTACACTAAAATTCACTGAGTTCCGAGCTTAGAGTAGGTGGATGTTATGTGTGTAACTGTATCTCAATAAAACCGTGTAAAGGAAAAACCACCCTGGCTCAACCAGCACAACACCTTACTCCACAGGCACCCGGACGGCCCTGCCGCCTCTGGTTCTGGGCAGACATTCACACCTGCGCCTGCTGTCTACCCTGGTGCCGTAGCCCCTCCTCCTGCAGCGGGCCACAGCAGCGGGAGACCCCCGCCCCCAGCCGGCTTCAGGGCCCGAGTGGTTCTGCTGAGAGAACACCTGCCCGGCAGATTCCCAGCAGAGGCAGGCAGCGACCTCACGCCGGGGTCCCCGGGGTAGTAGACAGTGCCACCAGGAGATCACCTCCAGGCCCGAGGGTGGGCGCTGGCCGCCCGACAAAGACAGAAGTGACGACACAAGGCCCAATATGTGGCCTGTGTAAGCAGCTTTGGGGAAGCTGGGAGGGTCGACGAGGGTCCACCTACACAGCGAGGCCAGGAGTGCCCGGCACCTCTGCCACCGCAGGCCCTGGGCACAGCAGGGGAGGGTCCAGAACTTGGTCATGGACGAGCTACGGGGAGGAGGCCGCAGACAAGCCTCAGACTTCCCAACCTTCGACCTCTCAACCCACCCCCCCATCAGAGCTCCTAGGGCAGGAGTTCTCAGCAGGGATGACTGTGCCCCGCAGGGGACACAGTGTGGTGTCTGGAAAGGTCTGTGGTTGTCACGACTGGGATGCTCCTGGCATCGAGTGAGTAGGGGCCAGGGATGCTGCTCCAAACCCCACAGGGCCCAGGAGGGCCCCCCCAGAGAGTGACCCGCCCCGATGGCCACAGTGCCGGGGAGAGACCAGCCCAGAGCACACCAGGGCCACCATTCCCTCCTCTCCTCAACCCCTCCTGGGCTCCCCAAGAGCAGTGCAGACGGCCATCACGTCTGGAGAAGCTGGTTACAAATACAGACACAACCCCACCGCACAGACCCCCTCCCCAGCCTGTGCTCACAGCTGCTCCCACTCACGGCCTGGCTACACACTATGTCTTCGGCCTGGACAGTGCCCTTTCTAAAAACTCCTACAAATCAGCAAGCCAGACAAATAGAAAGAGGCCACGGCCCTGAAGAGAAGAGACAGCCTCACGAAGAACGCAAACGGCCACCACGCCAGGGAAGGCGTGCCCAGCCACACTCATAATCGGGGAAGTGAAAATTCCAGTTCTGTCCACGCCGTCGATTCTGACCGTTCCGACTGTAGGTGAGGACTCGGGGGCACGGGGGCCGTCACAACTGGGGGACAGGAGGCGGTGACAGCGCTTCGGGGGGCAGGCGGCATGATCCTGCAAGGCTAAGGCTGCTCGTCCCCACCGCAGCATTCATAAAGGGGCCCCACCCTGGAAATAACCCAGATATCCAGCAACCGTCAATTGGACAAACAGCCTGTGGTGGAGACAGACAGTGGAACACTGTAGGTAACGCAAATGAACCAGCTACAGCGCTCACCCGCAGCAGGAGCGAAGGGAGCCAGACAGCAGAGAACTATGCTTCGGGCAAAAGCATGCCAGACCATTCACGGACAGTTTAAGGGATAAAACTTACACAAAGGAAAGCAATCACACTCGGGGAACTTAGGGTAATTACTGGAACACTTAACTAACTGTCTGGTGCTCCACACATTGTATCCTTCACAATCCACAAGGAGGGGAACAGCACGGCTCAGAGATGCCCTGGGGCTGTCTAGGAAGAACACACTTTCTCCATCACTCTCACAGCCAGTGTGGGCGTCTCTCCCATGCCGACCAACTCTGCGACACCGGCCGGGTGTCCTGTGATCAATTCGGTCCCGACACTGAGCCTGGAGGGAGCACAGATCCCACAGCTTAGAGGCTCAGCCCCACAGGATGGTCCACTTCAGGCGCCAATCGCAAGTCCAGGCTGTCACCTGTGCTTCTGCCCAACAACTATAAATCGGGGTTCCCATGACCTCTCCTCGGGTTGGATTAATTTGCTAGAGCTGCTCACAGAACTCAGGGAAACACCCACTCACGTTTACCAGTTATCACATAATAAAAGGGATGACAAAGGACACAAGTGAACAGCCAAATGGAGAGGTCCAGAAGGGTCTCGAGCAAGGAGCTTCTGTCCTTGTGGAGTTGGGGTGTGCCACCCTCCTGGCACATGGATGCTTTTACCAACCAAGAATCCCCCCGAACCCCCTAGTTTAGAGATGTTTATGGAGGCCCCTTCACATAGGCGTGATCGATCATTCACTCCATCTCCAGCCCCTCTCCTCTCTCTGGAGGATGGGGGTGGGGCTGAAAGTCCCAAGCTTCTAATCACAGCCTGGTCTTTCTGGTGACCAGCCCCCATCCAGGAACCCACCCAGAGTCGCCTTGTTAGAACAAAAGACGCTCCTATCAGCCAGGAAATTCCACGTGATTCAGGAGCTCAGCGCGGGAATCAGGGACAGGGACCAAATCTATGAACAAGGACGCTCCCAGTACCTCTGTTGCTTAGGAAATTACAAAGGTTTCAGGAGCTCCGTGCCAGGAGCCAGGGACAAAGACCAAAACATATTTCTTATTATATCACAATAGCACAGGGTCCAACAACATGGTGACAAAGTAGTGGACGAGGGGTGCCTGGATGAAAGGGAGAGTGTTAGGGAATGCTGGGAGATTTTTCTTATCAATTTGGGTCAGAGGGTCTCACCTGGGCAGTCCTGCCCCCAAGGGACACTAGTGATGTCTTGGGACATCTGTGGTTGTCACACTGTAGGTGCCCCTGGCATCGAGCGGGTGGGGCCAAGGATGCTGCTCAGCCCCCCACAGCGCCCAGGACGGCCCGAATGTCAGCAGTGCCGAGGGAGAGACCCTGATTCAGGGTAACGACCCATGTTATTCAAGGAAAGGAAAAAACTCAGTTCCAACTTACTATCTTTATTCTCCTCAGAAGTTGTTAAAATAAAAGAATCTTACACAAATAGCCAAAAAGCACCGAGAGCTTACCCTGTCCAGACACGACACGTGCTGCACCCACTGTCCCCACAGCAGGTCCTGGCCCCGCACTCACCTACACAGCCCAGGGGTCCCAGCACCTCGGCACTGGGGTGAACCCCAGGAAAGCACCACTTTTGATGTCAGAGGCAAGAGAATATCAGCACTTCCATACGATCCAATCTTAATCCCAGGTTACACCCACTTTCAAAATATTACTTGGCACAACTAAACGGAATTTTTACAAGTTCAGAAACATCAGTTAAGTGGGTTGGAAATTTTCACACCCAAGCGGAAACACTTTGATGCTACCCAAACACTAACAGACACGTGGAGAGCCTGTGCCCAATGTAGGGAACTGCGGGACAGAACAGAGAAAACTGGAAGCCACTTAAACGCCCACCCGTGGGGGCGCGGCTAAACAAACAACGGTGCACCCATAGTAGAGAGGCCTTCAAGACACCCCGGGGCGGCTTCGTAAACTTGCACACGCCACATACACAGACGCTGTCAGCGGGACTCCTCCAGCAGCAGGCAAGACGTACCACGGAACCCTGATGCACACTGGGAATCGCCCACCATGTCTACACACAGAGAAAAACCTCAAAGCATATGCACCAAACTCGTGCACGGGGGAGGTACTTTCCCTTTTTACTTAATACTGAGCCTATTACAGAAACTTACAGGTGTAATTCATAACTTAAAAAGATTGAAAGAAAACGCTTCCCCCAAAATAGGAAAACTACCTGTAAGAATTAAATAAATAAAAAATAAAAGTCATCTGGCTGTTTTTCCTAGTCGTATCCAAGTTTTAGAAGCAAGGACGTGCGCAAGCGGGTTTCCCCCACCTGCCAACCCTATCCCTGCTGTACTAAATTCAAGCACCCCAGAAACATGTGAGTTAGACCACTATTTTTCAAACTATTTGACTCATTTTATGAAATATGTTTTCCACGGTAACCCAATACACATGTAAGCACACACTTAGATACCATAAGCCAAAATAAAAGTTTCAAGAAGCCACAGTTACTCTGCACGCACGCACTCTGGGATTTTCTAGTTTCTTCTTTTTCTTTTTTTTAAGTATAATCCGTTAAATTGAATTCACCACCCACCACGGGGTCACAGGCTGAGGTTTGGAAATAGTGAATAGACAATTCCAGCGGTGCTCTGGTGCCCATGAGGCCTGCATTACATCAGTTGCCGCCTCTTCATGAGCACTGGGTGAGGCGGGGAGGGGGTGTCGCCCCCACTTTACATCAGGAGGCTCTCCGCAGGTCACCTCATCAAACATGCCGGAGAACTTCGACTCGGGTCTCCCAAACATCATGCAAACAATCTCCACTACAGCACACTGCCTTTCCACGGGGCTGCGCAAGGCACTGCTAAGCCTCATTTCCACGATGCTGTGCAGTTTTAAGCTAAAATCTGTTACAAAGAGTAAACTTTGGGGGAAACTCGACTGCTGTCAGAAGCCTACGTTGGGGTGGGTCTGGATGGGGTGGAAGGGAAGGACCTAGTCTACAGAGAGCGGGGGACCAGAAGAGTGCTTCAACGGCCACCTGCTCGCTCCTACAGGAACAGAGATGGACATCCGGAGTCAGAAGTGACACCCCAGTAACGACTCCCCAGATCACGACGGTCTTCTGATGAGGAGACCACGGCCCCCAGACGCCACGTCCCGCCGGGAATCGCCAACAGGCCAACGGCAAGGCCACACGGGCACCTGGCTTTGCGGACTCCCAGCGCCAGCCTCTTCCAGCACCGTAGAACCACAGTTTAACAGGCCCCAAGCCTGTGGACATGGCGCCATCAACTCCCACCAACTCTACATGAATCAACTATGGCGCAGGGTACTGCCCCGTGGCGACGGGCACGGCACATCCCTCTAAAACAGACTGGAGTCTGCGTTTCTCCACTGGGAAGACCCTGCGGCCTGTCCTCAGAATTCCAGAACAGGCTGCTCACTGACATCCACCAACAGAGCGGGGAAGAATCTGGGGGTCAACCAGCGCAGAAAAAGAAATCTGGGGGTGCAAACAAGTCCCAAATTTGCTTAGCCACGTGCAGCAAACAAAATCCAAGCCAACCAGCTACTCTTGCGAATCAAAAAGAAACTGAAGAGCAGGACAGGAGTTAACGACACACTGAAACCAACGCGCTAGCCAGAAGTTACAACATGATGCAAAACCCAGGTGCAGAGGGAGAAGGGAAGGGGTGATAGAATGAACTAAAATAACCTCATTACTTTTCAGCGAGGTCACATCCATTCCGAAATGGTGCAGGAGAGCGGGAGGGACTCAGGCTTCCTGCAGGGGGACCTTGGCGCCTCCCAGCAAATTCCTAACTTCTCTGCACTCTCCACTCTGAACTGCACCACATCCCAGGGCCATGGTGGCAAGGGCCCCATAACATCTGGAAGTGGAACCCGCACAGTCTCAAGCAGCTGCTCTCCTTAGGGCAGCCTCTCTCTCCAGGAGAGGAAGGGGCGACTCTCTGTAATGCTTCCATGGTGTTAAGTGTGGGCTTGGGCCCCTTCGATGAAGCCAGCAGCCTGGTGGCCACTAACTGTCCCCATTCCTCCTAAATCTAGGTCACAGGTTGGGAGCAGGGGGAGGGAAGGAAATGGTGCCCACGGTTACACTTTTACTTCTGGAAAACCTGTCCCTCGCCCTGGCTTTCGGGTTCCTAGTTGAAGTCGGCTTCCCTATTCCAGGACCTTCGGCGGCTTCCCTGTTTTGAATTAGGGCGACCGCTGCCTCCCTGCCCTCCCTAAGAGGGGCGGCCCCACCTTCCCGAGGACTCGGGCCCACGACCAGGCCCCGGGGGGCGACCTGGACAGGCACTCATCTCATACGGGGTTCCTCCGGGGGCGGCCGCGGAGAGGAGGGCCCCCCAACCAGAAGGCCCGGGCGGGGCCGGGGACCTTGCATTTTAACAGCCGATCAGAAACAGCCTCCAGGCTGGAGGGCCGCCGCTCAGGGTAACCTGCGTGCGAAGTCTCTTCCGGGGCCACCTGCGGGGAGGGGGAGGTGGACACCATGGCCGAGCGGGTAAACTGAGGCTCCAGGAGGCAGGCCACCCAGAGGCAGGGCCCGGGGCGCTGCCTTGTTAACAGTGCCTCCCAGGCGATCCCATACACACGGGGGTCCGAGGATCGCGGCTCGCGGGCCTTCGGGGTCTCATCCGGCGCTGCCCGCGGCCCCCGGGGGTAAACTGAGGCTCGAGGAGGGAGAGAGCGTGCAGCAGCCCAGGCCGCGGGCACGCGGGGCTCGAGCGGGGCCTCGACTGGCGAGCCGGAGGTCGGAGTCGGCTCCGGTCGGGGGTCGGGGGTCGGGTCAGGGCCGGGGTCGGAGGTCGGAGGTCGGGGTCAGGCCCCGCGCGGCGCGCCGGGCTCACCTCGTCCTCCTTGTGGTTGCGGATGCCGCGCACCAGGTCCTGCAGGTTCTTGTCGAACATGCGGTCGATGCTGCCCTTGACCATTTTGAGGGCCATCGCGGCGGCCGCCGCCGGGCTCGAGCCCTGGGAGGCCCGCGGCTGGGCGCCGTACGGGTGCCCGGAGGCCGCGCCTGCCGCCCGCGGAGCGCTGCGCTACCGGCCGCCGCGGCGGGGCGTGCTCCCAGGCCAGGTCGGCGGCGGTCCAGGGGCGGCGGCGGCGGCGACCCGCTCGACAGGCCGCGCTCCCCTCCCCGACCGCTCGCGCCGCGCCGCTGGCAAATGGCGGACAAGATGGCGGCGGGTCAGCTGACGGCGGCGCCCCGGCCCCGCGGCCCGCCCCCGGAAGCCCCGCCTCCCCATAAGCCCCGCCCCTCCACCTCCGGGACGCCACGTTTCCCTGACGACGCCAGGCCGCCCAATGGAGACGCGGACAACGCGCGCCGCGTCCGCTCGGCCCCGCCCACTCGAGCTCAGGGATCTTCCCTCTCATTGGTCAGTGGCCTCCGGGACTCCACCCACTTCCTTATGCAGGCTTTTTTTTAACCACGCCCTCTAGGACCGCCTCCCTGCCCCGCCCCTCAGCTAAGTGACAGGTGTGGGCGGGCCCTGCTGTGGGCGGGGCGCCCACGTGGAGCTTCTCCGGCAAGTTCCTGGAGAATCCAGCTCCGCCTTTTCTGGATCTAAAAGCTGACGCTGCTTGAGAACCTCCAGAGGTGACGCTGCAGTGAACGGATTCTGTGTCTCCAGCATGTCTCACAAAATCCTGTGATGTGGGCAGGACAGGGATTAACATGCCCGTGGAGAAACTGAGGCCCGGAGCTAGGATTCTAACACAGTCATTCACTGAACATTTATTGAGGGTTTACTGTGTGCCAGGCATGGCAAGTGAATGAGAGACCCTTGGTTCCCGTCCCCTGAATACACCATTAAGAGTAAGAAAGCAAGCCGCTAACTGGAATAAGATATTTGCAATACGTATATCCAACAAAGGACTTATATCCACAGTATAGTTGACAAACAGAAAACAAGGCAAAACAAAAATTCCTGCAAATCACGAAGAAGAAAACAACCCAGATAAAACATGGCAAAAGATGAACACGCACTCACAAAAGTAAACATTCAGGTAGCCAATAGGTATAATGCAAAAACATGCTGTATCTTATTAGTCATTAGGGAAACTTCTATTTAAACCACAATGAGATGCCTCTATACCACTATGAGAATGGCTAAAATTAGAAAGACTGACAATATCAAGTGTTGCCAGGATGTGGAGCAACTGGAACTCTCCTCTCTTACACTCCAGGTAGGAATGCAACACTACACAGTGACATAGGAAAGCTGTCTGGCTGTATCTTTTAAAGCTAACATATGTATACCCTATGACCCAGAAATCCCGCTATCGTTCCCAACAAGAATGCATAAATACATCCACCAAAGACCTGGACAAGAATGTTCACAGTAGCTATATTTATATTAGCCCCAAATCCAAAACAACCCAAATGTCCATCAATAGAAAACGGATACATAACTTGTGGTATATCCATACAATAGAATGCTATGCAGCGATGAAAAGGGACAAATTACTAATACGCTGAAAAAAATGGATGAAATGCACAGACACAATGTTGAACAAAGTAAGCCAAACACACAAGAGTGTACACAGGGGCTGGCCCCCTGCCTTAGCAGTTAAGTGCACACGCTCTGCTACTGGAGGCCCGGGTTTGGATCCCGGGCGCGCACCGACGCACTGCGTGTCCGGCCATGCTGAGGCCGCGTCCCACATACAGCAACTAGAAGGCTGTGTAACTATGACATACAAGTATCTACTGGGGCTTGGGGGGGAAAAAAAAGAGGAGGATTGGCACTAGATGTTAGCTCAGAGCCGGTCTTCCTCAGCAAAAAGAGGAGGATTAGCATGGATGTTAGCTCAGGGCTGATCTTCCTCACAAAAAAAAAAAAAGAGTGTACACGGTATGATTCTATTAATGTGAAGTTTAATTACAGGCAAAACTAGTCTATGATGAAAGAATTAAGTAACTGGTCAGGTTATATCACTATACAAGGGAGAACTGGAAACTAGGTGAATAATTCTGGCATCTCCGTGCGATGGATTCCTGACCAGCTCTTAAAAAGAATGAGATAGGTTACTGCTGTGGGAATTGCCTTCCACCCTAAGCAGCTAGAGAACTGGACAAAATATATGAAACGATGGCTTTCAGACAGCATACAAGAGGTAGTGCAGGACTATAATCCCTGAGAGAAGGGAAACAAACAAGATGAGCCCTACAATTGCTCCAGAGTTCTGCCCGTAGGCAATTCCCAGGCTGCAGGTCAGGGAGGGGAAACCTAAACAGAACACAGTGGTTTCATGAATTGAGGGGACAGAGATGGGAGATGAGGGAGGCCAAGGTGGCTAGAATTTGCCAGGCAATGTACTGGGGAGCAAGGAACTATACTGAGAAAGGGCTAGTGAATTTTCACAGGGGTCCCCTTGAGTCTTTGGCGGGGCATCAAACTGCCTGTGCATATGGAGAAACTTCACTAGGCCAGGCAAAGAACAATGGCTGGGGAAAGGACAATCCCCAAAGCTCACTTAGTCTGGGAATGCTTGGAGAAGCCAAAATGGAGAGAATTCATTGAGTGAGTGGGGCATCCAGTAGAAACCTCAGAAGACTTATGCCCTCCTGTAAGGCTAAACTAGCCCTACAGCAAAGTCTATTATAAACCTGCCCTAAAAAAGATGTTTAGTCTCAAAGGGATCAAATAATCCATAAGTAATTTTACTACCAGCCAGAAGAAATCCAATATTCTCTAAAGGAAAACAACAAAACCCAGGATTTATTAACATAAGTTAATCCATCATTCATGCTGATGAGCATTCAATAAAAAATTAGTAGATATGTGAGGAAGCAAGAAAAGATAACCCATAGCCATGAGAACAAAATGGGTAAATATAAATGGACCCCAAAATGACAGAGATGAGGGAATTAGCAAAGATGATACGACAGCCACTATACATATGCTTAAAGATTTCAAAGAACGTGTATGCAGTGAAGAGAGAAAAAGGAAGATTTTAAAAACAAACCAAATGGAGCTTCTGGACCAAAAAACTGCAATACATGAAAAAATGTTCATTGCATGGAATTAGCAACAGATTAGACACTGAGGAAGAAAAGATTAGTGGAATTAAAGACTTCATAATAAAAACTATCAAAAATGAAGCACACAGAGGACAAAAATGCTTACAAGATAAACAGAACCTCAGTGACCTGCAGGACAATATCAGGTAATATAACATACATGTAATTGGAGTCCTAGAAGGAAGGAGAGAGAGGAAGGGCAAAAAAAAGAATGGAAGAATAAATGGCCAAAAAATTTCCAAATATGATGAAAACTATAAACCTACAGATATAAGAAGGTCAATGAACTAGAAGAAAAGTAAACATAGAGAAACGCGTACCCAGGCACATCATAATTAAAATGTTACAGACCAGAGATAAAGAAAAAAAAAACTTTTTTCAACTCCAGAGGGAAAAAAAAACCACACATACACAGGAACAAAAATAAAAATGACTGATATTTTTATCAGAAACAATTCACACCATAATGGACTAATATCTTTTATGTATCGAATGAAACAACAAAAACATAGAATTCTATACCCAGCAACAATATCTTTCAAACGTGAAGTCAATACATATTTTTGGACAAATAAAAGCCAAGAGAATTTGTGATCAGTAGACCTACATTAAAAGAAATGTTTCAGGAGGTTCTTTGAACAGAAGGAAAATGATACTAAACAGAGATTTGGATCTCTGCAAAGGGATGAAGAGCACAAGAAATGTTTAAAATGTGGTGAAGGTAATTATTTCTTAATTTTTTAAAATGATAATTGACTCTTTAAAGCAAATATAACAGCAACATATTGTGAGATTTATTTTATAACATATTGAAGTAAATAATGATATATAAAGAATGGGAGACAGAAATGGAAATGTACTTCTGTAAGGGTCTTACATTATATGTGAAGTAGTACGTTGTAACCACAGAAAAATCACTAAGACTAAAATAAAGAGGAATAACTAATAAGACAATTATAAGTATAAAATGGAATAATTAAAAAAAATAGTCAATCCAAAATAAGGCAAATGAAGAGGAAAAAGATTACAAAGAACAGAAGCAACAAACAGCAAAAGCAAGGTGGTAGCTCTATACCCAACCCCATCAAAACTGCCATTAAGTGTGAATGCTCTAAACACTAATTCAGAGCCGAAACTGTCAGCATTGCCCCGACCATGTGTTGTCCACTTTAAATATAAAGACATAGATAGTGTAGTAAAAAGATATAACCAAAACAATTTCAAAAAGAACAAGATTGAAGGACTACCTATTTTTAAGTCTTACTCTAAACCTATAGTAATCAAGACAGTGAAAAGACAAAGGAGAGTCAAAAAAATAGACCCACGCCTTTATGATCAATTGATTTACAACAAAGGTGCTAAATAACTCATTGGGGAAGAGAATAGTCTTCTCAACAAATGATGCTGTAACAATTGAATATTGAAAAGGAAAAAAAAAGCTGTCCTTGACTATTAATGAGCACCATATACAATTTTAACTCAGAATGGATCATAGACCTAAATGTAAAAGCTAAAATTATAAAACTTCTGGAAGAAAACATGTGACTTTGCTTAGGCAGATTTTTTTGATAGGACGCAAAAAGGGCAAAGCATTTTTTGAAAGTGAGAAGATGGACTTTATCGAAATAAAATTTTGCTTTTCAAAAAAATGTTAAGAAAATGACAAGACAGGGGCCGGCCCCGTGGCATAGTGGTTAAGTGCGCACGCTCCGCTGCTGGCGCCCCGGGTTCGGATCCCTGGCGTGCACCGATGCACCACTTGTCAGGCCATGCTGTGGTGGCATCCCATATAAAGTGGAGGAGGATGGGCACGGATGTTAGCCCAGGGCCAGTCTTCCTCAGCAAAAAGAGGAGGATTGGCATGAATGTTAGCTCAGGGCTGATCTTCCTCACAAAAAAAAAAAAGAAAGAAAGAAAATGACAAGACAGCCACCAACTGGGAAAAAATATTCACAATACACGTATCTGACAAATATTAGGAAACCATAAAAAAATAGACAAACCAATTTTTTAAGTGAGTAATAGATTTGAAGAGCAGATACTTCACCAAAGAAGATTATGAAGGCCCAATAAGCACATGAAAAGATATTTGACATAATGAGTCATTAAGGAAATGTTCCCCAATGGGATACCACAGTATATCTATTAGAAAGATTAAATTAAAAAGTCTGTTAGCACCAAGTATCAGTGAAGATGCAGAGCAATTGGGATTTTCATGCATGTCTGGAGTAAACGCAAAATGGCACAACCACCTTGGAAAATGGTTTGGCAGTTTGTTGCAAAGTTAAAGACACATTTACCGTATGACCCAGCAATTCCACTCTTGAGTATTTACCGGAGAGAAATGAAAACATATTTCCAAACACACACTTGTACACAAATGATCATAGCATCTTTATTCATAACGTCTCAAAGGTGGAAAAAATTCAAGCATCCATCAATAGGTGAATGGTATGTCCATCTAATGGAATAACACTCAGAAATAAAAATAGATGAACTTCTGATACACACAACAACTTGGATGAATCTCAAAAACATATACTAAGTGAAAGAAGCCAGACTCAAAACACCACATACTGTAAGAGTCCATTCTGTGAACTTCTAGAAAAAGGAAAACAATATTGAGAGAAAACATCAGTGGTGGCCTGGAGGCAAGGGTGAGGGGAGGGTTGGTTGCAAAAGGAGAAAGAACTTTGGGGTGATGAAATGTTCCATATTGTGATTGTGGTATAGTTATGCAAGCATAAACAACTGTCAAAACTTGTCAAACGGTAATCTTACAAGAAATTAGTTTAATTATATGTGAAATGTTCCTCAATAAAATTGAGGGGGAAATGCTATAAGTGGGGGGGGGGAAATGTTATATTGAAAAAAAAGGTGAAAGATGGAAAAGCTATATCATCCAAACACTAATCATAAGAAAACTGGAGTAGCTATATATCTATCAAAAAAAAAAAAAAGAATTTAAAGTAAGGAATATTACCAAGAATAAAGAAAGGCATTACACCATGTCAGAGGCGTCAATTCATCAAGAGGATACAACAATCCTAAACACGTATGCCCCTGATAACAAGGTTCAAAATACGCAAAGCAAAAATTGACAGAACTGAAAAGCAAAAATAGTCGAATCCATAATTATGGCTAGAGATTTCAACATCCCTCTCTCAATAATTAATAGAACAGGTAGAAATTCAGTAAGGATATAGAATACACTTGAACAACACTATCAACCAATTTGATATTCATAGAACACTCCACCCAACCACGGCAGTATGTACTTTCTCTTCAAATGCGCATGGAATATTCAAGATGGATGGATAATATGCTGGGTCATGAAATAAGTCTCAGTATATACAGAGTATGTTTCCTGACCACAATGGAATTAAATTAGAAATCAATAAGAGATAAAGAAAGATGTCTGGAAAACCCCAAGATATCCATTTGTAATTAATAAATATCTTAGGGGAGATACTCTGAGACTACATAATATCTTGCTTCTCATCTTATGTTTCCCCTGAGATTTTAGTGTCTATTGCATCTATTGATTTCAGACTTGCTGGGACACTGCATAACTTTTGGCTTTTCTATCTCAAAGCCTTTTCCAAAACCCCCTCCACTCCACACTCCCATATCCCTTCCCCAGAGAGAACCACAATTAGCAGTTGGAGATGTCTCCCACCAGACCCTTCTCTCTGCATTTCCACACTTTAGTGTCGACCTGTTGCATTTATGGGTGAGTGCATTTTCAAGTAAATGAGATCACACTACTGATTTGTTTCCCTTCACTGATCAATATGCCTTGGATGCTGTGGTCAGCAGAATAATGGTCCCAAAGACATTCCTGTCCTAGTCCCGGGACCGGTGGATTTGTCACCTCATGTGGCAGAAGGGACTTTGCAGGTGGGATTAAGTCAAAGACCCTGAGATGGGGGATGACCCTGGATTCCCCAGGGCCCAGTGTCATCACAGAGTCCTCACCAGAGGGAGGAGGAGGGTCAGAGGCAGAGAGAGACGGGAGATGCTGCGCTGCGGGCTGTGCAGATGGAGGAAGGGGCCCCGAGCCAGGACACAACGCCCCTAGAAGCTGGAAAAGGCAGGAGACGGTTCTCCCTGGAGCCTCCGGGAGGACTAGCCCTACCCACACCTGGATTTTAGCCCCATGAGGTCTGTGTTGACTCCTGACCTCCAGAACTGTACAGGTGTATTACTCACTGTTTTAAACCACTACCTTTGTGGTAATTCGTTGCAGCAATCATAGGAATCTGATGCAGACAACTTTCTGCAATCGTTTATAAAGCTCTGTCTTGTTTTCTGTTTTAATTGCTGTATTGTTATTTTCTTACTTAACCTATTGGTGGAAAGATAAATTATTTCCACTTTTTCCCCTTTCAACCATTGCCACTACTGTGATACAGTGGTGAGGGGCGTCCTGGGCAGATGGGCAAGGAAAACCAAGCTAGGGAGGTGACGAGCATTATGGCACATTTGGGGCCTGTTTTGTTTGTGGGGAGAGAGAGGGCGGGAGGTGGGGGCTGAGAGGGCATCAGGGAAGGGACTTGGGGTCCTGGGAAGAAGAGGGCTTTAGGGGGGAGCTCCCCGTCCCCCTCCCCTGAGTGCTGACAGGGCAGCACTAGGTCTCCTTCCCCCTCCATCTCTGACCTTCCGTGTGGGATTTAGCATGCAAGGAAAGTTTACAATGAGAGGGTGGGTCTTCACATAAGTGACTGAAGTCTTAATTCCCAGCTCGGCAATCTAGGGCAGCACGGTCCCGTAGAACTTTCTGCCGTGATGGAGGCGTTCTCCACCTGCTCTGTCCAATGTGGCAGCCTCTTGAAATGTGGCCAGTGGGACTGAGAAACTGAATTTGACTCATTTAAAATTGAATATGATATTGTAAAAAAACAGAAAATAACAAGAGTTTTTGAGGATGTGAAGAATTAGATCCTTTGTGTACCGCTGGAGGAAATGTAAAGTGGTGCGGCTGCTGCAGAAAACAGCCTGGCAGTTCTTCATAAAGTTAAACACAGGGTTATCATAGGATCTAACAATTCCACTTCTGGGTACACACCCAAAAGAATTGAAAGCAGGGATTCAAAGAGGTATTTGCACACCTGTGTTCACAGCAACATGATTCACAACACCCAAAAGGTAGAAGCAACTCAAGTATCCATTGACAGCTGAATGAAATGTGGGTTATCCATACAGTGGAACATTATTCAGTCATGAAAAGGAAGGAGATTGTGACACCTGATCCAATGTGGATGGACCTGGAGGACATGATGCTCACTGAAATGAGTGAGACACAGAAGGACATATACTGTGTGATCCTCTCACAGGAGGTCCCTAGGGGAGTCACATCAATAGAGACAGAAAGTAGGGGCCGGCCCCCATGGCATAGCGGTTAAGTGCACGTGTTCCGCTGCTGGTGGCCCTGGTTCGGATCCCGGGCGTGCACCAATGCACCGCTTGTCAGGCCATGCTGTGGCGGCGTCCCACATAAAGTGGAGGAAGATGGGCACGGATGTTAGCTCAGGGCCAGTCTTCTTCAGCAAAAAAAAAGAGGAGGATTGGAATGGGTGTTAGCTCAGGGCTGATCTTCCTCACACACACAAAAAAATAGAGACAGAAAGTAGATGGTGGGGCCAGGGGCTGGGGGAGGGGGGTGGGGAGTCAATGTTTCATGGGGACAGAGTTTCAGTTTGGGAAGATGAGAAAGTCCTAGAGATGGATGCATAGCAATATGAATATACTTAATGTCATTGAACTGTGCACTTAAAAATGGTTAAGTTGGTAAATTTTATTTGTATTTTACCACAATAAAAAAATTGAATATAGCGGCTAGTGACTGCTGTGTTGGAGAACACAGATCCACAGGATGGTTAAAGGGAGAGGTGAGTTGGAGTGAGGGGGTCCGCGGTCAGAAAGACTCTGGTTATGCTCCCAACTCTGTCAGGAACTCACAGTGTGTTCTCAGGCAGGCCATTATTAGATCCTCAGTTTTCCCATCCGTATTGAGATCAAAAGTAAACAAAAGTCCTTGATTCATGGGGTTGAAGTAGGATTAATCCTGGTTTTCTTATCTGTGGGTAATTCTGCCCCCAGGGGACACTGGGCCGTGTCTGGGGATGTCTGTGGTTGTCACACGGGGGTGCTCCTGGCATCGAGTGGGTAGGGCCAGGGATGCTGCTCAACCCCCCACAGCGCCCAGGACGGCCCCCTACAGAGAATGACCTGGCCCTATGTCAGCAGCACCGAGATGGAGAAACTCTGCTCTAGGAAATGCACGCTAACCTACAGTGACAGAAAGCAGATCAATTTTTCCTTGGGGACCGGGGGAAGGGAGGGAAGGTAGGATGGATCACAGAGGGGCACAAGGAAACCTTTGAGCGTAACGGAGACGTTCACTATGTTGATTGTGCAGATAGTTTCACAGGGTTTACGTATGTCAAAATTTATCAAATTCTGTAATTTAAATATGTGCATTTTATTGTATGTGGACTATACCTCAATGAATTGAAGGCCCTGTAATATCCGTTGCCTTCCCTGCTCAATATTTCTCCTTAAAACTTTCCACCTTCTTGGGCCGGCCCCGTGGCTTAGCGGTTAAGTGCGTGCGCTCTGCTGCTGGCGGCCAGGGTTCGGATCCCGGGCGCGCACCGACGCACCGCTTCTCCGGCCATGCTGACGCCGCGTCCCACATACAGCAACTAGAAGGATGTACAGCTGACATACAACTATCTACTGGGGCTTTGGTGGAAAAATAAATAAATAAATAAAACTTTCCACCTTCTAACACATCATATTTTTTACCTACTCGTTTTGTTTATTATCAATCTCTACCACCTCCTCCACCCTGAACACAAATTCTATGTTCTAGGGATCTTTGTCTTTTTGTTTGCTGTGTGAGTAGGTACTTAATAAACGTGAAGTTGATGAAGACTAAACAGTGGTTTGGACAAGAGCCAGTGTCTACATTAACAGGAGCTGATGGGCTGCCTGCAATCTCCAGGACAGCCAGCAGAGAGCAGAGCTGACCAGGCTCAGAGAAGGGGTGGCTTTTTTTTCTGAAATGGTCTTGGCCTGGAGCCCTGAGCATGGGGACGTGGCCAGAGGTTCGGACATCTGTGATCAGTACCAGCTCCAGCCTTGAATCAATTCCCTCATCTACTAATGGCTCATCCATTCATCCATCTGTCGTCCATCCATCTATCCATCATCCTTCTTCCCATTATTCCGTTTATCCATCCATCCACCCACTCACCCATCCAACCGTTCACCCATCCATTCATCATCCATCCATCTTCCCATCCATCCATCCATCCATCCATTCATCATCCATCCATCTTCCCATCCACTCATCCATCCATCCATCCATCCATCCATCCATCCATCATCCATCCATCCATCCATTCATCATCCATCCATCTTCCCATCCATCCATCCATCCATTCATCATCCATCCATCCATCCATTCATCATCCATCCATTTTCCCATCCATCCATCCATCCATTCATCATCCATCCGTCCTTCCATCCACCCATCATTCATCCAGCCATCTATCCACTCATCATGCATCCGTCCATTCTCTCATCCATCCATCTATATATTCATTCATTCAATAACAATATACTGGGTGTCTACTGTGTGCCGACTTTGACAATAAGCAGATATAGAGGACAAAATCATAGCCAGGAGAAGGTTTGGGGAAAATGGTCCAGGCAGACGTCAGGACAAAGCAAAGAGTTAGAACGAACTTAGCATTGTGGAGGAACAGAGAGGAAGCTGGTGAGGCTGGAGCAGAGTGAGTTAGGAGGGGAGAGGAGGAAGGTGAGCTTTGCAACGTCAACAGGGACCAGATCAGAGATCACCTTATGGGAGCATCTATTGTGTACCTATGATATATACCCCACATGTGTTCTTCTATTTTAATCCTCAAGACAAAGGGTGAGGGTCATCTCTACTTGCTCTTGACAGCAGAGGCTCAGAGAAGCAAGGTTAATTAACGAAAATCCTGTTAAGTTGCCAGATTTGAACCCAGTCCTCATGTTTATCTCTTGCTCACAGCTACCTTTGGACCCAACTCTGTCACCATCAACAGATTCTCTCATCTGCATTTGAATTCTCTGCTTTGAAGCTCTCTCCGTCCAATAAGATGGATACCTGGTGTATTAGTCAGCAAGTGTTGTGATAACTCTGTGTAACAAACTACACCAAAGCTCAGTGGCTTAATCAACTGTTCTCATCTTTGGCTCAGCTGGTCTTGGTTCCAAGCTTTGGGTTGGCCCATGTATGTTCCATGCAGGGTGAGCTGGTAAATGTTTAACAGCTGGCTTGGGGGTGGGGGGCATTTATGTATCACCTTTGCCAATCTCTATGGTGTAAATACTCCTGCTGGGGCTGATTTCAAGCTGCCATTGTGACATCATTGAATGCAGAGCTGGGAAGAGATGTGCAGTAGTGGGCGATTATATACTGCCTTGGTCTTTTCAGGCTGCTATAAGACGGGGTGGCTTATTGATAATAGAAATATATTTCTTGCAGTTCTGGAGGCTGGGAAGTCCAAGATCAAGGAGCCGGTAGTGTCTGACAAGGGCCCACTTCCTGGTTCATAGACGGCTGTCTTCTTGCTGTGTCCTCACGGGGCAGAAGGGTCCAAGGAGCTCTTGGGGGTCTCTTTTATAAGGGCACTCATGCCTTTATGGGGGCTCCACCCTCATGACCTAATCACCTCTCAGCCCATCTCCTAACACCACCACATTGAGGGTTAGGTTTCAACATATGAATTTGTGGGGACACATTCAGTCTCTAGCATATACTATTTCCACCATACTATAATATAATAAATAACCTGAAGAGCATAGGAAATGTAATAAATAACACCAAGAGAATGGTAAAACAATCAAACAAATAGGAATACTGAGTTTCAAGTATTGATTACCTTTGCTTTAATTATAAAC
Organism: Diceros bicornis minor; assembly: GCF_020826845.1. Classification (NCBI taxonomy): domain Eukaryota; kingdom Metazoa; phylum Chordata; class Mammalia; order Perissodactyla; family Rhinocerotidae; genus Diceros; species Diceros bicornis. The sequence goes on from NW_026691553.1 coordinate 1,463,814, forward strand.
TATTTAATTGCATGTTTATATAATTTAATGTTTGATACTGGGTGTGTTTAAAAACTGGGTCACAAAAATTCCTAAATATTCAATAGGTTCTTGAGAGCCAGTGTGAGCTGGCTTCAGCACACTGCTGGTTCCACTTGTCTGTGCTCACCTTCCTGGAGCCGGACCACCACCAGGGGCTGTGTGCCTCTGGGAGTGACCTCTGAGCACCTGCTATCATCCCATTGGCCAGAGCAAGTCAGGACCACGCCCACCACCTGTTGGGCCGGCACAGACTCTTCCTACATTTGGAAGAACAGCTTCACCTGACAAAGTGTGCCGATGCAAGGAGGGGTTAGGAACACGGAGGAACAAATCAAAAAACCACATCTGCCATCGCGCATCCTTTTTTTGTTTGTTTGTTTAAATAACAGCTACCGAGATATGTCTGGGAAAAAGTCAGTTCTCCTCCTGGGTGCATCTCCTTTACTCTCCCACTACTACCACACTCACACTTCTGACACTGGATGTGTGGGGTTTTTTTTTTTCCCACACCAGGCCATTCTCTGTGACATAGGCTGGGTGTCCTACACATTAACTCAATTCTGACACCAACTACCTGGAGATAACATCAGATTCCACAGGTTAAGGGCTCAGTCCCACAAGACTGCCCCCACTTCAGATACCAATTGCAAGTCCAGGCTGTCACCTGTGCTTCTGACCGACAGGCTATAGATCGGAGGTTCCCACGACCCCCTGCTTGGGTTCAATTAATTTGTGAGAGTGGATCACAGAAATCAGGAAAACAGTTTACTTACTGCTCGTTGGTTTATGTGATAAAGGATCCAGATGAACATCCAGACGGAAGAGATGCATAGGACAAGGTGTATGGGAAGGGCCATGGAGCGTCCATGCCCTCTCCAAGCACACGGGTCTTTCAGCACCTCCACGTGTTCACCCACCAGAAGCTCCCTGAACCCTATACCTTTAGGGTTTTTTTAAATAATTTTATTTATTTATTTATTTATTCCCCCCAAAGCCCCAGTAGGTAGCTATATGTCATAGCTGCACATCCTTCCAGTTGCTGTATGTGGGACGCGGCCTCAGCATGGCTGGAGAAGTGGTGCGTCGGTGCATGCCCGGGATCCGAACCCGGGCCGCCAGCAGTGGAGTGCGCGCACTCAACTGCTAAGCCACAGGGCCGGCCCCTATACCTTTAGGGTTTTTATGGAGGCTTCGTCACTTAAGCATGACTGATTATTAACTCCACCTCCAGCCCCTCTCCCCTCCCTGGAGGATGGGGGCAGGGCTGAAAGTTCCAACTTCTAATCACGGCTTGGTCCTTCTGGTGACCAGCCCCCATCCAGGAGCCATCCAGGAGCTGCCTCATTAGAACAAAAGATGTTCCTATCACCAGGAAATTCCAAGGATTCAGGAGCTCTGTGCCAGGAACCAGGGGCAGACACCAATATATATATTTTCTACGATTTCACAAGATATAATTTACATACTATAAAATTCACATTTTTAAAGTGTACAATTCAGTGATTTTTAGTACATTCACAAAATTGTGCAACCACCACTACTATCTAGTTCTAGAACAGTTTTATTACCACAACAAAACCAAACCAAAAACTAAAAACCCGGTCCTCACTGACAGTCACTCCCCACCCCAATCGCAGCCCCTGACAACAACAAATCCACTTTCTGTGTGTGGATCTGTCTGTTCTGGACATTTCATATCAATGAGATCATACACTCTATGTCCTTTTGTGTCTGACTTCTCTCACGGATCATCAGGTTTTCAAGGTCTATCCACGGTGTGGCTGTGTCAGGGCTTCACTCCTTTTCATGGCTGCATCATATTCCAGTGTGTGGATGGACCACAATGTTTATCCATTCACCCGTTGATAGACTTTTGGGTTTTTTCCACTTTTTGACTACGAATAATGCTGCCATGAACATTCATGTATGAATTTTTGTGTGTACCTATATTTTCATTTCTCTTAGGCATATAGCTAGGATTGGAATTGCTGGTCATATGGTAACTCCACGTTTAACCTTTTAAGGAACTTCCGGACTGTTTTCACAGCAGCTGCACCATTCTGCATTCCCACCAGCGATGCATAAGTGTTCCAACTTCTGTACATCCTCTCCAACGCCTGATATTGTCTGTCTTTTTGATTCTAGCCATCCTAGTGGGTGTGAAACAATATTTCCTTGTGGTTTTGATTTGCATTTCCCTGATGGCTAACGACATTGAGCATCTTTTCCTGACCTCATTGATCATTTGTATATCTTCTTTGGAGAAACAGACCCCTTGCCTATTTTAAAAATTTTTTATAGAGTTGTAAGAGCTCTTTATATACTCTAGACACAAGTCCCTTATCAGATATCTGATATGCAAATATTTTCTCCTATTCTGTGGGTTGTCTTTTTATTTTCTCAGTGGTGTTCTTTGAAGTACAAAAGGTTTTCATTCTGATGATGTGTAATTTATCCAAATTATGTACATTCGTATTCATAGTTTTTGGTAGGCAAGTGCTCTCATTTCCCTTGGCTACATATCCAGGAATGGAATCGCTGGGTCATAGGTTAAGTGTATGTTAGTTTTAGCAGTTGACGTCAAGCCGTTTTCCAAAGCGTTGTACCAATTTACAATCCCAGCAGCAGTGGGTGAGCATTCCAGTGCTATCTGTTCTTGCCAACACTTGGTTTTAACAGCAACATTTGTTCAATGAATACGCACACAATGTTATGGTGCCCATCTGGCAGATGAGGAAGTTGGGTCCCAGAAAGAGAGGTCGTGTTGCCCTGGTCACCCAGAAGGTCAATGGCAGAGCAAGAGCCATGTGGTTCAAAGTCAGAAAACACCTTCTGCTCCTGCCTTTGATGGGTGGAGTCCCAAGGGTTGTGCCTGGTGCCCGGGTGAGCGATTGGGTACCTCCAGCCCCCTGAGACACCAATTAGGCTGTCTCAGGTCCTTGGTGTCTGGGGATGAGGTCCCAGCAAAGAAGCCATTGTCTTGCATCACCTGTGGTCCTGGTAACCACAGGCACCAGGTCTGCTGGGAGGATGCAGAGGGGCTTACAACTCCTGTTGAGACAGCGGTGAGCGTTGGGCTGCCAGGGAGCTGGCTAAGGAGTCTGGCCGGCAGGGGTCCTGGTCCTAGCCAACGCTGCACCAGGAACTCAACCCAACAGTGTGATCCTGGGCCTTGGTTTTCCCCAATTGTAAAGTGGGGTTATGATATTCCCTGTTGGCCTAATCTCATGGGAAGAAGGAAGATCAAAGGAGTTAATTATATTGACATTGATAATAGTAATAATGGGCATACTTACTGAGCATTTACTATAAACTTTGCCTATGGTGCCTCATTTAATGCCCTTATGCAATTCATATAAAATTCAGAGGATGATGACTCTTGTCCAAAACACAGACAACCGCTAAGGGCAGAGGTGGGATTTGAACCCACTTTTATTTCTACCTGGGAGTCCTACCTTTAATATTCCTGCAGAGTGAGGCTCTGATTGGGCCGCTAAGTCACCGTCCAATGCCCCTATTGGCTAGAGCTCCAGGCCACTCGATAGGCTGCTTCCTCACCCTATCACTGGCTAATTTGGCAAGGGATCCAATCCCTGTCACGGAACTGTGGTCACATGATAGGATCATGTGATCACAAATGTGGCTACTCAGCCCCAGGAAGTGCTTCGGGCCATTTTTTCAAAAGGCTGCTGTGGGTTTGGCAGGTGTTTGGATTTCTAGGTAGGAATGCCACCTAAAATACAGCACCATCCAGTTAAATTTGAATTTCAGATCAACAGTGAATTTTGTCTAGTATAAGTATGTCCCATTCAATATTTGGTATATAATTACACTAAAAAAACTATTCATTGTTTATCTGAAATTCAACTCTCACTGGGAATCTTGTATATTTATTTGCTAAATTTGGCAATCCTAATTTCAGGGACTCTCCACTGCAGACGGTTCACAGGGAAGAAAGGGGAAAAGGATAGAAGGGAGAGGCTAATGAGGACTCTTATCCCTGCATGGGGACAAATCTGTGAATTGTCAATCCTGGCCCTACTTGCTCCCACATATTACAGCCCCGCCTTCCGCTAATCCCCTTCTCTTCTTTCCTCCCGTGAAGAGGACCGTTGAAATATATCTTATTTCTCTCTCCCCCTTGATTCTTTTAACATCCACTGGAAGTTCACTGGAACAAATTTACCGACCCCATTAGGCTAACGCAAAAGCTGTGTCTCAGAGCCACTGAATGGCTTGTCTAACATTACACAGAAAAACAGTCTAAAGACCTGGGATTAACAACAGCCCCTTCCCCACCACCGTCCCGTTTACTGGTAAAGCACGTCTGATAAAGACCTCCAGGGACACAACTGTGGTCCCAGAAAGTTAGATTTATTAACTTGCTGTGGCAAGAGAGACTGCACAATAGAGGAAGTATGGGGTGTTTCACACACAAAAAAAGGAGACAGATGATCACAGGATGTGGGGGAAAAGTAGAATTTAGGTACTATTTACATGAAGCACAGTTTGATAGGCTCAAAGCTAGGCAAACCTAAGAGTAAAGAGGTTGGCATTAAGCTTGGGCTGAGTTCCGAACGCAGGGTCCTGTTTCCTTGGAAACTACCAAATGGAATGTTTTGTCTAGACATTCTTTATCTGAAGCTCTGCGTCCAAGTTGGGAATCCAGGCTGCTTCTCTGGGTCAAAGTGACCTGCAGGGTTCAGACCCTCCAGGCAAGAGCAAGACTCTGCATTCAGTCCAATGGGACTGAAAACGGCAAAGAGTCTGACAGTCTATGATTTTAGAGAACAACGTTGTCCAGCACTCTATCTTCAATGTGGTTGACAAAAGCCATTTGTACATACTCATGTCACATATCCTTGTCCCATCATGTGGAACACTTAAAAGTCCACGACACTCAGCACTGGTATCTTGGTTTCTAATACCATTCTCTAGCAAAGGGAACCAGAGATCACTGGAAAAATGGAAGATTCCAGGGCTGGGGCAGGACCTATACAAGACGATCCTGGAGCATCTTGTAGTACCAGAAAGTAACTGTTTAAAAATCCACCACAATGATGGGGGTATGTCAAAAGGATACAGAAATCAACTGAAAGAGCTCCCAATCCCCAAAGCTGGGACAGTTTTTGCTACGAGATAACGCTGTACTGGATTATAACCCAAAATATAACGTAAATATCCATGACTCTGTATTGATATGAACAAATCATTAAATAAGTCAGGGGGGCCGGCCCCGTGGCTTAGCGGTTAAGTGCGCGTGCTCTGCTGCTGGTGGCCCGGGTTCGGATCCCCGGCGCGCACCGATGCACCACTTCTCTGGCCATGCTGAGGCCGCGTCCCACATACAGCAACTAGAAGGATGTGCAGCTATGACATACAACTATCTACTGGGGCTTTGGGGGGGGAAATAAATAAATAAAATCTTTAAAATAAATAAATAAATAAATAAATAAATAAATAAATAAATAAATCAGGGAATAGACAGATCTCCCAGGCAGAAGAAGTCAAAATAATTTGCATAAATACTCAGCCCTCAAGGAAACGGAGCATAACTTCCACCCCATACGTGTGGGTTGTGTATGGGAACTTCCTTCGAAAGAATATAGGATGGAAAGTGATGGGGAAAGTAAATTTCCAGTGGAGAAACCTGACAAACAAGCCTCAGCCAGGTGATCAAGGTCCACATCAACAGTGATAGGTCATGTTGATAGCATGGACCCTTGATACGATGGGATGGGAAGGGCGCTGCACCTCTGTGGTCTTCCTCTCTAAAACCGATAACCCAAACCTAATCATAAGAAAACTCCCAAACAAACCCTAATTGAGAGATATTCTATAAAATCCCCAACCAGTGCTCCTCAAAACTGCCAAGGTTATCAAAAAACAAGAAAATCTGAGAACGTGCCTCAGCCCAGAGGTGCTTAAGAAGACAGACATGATGACTAAATGTCACATGGTAGCCTGGAGGAGATCCTGGAACAGAAAAAGACCATAGAACTGTCAAATCCATAGAAACAGAAAGTAGGACGGTGGATGCCATGTGCTGGGGGATGGGGATGGGGAGTTAGTGTTTCATGGGGACAGAGTTTCAGTTTGGGAAGATGAGAAAGTTCTGGAGACGAATGGTGGTGATGGTTGCACAACACTGTGAATGTACTGATGCCACTGAACTGGACACTTATAAATGGTTAAAATGACAAATTTTATGCTATGTGTGTTTTACCACAATAAAAAAAGCAGATCTGGAGACTCTAAGAATTCTGTGTGGTTGACCAGGTGGCTTCTGGAGGCTTCCATCGTGTCAAAATAGCAAAAGAGAGTTTGTTTTTGTTTGTTTGTTAACCAGCATGCTCAAACCAAATGGTATAATTCAAAGCCAAAACTTGGACACTTGAGGCTGTCCAGGAGTGGTCTTGCATAATTCCTGAGAGATATGTCAGGAAAGGGAGGGCTTCCTTCAATCACAGATCTCCCTACTGCACACCCATTGGGAATCTCTAAGTGTGAAACTATTTAGAGATTCTAGGAAAGCTCCAAGCTCTTGGGCTGCCCCGGAACTGAAGGCTGACCCCCAGCTTGAGGCCAAGGAAGGACTGGGAATAAGGAGGCCTAGGGTGTAGTTAGCAAGACAAAGCAGGAGCTGGAACCCCAGAGCCCCAAACTCCTGGCCAGGAGAGGCAAGCTGGGGGGCATTTCAGTACCACGGAGAGCTCCGAGCTGCCCAGAAAGAAAGAGAATCCAGATCCTGTCAAAGTGGGAAGGATGTGGCAGGGCTGGCTGAGAGGGGTGGGGCAGATGCAACCTCAGACCCCAGAGACTTTATGGGCGGGGCATGGAGTGTCCTAAAATAGCTCTGCCTACTTTACTTAGTGAGAGACTGGGTTTCCGCTTTTCTAAACCCTACATTCAGCCCTCATTGCCTTCCTCCTGCCCACAGGTGCTGGGGGCCCTGCCTGTCGCAGCACTGGTTAATATCCTGGGCCCTGGAGTTAGACCAACCCGGCGTGACCACTGACTAGCTGCTTGCGACTCAGGCAGGTCACTGAACCCATCTAAGCCTCAGTTTTTCAATCTGTAAAATGGGAGGTTTATAAAGTACAGGAAGCAGATAAATGGCCCCCCCAAAGCCGTCCGCATCCTCATCCCTGGAACCTGTGGATATGTTAGGTTATGTGGCAACAGGGAATTAAGGCTGTGGATGGAATTAAAGTTGTGAATTAGCTGATTCTTAAAATGAAGAGTTCATCCTGGTAGACTCAAGGTAATCAAAAGGCTCCTTTAAAGCGGAAGAAGGTCAGAAAGATGGCAGCTTGAGAAGGACTCAGCCTGTTGCTGCTGGCCTTGGAGATGGAGGAAGGGGCCACGAGCCAAGGAATGCAAGCGGTTTCTAGAAGCTGGATAAGGCCAGAGAATGGACCCTCCCCTGGACCCTCCCCTAGACCCCCCAGAAAGGAATGCAGCCCTGCTGACACCTTGATTTTAGCTCAGTATATTAGTCAGCGTTCTCTAGAGAAACAATCTATGCATGATAATGAATTTGTGTTGTTTTAAGCTGCTAAATTTGTGGTCTTTTGTTACAACAGCTGTAAGAAACAGATATGGAATGAACGTTCCTCATGGGATCCTTGAAGGATCAAGTGAGATTGTGTGTAAAGTGCATTTCCCAGCCCAGGCATACAGTCAGCGCTCAATAATTACAGGCGGTTTAATTGCCAACCAAGGCCCCATTGCAGGGAACTTGGAAGCCCTGGGCTCCGGAGAGGTCAGTGACCTGGATCTCGAAGCAGAAGGAACCTGCAGCAATTCACTGCGGTCGCTTGTGAGACTTTAAATTGGCCGTGAAGAGCTGGCAGCTCAGCTATTTCCCTTACAAGGGAAATTTGGTGAAATCACTGAGATTTCCCAGAGCATCTGGAGACAAGCTTTCACCTTCTGCATGCCAGACTTTGCCATGAAAAAAATTCCGGTTTGAGGACCTTGTGGGGAGGATCATCAAGGCTAGCAGCTAATCGAAATGGTCACAAGCTAAATTTCCACTGGAAGAAAATACCTGTGTAATGGAGGTGAGGCTGGGAGCTGAAGCTCCTGGGATTCTATGGGGGGTGGGGGGGAGGACAGAGGAGGAACCCACTACTTCTTGTGCTTTGAGTCCTCATCATCAAGAGCTCAGCAGACTACGGCCCTTGGGGACAGATCCAGCAGGAGAATGTTGGTGAGGTTCGTACCATGTTTGGGGACTGAGGGAGGCTTTACTCCAACCCCCCGAAAGCTTGGTGGGCACGGCTAAGCTGCTCGTTCTGAGAGGCGAGTATTCTGATGCCTTACATCACAGGCTGGCATACTTCCTCTAAAGGACCAGGGAGTAAATATTTTTGTCTTTGCGGACCAGGTGGTCTCTATCACAACAGCTCAACTGTGCCGTTGTAGTGGAAAAACAGTCACAGATCATGTGTAAACAAACACGTGCGGTTGTGTGCCAATAAAACTTTATCTACAAAAACAGGGGGTGGGCTGGATTAGATCTTGTCTTAAAGCAACCCTTCTAAGGGGAAAAAGCGTGGGTCCTTAAAGTCTCCCAAAATGGCCTCAAGAGGTCTGGAAGCTTCCATTCTTGTCCTCTTGCTGCCATTAGAACATCATGATGTACGGAAGACTGGCTCGCCTACTGAAGGATGAGACAACCAAGAGCAGAGATGAGACAACCCAGGTGAAGCCCTCTAGACTAACCGGCCTACTGCTGACCCACTAAAGGACCACATATGTGTGAGTGACCCCAGGCAAGACCAGCAGCAGAACTGCCCAGCAGGGATCAGTCCAAATTGCTCACCTACAGAACAATTAAATGATGGCTGTTTTCAGCCACAAAGTTTTGGGGTGGGTTGTTATGCAGCAATAGATAACTGATACGCATCGCTAAGCCTAGAGTCAATGGAGCGGGGATGTATGTTTTGACAACTGTACCAGAGACCCTGCAAACTCCATGGCAAAGGATGTGGATGTGCCTAGTCCCGCTGTAGGGAGAGACTCAAATCGTTGGGAATAGCAATCTACTTCTCTTTCCTTCCAGTTACAACCGCTGTACTGTGTTTCTTGTGAGCCAGAAAGAGGCTACTTATAGGCAAGTGTATTTTATGCATGTGTGCGCATATGTGTATATTTAAATACAAATAGGAACTTGTTCTACACTGAATCTGCACCTTGCTTTTTCCATATAACATCTCGTGTACATCTTTCCCCATCAGGACGTCTTTCCAAGGTTACATCTGCTGGACGACCTTAAACTTGGCCCAGAGATTTGTGATCCTCCTTCCCTGCTGACACAGATGCATCGTGCTTCCTGTCTTGCCAAGAATGATCTCACTGACCCCAGGACAAAGCAAATGAGGCAAGAGGAATACAGCAAGAGGACTCCCCAAGGGTTCTAGATTTCTGGGGTGGGAGCCTACCCTTGTCTGCAAGGCTGGTTATTATGGTTCTGCTTGCTACCACTATTTTTTTTTTTAAATAGTGATAAATACACATAACATAAAATTTATTGTCTTAGCCATTTTAAGTGCACAGTTCTGTGGCATTAAGTACATTTACATTGTTGTGCAACCATCCTCACCATCCATCTCCAGAACTTTCTCATCTTCCCAGACTGAAACTGCCCTCATGAAACACTGACTCCCCCTCCCCTCCCCCAGCCCCTGGCCCCACCATTTACTTTCTGTCTCTGTGGGTGTGACTCCTCTAGGGGCCTCCTGTGAGGGGATCACACAGTGTCTGTCCTTCTGTGTCTGCCTCATGTCACTGAGTGTCATGTCCTCAAGGTCCATCCACGTTGGAGCAGGTGTCAGAATCTCCTTCCTTTTTAAGGCTGAATAATGTTCCCTTGTATGGACAGACCACATTTTGTTTCTCCATTCACCTATTGATGGAAATTTGGGGTGTTTCTGACTTTTGAGTATTGTGAATCATGCTGCTGTGAACATTTGTATACAAGTATCCGTTTGAGTCCCTGTTTTCAGGTCTTTTGTGTATATACCCAGAAGTGGGATTGCTGGATCATATGGGTCATTCCATGTTTAACTTTTTGAGGAACTCCTGAACTGTTTTCTACAGCAGTTGCGCCATTTTATATTCCCACCAACCCAGACCTGGTTTTATTTTATTTTATTCCCTTCTTTCTTTTTTATTGAGATATAACATACACGTAAAAAGGACACAGATTATCAAGTGAACAGCTTAATGAATTTTTATCTGTCTATCATCTATCTATCTATCTATCCATTTATCTCCCAGTAACCACCACCCAGACTGCAATGTAGAAAATATCCAGCCCCCAGAAGTCCCATATGCCTCTGCTCAGTCAATATCCCCCCTGAGACAACCTCTGTCCGACTTCTGACGCCATTCATCAGTTTTTCCTGGCTTTGAATTTCATGTAAATGGAGTTATAAGTAAGCCCTCTTGTGTTAACGTTAGACTGCCTTCACCTGACCATTGTGTCTGTGAGATTCATCCACGTGGATCAGCAGTTCCCTCCTTCTCAATGCTGTGTGGTATCCCTGTGTATGAATACACCACAATTTATTCACCCATTCTCTTCTGGAAGGACATCTAAATCATTTCCAGTTGTTGGCTGTTATGAATAAAGCCACTGCGAACACTCTCATGCACGTCTTTTAGTGGGGACGTAGACACTTATTTCTCTGGGGCCTTCACCTGGGAGGGGAATGGCTGAGACATGGAGTATGTACAGTTAGCACTAGCGGATCTTGCCAAACAGTTTTCCAGAGTGGCTGCTCCAATTTGCACTCCCACCAGCAATGTATGGGAGTTCCAGTGGCTCCCCATGCTAACCAACGCTCGATATCATCGGTGTCTTTAATTTTGGCTATTTGGGAGAGCGGACTGTCCACCTGTGGTTGAAAAGATACCAGTGGCCAAGTGATCACGGTTAACATCATCAGTCATGAGTCCTGTTGATCGCATGTGTCCTTGATGTGATCCGATAAGAATGGCATTTTATCACCATTTGAGTCTTCCTCCTCAAATTCCATAACCCCAGACCAACTGCAAGAAAAAAGTCAGAAACACAAACAAACAAATTAAGGGACAAAACATCAGACTGGCCCTTCTCAAAACTGTCAAGGTATCAAAACCCAGGAAAGTCTGAGAAACCATCACAGCCCGGAGGAGCCTGGGACAGAAAAAGGACATTAGGGGAAAACTAATGAAATTCAAATCCTGTGGAGTTTAGTTAGTAATAATGTATTGTTATTGGTTTCCTAATGGCAACAAATGTATCATACAAATGTAACACGTTACAAATGGGGGGAACTGGGTAGAGGGTCCACAAGCCCCGGAAAACTCTGCACGATCCTGGAAACTTTTCTGTAAATGTAAACTATTCTAAAATTAAGTGTGTTTTTAACAAAGGCAACAGTGGATTTCCAGGATTTGAACATGCCTGAGTTTCTTGTCATCTTCGCATTGCTGTTGCCAGCCCCTGGGAAGGTGTGGGTTGTCGGCAGGTGGGTTGCTGTAGGGCCGGAGATGCGGATGGTGGGTGGAAGTCTGAAGCCTCTGGAGGTGTTTAGAACCAGAGGAGAGGATGCGCCAGGTCATGTAGGGACTGAACCCGACGCTGCTGGTGCCCTTTTCTCTTGGACGTAACCATTTCGAGACTCTGTAGCTGATATTTGCGTCTTGGGCCTGAGGATTTGCAGGACTGTGCCAGGCCAGGAGTGCCCGGGACTTCATACCTACACCCCCCACCCCCACCAACCCTCCACCAGTAACTGATAGGAGTTGGTGTATAAGTACCTGGCTCCTTCGCCCAGCCCCTCAGGTGGGCCGATTCCCAGATGTGTGTTTGCACCATGGTCCAGAGTCTCTCTGATGGGAAAGCTCCAACAGCCCGCTGTGGCAGCCGGCGTGAGGAAGAACCCTTTCATGCTGCCTTCTCATCCCTGTCTCATCTCCCCCCACTTCATGCTGTTCTCTGCACCTCTCAAATCAACAACCCGCACTCAAGTCCTTGTTCTCAGCCTCATCTCCGGGGAACTCAACCCCCGACAGGGACCTGACAGTGACGAGAGGAAATGACTCAGGAAACAGCTAGCTGCACGGGGGAGGTGATAGAGCCATCACACCTGGGCTCCTGTCGGACCTCTCCAGCTCTGAGCGGTGGGTGGGGTTGGCAGACGCCCTTGTCATTCCATCTCCAAGGCTTGTCTCAGCCCTGCCGGGCCGCCCCAATCTAGGTCATCTCTAAGGATGACCTAGGGGTCATAGAGTCTCTATGGGGATAGAGTCTCTGCCCTCGAAGGATTCTGGGAGAACCAGCCAGTCAGAATAATGTTGGAGCAGGGTCTCCCCCTTGTCACTGCAGACACTGGGGCCTGGTCATTCTCTGTGGGCTGTCCTGAGTGCTCTGCAGGGTTGAGCAGCATCCCTGGCCCCCTACCCGCTCGATGCCAGAAGCTCCTTGAGTCGTGACAACCACAGATGTCCCCAGACATCACCCAGTGTCCCCTGGGGGCAGAGTCGCCCCGGTTGAGAAGAGCTGTGTTGAAACAGCCAGCATTACCCAGGGCGAGGTCTGCCCCCTTGTTTTCAGCACCTGCATTTATAGCTGCCCCTCCCTCCACCCCGTTCCCCAGCTTCAGGGGTCGTGACATCGTCCCCTTATGATAAATTACATCTCATCAGTTTCTTGCTTGCTGCCCTCTCTAGAATGTATGCTTTGTGAGGATGGCGGTCCTTCTCCGCTCTCCCGGCCGTTTATGTTCCCAAGACCTGGAGGAGTGTCTGCTACGTAGCGGGTGCTTCGTAAATACTTGTTGAAGAAAGGAGCTGAACGAGGGACGAGTGGATAAATGAATGACGCTCACAATACAGGGAGGAAGGAGGGGGAGATTTCCTTTCCAGCTGTGGTGGGGATGGAAGACCAAGCGGAGGGTCTATCCTAAATAGAGTGACCAACCGTCCAGGTTTCCCTGGGACCAAGGGATTCCCCCATTTCCAGCGCTGAGACCCCGACAGTCCTGGGCAAACCGAGATGGTTGGTTACCCCACCTAACCACAACAATTCCAACAGCAATAGTGATGGCAAATAACTTCATTTACCAGGCACCGTTCTAGTACCTTCTACGTTAACTCATTCAACTCTCACAAACATCCCGAAGCCAGGACCGTTAGCATCGCTGTTCAGATGAGGAAACCGTCAGAGGCTAAATCATTCGCCCAAGGTCACCAGTCAGGCAAGCGGGGGGCCAGGATTGGAATTCTGATGATACAGGGTGGGTGTAAGCAGATTCTGGGGCCTGGCCTTGTCTGGGGGTGTCTGGGAAGGTTCTGGAGGAAGTGATGAGAGACCGAGAGTGACACCGGAGGGAGGAGTCTAAGGAAGAAGGTTCCATGCAAGGGAACAGCATGTGCCGATGGCCCTGGGCCCAAGGTCACACCTGGCCAGGGCTTGCTGCGACATCCTTCAAATGGTGGGGGATGGGCACGGGGAGGGGGCGGACGGACGGGGAGCAGCTGCCTGTGAGCCACACTCTGGTCGGCTGCCTGAGTCAGGGTCCGAGAGGTCCCTGGGGGGAGACAGAGGGGGAGGGGAGACAGAGGGGGAATGAGGGAATGAGGGGGGAGGGGAAGAGATGGAGGAGGGAGGGGGAGAAAGAGAGCTATGGATGGAGACAGGGGGATGGAGGAGAGAGGGAGACAGAGAGTGGGAGAGAGAGGAGAGAGAGAGGGAGGGAGAGAGAGGGAGAGAGAGGAGGAGAGAGAGAGGGTGACAGAGAGAGGGAGAGAGAGTGAGAGGAAAGAGAGAGAGGACAGACAGAGAGAGGGAGAGAGAGAGACAGTTTCCTGAGACACCAGCCCCAGCCGCTGCTGTGTCCTACGGGATGAAGGCTTAAAATAGCTCCCAGTGCTGGGAGCCTGGGAGCGGGAGCCTGAGGTGACTGGCTCTGCTCCCTGGAAGGAGGAGGGGCGGCTCTGGGCTTCGGGTTTGGGTTTCTTAGGCTGGGAAGGGGCTGCTGAGCAGAGACGGAGCAGGGACCTCAAAGGCCATGCTTAGCTCACAAAGCTGAGCCACTTCCAGCTGTGTGACACGGGGGGGGGGGTTATTCCTCTTCTGAGTCTTCCGCTGCTGTCACCTGGATGACCCCAACTTCAGCCTCCCCGCCTCTCGCCTGTGTGCCCCTGGGCACGCCGCTGCACCTCTCTGACCCTCAGGCACCTCACCTGGGAAAAGCAGCATCACCTGCCCTGTTGGGAAGACGGGACACTGAAGCGAGATACAGAAGAGACAAGAGGGTGGCCCCCTAACTGGCACATAGCAGGTGCCCAATTATCATAGTCCGGTGGCTGTATCAGTGAGGGTCTCCAGACAAACAGAATCGGTGGGCTGTGTACACACACACACACGCACATGTCAACACAGACGTGTGTATATACACTACATATACACACATATACGTATACAGATCTTCCTCGACTTACAATGGGGTTACGACCCGGTAAATCCATCATCTGTTGAAAACATCGTTAAGTCGAAAAGGCATTTAATCCACCTAACCTACCGAACACCGTAGCTTAGCCTAGTTTGCCTTAAACGTGCTCAGAACAATTACATGAGCCTACAGTTGGGCAAACTCATCTCACACAAAGCCGATTTTATATAAAGTGTTGAATATCTCGTGTAATTTATCGAAGACTGTACTGAAAGTGAAAAACAGAATGGTTGGATGGGTACAGCTTGGTTGTCAGGGTATCGGTTGTTCACCATCGTGATCATATGGCCACCTGGGAGCTGCAGCTGTCAAGCGTCATGAGACAGCATCGTAGGGAATATTACTAGGCCATGAAAAATGCAAAATTCAAAATTCGAAGTACGGTTTCTACCGAATGCGTATTGCTTTAGCACCACCATAAAGTCAAAAATCTGTTAACTATCCGTTGAACTATCCTGAACTATCCTAAGTTGGGGACATCTGTACACGTATACATATATAGAGTTTTATTTTAGGGAATTGGCCCTCCTGACTGTAGAATTGGCAAGTTAGACATCTCCGGGGCAGGATCCCTGGCTGGAGACCAGGGAAGATTCGACATTGTTGATGGAGTCAGAGGCCGTTGGAGGCGGAGTTCCTCTTTCTGGGAAACCTCATTTTTTTCTCTTAAGGCCTTCAACCGATTGGACGAGGCCCATCCACCTTGCAGTGGTAACAATCTCCTTTACACAAAGTCGATTGATTTAAATGTTAATCTCATCTGGAAAATACCTCCGGGCCACATTTGGAGTAATGTTTGTGGGCGCCTGGGCCAACGGCGTGGACGCATCAGAGTCACCATCCCCATGGCATTTATGGTACTTTCCTTATTTTCCCCCATGACCACTGTCATGACTACTCCAGCTAAAACGTCAGCTCTGTGTGTGGGTAGGGCATTTCCTTTTTGCCAATACTAAGTGCCCAAGGTCCGGCGCCTAATAGATGCTCCATAATCAGCATTCTTGTGGAGCGAGTCGTGTACTTTGAGCTGGAGCAGAGGCTGGACGCAGCCTCTCCCGTTTAGTGAGGAATTATGGCTTTATAAGGGAGGGGCGGCTCCAGTCCTCCGAGGGCGGGGCTCGAACCCGCCACCCCAGGCCCCGCGGGGTCTCCCCGGGTCCCCCGCTTCGAGCCGGCGGGGGCGGGCGAGGGCAGCCGAGGACGCGCGAGTGAGCGTGCGTGCGTGCGTGCGTGCGTGCGGGCGGGCGAGCCCACGGGGCGGGGCGGCGGGGGGTGGCGCGCGCGGCGCGGCGGGCGGGGCAGCGGGCGCGCGCCGCCTCCTCGCGCCGGGCCCCCCCCGCGCGCGCGCGGCGAGTGGTTCGGCCCGGCCCCCGGCTCATTGTGCTCGCCTCACGCCGGCCCAAGATGGCGGCGGCGCTGGAGGCCCCGGGCCTGTGACTACAAAGAGGGAGCCGGGGGCTGGACGGGAGCGCGGCGGCGGCGGCGGCGGCCGAGGCCCAGGCCGGGCCCCCTCCCCTCAGCCTCCCGCCCGTCCGCCCGCCCTCCGCGCTCGCCCGCCCCGCCCCCGCCGGCGGCGCCCCGCCCCTCCCCCAACCGCCCGCCTAGCATGGTGCGGCGGCCGCGCGCGCCGACATGGGCGAGAAGCTGGAGCTGAGGCTCAAGTCGCCCGTGGGCGCCGAGCCCGCCGTCTACCCGTGGCCGCTGCCGGTCTACGTGAGTGCCGCCCCTGCGCGCCCCTACCCGACCCCCGGACCCCCGCCCCGCCGCCACACACCGAGCCCCGAGCCCCCAAGGCGCTCCCGGGGACCCCCGTCCCCGCCCCGCCGGGGCCCCGGCCGTTCCGGGGACCCCGCGCCTCCCGGGGACGCCCGAGCCCGGGCTGCCGTTGCCCCGGCGGGGCTGGGACCCCCGTGCCCCCGTCCCTCGTCCCCCGTCCCCCCGGCCGGGACGAGCCTGTCGGTCCGTACTTTCTGTCTTGACATTCGGGGTTTCTCTCTTTTTCTCGGCAGTTGATTCTCTGCGCTGTCAGTGTGTTCGGCTTTTTTATTTTGGAGGATACCCTTTTCTCCTCCCGGCTTTTTTAATGGGGCGTTCTGTCCCCCGATGTGGAGTGGATGGGCTGGCCGGACCCTTGGAAAGGGGGCATTCTGTCCCCCGATGTGGAGTGGGTGGGCTGGCCGGACCCTTGGAAAGGGGGCATTCTGTCCCCCGATGTGGAGTGGGTGGGCTGGCAGGACCCTTGGGAAGGGGGCGTTCTGTCCCCTGATCTGGAGTGGGTGGGCTGGCAGGACCCGTGGAAATGGGCCTTTCTGTCCCCTGATCTGGAGTGGGTGGGCTGGCCGGACATGTGGAAACGGGGCATTCTGTCTCCTGATCTGGAGTGGGTGGAGTGGCCGGACCCTTAGAAACTAGGCATCGCCCCCCCCTCCATTGAGTGACCCTTGGAAAATGACAGGCCGAGCGGAAATTTACAAAGGCGTTCCCGGGGCGATTCCAGAAATGCGGGGCGCGGGGTGGGCGCCCCGGCCTCTCGCCCCCAGGGCGGCGGCGTGGGGCGTGTGTCCGTGTCCCTGGGTCCACGCTCGGGCTGGGCAGTGTGCCGCTGGGAGGGAAACCGCAGCAGACGCCGTGGGCGGGAGTCTTTGGGGCGCCCTTTGGCGCGCTCGGCTTGCGGGGGGGACGGGGCCTCCAGGGGACCCGGCGGGGAAGCCCGCGCGCCCCGCCTCTCGCGCGCGCTCCGAGTGTGTCAGTTTTTGGAAACGTCGTGGCCGGGGGCGGGGTCGGGGCGCAGGGACCGCCCGGGGGCCGGTGTTGGCACCTGGCCCTGGAGACGGCTTGAGGCCGGGCTCCGGCTGTTCTGGTTGGGCAGCTCCGGTGTGCGTCCGGGCGGCGGGCGGCCGAGCAGTGGGCAGGGCAGGGAGACGTCCGAGGCGAGGAAACTGAAAGTGGGGAGAACCGTCAACTCCAACCGTTCCTCCGGCCTCCGCCCCCCTCCGCCCCGCGCAGCGCTGGTCGTGTGCTCGTAGGCTGGCCAGTGCATTGTTTAAAATTTAATTATTTCTGGATCCTCAGTTGACGTGCAGTATAAGTCACTTTTCTTAGCGTGCAGTTCTGGGAGTTTTGGCAGAGCCATGGCAATCAGGCAGCAGAGCAATCCCATCACCCCTCAGGGTCCCTTCTGCCCCTTTGCCGCCAACTCGCCTCTCACCACCTGGCCACCACTCACCTCCTCTCTGTCCCTGCAGGTTTGCCTTTCCAGAGTGTCAGATAAATGGAGTCAGCAGCCTGTACCTTTTTGCTTCTGGCTCCTTCCACTCAGTAGAGTGAATCAGATTTATCCAGTTGCTGCCGGTATCTCGAGTCCCTCCTTTTTCTGGCTGTGTCGTATTCTACTTTTTTGTTTATCCATTCGCCTGCTGTGGGATGTTTCCAGTTTTGGGGGGATTACAAATAAAGCTGCTCTAAACATCTCGGGGCAGGTTTTGATGTGAACTGGAGTTGTCACCTCACGTGGGAAAATGCTCATGAGTAGGACTGTGGGGCCTGGGCTGTGTGTGTGTTTAACATTTCTGCATCTTAGAAACTGGTGTTTTTGAGTATTGGAAGAGTTAAGGAATCCACTGTGACCCAGCATCCAGGCATTTGATACTGAGCTGGAAGTTCATCCACAGACAGTCACCTTGTCCCCATCACTGTCTTTTATTCGGGACGGAGCAAGGACACAGTGATTTGTAACTGACTCCTTGTTGTAAATAAGGCTGCCCGTGTTAGGCGCTGGCGGGACCGCTCTCTAGTGGCAGGCGGTTCTGAACTGCAGAGCGCCTTCCCCTCGCTGGCGCGGAGCTCGCTTGGCAGGGGACGGCCGTGTGCTGCCCGCCTGGCCGGGCGCTCTGCCTGCGGTCAGCAGGCCCTCTCCTGGTGTGGTTGTCCCACTACCAGGCCAGCGGGCAGGCGGGCCCGGGGACATTCTCAGCCAGCTGCAGGGGCGGGCAGCAACCTGCCCACAGTGGTGTGGTGACGTCTGTCTTCCTTCCGTGCCCCCCCCCGCCGAGGAATTCTGCTTTCTCACGGGAAATGAGGGGGCACTCCTTGATCAGAGCTCGTGTTTTGTGATGACTGGGTGGTGAACACATTAAGAGAACAGGCTACTTGAGCAGCTTAACTTTTCGGAAGGTCAGATGACTCATGTGGCCACACGTGTGCAGCGACTGAGCCTGTCTGTCCATTGATTCATTCATTCCTCAAGCATGTCCTGGACGTTGACACCGTTCCCGGGGGCACGAAGGACAGTAGACACTGTTCCTGTTCTCATGAGACTTGTCAGTGAGGAGGGCAGGTGAGCCGTGAACACAAGTTCAGCAAGTTGTGGTGCCAGTGGATGCCATCAGCTGAGTCCCAGAGGGAGGGGCCGCCAGTTCTGGCCTGGAGGAAGTGTGGACGACCTCTTGGAGGAGGAGCAGCTGTAGGAGGAAGTGCCAACAGCCACCACTGTCCACACTCGGAAGTGGCCAGCCTCGGAAATGGGCTTTTTCGAAATTGACACCTGGGTGGGGAGGCAGGGCGAGTTTTGCTCTTTCTGTGACCTGGGTTTCCCGGTAGCCACTCACAGTTCCTGGGGGCCTCTCTAAAGCAGGTCGGCCCTTCTTCTGGTGGGAAAATGAGGTCTCAACTTGGAAGGGAGTCAATGCTCTCTTCGGTTGCCTGCCAGCCGGGCGAGAACCGGCGAGGGCGTGCTGGAGCCCTTCCCCTCCACGACTTGCTAAGGCTGTGGGCGGGGAGCGGCCCCAGCGTGACTGTCCCCGCCCTCGGCTTCCTCCTGGGGAGCCCACGATTCTCTGACGAATGCCCGCTGAGCAGTCGTGCCCTTCATGCGGGCGTGAGTAGTAGAAGTGGGCGGGCGGGTGAGCCATCGCTCCCGGTGACTCAGAAGATATTTCTGATCTGACCTCTGCCTGGGTGAGTCCTGCCTAATCCTCGCTGGGGTGGCAGGCAGGTTAACCCTTCCTCGGCCTCCTGGGAGTGAAGAAGCCAAGTAAAAGGGGAGGGCACGTGGAAAAGCGTGGTATCCCATATGTGGCTGTTAGTTTCTACACTCTGGTCCCTAAGATCCCAGTGCCTGCTGCACTCTCCCATCCCTATGGGAAGGAGCCCGAGGGAGCCGGGGACTTGTGATAGTCACTAGGGAAGCAGTGGCCGAGCTGCCGGGGGCCCGGACCCTCGGGGAGCTCCCTCCTTTTATTCTTAATTAAGCTTTTAATTCTGAGATAATCACAGATTCTCACACAGCGGTAGGAAATAACTCAGAGGCATCCCACGTCCTCTTCACCCAGTTTCCCCCTCGTGGTGACATTTTACAAAACTAGAGGACAAGATAATTATATTGGTGACATTGGGACAATCAAGATACAGAGCGTTTTGGGGTCCCCTTTTGAATGCGGGGCCCGCAGGGTGCTGACCGGCTGCATCTGAGCACCTGGGTCCCGGCCGCACGCTTTCCTCCCGGGAAATCTCTCTTCTTGCTCTGTCTCTCTGACGTGCCCTCTTCTGGTGGTTCTAGTGCATTCTCCCCCCGACCCGTACATGAGCCTTGGTGTCCCTGGCTATGGGAATCACCTCCCCGGTTCCCCTCTTGCTCAGGCTTGAACACCTTGAGCCTCCTTCTCTGTTCCTTCAGGCTGTCCCTGCCGTTCCCGCCAGCCGGGTCTCCTGCTAGCCCGTGTCTGAGCGTGGCGTTGAGTGATTCCTCGGGTGTTTCCCGAGGACCCGCCTCATTTCGGGGGCTGCCAGGGTGTCTCCCTGCGGTCCTCTGCAGCCCACGTGTGGCTCCCCCTCACGGGCCCGCCTGCCTCTGCTCCATGTCCTTCTGGTTCCTTCCCTTCCTGACCAGCCTTTCTCTTTCCTTCTCGGATTCTCTCTTCTCCCCACCCGCGTCCACTGTGGCAGGTCTCGCCCGTGGGCTCTGTTCCGTGGCCCCTGTGTTGGACAGGTCCCTCTTCCTGTCTATAGCCCGGTGCCTGGGTGCTGCTGGCAGGGCCGCTCGTCTTAGATTTCTTATGACCCGAAGGTTGGGCAGTCGAGGGCTCTGCTGCTTTGTCCTGCACGTGACGTTGGATAAATTACACAGTCTCCCTAGGTCTCAGTTTCCTCGTCTCTAAAGGGGTTTCTAAAGTGAGTCGTGGGGGTCCACTGGCTAGTGCACAGAAAGCACGTTAGAGTCATGCCAGTGCGTGTTTCATAGATGTTAACTCTCATGACACTTCTGTCATTTGAAACCCCAAAACTTCTTTTTCGAGGGTGGGAAGGGCTTCCTGGGGCCGGGGACAGAGGACGCCCACCTGCAGAGGGACGTGTGGCCTGCAGGAGTGATAGGAGTCACGTGGCTTAGCTTGGAGGACTCTCTCCGGGAAGGATCCTGCTTTGGAGGCTGTTTTGGCCGTGATCTGTTTAGAGTGGTTAACGGGGATATGTCGCCCTGGGCTGCACGTGCGGCCACTCTGTGCTTGAGATGTGAGGTGAGTGAGGCTCCTGCCGAGGGCAACTGCTGGGCCACAGGTGCTCTGGGCTCACACCTGGTCTGGGCAGAGGGGGAGGGGAGGGCAGAGAGGGACCAGGAGGACAGTCAGCCAGGGTGGAGGAATGTTGCCGGGTATGGTGGCTTTTGAGTTTTTTTTAAGTAACAGCTTTGTTGTGATATCGTTCACACACACCACAGTCTACCCATTTATAGTACAATTCCATGGACTTGCGTACAGTCACAGGGTTGTGTAACCATCACCACTGTCGATTTTAGAACGTTCCATCACCCCAAAATAAACCGTGTCCCCATCAGCAGTCACTCCCCATCCCCTCCCCAGCTCCTGACAACCACGAAACCACTTTCTGTCTGTGGATCTGCCTGTTTTGGACATTTCACATCAATGGAATCAATCACACACTGTGTGTCCTTCTGTGTCTGCTTCTCTCACTGAGCATCGTGTGTTCACGGTCCATCCATGGCGTGGCTGTGTCAGGGCTTCACTCCTTTTCACGGCTGCGTCGTATTCCCCTACATGGGTGGGTTGGGTTGTGGGGTCTTGAGGCCCCCAGTGGGGCATTCATTTGGCCTTCAACCTGGGGATGGGGTGGCCGTAAATGAACTGGTGAGGTGCTCATGGCGACCCCTTGCTGGAGGCACAGAGCAGGTGGAGTTCTCCGGCAGGGCCCGTCTTGGCTCTGGATCTCAGGGGTGGAGTCAATGCTCCCCGCTTGGTGCTGGGGCATCCTGGGTGGGTTCTTTTGGTGGTTCCCTCTGTCAGAAGGGCCTCCTCAGTCCCTGTGCTTTCTCTCTCTTCCCAACCCACCCTCGGCCTTGGCATCAGGCCGAATGGCTTGTGGCAATAAAGTGTGTTCTTTGATGAGGGCAAGAGAGGTTGTGGTGATGAACTCTTGGTTGTCGTGTCCCGCCGTCCACCAGCGTCACTTCACGACAGCCTCTCCGTGAAGACCTTGGCATCAGGGCGCTTGGCACTGTAGAGGGGCTCCTCTGTGGCTGGGCAGTTCTGACTGTTACAGGGGGGCCAGTTTTTATTAGAGCACCTGAAGTTTTCTCGTCAGCCCACCTGAGGTCTTAGCTCCGTCCCCTGGAGCTGCACGGTACACTCCTGTCCTCCTGTGGAGACGTAAGCCCTTCCTGCAGAAGGACTGCTGCCCAGAGGGCGGGTCGTCCCGCGCCTGGTCCCGGCCCTGCTGCGGGTCAGCTCTGAGGCCCCAGGCGTGGCGGTCAGGTTCAGGCTCAGAACTAAAGCCGCTATCAAGTTGTGGAGGCGGCACGAGGTATCGAGAGGCAGCCCTGGGAGGAACAGCACACGGGCCACACGTGCGAGGGCGCCGTCTCTAGCGGCCGTGTTAACAAAGTCAGAAGCAGCAGGTGAGATAAATTTTCATGATAGGTTTTATTTAACCGAGTGTGACCGAGATGCTATCATTTCAACATGTAATTAAAAACATTATTAGGGAGCAATTTTGCTCTTGTGTGTGTACTAAGTCTTTGAGATCTGGTGTGTATTTTGCGCTCACAGCCCATCTCGGTCCAGGCAGCTGCCTTTCAAGTGCTGCCCAGCCCCAGCTGGCCCATGGCTGCCACTGTGACCCCCTTCTTTGTGGGGCTCCTTCCTCCTTGGTCACCGACCGGGTCCACAGAACGCAGCCTGCAGGGCTGTGTGTACACCTTGGGGGTCCCCACCCTGCAGTGAGGTCCAGCGGTCCCAGCTGCTCTGTGGTTCTGGCGGGCCTGCTCGCTGGGGTGGGTGTTCGTCAAAGGGCCTCCCTCTCCTCTCTCCCCTCCTCCAGCTGGACTCACGGCCCCGTAGCATCGCTAGGCCCCTTTCTGATTTTCCACGGCGACTCGAGGGGCTTGGGTGGTGATTCTTCTGTTGGAGTGCCTTTCCGTGACCGTTTGCTCCGGGCCACCTCTCGATGGTGCTGGGTGGCGTTGGGTGGGACTTGTTTGCCCCGTGGAGGTGGGGGCTGTGGGGGCTGCAGGTCTGCTGGGCGGGTGTTTCCAGATGCGTCTCTGCCCTCCACCAGCCTCTTGGATTGCTTGGCCCCTGCAGGTCAGAGTTGGTGCCAAGCAACGGGGACTTGGGCAGCTGGCCCTGCAAGGGGGGTGCCGTGGGGGTGGCCTCAGGAGCTGACCCCCGCTTCCTGATGAGTCACGGCTGGCTGTTCTCACCGCTGTCTATCCGAGCAGAAAGCATTCCCTGAGAGCCGGGATGACTCACAGGTGAGGGATGGAAAGGCCCCTGGAAGGCTGACTCAGCACCCCACTCCCCTGCGGAGACACGATCTGGAACAGCAGCAGCTGCCCCCCCTCTGTCCCCTTTTGCAGCGTGACATTCTTTTGGGGGCCACGTAAGTGCAGTTCTTAAAACTGGTGAAGCTCAAAAGCGGTGACTGGGTGAAGCTGACCTTTTCTGGGAGTGCCATGACAGCGTCCTCGCCCCTCAGCTCGGGAACCAGCGCACCCCCGGCGGGCGCACCCCGCATTGCCATAGTCGCCGTGTGGGCCTTACGTAATTGATTGAGATGTCTTCCCTGGCTGTCGCCTTCTCTCCCCGTGCTGCCTCCTGCCTCGGACAGCAGGCCCGGGGCCTTCTGATATCCATGGCTGTGTGGACGTGGGGGCTTGAGCCGGGGGTTGTCTCCACTGCGCAGGTCTCTCCAGTTGAGTCCCTGGTGTCTGAAGACCCAGCCAGCTGAGAGCAGAGGTCTGGGAGAAGCCCCAGGACAGACCGGAGGGCTTTCCAGCACAGGCGCGTCCCCATGGGTCCAGTATATGGATGAGGGAGCCACACACAGAGGTTAGGTGACCCGTCCGAGGTCCCGTTTCTAGAAGCAGCACAGTTGGATTCAAACCCCTATTGGTCCTGACCGCAAACCTCTACGCAGAAGGGCCACGCTAGGTGTGACGCTCTCCTGTCGCCGTCCTGAAGTTGCTGACCATTTTGGACAAGGAGCCCGTCTTTCCTCTTGCCCTGCCCCCACTAGTCTGCTTGTTGTCCTGCCATCTCGGCACGTCTGATCCACCACCTTCTGCCTGGTCCCACAGCAGGTGGCCCTGGTCTCCCAGCCTCTCAGCCCGTCTTCTTTTCCACTCCGTCCTGGGGCATGTGTGTGAGCCTCAGACCTGACCCTCACTCACCAGCCCGAGTCCCATCGGTAGCTGCCTCTGCCTCGGGTGGACTCCCAGCGTGTCTCTGCCTGCCCTGGGGACCTGCCTGCCCTCCAGGCTGATATCAAGGGGGGATCAACACCCCTCCCCTGCCCCAGCCGTCTTACAGTCGGACTTTGCTCTTCATTTATTTGGATGTGGCCTCTCTTTTTGGGTTTTTGCTTAGTTTGAACTGGTAAAGGTAAAGATAATTTATTATTATAAATACTTGAATTGGTCATATTAAGAATAAACCATAATTAATTAGTTTTGCGCCTACACAATGCGTTGAACCGTAAACTTAGACCGATGTGGCGCTCCTTGGTTTAAAGTCATCAAGAATGAGCATTTATTTTGTCACAGGGTCATGTCATAATATCTGTGAAAGGGAAGCTTCTGGATAAATCTAAGGTGATTATTAAAATGGCAGACTGACCATACTGAGTTTTGAGATGTTTAAATAGATTCAGGCGGCAGTATATTATGTTCCTTAACGTGGATGTTCGTGTTACACATTTTCCTTATTCGTCAGAGTGGAGGAATGTGACATTTTAGCTGGAGAAAGGTGCTGTAAAATTCGTGAGCTTCTCAATACATTCGAAAGACTCGAAGTACGCCGTGTTGGGGCCGACCGGGTGGCGCAAGCGGTTGAGTGCACGCGCTCCGCTGCGGTGGCCCGGGGTTCGCCGGTTCAGATCCCGGGCGCGCACCGAGGCACCGCTTGGCAAGCCATGCTGTGGTGGCGTCCCATATAAAGTGGAGGAAGATGGGCACGGATGTCAGCCCAGGGCCAGTCTTCCTCAGCAAAAAAAGAGGAGGATTGGCAGATGTTAGCTCAGGGCTGATCTTCCTCACAAAAGGAAAAAAAAAATAAGTACGCCGTGTTTATCTGCACAGTATTCCTGCCCCGGAAACAAGCAGCAGGAAGTGTTTCTGTTGGTGGCCAGGATGATCTTCGGGGAGGGGTGGCTCAGGATACGCCCGAGCCTCGCCCAGCAGAGCTGCAGTGGAGTGCGACACAAACCCTGACACGACTGCTTCTGGCTTGTCTGTGTTTCTGAAGCTTCTGTGTCTGAACTTCCAGGGCGGCTGTTTAGACTTCGCTTTCAAAGGATTTTAGACTGAGAGAGTTGCAAACATAGTCCAGAGAGTTCCTGTACACCCTCCCTCAGCTGCCCGCGGTACCAGGATGGAAACCAGGAATTCACACTGGGACAGCGTTACTGACGCAGCCACTCCAGCTCCCTTTCTGCCCCGGGGTCCAGTCCGCGGTCACCATGGCATTTAGTGGTCGTGTCCCCTTAGCTCCTCTAATCTGCGGCTGTCCCTCAGTCTTTAAGGAAAGGCGGACGTCTTTCCTGCCTGGACGCTTTGAAGAGAACTGCTCAGTCGTTTGCAGAGTGCCCTCGGTTTGGGTTTGCCCAGAGGCCTTCACGCTGAGCCTGAGGTTCTGTGTTCTCGGCAGGAGCCCCACAGGTGTGATGCTGTGTCCTCCGTGGTGCAGCCTTCTGGGAGGCCCGGTGTCCGTGCCTCTTATTGCTGATGGTGTTGACCTTGACCCCTGTGTAGGGCGGCGTCTGCTGAGTCCCTCCACTGTGAAATTCCCACTTTTCCCTCTTATCCTGGGAGAGAGACATGAGGCTGTCCAGGTGTCCCGATCCTCGAACTTTGGCCCACGAGTTTTAGCATCTGTCAGTGGCTCTCGCCTGCACCAGTTACCATAGCACTTGCCTAATGGTGCTTTCTGCTTCCCTGCTCCTCGTTCCTTCTCATTCACTGGGATTCTTCTGTGGGAAAACCTGCCTCTTCTCTCCACTTATTTACACTTTTTTTTGCCGGTGTGGACTCATGGGTGCGTACCTCATTCTCCGGGTCGTAGTCTGGCCTGTCACTGTCTGTCGCTCACGTCGTGCCAGTGTCGGCCTTTAGGAGCGCCTTCAGGCTGCCTCCTGCCCCGGCGTGCCTGTGTGCCTTCTGGGCACGTCCCTACTTTCTGGCACACAGGCTGTCCAGGCTCATCCTGCGTTTTCTCTGCCCCAGCTCTGGAATCAGCCGTTTCTCCACGGAGCCTGGTTCCTTTCCAGGGTGTCGTGGAGGAGGGAATCCGGGCAGACACATGCTCACGTAAACCTGGATTTTAGAAAAACACGCAATGAATGGTCTGCCTGCCCGGCCCTCCCGTTCCCGGGAGGGGCCGTCTCTCCTCGGGGATTCTTAGGAAGGGGGACTTCCTGGGGTGCGTGTCTTGTCGGCTGGGTGTGGGGGTACCTCCGAGAGCGTTCTGGCCCCTTAGTTCAGGGCTGGGTGTCCTCCCCGCCTGTCCCCCAGGTTCCGGGTCCAGCCTGCAAGAGCATGTTTAGTCAGTAACTGCTGGCCTGTGCTTCCAGCCGCCGTTGCTGGCGCTGTTTGTTGGCACCGGCTGAGACTCCATGTTCCGAGCTGCCCTTTCGGTTGGACTTCTGCTTTTCCACCTGTGCTCTCCTGCCTGCTCGTGGCCTGGAGGCCTGCTCCTTCTCGGCCTGGTTCCTTGTCACCTCCTCCCTCTCTCGGTCACACTGTACACTGGCTGCGTTTACCGCCTGCGTCCCGGGGGTCTTTGCCGTAGTCTGCTCGGGCTGCTGTCACGAAACACCACAGGCTGGGCAGCTTAAGCCACAGACATTTGCTTCTCCCAGTCCTGGAGGCTGGGAGCCCGCGGTCAGGGCCAGCAGGCTCGCTTCCTGGTGAGGACTCTCTTCCCCGCCTGCAGACGGCCGCCTTCTCCCCGAGTCCTCACCTGATGGAGAGAGAGAGCTCTGGGCTCTTCCTCTTCTTACGAGGACCCTAATCCCATCCTGGGGGCCCCACCCTCATGGCCTCATCCAACCCCAAGCACCTCCCGAGGCCCCACCTCCAAATACCGTCCCGTGGGGGTCTGGGCTTCAGCATAAGAATTGGGGGGACACAAACCTTCAGTCCGGAGCATCTCCCTGTGTCTTACCACCTGGCCCTCCATCAGCCTCAGGAGGGCTCCCCTGTTGGCATCTTTGTTCACTTTCCAGTTTTTGGAGTCTGTTTACTGGAGACCCAGCTCACTTGGCTGCCACGGCTCTCCCACCTGTGATGACCCTGGCGTTGACACAGTGCTCTCTACTTTGCATTGCTTTACGATGCTGCTTTCCTTCCTGCGGACCTCGGCTTTGGCCTGGCCCGTCCTCACGTGAGGTTGGCGGGGCTTGCTTCCGCCGCATTCCGGGAGCTCACGGGGCAGGCAGCATCTGGGGCTGTGACATCTGACTGTGGACGTGCAGCCTGCGATCTACCTGCTGCCCCTGCGTGAGATGCACTCATTCCGTGTCCCTCCTGAGTACTCAGGCCCCACAGGTGCCTGCCCACACTGGCCCTCCATCCTCACCACTACTCCCTGTTCCCCACTCCTGGTTAGGGCACTGCCCGAGTGGAATGCGGGCTTACACGACCAGGCTGAGCCCTCTGTGCTCACCCCGCCTGGCTTCTTAGCCTCTGGTTTTCCTCCTGGACTGAGAGTTTTATGGATGTTGGTTGATTTTGCACCATATCATTTCTCATTCCCTTCCAGCCAAATCCCTGCTGTCAGAGCCCTGCCATTGAAACAGACAGACAGACGACAGACCTCCTGCCATTCTGTCACCCTGCCTTTGATGTCTCGTCTCCACGGGTTGTCCTTCCCCACTTTTTTTTTGTGAGGAAGATTAGCCCTGAGCTAACCTCTGTTGCCAATCCTTCTCTTTTTGCTGAGGAAGATTCACCCTGGGCTAACATTCGTGCCCATCTTTCTCTACTTTATATGTGGGACGCCTGCCACAGCATGGCTTGATAAGCCGTGTGTAGGTCCATGCCTGGGACCCGAACCTTCAAACCCCAGGCCGCCAAAGCAGAGCGCACAAACTTAACGGCTACGCCACGGGACTCGCCCCTTTGCTTCTCCACTTTTTAAAACTCTGCCCACACATGGCATTTCCTGTCCGCAGTGATTCCCGTGTCACAGTCTCCATCCGCTTGTGCGTCCTCCCCGGCTGGGCTGGCCTGATGTGTCCATGTAGTGCCCGTGAGTGGGCCTCCTGCACAGCGCTGCTTGTGTGCCGGCCCATCCTGCATCTGCGTGGTCTGCACCAGGCACCCTTTCGTTCCTGCTTTGCCTTTGGGGACCGTGTGTGATGGAAGTGACCTAGTGCCCCCACCCAGTGCTCCAGAGTTGAGTGGAGTGCCCAGGAAAGAAGGCAGCGCCCAGAAGAGCGGGAAGGGGGCGCCCTCACTGCAGGATGTGCCCCCGGCAGCCTGCCAGGTAGTTGGGGAGGAAAAGGCGGGCATCGCGGGGCCAGAGGCCCAGAAGAGGCTCCTCCTTCTTCTCCTGGGTGTTAGGAGCAGTCGCTGTCCTCACGTCCCCAAGGGACCCGGGAGAGCATTCCTCCCCGCCTCCTAGTGTGGCCCTGGCCTAAGCAGAAGCCGGGGTTCTTGAAGTGGGGTTTCTGGGCTGGTAGCCTCCACATCACCTGGGAAATTGTTAGAAATGCAGGTTCCCGGGCCCCCAGACCTGCTGAATCTGAAATTTCATGGGTAGGCCCTGGGAATCTGTGCTCTGATGAGTGCTGCCGGGGATCTGATGCCTATCACGTGTGAAGACCCCTGTCTCAGAGCCCCCTTGGGTTCTGCCCTCCGGCTGTGCATGACCCCGACAGCAGAGGACGCTCCCTGGGCGTCACTGCCCTCGTTGTGCTGGGAATAAGGAGACTGGAGTTGTGGCGGATTCGCTGCAGTAGGCCGTCTGCGAGGTGCCCAGTGCGGGCCCTCCCCGAATACCCTGTTTATTCCTGGTTTCTTTCCTTGTCTCTGCGTCTGCCTCCCATCGTGCGCACCGGGCACAGACACTTCAGAAGGTGTGCGGACCTTCGGAAGCACAGGGGTGAGTGCTCAGAGCGGTGGGCTCGTGCCCTTGTGGAGGGCACCTCAGAGGCCCTCCTGTCCCGACGCCTCACGGGGGGATGAAGGGACTGCGGACGTGCCGGGCGACACACTGGCGGCAGAGCCAGAGCTGCGTCTCACCTGCCGGTACCTGACCGGGAGTGCGTGTCGTGGGTTCTTGTTCTCACGCTGAAGGAGGAAGCGGGCCCCTGCTGAGCATGACAGCTGGACTCCCCACACCCACCCTCTGCCTCTCTGTGTGCGGCCCCCCCAACGCAGTCTGTGCCTGGCGGTACTGAAGACTCGAGGGTTGGTGGCGTCTGGAAGAACCGAGCCGCAGGCCTCACACCCTCCCCTGAGCTGGCGAGGCGGGTGGTAGCGGAAGGGACAGAGTTTCGCCTCGTCTCTGGGCGTGACAACCACCTTCCCGGGCAGTGTGCGGTTTAGGATGGGCATAGCTGGACTTACTGTGGACATTTCCACGTGATCCCCGGTATGGAGGGGCTGGTGAACCCGTGTCCCCATCGCCCAGCTCTCCCAGTTAGCCCCCTTCCATGAAACAGATCTTTGTATGGGAGAAGCGCTCTCAGCTGCTTCTCTCGGATGCTCTGATGCAGTTAGTGAGAGGAGACCAACTCAGCAGACAGGAGCTCCTGCCGGGGGCTGCGCTGAGCTGGGAACGTGCGCCGCGCTGTTTCTGTGTGATGAGATGAGGGCTGGGTCACACACCCGGGGTCCAGGGCTCCCGAGA
The DNA here is from genome assembly GCF_020826845.1 of Diceros bicornis minor. Classification (NCBI taxonomy): domain Eukaryota; kingdom Metazoa; phylum Chordata; class Mammalia; order Perissodactyla; family Rhinocerotidae; genus Diceros; species Diceros bicornis. The sequence goes on from NW_026691553.1 coordinate 1,493,704, forward strand.
TAGAGGGAGAATGTGCGGGGGTGTCCCTGTGTGGTGAGATGAGGGCTGGGTCACACACCCGAGGTCCAGGGCTCCCGCGATAGAGGGGGAGTTTGTGGGGGTGTCCCTGTGTGGTGAGACGAGGGCTGGGTCACACACCTGGGGTCCAGGGCTCCCTCGATGGAGGAGGAGGAGGAGTGGGTGCGTGTGTGTCCCTGGGTAACAAGACAAGGGCTGCTCATAAATCCAGGCCTCCTCGGAGCTGTTCTCAATCCCACCTTTCCGGGTCGGCTTCTGGCGTCTCGCACCTCTCTTCTAAGGGCCTCTGGAGCACTGGGAAGAGGCCACGGCCGAGAAGTCATGAGAGTGTCTGAATGGTTGATGTGATCAGAGCATCTTCAGTTACGTCTCAGGACTGTGGGTGGAAATTGGCCGGTCCCTGAAAGGATCATTCTGAGGTCTCAGGAGGCGCAGTTGTAAACGTTTTTCTTCCTTTTTTTCTGGTTTTAAAGCTTGGGGAGGCTCAATTTCATCTCATCACAGATGAGACCTGATTCCAGGCCCCGTTGGCTCTCCAGGGCTGCCTGATTTGGCCTAGGGGCTGTGGCCTTGTGAGACAGCTGCGTGTCAGCCCCAGCCTGCCGGCTGTGTAGGCTCGCACACGTTCTCGAGGCTCCTTCAGCCCGTGTAAGATGAGTGTCACTGGAACTTGTGTCCCCGGGTTTCCGTGAGGACTGGGCAAGGGAGTGCGAGTCCAGCGCGTACCCACGCCCGCCCCGCAGTGATTGCTCCATGCTGTGGTCTGGGCTGTGCTGGCACGTGGCACAGACTCCGGGGAGCAGTGTCACAGGAGTGCACACCCTGTTTTGTAGCTTTACAGTGGTGACTTGAGTCAGAAACACTTGGTGAGGGGCATTTCCAGTGTCACTCTCAAGTCTTCCCATTACTGTAAAATTCATTCTCATGAGCAGCGCTCCCAGAGGAGTTCATCAGCCTTAACACGAAATCTGTACTGGTCATCTGTTGGTGCGTAACAAATTAACCCAGCATTTAGCAGCTGAAAACAGCACACATTTATTATCTCCCCCAGTTTCTGAGGGTCAGAAATCCAGGAGCAGACTAGCCGGGTGGTCTGGCTTGAGGTCTCCCATGAGGCTGCAGTCAACACAGAGGGCAGCCAGGGTGGCTTCATCCGAGGGCTCGGCTGGGGCTGGAGGATGGCTCCCTCTCGTGGCTGTTGGTGGGAGGGCCTCTCCATAGGGCTGCTCATGACTGGCAGCTGGCCTCCCCAGAGAGAGTGCTTCAGGAGGGAGAGTTGGTGGAGAGTTCCAGACTCACTGCCCTCAGCACCCCCGTGATTGCTTTGCTTCTCCCTGTCTGCTCTCCTGTGTGAGTTTGTCTTTTGTAGACCTCGAGACACAGCAGGACGTCTTCTCTGCTTTTGCAGGGTCAGTGGGCACAGGAGCCAAGGGAGCTCCTGTTGAGACCGTGGTTGTGGGTCTCGCTAGATGCTGTTGACCAGCAACAGTCGGTTAGTCGTGTGAGGGTGTCATAAACTCAGTGTTTTCCTGCTGAGCTGGGGGTGCTTTTAATGGTAGGTGACATTTACTCCTGTGGATTTTTGTTGTTCTTAAGAGCTTTTTTGAGGTATAATTCACAGACCATACAACCCATCCATTTTGAGTGTGCAATTCACTGGTTCGTAGTGTAGTCACAGAGTTGTACAACCATCACCTCTGTCTAGTTCTAGAACATTCTATCACCCCAAGAGAAACCATGCTCTCCTTAGCAGTCACTCCCTATCCCTCAGCCCCTGACAACCACGAACCCACTTTCTGTCTGTGGATGTGCCTGGTCTGGACATTTCACATCAATGGAATCACACACCGTGTGTCCTTCTGTGTCTGGTGCTCTCACTGAGCGTCGTGTGTTCAAGGTCCATCCACGGTGTGGGTGTGTCAGGGCTTCATTCCTTTTCATGGCCGAATAATATTCTAGTGTGTGGATGCACTATATTTTACGTATCCTTTCATCTGTTGATGGATATTTGGGTTGTTTGCACTTTTTGGCTGCTGTGAATCATGCTGCTGTAAACATTCACATACAGGTTTCTGTGTGGATGTACATTCTTGTTTCTTTTGGGTTGGCATCTAGGAGTGGAATTGCTGGGTCGTATGGAAATTGTTTATCCATTTGAGGAACTGCCAGACTGCTTTCCAAAGTGCCCGCACCATTTTGCATCCCCACCAGGCGGGTGGGAAGCTACCCATTTCTCCACAGCCTCCCTGACACTTGTTATCGTCCCTCGTCTTGATTCTCGCCCTCCCGGTGGTTTCGCTTTGTATTCCTTCATGGCTTCGGAGGTTGAGTGTCTTTGCATATCCTTATTGGCCATTGGAATGTCGTCTTTGTAACAATGTCAATTCAGTTCTTTTGCCCATTTTTAAATGGGCTTATTTGTTTTTTTATTACCGAGTTGTTAGAGTTCTTTATGTATAATAGATACAGATCTTTTTCCAGATGGATGATTTACAAAGCTTTTCTCTCCTTCTGTGGTTTGTCTTTTCACTATCTTGATGATCTTTTTTTTTGTGTGTGTGAGGAAGATCAGCCCTGAGCTAACTTGATGATGTTCTTTGAAGCATAAAAGTGTTTAACGTTGATAAGTCCAGCTTACCTGCTTTTTCTCCCCTGAGGTTTGAAGGGATTACTCTGGGGGTGGGCATGTGCCAGCCAGGCAGGGACTCTGATCGTTCTCCTCTCCTCCCTCCATGCTCCTCTCCAAGGCAGTGGACGCTGCGGCGTCTCGTGGACCTGCTTCCCAGCTGGGTTCCCAGCCTCACAGGAGCTGTGGCACGTGGGGCAAGTTAGCGCTGGGTGTCTTCATCTGCAAAATGGGCTGGTGCTCGGGAGGACCGCTGGCCGTGTATGTGGAGCTCAGTGATGTATCACATTACCCCCCATGTGTCATCCACTCTCCTGAGCACCATGGATGCCACCCACTGCTGTTGCCATCGGACCTTACACCTCCCTGGTGCCTGGATGGCGGGTGTGGACTTAGAGAGTCCAGGGCTGAGCTGACAGGCCAGCTTGGTGATGGGCCCGGAGGCTGCAGGTGTGGCATGTACACTGGGGTAGTTTTGACATCCTGAACTCGGCACCTCCAGGAGACCTGCGTGGAAGGATGGTGCTGTGGGGCAGGGCATATTGGTATTTACTGGTTTGACCTCCTGGACAAGCGGTCCAATCAGCAGGAGTTGTGGTTTCTTTCTTGTTCACAAATACTGTGGTTGTCACCACACTGTGTCTTCGTTTTCAGGGTAAATTTGCTGAAGTGACCGGGAAGCCCCCGTGAGGAGTTGGCGGGGCCTCTGAAGGTGGCGTGTGGGTTCCTCTGGTGCTCGGGTCAGAGGAGCCCAGGCTTCGATGAGCCTGCAGGTGTGCAGACGTGGCTGTGATGAGCAGATGAGCGTTTCCTTGTGGGGGTCTGCCGGCTCCCCATCCTGACCACCTCTGGTGGGCGCTGTTACGTTAGCCAGACGACCCCCCAGTGACTTGGAGGAATTGGGTGTTCCTGCTGACTTGGGACCTGGAGAGGGTCGTGCAGGCTGGAACGGTCCGTGGGCAAAGTCCGGGCCCTGTGTCAGAGGCCCAGGGTCTCTGCTGCCTCCGTGTCCCCTCCCAGAAGCCAGGGGCCGTTCGTGCTGGGCTGGGGGACTTTTGTGCCCGCTGGCTGTGCAGCCCCCTCTCCTTTTTGCTGCTTCCTGTTTTTCCTTTTGGACCTTTTGAAGTTGGGCTAACGCTGCCCCCCTCGCCCAGCAGCGCTGCCCCCAGCGCCTTCTGACATTTACCTCGGGGTGTTGGGGCCACTGGCCCCCGTCAGCGGCCCTGCCCTGAGCAGGCCGTGCCGGCGCTGCGGGTCGGGGTCCCCTGCTTGGGAACCGCTGGCTTGCGTCTGCTCCCTCTTGCCCTGACCTTGTCCAAATAACAGGGGTTCCAGTAATAGTTGGTGCTTGATCCTGAGTAAATTGGAAGATATTACTAAGAACACTAAAAGGTTGGTTTTTCCTTTGCCTTAAAAAATAAGGCTTAGCACAAAAGGCCACATACCGTGTGATTCCATTTATATGAAATGTCCAGAACAGGCAAATCCACAAACAGAAAGTGGGTTAGTGGTTGCCAGGGACTGGGAGGGGGGTGATGGGGAGTGACTGCTCAGGGGGTCTGGGTTTCCTTCTGGGGTGATGAGAATGTTCTGGAATTAGTGCTGTGGTTGCACAACTCTGCTCAAAACCACTGAATTGTGTACTTGAGACAGGTGAGCTCCATTCTGTGTGAAGTTTATCTCAACAGGGCTGTTATTAAGGAAATAAGGCCTAGGACTCCAGGGTATTTGAAGAGTTGTTTTGATGCTGTTACAGACTGCTGGAATGTTGGGGGCACTGTTCTAGGACCCCGGTGGCATTCTCACCCGGGCCCCAGGCATCTGCTCTTGGTCACTGTCCTGTTGTGGAGCAGTGGACATGGTGGCCTGGGCTGAGGGGCGTAGTCACTGTGACACAGTGGCCGTTGGCGTCTCTGGGCTTGAATGGCTTGCTTCTGGCCCCAAGCCCATCCTCTTCACTGAGCCGCCCTGCTCTCACCTGGTGCAGAAGGCACCTTTGAGAAGGACCAAGTCAGACAGAGGCCGCCAGCTGCCCTGATCCTGCTTTCCGTGAGGTCTTGGGCTGGCTGGCTGCTGAGACCCTGGCGAAGGGCCTGGAGCGACCCCTGAGCTTCCTCTTTGAGGAAGAAGCCGGGGCGAGCCTGGTGAGCGCCCCGCGTGATTGGTGGAGGCGGGAGGTGTCTGCATCTGAGCGGCAGGACCACCACACGCCTCTCCAGGTGGTTGTGTTACTGGTGTTTCCCCATTTTACAGATGGGGAAGGGGAAATGGAGGCCCGAGAGGTTCAGTAACTCACAGCCAGGCCTGTGGCCTCCAGGCTGCGGGAGCACCTGGGAGGGGTCCTCGTGGGCACTGGCGGGGGGTGGGTGAGGAGTCAGCAGAGGCGGTGGGTTGGGCTGGGGAGAGGAGGGGCGGGGGGCGTAGACAGGCCCCTTCCCTGCTGCCTGCTGGGGAGGGAGCACGCCGCAGGAACAGGCCCCCCAAGGCCAGTACGTCCTCCGTGGGCGGGGGTCCTGGGACAGCACCCCAGTGCCATGGGAGGGTCTCTGGTAGGCTCTGCCTGGTGGGGAGTGGGAAAGGAAGAGATGGGAAGGCCCAGGGCTGCAGCGCCCGCCTCCTCTGGTCCCTGCGCCCGAGATCGCCAACCTGCCATCACTGGGGGGTGGAGGGACCACGCGACCTCTCTAAACCCTGTCCCTTTCTCTTTCAGGACAAACACCACGATGCTGCTCATGAAATCATCGAGACCATCCGGTGAGTGTGGTGCCTGCTGGGGGGTGCCCGGCCAGGGTAGGAGGGGGATTCTCGGGGCGGGCCTAGGAGTGGGGCCTTGAGGGGGCCTACCCTTCCCGAGTTCCCAGCAGCCCCCAGCCTGAGGGCTCTTGCGCAGGAGCCTGACGATCTGGGGACCCCCCAGCCTGTGCTCTCTAAGGGGCCTCGGGCTTGTGGTCTCCGTTCCTCTCTTGTAATCCGCATCAGCATCCCCAGAAGACTGGAGAAGCTGGTAACAGCCTGGTCAGAGGAGTCTGGGTCGTCCGAGCCTGATTCTGGACAGGTCTCAGTGCTTCTCGGAGTTTTGGCTTCCCGTGGAAGGGAGTGGAACCCTGGGCCCAGGGTCTCAAGGGACCCCTCCCCGCTTCCTCATCACCTGGCTCCACTCTCTTCCCTGTTGGCTTTGGTGCTGGTTCAGCACCCCCTGGGCCTTGGGTGACAGAGCTCCCCCTCGGCGCCTGTCTGCCGCCCGTTCTGTGAGCGTGCAGAGAAGAGTGCAGAGCCTGTGGGCTGGCGACCTTGACGGGAACCAGGAGGAGGACCACCCGCCATTGTTTTCTTGTGGGCTTTCTGCCCATGCTGGACTCGAGGGTCTGGAACGACCACAGAGTGCCCACAGTGGCCGATGTGTGGAATTCTGCCCGCTTCTCGGCTCTAGATCTTCCATGGTTGGAAACCCATCCTTCAGCACCTTCCGGAAAGCCGTGTGTGTGTGTGTGTCCCTTAAAATCCTTCATTGTGTCGCCACCTCCTGGGCCACGTGCCGTGACAGCCTCGCTGATCTGCCCCGGCCGGTGGCAGGGCCGGGCTTGTGATACCTTCTGCAAGAGGCAGGGCAGGGGCCCTGGCCGTGATGTGAGTCCTGGTCCTGCCGCCTGGTAGCGGTGACCTTACCCGGGGGTCTCTGAGCTTGTGGTTCACTCTTGGGGCTGAGCAGTGCCTCCGTGCAAGATCATTTTGAGGACCGAGTGACATAATTTGTGTGAATCTCGAAGGGTGGGCCTGAAACCAGTCAGCAGTGTTGTGGGTTGGCTTACTTCGATTGATTATTTTTAAAGAAGGCTGCTGGTTGGGAAGTGGGAGTGTCGTGGTTAAGAAGGAGGGCTCTGCGTCTACCGCCTGGGTTTGCATCCACCCAGCGGAGTGTGTGTGTGCTCCACAGGGTGGGCGGCCTCCCCCCCATTTCTCGTCTGCACAGTGGGGTGCCTCTTCTGCAGTGCGGGGCGTCAGGACCAGTGTTGCAGCCGGTGAGCCAGCCCTTTATTTGGAATCTCCAGTTGGCCAGGGCCTCTCCCGGGCTGGCAGTGGCTGCCAATCCATGGGCCTGATCCTCATCTTCTGGGTCTCAGAACAGCTTCTCCTTCTTCTCTCTTGGCCCCGAGGATGAGTTCTGTTCATTGGCAGAGCTGGTCAGTTCCCTCATTTAGTTCTGTCTGTCGTCTCACTTCCTATAACGGAGAATTTCCGGCATATACGGAGGTGGATGGAGGGTGGAACGAGCCCACGTACCCCTCGTCCAGCCTGACAGTTACCAGCTTGTGGCCGCTCCGTTTCATCTGTGCCTCCATCCACTTTCCCCTTTCACGTGTTAGTGTTTTTCACAGATGCGGTTGAGGTAGAACTGAAGGACGAGGGACGGCACATATGTAAAGTGCACAGTGTGAGCGGTGCGGGTGTCCGCACAAACACGCAAGGCAGGCACGGTGACAGCACCTCCATCGCCCGTCCTTTCCTCTGTCTCTCGAGTCCATCTCTCTCCACTCCTGTCCCCGGGTGGCCCCTGGTCTGCTGTCTGCTGCTGTGGTGACTGCATTTTCTGGAATTTTCCTTCACTGATTTCCTTCACTCAGCGCAGGTTTTGCGATTCTCCCTGTGGAGTGGGTCAGTGGTGTTCCTTCTTGCTGCCCAGGCGTGTTCCGACGTGGGACAGACCACCGTTTGTTCATCGTGCACCAGCTGATGGATGCGTCTGGGTGGTTTTCGACTTTGGCGGTGATAAAATGAGGCTGTTATAAACACTCACCAGGGGGTTTTGTGTGGACATGTCTTGGTTTCTGTTGGGTAAATACCCAGGACGGGACTACCGGGTTGTGTGGCAACTTACTGTAAGAGGAACTGCCACGCTGTTTGCCAAGGGGCTGCCCGTGCTGCGCCCCCGCGGCGGGGCAGGAGCAGGAGCGTCTGAGCTCCCGTCTGTGCGACAGGTGATGTTGACAGGCTTGGGCTGGTTTTTTCCTGTTCTATTTTGAGCCGTGTGGTGGCGTCTCATTGTGGTTTGAATGTGCATTTTCCTCGTGACTAATGGTTTCATCATCTTTTGCCTGTTTTAAAAATCGGTTGTTTGTTTTTGAGTTGTGAGCATTCTCTATATAGTCCCATTACCACTCCTTTGTCAGGTGTGTGTTTTGGAAATGTCTTCTCCAGTCCGTGGCTTCGTGTTCTTCTCAGTGGCTTTTGAGGAGAAGATGTTTTAAATTTTGACAAAAGTCCAACTTATTAACTTTTTTCTTTCATAGTTTGTGTTTTTTTGCATCCTAAGAAATATTTGCCTAGCCCGAAGTCACAAAGGTTTTCTCCTGTGTTTTCTTAGAAGTGTTATACTTAAGGTTTTACATTTACGTCCTTTCATCCATCTTGAGTAAATCTTTACATATGGTGCAAGGTAAGGGTTGAAGTTCACTGTTCTGCATATGGATGTCCGGTGGTTCCAGCACCGTTTGTTGCTGAGACTGTCCCTTCTCTATGGAATTTCCTTGTCACCTCTGTCAAAGGTCAACTGACAGCGTACAAAGGTCAACTGACAGCGTATGAGTTGGTCTGTTTGTGGCCTCTGTTCTGGTCCACTGGTCCGTGTCTCTGACCTTTGGCCAACACAAAGCCTGGGCTGCTGTAGCCTTGTGGTAAGCTTTGGAACCGGGCAGAGTATGTCCTCCACCTTTGTTTTTCTTTTTAAATACTGCTTTGGTTATTCTACTTCCTTTGCATCTCCATAAAAATTTTGGAATCAGCTTGTTGGCTTTTGCATAATTTGTGAGGGATTGCATTGACTCGATGGGTCATTTTGGAGAGATTTGCCCTCAGCATTGAGTCTTCCAGTCCATGAACATGGTACACCTTTCCACTTACTTAGGTCTTTCAGTGTTTCTCTCAGCAACACTCTGTAGCTTCAGTGGCGGTCTTGGACACCTTTTGTTACATCCGTTCCTAGACAGTTAATGCGTCTGGTGCTGCTGTGAATGGGATTGTGTGTTAAATCTTATTTTCCAATTGCCTGCTGCTCGTAAACACACACATAGTTGACTTTTGCATATTAATCTTGACCTTGTGCTAGACTCACGGATTCCAGTAGGAGTTTTGTAGATCTCCTGGGCCTCCCCGTGGAAATAATTGTATCATCTGTAGGTAGGGGCAGTTTCACTTCTTTCTTTCCAGTCTTCCTGATTCTATTTCTTCTTCTTGATCTTATTGAATGGCTAGGACCTTCCCTACAACTTTGTGTAGAGGTGGTGACAGGTGGCATTCAGTCTTTTGCCGTTGCGATGGTGTTAGCTGTCCCTTCTTCACAGGTGCCCTGTGCCAGTTTGAGGAAATTCCCTCCTGTTCCTGATGTTATTTTTCCTAGGCGTGACATTGGCATTGTACTTATAAGTCCTTAACTTTTATGGATGAACACTGAAATATTCGTGGATGAAGTAATGTAATGTCTGTGGTCTGCTCCTGAGTAGTAAGGAATGGGTGCAGAAAAAGGATTCGACCAAAAAGTGTCCATTCATGGTAAGAGCTGTCAGCACGGCGAGAGGCACAGGGCCTCCATGTGTGACACTAACCTTGGTCACCTGGTTAACGTGGTGTCTGCCAGCTTTCTCCAATGTAAAGTTACTGTTTTCCCCTTTTAATTAGTAAATATCTTGAGGAGATACTTGGAGACAATGCGAATATCCTGTTTCTCCTCGGGCTTGTGCCTGCTGATTTTAGCATCCAGGGGTGGGTCTGACCTGCAGCAGCCAGTTCCTGGGCGTTTGTTCTAAAGGAGGTTTTCTGTTTCCCTCGTTCTGCACACGTTCGTTAGTGGAACTCTGCTGTAAGGGGAGTGGGTCCTTCACAGGTGTCTATTTCATTCCCTGGGTTATAGCCCACCACCTCTGTTATTTGTCTTGACGCTCAGGTGTTCCCCTGCTGGCTCAGGGGACTCTCAGTCTGTCCCGAGTCGACTTGTCCCTGCCCGCTCTGAGCACTCGCTCACTTTCTGGAACCACACGATGCTCCCGAGTCATCTGGACTTCCCCACGTCCCAGTCTTAGGATGAGCCACTTCTGCAGGGAGCCCGGGTTTCTGTTACTGGAGGACGGTTTTTGCTGTTTCTTGGGGTTGGGTTGTTTGTCTGCTCCTTACTGAGTTGTGAGAATTCTTGACATATTCTGGCAGTGAGTGCCTGGTGAGATACTGTCCTGTGCGCGGTGTAGCTGATTGTGGTTTTAACGGCATCTTGATGAGTGGAAGTTTTCAACTTATCAGTTCATTCCTGGATGGTTAGCCGTCTGGGTCCTGTCCAGGAAACCTTGGCCTGCCCGAGTCACAAGCATATTCTCTTGTTTTCTCCAAGAAGCTTTGTGGTTTTAGCTTTTACGTTCAGGCTTAAGATCAATTGTGAGTTAATTTTTGTTTATGTCAAATGGGGGTTTGCGTTTACGGGGGTTAAGATTCATTTTTTTCCAGACGATAGTCAGTTGTTCTGTGTCGTTTGTTGAAGTCTTTTTTCCCTCATCTTGCCTTGGTGCTTTTGTGAACAGTCAGTTGTTGAAATGTTGGTCTCTCTGGGGTCTGTGTTCTGTACTGTTTGTCTGTTTGTTTATCTCTACGCCAATACCACACCCTCCTGGTTACTGTACGTTACTGTACGTTTACAGTAAGTCTCAAAATAAGGTACTGTAAATCTCCCAATAGTGTCTTTTTAAGGGTTATTTTTGGGTTCTAGGTTCTCTGCCTTTTATGTCAGTTTTAGAATCAGCTTGTCTGTTTCTCCAAAAAAGCTTACTGGGCTTTTCACAGGAATTACTTTGAGTTTGCAGTTCGGTTTGAGGAGAGGGTTTAAGAACGTTGAGTCTTCTATTCTGTGAGCATAGTATATTTCTTTCTTTCTTTATGTTGTCTTCTTTTTTTGTGGTGAGAAAGAGTTGCCCTGAGCTAACATCCCTTGCCAATCTTCCCCTTTTCTTTTTGCTGAGGAAGATTGTCCCTGAGCTGACATCTGTGCCCATCTTCCCCTCTTTTGTGTATGGGTCACCTCCACAGCATGGCTGATGAGTGGAGTAGGCCCGCACCCAGGATCCGAACCTGTGAACCGGGGCCACCAAAGTGGAGCGTGTGGAACTTGAACCACTTGGCAACGCAGCCAGCCCTTTATGTTGTCTTTAATATAAATTAATCTTTAACTAATTAAATATAATATAAAAAAATATTTAATTTTTTTCAGCAATGTTTTATAGTTTTCAACACACACATCTTTCACTAGAATTATCCCTGAATATTTATGTTTTAATACTATTTTAAGTGGTGTTTAAAAAATTTCTTCTTTGAATTCTTTGTTGCTGATCTATATACATACAGTAATTTTTGCATGTTGATCTTGTGTCCTGCGACCTTGGTGAATTCACGTAGGTTCTGGTATCTTCTCTGTAAATTCCTTAGGGTAGTCTGTGTGTTGAATTGTGTGTCTGCCAATAGAGACACTTTGCTTCATCCCGTCCAGTCTTTATGCTGTTCCTGCGTTTTCCTTGCCCCGTGGCACCGGCTGGGACCTCGAGCACAGTGTTGAAGGAAAGTGGTGACCGAAGGTGTCCCCACCTGTTCCTCCCTTCGGGGAGTGCTCGATCTCGAGCCACCAGTTTGGTGTTGGCTGCAGGGCTCCTACTTCTCTCCCATTGAGTCTCCTGACGCAAACCACAGTGACTTCACCGTTGAGCAGCGCTTGCCGGGGGTAGAGGTGCTGGCTCTGAGCGTGAAGGTAGAGTGAGTTCCCGTGCGTCACGGGACAGGGACTCCAGGGGCCCTTGGGTCTGAGGGAGCAGGAGGGGGATGACGCCTGGAGGCGGGCACTGCCCAGCCGGCCCTGGTGACTGTGAGTTTGGACGGGTCTCTCGAGGAGGGGACCCAGACCTCTGGGGGGGACACTGGGGTCTGTGTGTGTGTGTTTGGGGGTGACCGGGTGGGAGGGCACAATGACTTTGTCTTTACCAAGCTTTGTCTTTCTCTGGTTTTGGAGTCAGGGTAGCGTGGGCCTCGTAAAACTGAGAAGGTTAGTGTAATGTCTTCTCAGATGTTTGGTAGAATTCACCCGTGAAGCCTTCTGGGCCTCGAGTTTTCTCTGTGGACAGGGATATGACGAGGAAATCAAGTTCTTTAATAGGTACAGAGCTCTCCAGGTGTTTGTTCCATCTTGTGTCAGTCTTCTGAGGAATGAATTCATTCATTTCATCTAAGCTGTTGGATTTATTGGCATACCATTTTTTCATGATACCTTTTCTTTGTGGTATCTAAGTGATAACTCCCCTCTCGTGATGTTTTCCACCATCGTGTCAGGATCCAGTAAGGTTACACTTTGGGATTGGTAGACATAGTTTTCTGTCTCTTTCCATCTGTAGGTTCCCCTCCTTTTCTCTTGCAGTGTGTTTGTTGAAGAAGCCCCGTTGTTGGTCTTGGAATTAGTTAATTCTTCAAATAGTAGTTCCCTTTCATTTCAGGTCGATAGGTCGCCGTTCCAGCTCTCTCATTTGAGCTGACTGGTTTCCTAGATCCTGTAACGTGTAAACCCATTTTGCTCCCAGTAGCCAACATTGTTTGAACTTGAAGCTGCGTAAAATCCGTGTATTTCACAACTGCATCGTAAACTTGACAGCATTTGTTTTGAAGTAATGCCTCCCTTCTCTCTTTCATGTTTTGAGTTGAGTAATGAAGATGTCTTGTTCTACATTTGGGAGTAAACAGTGTTTAGGAAAGTTGGGAGTGAAAAATAGAGCGTTAATAATAATCCTCATTGTTGTCTCTGCTTTTGTCTTTCAGATGGGTCTGTGAAGAAATCCCAGATCTCAAGCTCGCTATGGAGAATTACGTTTTAATAGACTACGATACCAAAAGGTGAGTGGGATCCTGCGTGAGCTGCTTCTCCACTGGGGACAGGCTCCGCGCTTTGTGGGACGCAGCCTATAATTAGTTCTTCTTCGATGGTGTAAGCTGATCTGAAATTTCCTTTTAGAGTTGGCTGTAGCCTCCACGAAGTTATTTTGGTAGGAAATGTTTATCAAATATTGGCAGAGGCTGTCAGAGTGAGGACATAATTGGAAACGCCACACTGCGGAAACTGGAATTGGAGTGTGTGAAATTACCTCGAGTTAGTAGTCGCTGTTTGCGCAGCAGAAGACTGCTAGCGGCCAGCGTTCCTGCCGGGGAGCCGTGCCGCCGGCCTGGCCTGCGCAGTCTCGGGCCCTGGCCAGCCGTGGGTGAGGCCTGGGTTGTGTTTGCTCAGTAACTGTGTGCCCAGCCCCTTGGCTGCTTCTGGCAGTTGCCTGCAGGCACATCCTGGATCTCAGAGGAGAGTCCTGTGGGTGGAGAAGGGCGAGGCCATCTCTGGAATGCCTGCCTGGAATTCTTTGTTTTTCTGTGAGAAGGAAGGACGACATTCCACACTCATGCCTGTTTTAGCTCTTGGCAGGCTTGAAATCCGCACAGCAGTCTTCCCTGAGGGATTGTGTCGTCCGTGGGCGGAGGTAGCTCGCTCTTGACAGAGGACACAGCTCAGAGGGCCCTGCAGCCCCCACACAGGGCCCGGCACCCAGGCCTTCTTGACTGGATCTCCGAGGTCACTTTGGTGTTGGGAGGACTGCTTGGGCTGTGGCTCAGCATTTCCGGCCTCCTCAGCCCCTGATCCTGTTCCCCTCACCTGAATACTCAATACACACTCCACTTAATGACCGGCACCCAGTGTTTTAAAACCTCTCTACTTAATAACTGGCACCCGGGGTTTTAAAAAGAAGGGACCCGTGCTCAGGCCTCGTCTGGAGCAGCGGGACCCCTGGAGAATCAGGTGGCCCCACGGTGTAGGTGGCTCGGGTGCGTCGTCAGCACTGACCCGCTCTGAGGACCCGACGTGGGCCCTCTTGCCCAGGGTGGGGGTGTGCGTGGGTGCTGACCCCTGGGCATGAGTCCCGTGGCCAGTGAAGCCACACCTTGATAATAATTGATTGCTGCATGTCTGGCCGGAGCAGCCAGAGTTTGTGAAGACACTTTTCCTATAAGATGCTTGCAGGTGGGTGTTTGATGCTCTTCCCTCCATGTTCAGTCGGCTTAGAAAAGACTGGAAGGATGTCAGGAGCTGGAGAGGGCAGTGACAGGCCAGTCTGATGGCGTCCCCCAGAGGGACCCGTGCGAGCTTGGGGTCAGGCGCGTGCTGGGGCATCCTTGTTTCTCTCTTAAGCCAGATGACAGCAGAGCCAGCCCAGAGGGCCGAGCTCGGTCTGTCTGGCCGGGGTGCGGGGACAGGCAGACACGGCCGGGTTCCCCGAGCTTCCACGTTTGCTCCTCCTTCCAGGAGGGAGTCTCTTCCAGGGGCCTTCAGAGGCTGTGAGCGGGTCACAGTTGTCAAGGTCAAAAGAGAGATGTCAAAGTTGGAATACAAGGAAATAAAATTGCAAAACACTGCAGTTGGTTTTCTCCCCGAGGACTGCGTAAGGAAATGTGAGCCAGAGATCCTGGAGGCCTGTCATTCAGTTCCTCCTTTCATTTTGCAAATTAGGAGACCGGCCGAGAGGGAGGGCGTATTGCTCAGACGCGGGACTCGGGTGTTGAGAGCACTGGCCCTGTGGCCTTGGAGCCGCAGGCCGGGCCCTTTGTTCCCTGGACCCTGCCTGGCCTGGCGCCTCGCTGGGGAGACGGGCTGGAGCCCCTGCACCCCCTTGTCACCTCCTGGGGGTTTCCGATGTCCTCGAGTTGGCGCTCTCTGAAGCTGTGGGGTTCTCGCATGTTTCCCCTTGCTGTCCTTCGTTCTCTGTGAGCAGTCTTCAGGCTTCCGTGGTGTCTGCTCCCTCCTGTTCTCGAACTCTCTAGCTTTTTCAGCTGCAGCTGCCGTTCAAGGGAGTCGTGAACTTGTCACGTGGGGGCTGGTCTCAGTTGAATGCCTTTACTTCTGTTAGAGAGGGAAAGTGTACCTAAGCTCTCCGAGTGGATCCAGGGCCGAGGATGAGGGGCAGGCGGACGCAGAGGGGCAGTTGGAGAGAGAGCGGGGTGGTGGGTTTGGGGGTCTGGGGACCCCGTGAAGTGGCCATCGCTCCCCACATCCCTGTGTGTGAAGGATCCCATCAGCGTCTCCCAGGCTCCTGGTGTGTCCCTCAGGGAGGAAACGTCCTTGCTGCTGTGCGTGTAGGTGGCGTAGAAAGAGCCGCCAAGTGATGCCCCCTTCCATACAGCACAGACACTTAGTGCAGGGTCTCCCCCTTGGCACTGTGGACATCGGGGCCGGGTCACGCTCTGGGGGGCCATCCTGGGCGCTGTGAGGGGTTGAGCAGCATCCCTGGCCCCCACCCATTGATGCCAGGAGCGCCCCCAGTCATGACAACCACAGATGTCCCCAGACATCGCCCAGTGTCCCCTGGCAGGGCAAAATCACCCCCAGGTGACACCCCCTGAGTGAGGGCATTCCACTGAAAAGGAATACCTACAATAAAAATGACCATGTTCCGGAGAATCTAGTCTCATTAGAAACTCCCAACAGGGGCCAGCTCCGTGGCTTAATGGTTAGGTGCGCACGCTCCGCTGCTGGCGGCCCGGGTTCGGGTCCCGGGCGCGCACCGACGCACCGCTTCTCCGGCCATGCTGAGGCCACGTCCCACATACAGCAACTAGAAGGATGTGCAGCTGTGACATACAACTATCTACTGGGGCTTTGGGGGAAAAAAATAAATAAATAAAGTTAAAAAAAAAATTAAAAAAAAAGAAACTCCTAACAGTTCTCCTCAGGTATCTAACACACGCTGCTCATATCTTTGAGAGTGTAGGAAACTTCTAAAGTTTTAGTAAACAGAGTAATGCCCACGTGAAAGGGGGTGCTGCCCCCACTTTCTGCAGAGTCAGGGTGTCGGGCGTCGTCCTCCTCCACGGTCCAGCAGAGCCAGGGAGCCCTTTCCGCCCGCGGGTAGCCCTCAGCGCCCCGCTGCCCCCCGCCTGTCTGAGTGAGGGCTGAGGGCGGGAGGCCGTCCCCCCCAGAGAAGCGCTGTGGGAATGGCTGCTCGAGGCCTGTCCTCACCCAGTGCCTGCTGGGCACCCCTTGGCCTCGGGTGTGAGCTGTGAGCCCTCGAGGCACAGGGTACAACCTCGTAGCGAAGCGCTGCCTCAGCCCAGCCTGTGCCCATGCGTGGTTCTCCTCGGTGCCCTGTGACCTCTGCCCTCCCACCGGCTGCTGTCCCCTCCGTGAGGCCTGCGAGGCCGTGTGGCCTCTTCTGAGCTTGGCAGTGACTGGCGCCTCTCCCTTGCCTTTTTCAGCTTCGAAAGCATGCAGAGGCTCTGTGACAAGTACAACCGGGCCATCGACAGCATCCATCAGCTGGTAGGTGGCCTCCACCCTCCTTCAGGCCCGTCTCCTCATCCAGGGACCCCGTGCTGTGGCTTGTGACCCTGCTGCCCATCATGTCACCTGGGCTGTTTTAACACCATGCCTCTCGACTCCTCCAGAGCGCCCTGGAGTGCCGGGCTGTTAGAGCCCCCAGGGGGTTCGTGTGTGCGGCGTCCGGGAGCTGCTGCTGGGACCGGGCGGGGTGGGGGTGCGTCCTCAGCAGGTCCGTCCCGTGTGATTGTCCTGTGTCCGTGTCACCCCCCCCAACCGTGTGCACTGTGAGTTTGCCTTCTGGGGGCTTCTGACCTTCAGCCAGCCCCCCTGTGAGGGTCCTCCAGCTGGCCCCCTTAGGGTGTTCTGGTCAGGGGCGGCCTGGGCTCTGCCTTCACCCCTCTCCCGCCCTGCTGGCGCCTTAGGAGGCCTTGCCTTACGGAGAGTAAGGAGGACAGACTGAGCTGGGAAAGCAGTGCCGGAGAGCTGGCCAGTTCCTGTTTCTGAGGGTGCTGCCCTTTCTGGGCAGCGTGGTCCCTGGCGTGGGCGGGGCTCTCGGGCAGGCCCCTTGCCTCTGCTGAGGGGGTGGTGAGGGGTGCTGAGCCGGCTGGCCTGGGCCCGCCCGCAGTCAGCCTCTTTGCCTTACTCAGCGGCAGGTGGGGAAGGTGGCGCTTAGAGCAGTGTGTTAGGGGCCTCCTGTACGAGGGCCCGGGGCTCCCAGAGATTCCTCTGGGTGTCAGCTGCATGGCCCCCACTCCACTGCCTCTGCCCAGAGCGTCCCATTGGTATTGTCCTGGGGAGGAGGCGCGGCCTGAGGCCCTGGGGCTGACCGTCTCCAGCCCCCCGCACAGGGGTGGCCTGCCCCGGGCTGTGCCGCCCTGGGCTGGGAAGGCCGTCAGCAGCTGTCACAGTCCCTGTCGCAGTGCTGCAGGTGGCTGAAGTGCGGCAGCCGTGAATCTCGGGGGCATGGCAAAGTTGGTGAGCAGCATCTTGGGCAGTCCCAGCCCGTGAAGGGCTGAGAGCAAGCCACCGGTCTTTCCTTGAGGCTGGGCTCTGAGGGGTCAGCACCGTCCTCAGTGATGCCCTTGGACCGGGACCCCGTCCTGGGAGCCCTGGATGGCCCAGTGAGGGCCAGCGAGCGTCAGGCATGGAGCAGCTCCTTCCTCGGGCCGGCATGTGCAGAAGGGGACAGAGGGGCTGGCTCTGGCCCCTGAGGCAGGGGTGGTCAAGCCTATGGGCCCCGACGTCAGAGCTGCGAGGTGCCGGCTCTTTCTGTGGTCTTGGCCCGTTTCTTCTCTCGGATGGATTTTCCCGTCAAGGCAGCTGTTTTGAGGCCAGGGTTCCACAGTCGACGAGGCTGACAGCCCCTGTTGTCTAGTGAAGCTGTGTGGCCTGTACGGGTGCCCGGCAGGGGGCCAGGACAGGGACTCCTGGGTGGATTCTCAGGATGAACTTGCTTTGCTTTTCACAGGAAGTGGGATTTGGGGCTGGGAAGCTGCCCTGTCTAATGAGGGCCCGAGCAGGCTTCTGAGAGGGGCCAAGAGGAAGGGTCTTCACCCTCCTTCGCAACTGCGCACGAGGCCTGGGAGGAGCTGTGCGTGAGCACACGTGCACACACACCTGCGCACACATATACTTTCACACCCACCCACACATGCGCACACATTCACACAGGTACACATTCTCACGTGTACACACATTCACACAAACGTATACACTCGTGTGTGCACATGCCCATACACATATGCACAGACACATTCACACGTGTGCACCTACACACACACACACACACACACACACACTTTCCAGGAGGCGGCAATAAGCAGGCGTTGGGTGGGCAGGTCTTAGGGTGGACTGTGTGACGTGTGACGTGTTCCGGTGCTTTCTTTGATGTCCTAGTGGAAGGGAACCACGCAGCCCATGAAGCTGAACACGCGGCCGTCCACGGGGCTCCTGCGGCACATCCTGCAGCAGGTGTACAACCACTCGGTGACGGACCCCGAGAAGCTCAACAACTACGAGCCCTTCTCTCCGGAGGTGTATGGGGAGACCTCCTTCGACCTGGTCGCACAGATGATCGATGAGATCAAGATGACCGAGGACGACCTCTTTGTGGACCTGGGCAGTGGTGAGTGTGGCGCTGTTCCTGCCAAGCCTGCTCTCCGGCCCACGTGCTTCCCCGGAGAAGCGGCTGGCGGGGCGTGGTGGGGCTGCCCCAGGTGGTCGGGGTGTTGGGTAGCTGGAGGGCGAGCTCCTCGGCCCCCACCCCCAGTCCCTCTACACACACCACCCGTGTCCCTGGCCCCGGCCTCCGCAGAGCCCCTGGCTCCGCTGAGATTGAGGCAATAGCTGATCGCAGCAGGCCCCAGACCGAGCCCTTCCTTCCCAGTGCCCAGAAGCCTGGGGTCGCCAGGACTCTGCCCCTTCTCTGCTGCTGCTCAGGCAGCCTGTGAGCGTGCCTGGTGGGCTCTAGCTGGAGCTCCTTCCCAGAACCTGCCACGTTAGCCAGGCCCGCACCCCCACCTGTCGCCCGCAGCCCTTACACTGAGCTCTCGGGTCCGCCCGCCCTGCGCAAGTCGGCTCTCTGCTCAGAGGAGAGGCCCAGTTCTCCGTGCTCCCAGAGGCCGCCGCCCCTCCTCTCACTGCGAGACTCCCTCCTGTGCCTGGGGCGTGCTCCTGGCTCTGTGCTGAGAGGTGGCCCCAGTGACGCCAGGGCCACCCTCCCTACCTTGCCCTCACTCTCCGCCCCGACCAGCCCTCAGCCTCTGTTATGGGGCATCCTCCTGCACCAGAGCCGAGGCTCCTGAGCACAGGGCCTGTCCTCGGCACGACATCAGGGCTGGCAGGTTCCCACATGGTGAACTGTCGGATGGGTAAACAGTCGGGCGATTGGTTCCTGATGGACACATCGAGGTCACAGCTGACTGTGTGGCTGGCTGTTGGACCGTCTGACTGCTCCATCAGGAACCCCGTGCACAGCCCTCCTCTGGGGCATCTTTGCCACCCCGATGTGGCCTTGTTTTCCCGTGAGAACTTCATGCTTACAGACTCGAAAGCCCGAAAGTCCCATGTCAAACAGGCCTGGCCTCGCCGCTCAGAAATGGGCCCTGTGGACAGGGACAAAGATGCCTTTGTTGTCATTAGGTTCAGCCCTTTCTGAGCATACAGTTTATGTTTTATTTTAATGAGAGCGTACAGTTCAAGTCAGTCATCTCAGCGGCTGTGTAACCATCTCTGTGCCTGGAAAGGTGTGCGTTTTGAGAAGCGCTGTCCTCCCATGCACAGCTCCTCCCCTCCCCTCCTGTGCCCCGCCGGTGACCTCACGGCCTCTCGCCGTGGGCCGTGCCATTCACACCTGGGTTTCTGAAGAGTATGCTTGTTTCTGTTATTTGAATACCTTCTGTTCAGAATGGAAAGTCAGGGGTTCCTGAGACGTTATTGGAAACGCAGAATGACCACAGGTGCAGGAGGGGTGGGTTAAAAGGCCGCCTGGTGTGGGTGAGGTGTCAGCGCCAGCAGTGCCAGCCTCCTGCTTGGGACTTGGCCTGTCGTCGGACTGTGCATTGACGCCGCCAGACAGCGGGTCTGGAGACCCCGTTTCTGGCCTGCAGAGGTCTCCTGCCACCTCTACACTCCCATGTCAGAGCCCAGTCGATGCCGAGCCGTGACGGGCGTGCTCAGGCGCCTTCAGACATGGTCGGCTGTGCCGTACTGCAGTGGTGGGTGTAGGTGGATGTGGGGTGGAGGGGAGCCTTCCCGAGCCGGTAGTCCCGTGGAGCCTGGTCTGTGTCGGGACGGTGAATGCCGAGGAGGGGCCATAGGTCAAGAACGGATTCTGGGAGCCCTGGAGCGTTGTCCGTGGGTGACAAAATGTAACCAAGACAGCTGTCCCCTCGTGGGGGCTCAGCTCATGGCCTGGGTCGTCTGAGTGGTGCCAGGGACCTCAGAGAGCACTTGCGCGCCTTCGTGGAGAACATGTGGCCTCTGCCTGCTGACCCTGGTGGCCGGGGCCCGGGTAGAGTGTGCCTCTGTCGCGGTGTCTCTGACGGCCCCCTCTCTCCCTCTCTGTGCAGGAGTGGGCCAGGTCGTGCTGCAGGTCGCCGCCGCCACCAACTGCAAACATCACTATGGCGTCGAGAAAGCCGACATCCCAGCCAAGTACGCGGAGGTGAGCTGGTTGGGGTGCAGGCGTGTGTTTGTGCCTCTTTTCTTTCAGATCTTTGTTGCTGTGGCCTCTAGGGTGAGGGGGTGGTGTGTGCGGGACGTGGAGAGGGGAGGAGGGTCCGGAGCGGGTGCTCTGAGGCTCCCTGGTCTCCCACGCGTGTTTGGGCCTTGCTCTGTGTGTTTCCAAAGGCTGTCCCGGCTGCCTCCCTCTTGGTGCTGCCTGCGAAGGGCTGCAGCCTCCTGTCCCCAGGGTGGCCCTGCCTTCTCCACACGCACTGTTGGGTCAGCTGGGTCACTGTTGTGCCGGCGTCTGCCTGGGGGGGACAGTGGGGTTTGGGTAGTGGATGTGTCTGAGCAGCGTCTTGTCCCCATGGAGTTTGTGGTTCGGACGTCTGGTGGACTCGAGTTCCCTGGGGGTCGGGAGCCTTTGCAGACCCCTCTGTCTACCCTCCCCTGGCACCCCCTGAATCATCCCGTGCCTGCTCTTGAAGGGGTTGTGCTGAGGGGTGGCAAACCAGCAGTGCCAGCTTGTCTGATTCTGTGGAGCAGGAGGGGGATGAGCGGGAAGGAAGGGGTCACAGGGAACCGCAGACAGACCACCCAGATGTGTTGAGGGCCCTCCTCTGCCCTCCTGGCCGTCCCGGGTTTCTGACGGGCTGTCCGATGTCGTTCCCTTTCAGACCATGGACCGAGAGTTCAGGAAGTGGATGAAATGGTATGGAAAAAAGCATGCAGAATACACAGTGAGTGCCATCGCTCCATGCCCCCGCGGCTAACGGTCCAGCCCGAGTCCTCTGCGCTTCCTCCTCCCCTGACCCGCCGTCCCTCTCCCCGCCAGGGCCGCCCGCCCCACCCGTCCTCACCCCGGCGTGGCCCGGTGGTGCCGAACTGGCATGCGGCGTTGCAGGAAGGAGGCCTGCTCGGCTCCCTCCAGGAGGCCCTGGGAGGGGGCAGCTCTGCCCCCCGGAAGTCCTCCCTCCTGCCCCATTTCTTTTCCGCCCTTTATTGGCCACCCTCGTCCTCCTTTCTGGGGGCTGCCTTGGGGAGGGGTCCGGCTCCTTCTGCTGCACGCTCTTGGAGAGCAGAGGTGGCACATGCGCCGTTTCTCCTCAGCCCTGGCTGCACAAGGTTTATCGCCCGCTGGGTGTCTCCTGGCCCCCTCCGAGTCTCGGGGAGCCCCTCCTTCAGTGTCACGCCCATGTGCGGAGCTGAAGCGAGGCTAGGCAGTGGGGTGTGGATGACACGGCCTCTGCCCCTGTCTCCTGGCCGGCTGAGTGGCGTCTTTCTGTTGCTTGCCTTCCCAACAGCGTGTGACCTGGCCGACGAGTCCCCTTTCCGGCAAGCCTTCGATTTTGGGGAAGCTCGCTTCACGGGCTGTCTCAGCTGCCGGCCTCCCCCTGTCTCTTAGTCACCCCCATCGAGTGCCCACTCTTTGGACGCCAAGGCTCCTGGGGCCTCGGCCTTGGATCCTCTGGTCTCTGTCTGCTCCTCCCGCCCAGGGCATCTGCCTCCACGTCTCTCCGTGCTTGAGACTCCTCCTTTAATGTCTCTACCCGGGTTTCTTCTGTTGCCTGTGGACACACAGCTGCCGTGCAGTCCCCGTCCACTTGGCCTCTGCTGGGGCATCACAGACGGAGTGTGTCCTTGACACGCTCTTCTCGTCCCATCTCAGCTCGCCTGCCACACGCCCTGTGGTTGAGGCCAGAATCACTTAGGTTCCACCTGGTCCTCACGGCCCGTGCTGTTGCTGCTCTCCCCCGGAGATTCCTTACAGCTGTTCACTGCTCTCCCTCTCGGTTGTCGCCAGCCTAGAACAAGTTGCCCGTGGGATGGTGGTGTTGAGCGGGACCCAACGTTCCGTATCTGTCAGGGAGACAGAAGAAATCACATGACCATAGATTGGAGGTGGATTGGGAATGTGGGAGACTGGGATAGTGGGGGTTTCCTGCTCCTTTAGAGCATGCTAACCATTTCTTTCATGGATCATGCTTTTGGTGCTGTATTTAAAAGTCATCGCCATGTCTAAGGTCCCCTAGATTTACTCTTATGGTTTCCTTTAGGCCTCTTATCGTTCTGCATTTTACATCTAGGTCTGTGACCTGTTTTGCGTCTTTTTCTGTGAAGGGTGGAAGGCCCGTGTCTGGATTCGTTTCCCTGCATGTGGATGTCCACTTGTTCCAGCACCGTTTCTTGGACAGACCCCCTTTCTTCTTGGCTTGCCTTTGCTCCTTTGTGCAAGATTGGTTGGCTGTATTCGCTTCTGGGCTCTGTTCTGTCCGATTGACCTGTCCGTCGATTCTGCCACCGCCACTGCGCTCTCTGATTCCTGCAGCTGTGTAGTGAGTCTTGAAGTCGGGTTGGCCAGTCCTCTGACTTGGTTCTTCCCTCTCAATGTTGTGTTGGCTCCTCTGGGGCTTCTGCCTTTTCATGTAAACTTCAGAATCAGTTTGTCGACGTCCACAAGGTAACTTGCTGGGGTTTTGATTGGGATTGTGTTGAATCTATAGGTCAAGTTGGGGAGAACGACATCTTGACGGCATTGAGTCTTCTTCCCACCCATGAACACGGAATCTCTCCGTTTACAGTCGAGCACCACATAACGATGTTTCTCTCGACGACAGACCGTGTATACAACGGTCCCGTGAGATTAGTGCCATACGGCCTAGATGTGTAGTGGGCTGCGCCGTCTAGCTTTGTGTAAGTTCCCCCTTTGGTGTTCCCACAGCAGCGGAATCGCCCAACCACACGTTTCTCAGAACGTATCCCTGTTGTTAAGCGACACATGACTGTATTTATTTCTTTGATTTCATTTCTCAGAGTTGTGTAGTTTTCCTCAAATAGATCTTGTGCATATTTTGTTAGATTTATAGCTAGGTATTTTTTTCTTTTTTTCACGCTGATATACATGGTATTGTCTTTTTAATTTCAAATTCCACCTGTTCATTGCTGTTTTATAGGGAAGCCATTGACCTTTGTATCTTGTATATTCATGTACAATAATTCCTTTATCCTGTAACCTTGCTATAATCACTTATTAGTTCCAGGTTTTTTTTGTTGTTTCTTTTGGATTTTCTACGTGGACGAGCATGTCATCTGTGAACACACACAGTGTTATGTCTTCCTTCCCCTCTGTGTACCTTTTCTCGTCTTACTGCTTTAGCTCTGACTTCCAGTGTGATGTTGGGAAGGAGCAGGGGGAGGGGCAGCCTCGCCTTGCTCCTGAGTGGAGCAGGAGAGCTTGGATTTCCATGAGGAGAGCCAGTAGCTGTAGGTCTTTTGTGGATGTTCTTCCTCGAGTTGACAAAGTTCCCCTCATTTGTTAGTTTGTGTAGAATCTACATCAAGAGGGTGTTGAATCTTGTCGCGTGCCTTTTCTGCGTCTGCCAACACGATCCTATGGTTTCTCTCCTTTGTCCTTTGGACATGATGGAGTGCGAGTGCCAAGCCAGCCCTCCGTGCTGTGTCACGGTGTGTGGCTCTCTTTGTACGTGGTGGGCTGTTGGTGTGTTCCTGTAGTGTCGAGGACGTTTGCGTCTGTGTCCGTGAGGGAGACGGGTCCGTGGTTTTCCTTTCTTGTGATGTCTTTGGTTTTGGTGTCAGGGATGCTGGCCTCACAGGGAGAGTTGGGAAATGCTCCCTCTGCTTCTCTTCTGCTTTACTTGGACCAGGACTTACACATCCGGGGCGTGCGCCCAGGTCCCCTCCCCTTTGTCTTGGTGGAATTTCTTCCAGAATTCTCTACCATCAGTGAAAGGCGAGGTATTTGTGTCCTTTGACCTATGCTGTCCCTTGCACATCTGAAGTTCTCTGGCGTTTGTCATTCAGGCTGACTGGGCAGTCAGTCCAGTTGGTTTCCATTTCTAGGAAACTTCTTCCTGCCCGGTCCCTGTATCCGCCGGCACGCTGGCTGAGAGTTCCCAGGTGGCTTGCCATTTTCCTAAGACGTCTTGACTTCCTAAAACATGTTTTTTTTTTTTATAATTTTTTTTTTTGAAACATGGGTTTTTAAATTTAAAAAATACTTCCTGTTTCTGGTGAGAGACCCAGACAGTTCCAAGTGCATAGTATAAAAGTTTTTATTGACACAGTTCCCAGAAATGGCCCCAATCAATCCACATGCGGCCTCTCCCGCTTTATTCGGAGCGTGGTTTTGGCTTCTGGCGTGATCCTCATGGCTGGAGGAAGAGGCAGGAGGAGGCTGTGGGGCTGCCCGCCCTAGTGGGTCGTTTCTTCTTCCTTCTTCCTCCTCTGCTCACCGCGGGGTGGGAGTTTGGGGGTCTGAACATTGTGGTGCCTTGGTTAGCACACAGGAGGGGTTCCCTGCACAGAAACCATCTCATTGTTTGGGTCTCCTGTGGGTTAGGGTGCTCAGTAGCCCTGCTGTGGCTCCTGCAACGTGGCTGGGGGCAGAATTCGGCTAAAAGGACACTTGGTCACGGCCTTGGCGGTGGGTGTCTGAACAAGCTGGCCGCAGGACGAGCAGCCGCCTGTGCCTCTGGCGTCCTCCCGCCTGTTTCCAGAGAGCATCCTGTTCGCCACAGCCCTGGTCCAGGAGGGTGTGGTGAGAGTCTGCCTGACCGTTGAGCGCCTGGATTTGGCGGGAACTCGTGTCCTGGGTCTTGAGAGGCCCTCCCAGGAGCTTTCTGTGGCTTTGACCAGGCGCCCTGCTTGGCAGGCGGAGTCCCGCATCCCGTTACGTAAGAGCTGGAGAGGAAACGGGGCCATCAGGAGCCTAAAAATAGCCCAGCGTGCTTCTCCAGGCCCCAGAGCCTGTTTCTCCAGGCCCAGGATCCCCGTGCGGCTGCCTCCTCCTCTGTCCCCTCCCCGCCCCACAGAGGAGCCGCCCAGCCAGGGCTCAGCTCACCCGCCGCCCTGTCCTACCGCCCAGATTCCCAGGCGACCGGGCCTCCTCCCGTCGGAGCCCCATCCCCTCCCTCCCCTCGGCTTCTGCCTGCGTGTCCGTCACACCTCAGGGTGCCTCTCGCCGGGGGGATGCTCTGTCCAGCTCTCTGTGCCGGCTGGCGCCCGGGCCTTCCCGGAGCTCCCGCCGCACGGTGGCCGTCCTGCTCAGGGCAGGACCCTGTGCTCTTGGCGCCTGGCGGTGGGCCTGGTGCACAGTAGGTTTCACACGGCAGGCCTCACAGAAGTGCTGCGTGGGGAAGGGGCTAGAGTCGCTGTGGGCCCCCCTGTGCCCAGGTGCTTCCTGTCCCCGCGGGCAGGCGCCGCTCCGGGCAGCGCTGCGGGGCCTCCCTCGGGGTCAGAGCTGCCCCTGCAGGCTCCTCCACAGGAGGATGGCCTGGCGGAGCCCTCGGAGCGGCTACCCCTGCAATGCCGGCTGCTTCTCCCTTAGGAAAGCCACCTGGAGCTGCTTGTGTTTCGGAAACATCGGAGCACCTTTACTCTGATCTTGCTCTGGGCCGAGTCCCTGGGAGTCAGGCGCCGCCAAGAGATGGGATCTGGCGGTTCAGCCGAGCTGCGTCTGTGGATGTGTGGCTGCGCCTGGGCTGGGTAGCAGAAGGACAGAGGCCGGGGCCTCCTGTCCGTGACTCTCGCCCCCCTGGCTCCTAGTGGGCCTGCCTCGGTCTCCCCATTGGAGCGGATGCTTCACGGAGGCCATGCTCTTTTCCCTTTGCAAGCACGTGTGTGCTGTGCAGGTGTGGGTGGTGGCCCCTGGAGGATTCTGTGTCCAGCGGAGCAGCCTGGGACGGTGCGCCCACCCTGCCTGAGTCAGACCCTGGACCTGCCTGCTGGCCCGGGATCACAGGCCAGTCAGTGGTCTCCCTGTGGAAGGACAACTGTGCAGACTGAAGCCCTCTGCGCCCATGCGAGCCCGCAACTCTCTTTTCCCCTCATGCATTTCTCCACAGATGGAGGTCTCAGTTACGTGGGAGCCAGTCCCAGGGTCCCTGGGGAGGGAGAAGGGAGGGGACAGGCAGGTCATGTGCATCTTTCTGGCCACTGTTAACTCAGGCACACTGGCCCAGCAATAGAGTGGACTCAGCCGGTCACTCCCCTAGGACGGTCACGGCCTGCCTGTGCCAAGAGCAGAACTAACTGTGGGGAGGCCAGGCAGGCAGAGGCCAGAACAGTGGCTGTTTTCTTGCCTTGAGTATGAGGCCAGAACTGAGCATTGGCGCTGTGGCCTGGACGGGTGAATCTCCCAGGAGAGAGGCCACATCAGGAAGAGCCTGAAGGCACCCGGGAGTCCCCAGGACCACCCCCAGGTGCGGGGATTCTCTGGGAGGACCCCAGCACTCCACAGTGGTCGTCCTCATGGCTGTGGCTTATACAGAGAAAGGACACGAAACAAAATGAGCAGAGGAAAGGCACGTGGGGCAGGGATGGGGAGACCAGGGAGAGGCTTCCAGAGTCCTCCCCCAGGGGAGTCCCACAGGACGTGCCTAATTCCCCCAAATCAGACATGACAGCGCGTGTGAGGTGTCATCTCCAGAGGCTCAGAGACCCAGGCCCAGGGTTCTCACTGAGGTCACACAGGGCGTCTGCCTGGCACAGATGAGAGTCCAGACCCAGGAGGAGAGCAGGTGCTCGGTGTAGACCTCGTGTGCGCACAGACAGTTTAGGGCTGGGGAGCCCCTGGTCAGCGAGGGTGGCTGAAGCCCCCAGGGTCCAGTTCAGATGCCACCAGGGGCCAGCCTGGCAAGCCGGCCTTTCTGAGGAAAGAAGTCTCAGCCTGCGGGGCGAGCATTCTCTTGCACAGCACTGGTAGGACTTTGGACTTGGGTCGCTTCCCTGAGGCCTGGCTGGGCTGTGTGGGGGAGCGACGGGAGAGTCAGCAGGTTCCTGGGTGGGGAGGGGATTCAGAGATGGGGATGATCGGGATGTGGGCACCCCCCTCCCCCCCAGCACCTGGGCTGCGTCCCCCTCCGTGCCTCCCCACGCCATCACATCATGTCACGTCACGTTGCATGATGCCCTGGGCGACTCCTGTGTGTGCTCGAGGACAGAAGATTTGCAGCTGCTCCTGCGCCGGGCACACAGCTTCATTGCCCTGGGGCAGCAGCACTCACAGGACCTTCTCTGCTCAGAGTCTCCCTTCCATCTGCTCTGGGTGGGCACTGGGCTGCTGGGCAGTGCAGTGTCCCATTGGGCTCCTGCTGTCTTCGTGGGGGGGGTCCTGGTCACCTTATGGCACTCGTGGGGGTTTGGACAAGGGCCCGTCAGCTGTCACTCCCCTTCCCCAGCCCGTGACAACCAGTGACCCACTTTCTGTCTGTGATGTGCCTGGTCTGGACATTTCACATAAATGGAATCACACACCGTGTGTCCCTCTGTGTCTGGTTCTCTCACTGAGCATCGTGTGTTCAGAGTCCATCCACGGTGTGGCTGTGTCAGGGCTTCCTTTTCATGGCTGCATTGTATTCCAGTGTGTTGGTGGACCATGTTGTGTATATATCCATTCATCCATCAATGGACATTTGGGCTGTTTCCACGTTTTTGTTGTTGTGGATCATGCTGCTGTGAACACGTGTGTGCAGGTTTTTGTGTGGATGTGTTTTCAGCTCTCTTGGGTAGATACTGAGGAGTGGTGATAATAGCCTTTTTGAAGAATTATGAAACCCGGTTTCCTGGTTTGCTGAATGTTACAACCCTGGACAGTTAGGGTTATGAGAACTGTGTTCTCTTGGACAGACTTGGCCTTGAGGCCTGATGATGTTAATCTGCTAACAAAAAGAGCGGTGAGAGCAGGTGTTACAGGTGCAAAGACAGGGCTGTGCTCAGGTGGACGAGCCAGTAGGGACCCAGGGTCGGATGGCCCCAGTGAAGGTGCATCCCCGTGTCGCAGGAGAGCCTTTCCTCTGCCATGTGTGGTGGTGTCCCGGTGCCCGCTGGGCTGTGCAGCATCTCTTGCCCGGTGGTAGTCTGTGCTGGGCGTTCCCCTGAGTGCAGGGCCGTGGTTCTCTGTCTGAGCCCTTGCCAACCCACCTCTGTCCAGAGCAGCCACGGCTCAGGGGCGCACCCTGCTGGCTCTGCGTGGACATGGCATCCTGACTTTCCGGCGTGTTCTCTCGTGAGGCTGGAACCACTTTCAGCCATATCAGCCATGTCCTCATCGTCGTCGTGTGCGTCCCACCCCTGGGATGGGTGCTGGAGCCCTAGGCCCCGTTCCTGCCCTGAGTCGTGTGAGGGGTGACCTGCACGTCTCGTGGCACCTGCAGTGTGTGGTGTCGGCTTATCCCCGACTGTCCCCTCCTCCCCCTGGAGCCAGCGGCCAGCCACACCTAGTCTTACTCATGTCCTTCCCACGTTAGCGACTTTGTGCTCATTTCATCTTTTCTTTGCCAGGTGGGGTGGGGTGGGGGCGAGGGGCACAGTGGCCGAGTGAGACCCCATGAATAAGCGATTGTTCCCGTTTTCTTCCTCTTAGCTGGAAAGAGGCGATTTCCTCTCGGAAGAGTGGAGAGAGCGGATTGCCAACACAAGGTACGGCGGGGTGTGTGAGTCGGGCGCTCGTGGGTCCCAGAGGGCAGCGCCAGGGCCTGGCTGGGCAGGGTGCGGGTTGGAGAGGGCCCCGCTGTCGCAGGTCCAAGTGGGATGGCCCTTGCTGTGTGGCTGCCTGTCCCAGGGCAGAGGTGGACGGTGGAGGCCGTAGGAGCTTCCCTTCTCTCTCCGGGCCACTTGCCTCCTGCCGAGGGTCCCTCAGGGCTGTCAGCAGAGCAGGCGGTCAGTGAGCCGGGCCCAGGGCCGAGCTGAGAGAGGCTCGAGGCCTGTTCCTGCCAGCCCCCTGCTGCCTGTCAGGGAGGGGGCCTTTCTTGCCCCTTCCCGCCCGGCCGGTCTGGGCCCCGAGTGCAGGTTCTTGCTGTGTCAGCACCTGTCCTCCAGCCCGGCCTGGGGGAGGGCTGTTTCTCTGCACTCCCTTGTGGAGTGGGCCGTAGTATGGTCGTGAGCAGCCCGCCCAGCCCGAGACCACCCGCACACGTCCTGAGCTGCTGGCAGTTGTGCCCCCGAGCTCCCTATGCTGACAGCCCTCCCACTGCAGCTGGTGCCCTGCCCCCGTGGGGCCTGACCTGTGACCTCGATGCTCACTTGAAGCCGTGTCTGTGGCCCTTCCCACTGTCCTCTGTCTTGCCATCTTCCCTTTGTCCTGCTGCTGCCTCGGGCCAGGGGTCTGGGGACCGAGGCTGGATCTCTGTGCTTTGCTCCTGGTGTCCAGCAGTGGCCGCACTGTTGGTACGCCTCTCTGGGTGAGCAGGAGGGACCGTGGGAGCGCAAGGATCTAGTGTGGATCAGCCGGAGATCGCTGGAACCTCGGCGACTCCGCGGGGCAGCGTCACCTGGGGGGTCGGCCCACCTTGCCAGGCAGGGGCTCACACGGTTTGAGTCTGGCCTCACAGTCTTGTCTTCCCTCTCCTCTGGGAATCTCCTGCATGTTGCTCCTTGTCCCCCACCATCCGATTCTTGGGGCAGATGGGAAGTGGGCCTTCTTCTTGTGCACCGTGTTTCTCTGTTGCTCTCCTGTGAGAACTTCTCACCTGAGTCGGGCCCACTGTCCCCCACTGGCCAGTCCTCTGCTCTTTGCTTGAGAGAATTGTGCTGACCCCAGCAGTCGGGGTCTGGGGCTCTGCTGCAGCCGTGGCGGGCTGAGCCGTGCTTGGGTGCAGTGGGTGGCCTTCTCAGTGGTCTGGGGCTGAGCAGCAGCGTCCAGGCTGAGGGGCCCTGTCTTCCGGGCGTCGTGGTGATGTAAGAGCTCACTGAGAGCGCACCACACCCTCGCTTCGTGTGCCCGTCGTGGGTCTGGCCTGGGACCAGTCCCGTGGACTCTGCCCCCTCTTCCTGTGGGCAGAGTGTGAACAGGCCTCAGTGACTAGAGAGCGTGGCGGGGTCCCAGTTCCACACGACTCTGCTGGCGCCCCCCACATCCCCCTTCATGGCCCCCTAGATGTCCCCCCAGGTGTTCTGCTTCTTGTCAAGGGTGTCCCCTCCCTGACCAGCTCCTTGTCATTAAGGGCGTCCATGGCTGCTTCACGCGGCCTCAGTTCCCTGCCTGGTTTCCTCGTGTCCACAGTGAGAGAGGGTGGTAGCCTTTGGAGCATCCTCCTCCAGTCAGAGCAGTCCCAGGTCTTTCCTGGCTCACACCCTCTCACCAACTTGGTCACCTTGAGGCTATGGTGTCCAGCCTGCCCAAGCTCGGTCCCAGAGTGGGGACCCAGTCAGGGCAGCCACGCTCTCTGTTGGAGCTTCCTCAGCTCACCCATCTGGTCACGGCTCTGTCCGTCGGCGCCCCAGGACGGCCGCGTCCCGGCGTCTTCTGCGTTTCTTGGCTGCCTGATGGCGCAGGGGGAGAGCTGGTCTTTATTTGCATCTTTACTGTTTCTTCCCTGCTGCTCTGCCCGTGCCTGTCCACTCTCTGTCTTTGCCCTGGCAACTTCCTCTCTTACTGTCCTTACTGGCCTGCTGTGAATGGTTCCAGATTTCTTGATTTTAAAACTATCCAGATTCAAAACAAGCAGCATGGGGATGAAAACCAGCTCGCTGTTTTCTGTCACTGTCAAAAGAGGAAGTAACCCTCTGTCCGAGGTACTGCCGGCCGTGGCCCGGGTTCTGCCGTGGCTTAGTTGTAACGTGGCGGCGCTCATGGTAGAGAGAAGAGCCACGTCGTTTTAAGTATGGAGCGGTTTGCCTTAACTTTGGTTGCTGAAGTTTCTAGATTTTGCCATTCAGAGAGTTCCTCTGGGTGGGCCAGAGCCGGCCCGGGCAGATGAGGGAGCTGGTGAGGCAGAGCATGGGCGGGTGGGTGGGCAGGCAGGTGACACAGCGTTCCTGGTGGGGGACAGCAGCCTCCCGGGCCACCCCGGTGGGCAGCCTTCAGACCGAGGTTCCTTGGGTCATCTGGGGCCAGAGAACATTTGAGAAAACAAAGAGAGGACGAGCCACACCTCCCTTAGAGGAACTTTTCGCTTCGGGTCCTGTGGGCCCTCGGGTGGCTCCCTTTCAGACGCAGCCCGACCCCGCCGTGCTGCCTTCCTGCCTGGGTGTCTGGTCATCCTCACACCGCTGTCCCCAGGTGATGGTTGTGCCCCCGCTTTCCAACCACAGGGACATCTGAGGGGCAGGCGGGGACCACCAAGCAGTCGATGGAGGAAGCGGGAAGGGGCAGTGATGACCCGGGGCCGCCTCGGCCCACACATGTCCACCTTGGCTTTTCCAGAGAAGCCAGCAGCCTGGTCATCACGGGAGATTTCTGAGTTGTCCATGTTAGCGACAAACAGGGCAGCTGTCACTCCCCGTGGGCCCAGGAGCCCGTCCCTGGGCCGGGCGGAGGTGGTGCGGGCAGAGCCCGGCCGGCCCGCGGCTGAGCTGGCGGTGGAGGCGGCAGGCATGTGTGCCCGGAGCTCTAGACAGTGTGCAGACGGAGCCTTCGCTTTACTCAACTGGAATATTATTTTGCAGTGTTATATTTGTGAATAACTTTGCCTTTGGTCCTGAGGTGGATCACCAGCTGAAGGAGCGATTTGCAAACATGAAGGAAGGTAACGTACTCCCCCACCCCTGCCCTGTCGCAGCCGCCGTGTGCTCGCTGCGCTTCTCAAAGGGTCCCTCTCAGGTCTGTCTGCCAACCTGGTGCTGATTGCAGGTGCTAGCGTTCTCTGTCAGTCCCGACCCCGGCCACTGCAGTGCCCAATCACAAGGCCCTGGCAGCGGGGTTTCAGTCACTGGTTCTTCTGTCACCCGGGTCCCGGGTCGGGCGCCTCCCCGCCCAGTGAGCAGTGGCGCGGACCTGGCCCGACCCCTGCAGGGGCGTGAGCTTCCTGCCGGGCCCCGGGGCCTTGGCGTGGGCGACCAGACCAGCAGGGAAAGCTGCGAGCTATCAATGTTCTTGGAGTGTCCCGCAGACAGCGATGCCTTCTTAGTACGAGGACGTCCTAGCTTATACGAGAGGATTGTCTGTTGTGTATCTGAAACTCAGACTTGACCGGCATCCCTGTTTTACCTGGCAGTCCTGACCCGGGGCACTGGGGGCTCTGTGGTCATCCAGGCTGGCCCCGTGGTCTTTTTCTGGGTCTTTCTCATTTGGACCTGTCCCCACCTGGCCAGAGCTGCCCCTGCTGCTCTCTCCGCCTCCCTCCCCTCTGTCCTCAGCGGTGGCAGCAGCCCAGTCTAGATCCGGGCAGGGAGAGGTGAAGGGTCAGCTCTCCTGTGTCTGAGTCCCGGAGGTGCAGCTGGAACCCCTCCACACAGCCGTGGAGGAGGTCTCGGAACGTGGCTGAGAGCCGGAGGTTTTCTTCTCGAGCCTGGAGATGTTCAGGATGTTTCCCTGGAATCTGTTGAGCGTCAGGAGGACTGTGTTCTCCACGAGCGCAAATCAGCTTTGAGATTCGGGCTCCCGTTGGTGGTTCTGTGCAGCGTGTGTTCTTCTCTTGGTATTTGGTATCACCCTTAGGGGAAGGTGCTTTGTTTCTTAAATCTCAACAAGCCACCAGTAGACAGGGACGAACACGCGGGGGCTGGAGCGCTCAGGAGGGAGGTCCTCGCATCCCACCTCGCCCACCTTGCCCAGCCAGCCTCTCCCTGGAAACATGGGCGTTTCATCTTCTGACTCTTGTGTCCCTAGCTCTCCCCTTGGCCTGGGGTGAGCCTGAGAACCGCCGTCCCCAAGGGGGGCTGTTTGTGAGTTCCCTCCGTGCCCGAGGTGTGCGTGCTGTGGGGCTGTCTGCCCTGGGCCCGCATCCTCCCTGAAGATGCGGGAAGGAAGGGAGCTCCGTCCGTGTTCTCGAGTTAGCCACCCTAGGAGTGCAGTCACCCAGGCACAGATGTTAGGTGCTCCTCTCCCTTTGCTGTGCCTGGGGCATCCTTGCATGCTGGAATGTCAGACTGATGAGAACATTCCGTTCTAGAACCTTCTAAGTAGATGGGAGCTAACTCATTTTATTTGAGCACCACTTCAGATTTTATAACTGCCTCTGAGTTTTAGTGTGTTAGGCTCTGATTCAAAGAGTAGGAGATAAAATCTAGGGTGTTCCAGGTGGGGGAAGGTAGAAGAGCCAGCATCTTCTCCGGGCGCCGTCCGGGGTACCATGAATGAGGCCAGACCCTGAGCTTGGGCAGGCAGTGGGTGGTCCTCCCCAGTCTGTCTCCCTCAGACGACAGTGCTGTTGTCTATGCTGGATCTAGTCAGAGAAAGCACCATGAATCATCCCACAGGCAGTCGAGGAGCCAGGGAAGGCCCCACAGGCACCCTGTGACCTCACGTGCCCGTCCTTCTCCAGGGTCCTGACATGAGTGTGACGGGTCTCCTGGGCTCCTAGCGTGAGTGCCCTGTTGGAGGAGACTGGGCTGTGGGCTGTGACCTTAGAGGTTGGATATGCAGCCCCTCACGCCCTTGGCCCACCTGGGCCTTGAGGTCAGCGGCTCCCCTTCCCGGCCCAAACAAGGAAGCCCCTGGACATGGGTGGAGGGATGGAGCCTTGCGGCTCTGAGAAGGTGTCCCAGCACTTCTCCGGTCATGACACAGCAGGAGTCACCCGCCCTGCAGGGAGGTGCCCCAGAAAGTGCCCTTCTCCTTGGGCTGATCAGAGCAGCTTGTCAAGCCCGCTGCCGCTGTTCCTGCTTCCAGGACGGCCTAGACAGGACACGGGCGCGCCTGGGGTGAGGGGGCCTGGTTCATGGCGTCTTCCCTCCTCCCCTCCCGCCTGTTTCCTGTCACCAGGGCTCTAGGGAGGTCCCAAATGCCATCTGATCTCGGGGTGGGTCCCCCACGTGTTGTTATAAAATCTTTCAAGCAAACGGCAGAGTTGAAGGGATCACCCGGCGTAGACCCAGGTGGTTCCCAGCCCCCTTCAGCACCGACGGCTTCGTGTGTGCATGCGTGCATGTGTGTGTGTGAGGGTAGGTGAGCGTGAGTGTGGGTGTGCAGCGGGGGGTTGGTGCTGATGGTCTTATCTGAGCAAGCTGCAGCTGTCCTACTCGCACACGTCCCCGTGGCCTGAGTGTGCAGGCTCGAACCCTCTAGCCGACATTTCATGCGTGGCCTCCGGGCCTCTGAGGGCTTTGCTCTGAGAGCAGCCCCTCGTCTTTTTTGGCAAGGCCCCTTGGGCTCCTTGTCTTGTGGGAGGTCGGCTGTTCTGGGCTCGCCCCTTGTGGTGAGCTTGACCTTGCCCCTCTGCACCCGTCTCCTGCGGGCTCGAGTGCCCGGTTGTTGCACAAGGGCCAGCTCGGGACCAAGGGCAGGGGGCGGCACCGCCTGCCACGCCCTCTGGTCACCGGCCGTGTGTCGTCCTGCAGTGACGCACCCTCAGAGGTCCCCTCACGGCACCCTTTGTCTGGTGGGCATTGCAGGGTGGTGGGTTCCCAATTAGAACATTATGTGGACTCCAGGGTTTTGTTTATTCGTCATGTGAAACGCTCTTGATGCTCCCACAATTCCCAACGCCCCGTGGGAGCCTGCTGAGGCTCGGGCCGCCGTGCCCTCTGACGCGGCCCCGGGGTCTCTGAGCTCTCGCTCGTTCCCCGGCACCACAAGGCTGCCGCCTGACCTTGACCTGGCCCAGCCCTGGGCCCTGTCATCCCCCTCCTCCTAATGGGGATTGTTCCCAGAAACCAGGCTGGGTGCTGGGGGATCCTCGTGACTTGGGCGCATGTATGTGCGTGCGTGCTCAAATGAATTCTTCCGGAATTTTCTAATTTAAATATGTGATTGCTTTCCTCATGAATGGCAATGATCAGTTTTTGTGTTTCAGGTGGCAGAATCGTGTCCTCGAAGCCCTTTGCACCTCTAAACTTCAGAATAAACAGTAGAAACTTGAGTGGTAAGAAACTCTTGTATTGCTAAATTATTATTATATTATTATTTTTTTGGCTGAGGAAGATTTGCGCTGAGCTAATGTCTGTGCCAGTCTTCCTCTTTTTTGTATATGGGTTGATGCCACAGCGTGGCCGCTGGTGAGTGGTGTAGGTCTGTGCCCAGGATCTGTACCGGGGCTGCTGAAGCAGAGCACGCCAAACCTAACCACTAGGCCACAGGGCCGGCCCTGCTAAATTATTAATATATGTGATTTTAAGCATCTGATATGCATTAATGTAGAGTCTCTCCCCCTTGCACTGTGGACACTGAGGCCAGATCACTCTCTGTGGGGCCGTCCTGGGCACTATGGGGGGTTGAGCAGCATCCCTGGCCCCACCACTTGATGCCAGGAGCTCCCTCAGTGTGACAACCACAGACGTCCCCAGACAAGGCCCAGGGTCCCCTGGGGGCAGAACTGCCTGGGTTGAGACCCACAGCTTGGACAGAAGATTGTAAAGACTCAAAGGGAGCAGTTGATGAGGCTGCTCTGGTTCACACTCTGAGGGCCTGAGCAGGCGAGTGGCTGGTGTGTGCAGAAGGGGCCTAGGGTGCAGACTGCTGCAGTGGGAGGGGCTGGCACTCCTGGGCCCCTGGGGAACCACATCAGCTCCCCGGTGCTCGGCCTCTGGGTGCTGGGTGCTCTGGTAGCCAAACTGTTTCGAAATCGTCCTACAAGTGCTTTTCAATCCTACCAGCTGGCCTGTCGCGTTTTTCCTTGGACGAGCCTTGGGTTAGTGGGCCCACCGTCGGGCGTGTACAGGCTGTGAGCATGCTGGTGTCCAGGGACCTCCCTAGCCTGGTGGTTGTGGACGGGCCCGAGTGATGTGGGTGCGAGGTTCTGCCCCGCTTCCTGCCCCGTCTCCTGTGGGCGCTCTCGTGAGGGAGGTTACTGCCAGGAAGCGGCACACTAGGGCCTCGCCGCATCCTCCCCCAGTGCACGAGGGCCCCCTGACCTCGGCCTGTTGTGTGCAGATATCGGCACCATCATGCGCGTCGTGGAGCTCTCACCGCTGAAAGGCTCGGTGTCGTGGACGGGGAAGCCGGTCTCCTACTACCTGCACACCATCGACCGCACCATAGTGAGTGTGCCCGCGGGCAGGGCGAGGGCCGGGCCCTCCCCGGGAAGCCTCCTGACCTCTGGCCTCCCCCAGCACTCTCGCTTGACTGGGGACACGCTTGTCCCTCAGCAGGAGTGGCAGTGAGTCAGGAGGTCAGGAGCCCTTTGTCTGTCGTCACTTGTGTGCTCTCAGCCCTTGCTTAGGGCAGACGTGATCCCAAATGACACGTGACGATGATGGACTCAGCCTCAGCGTCCGAGGCCTCTGTGTCCAGGGAGCGCGTTTGCCGGCTGGGACCCGGTTCTCGGTCGTGCCTGTAGCGTGTCTGCCCGCTCCGTGAGATGGCGCTACAGGGTCTGCACGACCCCGGAGTGTGGGCCCCATGGTCGGGGGGGTCTCGGGGCCGAATGCGTCCCCCTCGAGAGACAAAGTCGCGGGCACCCTCTGGAAGGCTCTTGGCCACCTGCTCTCCAGCAGTATGTGCTGTCAGTGTGTCTGGGTGCTGCTTCCGTCCTGACAGGGTTTGTGACTGGCTTCTAATAAGGTTTTTTCTTTTCTTTTTCTATTTTTAGCTTGAAAACTATTTTTCTAGTCTGAAAAATCCAAAACTCAGGGTAAGTCTGTTTTTTTCGTTGACTTAACCACGTGGGTGTGCTGCATGATGGAAGCTTGCCTGGGGGCCTGGTGGCCGCGCCCAGGAGCGCTGGTTGAGTGACAGGGTTGGCGGGTGTCTGCAGGCCTGCGGGCCGAGGGACCCCCTCCCCGCTCTCCTCCCCAGCCCCTCGCCTATCCGTGTCTGCCTCCTCTCCACCAGCTTCAGCTGGGCCACACGTCTTGTAAACAACAATTTTTTGGGAAATAGGTTGAATGAGTTAGAGCTTTTGAAATTTTTTTGGTGATTTGGTGAGTCGTGCTGAAGTGTCGGATGAGCTAACTGCTCTCATGGTACGCTGATCCGCCGCGTCCAAAACACGAGGCCCGAGGAGCCGAGAGGGGCCGGCGTGGCCCGAGTTCCTGTCGGAGCGTGGAGCGGCTGCCCCTGGGTGTGCCTGTCCACACGCAGTGTGCCCGCTCCGTGTCGAGGGCGCCAGCCTGGAATCTGACATCGTGGTTCTGGCCTCCTGTCCTAGGACTCGCATCTTCCAGCCTCAGGGTCGCCTGTTCATTTGCCTCCACTCCTTGGAGGACGTCTGTCCAAATGTGTCTCTTTTTGGAGACTTGAACGAGTATCTGAGCATGAGGTGACCAGCTCTGACCGCCAGGGTCCCGTGTCCTTCCTGCCATACTTGGGCGTGCCAGGTCTCACCCTGGTCACCCCTGCCCCGAGGACACAGAGAGCAACCCAACCTGGCTGGCATCGTCCGGTGTTTCCCTCCCCCAGTCATGGTGTTTCCAGTAACCCTCACTTCAGAGAGCAGACGGTCTCGTGTACAAGACACCCCACTCTGGGGCCCTCAGTGCCACCACCAGGGGAGTAAAGAGAAGCAACTGTCGGGTGGTGGCTTCCGTCCCTGCGCCCAGGGTCTTTTGTCTGTGACTTTAGTTCCTCGTGCGATTCCCAGTTCAGAAGGCTGCCTGGTTTCTGACCGAGCGATCTGGGGCCTCTGCTCGCTTGTGGGAGACGCCCTCACGGCCCGAGTCTGGCTGTGGGGCCGCGGGCGGCTCCTGGGCATCTCTGAGCTCCTTTCCTCGCCTGTGCAGTGGGCAGGGGGGTTGGCGTGAGCGGAGCCGGGGCTGGTGGCCCAGCTTGAGTGAGGGCTCCGGTCTCCTGGGGCAGGAGGGGCCCCGACACGCTGGCACTTCTTTCCAGGAGGAACAAGAGGCAGCTCGGCGCCGGCAGCAGCGGGACAGCAAAAGCAACACGACCACGCCCACCAAGGTGCCCGAGAGCAAGGTGGCCGTGCCCGCGGACACCCCCGTGGTGAGTGCTGCCCGCGCCCTGGCCGGCGGCGGGACGGTCCTGTGGGGGGGCCCGCCCATGCACGAGGGCAATGCTGGGTGCGCGTCAGGCAGCCCGGTGTGGGTTTCCCCGCCTGGTCCCGGGTACGAGACACGTACCCTCCTTGCGTCACCGTCCTGGGGCCTGTGTCTCGGGCTCCGCACTAATGAGAGCCTTTGCTCCTGCCGCGGCGCCCCCTCCGTCTGCTAGGATTCTGGTGCTGAGGAGGAGAAAGCAGGGGCGACCACCATCAAAAAGCCGTCCCCGTCCAAAGCGCGGAAGAAGAAGCTGAGCAAGAAGGGCCGGAAGATGGCCGGCCGGAAGCGCGGGCGTCCCAAGAAGACGAGCACTGCGAACCCCGAGCGCAAGCCCAAGAAGACCCAGACTGCACTGGACCTCCTGCACGCCCAGACCGTGTCGCAGGCGGCGTCGCCCTCTCCGCAGGGTGAGCAGCTGGGCCCCTCGGAGCCCCCTCCCCTGCAGCCGCACGCCATGCTGCTCTCAGCCGCGCCATCCGCTGTGCTGGCAGCTCCCTGTCCCCGCTCTGCCTGGCGCGGCGTTCGGGGCCCTTGGGCATCTCCCCACTGCCCCTCTCCTGCCCTTAGCCTGGCCCGCTGGCTCAGGGCAGCGAAAGGGCAGTGGCCGCTGTTGCAGCGTCCCCTGCTGTGCAGGTCGGTACCTGAGTTTCAGTCCTCCTGAGGGTGGGACGGCCTAGGGCTGGGGGCGCAGTGGCGTTTGCCCGGGCTTCGCCGCGCCCCGACAGTCCACCGTCCTGGTTGGGGCTTTCCTAGCGCGTCCTGCCAGCCGAGGCTCTGATGGTGCGAAAGCCACGGCAGAAACGACACTGCCCACAGGGGTTTCTAGATTCCGAGAGGAATTGTCTCGGCTTCGAGAAGTGCCGAGGTGGGGTATCTGATGATGTCTTTAGACTCTAGGAACTGTGTTGAGTCTTATCTTTAAAAAAGCGGGTAAAGTTCCATGAAACCGTCTTCTGGGATTTTCTGGGAGTGCTGGTCAGTTGTTGACACGTGCGTGCCGCTGTCTCCCCGCAGATGCGTACAAGTCACCTCACAGCCCGTTCTATCAGCTACCTCCCAGCGTGCAGCGGCACCCCCCGGACCAGCTGCTGCTAGCCCCCACCCCGCCCGCACTGCAGAAGCTGCTAGGTGAGCTCGGGGGGCGGGGCTGCGGCTCTGCTTCTCTAGCAGCCCCCATGAGACCCCTGCCACCCGGGCGACCGCACTAGTCATGAGTGCTCAGGGTCAGGAGGGCCGTGTGGTCCTCTGAGGCTGCAGTTCTGCCCCCAGGGAGACCGGGGGAGCTCTTGGCATTGAGTGAGTGGGGCCAGTGATGCTGCCACTCACAGCACCCAGGACGGCCCCTCAGAGAATGACGTGGCCTCAGTGTCGCCGTGTGGGGGAAAGGGCCTGTCAGGGGCGAGCTTGGTGCTGCCAGGGAGCAGGGCCCTGTCTTGCTTAGCCAAGCCTGTGCTCACATTGCTGGGCTAGATCCAGATGTCTCTCATCGCTTTAAAAACGGGATGAAGGGAAGCCCTTTCAAATGCTGGGAGCTGTCACTTTCCGCAAGTTGGCATCAATAACGTATGTTTACTCAGAAAACTTGGCAGGTGTGGGAACTGAAACCTACATGGTTTGGGGAGAAGGGAGACGCTGCGTGGTGACGGCAGGGGCTGCGAGGGGCCCATGGGAGGGTCCTCCTGCTGAGGGCCCGGGTGGAGGCGCTGAGGCGGCGTCGGCACCAGAGGCCCCAGCAGGATGACAGTGGCGAAACAGACACATTTAAGCAGCATCTGAGGACGTGCTAAGCGAGCTCCCGATGAAATCAGAGCCCCCCGTTGTCTCTAAGTCGCCACCCTCCCCCTTCCTTCTGGCCTCCATTGGGTCATTTCTGCGTTACAACCCATCCTTGGCTGTCCCCTAGAATCCTTCAAGATTCAGTACCTGCAGTTTTTGGCGTACACAAAGACCCCTCAGTACAAGGCCAACCTGCAGCAGCTGCTGGACCAGGAGAAGGTGAGCCCCCGCCTGCGGCGCCTTCGCGAATTCCAGGTGCTCTCTGGAAGGGGCCAGAAGGGGCGCGCCTGAGGGGGCTCCCCTGTCCGCCCCCTGCCGGGCACCAATGGCCCCTGGCTCACTGGGAAGATGTCTCGCTCCTACCACATGGCCGCCCAGTGGGAAGTACGAGGCTCCGTGGGTCCTTGTAAATTAGTAATTCAGAGAGCTGCTTGTGCGTACAGCCTTCCGACAGAGGAGGAGAGCCGCTGGTCTCTCTAGTGAGCGTGTGCACTGTCCTGTCCGGGTCTAGAGAGGTGTCAGGTCCTCCCCTCACTGGGCGACAACCTTCCTCAGCAGTGAGGGGCTGAGAGGCTAGCCTTCTGGACCAGAGCGTGTCGTGTTGAGTGTCCCTCCTTTGAGAGTGTTTGAGGGAAGGGACGGGGCGGGAGGCGGCGGGGTCCCGCGGTCACCAGCCCGTCCCCTGCAGGAGAAGAATGCTCGGTTGCTGGGCGCCGCACAGCAGCTGTTCGGCCACTGCCAGGCCCAGAAAGAGGAGATCAAGAGGCTCTTCCAGCAGAA
The DNA here is from genome assembly GCF_020826845.1 of Diceros bicornis minor. Classification (NCBI taxonomy): domain Eukaryota; kingdom Metazoa; phylum Chordata; class Mammalia; order Perissodactyla; family Rhinocerotidae; genus Diceros; species Diceros bicornis. Next base: position 1,534,266 of record NW_026691553.1, read on the forward strand.
ACTGGACGAGGTAGAGGCTCCCCGTCCGAGCAGAGGACCCCAAGTGTAGGATTGGGGGCGGGTGGAGGTGCAGTCCAGCACAGCTGAGATCCAGAAGGCCCATTTCCTCATCGGGCACTCCTGACTTGGAAAGAGTCTTCATAACGGAGTGGCCTGGAACCTGGGCTCTAGTCAGAGGGCTGCTCTCCGTTCAGCCCGAGTGGGATGGACGCGGCCCATGTCTTAGGGGTCATCCTAAGCCGCCATCACGGTCCCATCTGGGTATCAGTAAGCCAGCCCCCTCCCCTTCCCACCACGGAAACCCCCAGTCCTGGGTCTCCTCACCCTGCCTTCGCCCGTGCCCCTGCGCTCTCCGTGGAAGCCCACCTTTGTGTCATGTGTCCCCAGTTGGGCGTGAAGGCGCTGACCTACAACGACCTGATTCAAGCGCAGAAGGAGATCTCGGCTCACAACCAGCAGCTGAGGGAGCAGACGGAGCAGCTGGAGAAGGACAACAGGGAGCTGCGGAGCCAGAGCCTGCAGCTGGTGCGTGCCCCGTCTGGACAGGGCCGGGGAGAGGGTGGGGCAGTTCCAGAATATTCCAGAGCGTGCAGGACTCTTGGGCCCCAGACCGGGTGGAGGGCCTGGTATCCCTCGGTTGGTGGGCCTGGACCCTGTTGCCCTGATACGTGTCCCGAGACAGAGATGACCTGAGGTGCCTGCCAGGCCCTAGCCGTCCTGCTTAGTCTGCAGAGGGAGGTTCCTCTGTGCTCCTTCGTTCTCAGAACACTCGTGGCTCGCAGGGCACGTTAGAGCTGCCAGGACTGCCAGTGGTTTCTCAGACTCTGGTCAGGGGTGCGTAGAATTCCCTGACGTTCTCACCAGACGGGCCTCTTCAGGTGTCCTGGGCTTTCCGGTCCTTCTGCCCCCAGTGCTGGGCCCCTCAGTGAGCCCCGGGGCCGGGGTACAGGCCACGCAGCCTCACTCCCCTGGGGCCACGGGCACACCGCGACGGGTAGGCAGGAGCCTCACTTCTAACGGGGCTTCCTTGTTCCATCCTACGGGCGTCCTCACCCTGATCCCTGCCAGGCATTCCCTACTGGGGATCTCCAGTCTCCTCCCTGGGCTGCCTCCTCAGCCTGGCCTTCCAGAAATGGGTTCCGTGCTCCCAGAACACAGGCCTTTGGGGACAGCTGCCCAGACACCCTGCCTGTCTCTTCCCGCAGAGCCCAGTGCAGGGATGGGAAGCAGACCCCTCTGCCAGGCAGCCCAGGGGGCCGTCCCATCCTCCCCACTGCCACGCACGCTCGGGGGTGGGGGCTGGCCTGGCCGGCTCATGGCCACGATTCCCTGTCCCCACAGCTGAAGGCTCGGTGTGAGGAGCTGAAGCTGGACTGGGCCACGCTGTCCCTGGAGAGCCTGTTGAAGGAGAAGCAGGCCCTGAAGAGCCAGATTTCCGAGAAGCAGCGGCACTGCCTGGAGCTCCAGGTGGGGCCGGGGCCGGGGCCGGGGCCAGCGGCGTGGGGGTGGGGGGCGGGGCTGGGGCCGGGTGCGGGCGCGGGGGGGTGGGCCGGGTGCTGTGGGCCTCTCCAGGCTTCGAGCAGGGTGTCAGGAACGTGGTCAGTGCTGTCGGCAGACCGCCGAAGCCGTCCTCCTCCCGAGGCAGGGTGTTGGTTCCGGGTATTGTGGTGACAATAGCCAGGACGTCCCCGTCGTCAGCCCAGGAAGGGGAGTGATGAGCACAGTGGGCGGGGTGCCCTGCTCGCTCCCAGGGCGTCTCGGGCTCCAGTCCGAACCTGGGTCTCGCTGACGGCCGCCTGGTGAACTGTTTCTGCAGCAGTCACCGCCGAAAAGATCCGTGTTCACGTGAAAGACAAACTAGCTTGTGCTCAACCTGCTAAGGGGGGGACGTTTGTGGAGGGCAGCCAGAAGGAAGTGCGGGAACAAGGGAAAGCACGGCCTCTGGGTCTGTTCCTCTCGAGGCTTTTCCGACAGCTGCCTCACCGGGGGTGCAGCTTTCAGTAGGAAAAGCGAGCAGCACACGTGCTGCGTGGTTGCTGACTAAAGCTGCTTGTAAAGGCTGGGGCTCCACTGCCTTTGCGTCTGCCCAGTGCAGCTTCGTGACTTAAGTGGGTTCCCGGTCGCCGGAACCTTGTGGTTCTTACGCAAAGGACTTATTACAAAACGACTCTGCGGTGGATTCCTCTGTACTGACGGCTCATTTTAAGGATGTTTTCTTAAAGACCTACCCCCCAAAGCAGATCTGTGGGAGGTTTGAGGTCCCACATGATCTGCTGCCGAGCTGCTCCCGAGGGGCTGTGGCCCAGGTGTGTCCCGCCCGCTGAGCTAGCAGCGTGTGTCCTAACAGAGGGTCGCTGACCTCGCGACTAGAGCCGGGCCTTGTCCACAGACGGGCCTGCAGAGAAGTCTCCGAAAGGGAATATATCTGAGTTCCAACTCTCCTATATGATAAAGAAATGATGCATGTTCATCATAGGGGAAAAAACCTAACAAAATGGATAAACCAAAAGAAAAAAACCCCCATATCCCAACCTCCCAAAAGGAAACACTGTTCCAGGGATTCCCAATGGTTTGTGCTTAGATCTGCTTTAGCAGAAGCGGGACCACCGCGTCCTGCTGTTCCTCGCTCTCTGGGGGACCTCTTTCGTGTCAGTGAACACACATCTGCAGAGCCGTGATGCTCACACACTTTTGTCCATTTGACCCAGAGCTTCCCACCCCGCGTTTGGACGGGTGGTTGCTCTGGCGTCTCCGTCACACACAAACCCAGTCCGTGTCGTCACAACCCGCTCTGGCGAGGCGTCCTTTGTGCTTCCCCGGGATGGTCCGTTCCGTGGGCGCTGGGTGGGGCTGGGTCCTTGGCGGGTGTGGGTGTGCCTCACCAAGCGCTGGGCCTGATGCCCTGCTCTGTCTTCAAGATCAGCATCGTGGAGCTCGAGAAGAGCCAGCGGCAGCAGGAGCTCCTGCAGCTCAAGTCCTGCGTGCCGCCCGACGATGGCCTGGCCGTGCCCCTGCGTGGGAAAGGCGCCCTGGGCCGGGAGCTGGAGGCAGACCCCGGCCGACTGCACCTTGAGCTGGACTGCTCCAAGTTTTCCCTGCCCCACTTCAGCAGCATGAGCCCGGAACTCTCCATGAACGGCCACGCGGCCAGCTACGAGCTCTGCAGTGCGCTGAGCCGGCCCTCGTCCAAGCAGAACACCCCCCAGTACCTGGCCTCCCCCCTGGACCAGGAGGTCGTGCCCTGCACCCCCAGCCACGGCGGCCGGCCGCGGCTCGAGAAGCTGTCCGGCCTGGCCTTGCCCGACTACGCCAGGCTCTCCCCGGCCAAGCTGGTGCTGAGACGCCACCTGAGCCAGGACCCCGCGGCCGCCGGCAAGGCTGCCGCCAGCGAGCTGCACCTTCGGTGAGCACGTGGGCCCGAGGCTCTGCCCCTGGTGCTCGCTGGCCCCCTTGGGCGCCCTTGGGCCACTGGGGGGTCTTTTGAGCGGGAGCTGAGCAGTTTGGAAGAGACTGAGGGGGTCTGCGAGGCCTGGGCTGCCAGCCCGTAGAGCCGTGGCCGTGGGGCTCCCCAGAGAGTGACCGAGGGATGCATCTCGTTCCAGTGCTGAGCACGCGAAGGAGAACGGCCTTCCCTACCAGAGCCCCGGCATCGCCAACGGCATCAAGCTGAGCCCTCAGGACCCTCGGCCCTCGTCCCCCGCGGCGTTGCAGATGGCAGGAGAGAAGGGCGTGGAGAAGGTGGGCGGGGTCTCCTTCCTCAGGGCTCTGGAGCGAGGCTGTTAGGAGAGGTCTCCAGGGAGGGCCGAGTCAGACCTGAGGAGGACGTGGGGCGCACGTGGGGAGGAGCCATCGGTCAGGACGGGTGGGAGGCCATGCCAGGTGGAGGGCTCGTGCTCTGTCATGTCCCCGCCAGCGGTCTCCTCACTGTGCTCGGGACGGGGCTAGGACGGTGGTGTGATAGCAAAGCCCCCTATGGGAGGCGGTCGCCTCTCAGGACAGAGAGGGGAGGGGGGTTTTATTTGTGTGTGTAAGGCGGCAGTTCGAGAAATATCAGGAAAGTGAGTGTGTGAGGACCTGGTGGTTGGATGGATGTTGGGGTGCCGGGCGGGGGGGCCCTGGAAGGTCAGGAGGAGCATTTGGGGTGAGGAGACTGTAGCTGCAGAGGGCCCTGGTCCTCAGGCAGCAGGGCCGCGGTGTCCTTTGGGTGGCGCTCGTGGTCCGCAGGAGCAAGCCAGTCTGCCGGTGTGTCGCAGGGTCTGAAGGAGCGCACCTACGCCAGCAGCGGGGAGGCCATCACCAGCCTGCCTGTCAGCATCCCGCTCAGCACCGTGCAGCCAAGCAAGCTGCCCGTCAGCATCCCTCTGGCCAGCGTGGTGCTGCCCAGCCGCGCCGAGAAAGTGGTGAGTGGACGCTGTGCGGGAAGGTGCCGGCCACCTGTTCTCCAGCCGGCACAGGCCCCCTGGCTCCGGGAGGGTGGTGTTCCCAGAGCATCAGGCGCAAAGGGGAGTTTTGTCTTGTTTTCTCCCCACAAGACCTAGTTCCTTTTTGTTAAATTGTGTGATGTTAAATTTCTAGCGTACCACAAAGCTCCAAGAAAAATAGAACGTCCAGGATCCAGGTTTAATTACAGTAACATTTTGCAATTTTTATCTCAGATCTCTCTGTCTAAAAGGTGGTATGTGCGGGTGGAGAGGGGATAAAACTTCAGGATTTGGTAGAAGCTTGGAACCATCTCCCTTCCTTCTAGGCCACGTTTGCATCCTCTTACCTCACACGGTGGTCACGTAAACCCCAGAATCTTGTATAATGCAGAGTTTTCTTTATTTTTGTTGAGATATAATTCACATACAAGTCACCTGTCTAAAGTGTACATTTTAGCAGCATTCAGTACATTCACAGAGTTATGCAACCATCACCATAATCAATTCCAGAACATTCTCATCACCTCAAAAAAAAGCCCCAGCCGCATCAACAGTCACCCCTCATCCCCTCCCCCAGCCCCTGACAACCATGAACCCACTTTCTGTCTGTGGATGTGCCTGTTCTGGACATTTCACACCAATGGGATCACACGCTGTGTGTCTTTCTGTGTCTGGTTTTCTCACCGAGCATCATGTGGTCAAGGTCCATCCACGGTGTGGCTGTGTCGGGGCTTCACTCCTTTTCATGGCTGCGTCATGTTCCAGTGTGTGGGTGGACACACTGTGTGGATCCATTCATCCATCGATGGGCATTTGGGTTGTTCCCCCTTTTTGCTGTTAGGAATCATGCTGCTGTGAACATGTGTGTGCAGGTTTTGTGTGGACGAGTGTTTTCACCTCATTCCCCCTAGGAGTGGAATGCTGGGTCAGGTCGTAACTGCAGCCCCTCACCGCTCTCCCTGCCCCCTCCATCCCTAGTCTCATTGCCCATCAGCCAGGGCGATCGTGTAGAGCCCAAGTCAGACATCTGTCCCTTACCTTGTCTGCCCACGGTGCTCACACCCTGAGCAGGTCACTTCCCTTTCTGCACGCTGGCTCTCACACACCTGCCATTCTTCCCACCTCAGGCCCACTGCGCGTCCTGTGGCTTGTGCCCAGGACCCCCTCCCTGACCTTCACTCGCCGCCAGGCTCAGCTGATGGCGTGCGCTTTCTCTCCACAGAGAAGTACCCCCAGCCCTGTGCCACAGACCCGAGAGTCCGCGTGCACACTTGAGAAGCAGACGGGCACTAATGCCCACGGTGCTGGAAGCAGTGCAGCCGGCAGCAGAAGCCTCTCTCTGGCTCCCGCGGGTAAGAGCCTGCCCCTGCTCCATTAGCTCCTCTGCCGCGGGATGGCTTCTGAGACCCAGCTGCTGGCCCGGCCCAGGGCCCGTCCTCTTCATCCTCTGCTGCTGCTCTCTGAAGGGCCGGGATGCCGGGCTGGGCTCAGAGCCCCCAGCTCCTCTGCCGTGGGGTCTGAGCTGAGTCAGGGGGTCGTCTCGGCAGCATGGTGAGCCCTGGGGGTCGGGGGCTCTAGTCCGGGCCCTCGGCGCATCTTGTGGTGCTGTGGCTGGGGCGTTCTGAGGTGGGTGTGCTCCGTCTGGCTGTAGCTCAGCCGGGAAGCGTGCTCCTGCCCACCAGCTGGTAGTGTCCTTGTCAAGCTGCTGTGGGCCTTTGGGCTGCCCGGTGTGTAGCTGGGGTCAGGGTCTCCTTCAGAGAGCTCTGCTTCTTGACACGTCCGTGTGTGTCGGCACAGGGCCCAGCAGATCTTCTGTGCAGGGCCTGGTGGAGCAGACGCTCGGGCTCTGCTGCCCTCGGGGTCTCTGTGGCGGCTGTTAACGCTGGTGTGAGGGCGCCAGCGACAGTCTGCGGATGGGTGGCTGTGTGCCAGTAAACCATTTCTAGCCACAGTGGCGGGCCAAACCGCCACACACCACACACCTCCAAGGCTCTGCCTGGCTCCCCGGTGCCCGTCTCTGGGCTCTGCGGGCTCGCTATGACAAAGACAGCAGGTCCGTGGGTGCTGAGCTTCTTCACCAGCTGCACAGGGGCAGCGCCGTCCTAGGCCAGCCTGGGGGTCTTCTCCTGGGACAGACTCCCCTGAGAAACCTGCGTCCCCCTGCAGGCTTCTCCTACGCTGGCTCGGTGGCCATCAGCGGGGCCCTGGTGGGCAGCCCGGCCCCGCTCGCTCCTGGAGTCGAGCCCCCTGCCTTCGACGAGTCCTCCAGCTCCGGGAGCCTCTTCGCCACCATGGGGTCCCGCAGCTCCACCCCGCAGCACCCCCCGCTGCTGGCGCAGCCCCGGAACCCCGGCTCGGCCTCGCCCGCCCACCAGCTCTGCACCAGTCCCCGGCTCGGTGGAGCCACCCAGGGCCTGCTCCCCGACGCCAGCAAAGGGGACCTTCCCTCCGAGGCCGGCTTCTCTGATCCGGAGAGCGAAGCCAAGAGGAGGATCATCTTCACCATCTCAGCCGGTGCCGGCAGCTCCAAGCAGTCGCCTTCCAGCAAGCACAGCCCGCTCCCCTCAGGCACCCGCGGGGACAGCGGCCAGGGCCACGGGCAGGACAGCCGCAAGCGGGGCCGGAGGAAGCGGGCGTCGGCCGGGACCCCCAGCCTCAGCTCGGGTGTGTCCCCCAAGCGCCGGGCCCTGCCGTCCGTGGCCGGCCTCTTCACGCAGTCGTCAGGGTCCCCCCTGAACCTCAACTCCATGGTAGGTCCAGGAGCGGCGGGCGGGGCAGGAGGGAAGCAGGAGAGGAGCAGGCAGCCCCCCCACCCCAGCCCAGACAGGCAGGCACCCCCTGTCCCAGCTCACTGGGATGGGCGGGTGCCCTGGGAGCGTCGTCAGGAGGCCGCCCCGTGCAGGCCTTCTGCATGGACAGCGGGGCAGGCCCTGCCGTCCCCAGCGGTCCATGGCCTGGGGGTGGTCTGGGGTGGGGCCCTCCGAGCAGGCCCTTGGGTGTCGGTGCTCTGGGCGCCTGCTGACGGGGTGCTGTCTGTGCTGACCCGCAGGTTAACAACATCAACCAGCCCTTGGAAATCACGGCCATCTCGTCCCCTGAGAGCTCCCTGAAGAGCTCGCCTGTTCCTTACCAGGACAATGACCAGCCGCCTGTGCTCAAGAAGGAGAAGCCCCTGAGCCAGACCAACGGGGCCCACTACTCCCCACTGACCTCGGACGAGGAGCAGGGCTCCGAGGATGAGCCCAGCAGCGCCAGGCGAGTGGGGGCTCCGTCCACGGGTGGGGTGTCCACGGGGAGGGCTCCCCTCTTGGTTGGGCTGACCCTCCTGGGCGGGGCACAGGACAGGCAGCTCCATCTGCCCTGAGGGTGGGTGCGGGGGTCCTGACCCGCCGCCCGCAGTCCGTCGGGGGTGTCCTCCAGCAGACAGACCGCTTCCCGACACTGTTCACCTTCGCTCCGTAAGAGGCCCTCGTGAAGGGCCGGGGCCTGTGGAGGTGTGCTGTCCAGTTGGAGCCCCGGCCCCTGAGCCTGTGGTTCCCCAGGGGGCCACGAGTCGTGGGGTCGCCATGGTGGCTCCCGTCCCTGCTGCACACGTGTCACTGGTTAGAAGAGGCGAGGGCAGGGCGGTCGACTCGGCGAGAAAGAGCTCAAGAAAGTGGAGTTTTCAGTTCTTATCAGTGCTTCACACCCGGTTTATTTGCTTCTAAAGGATTTTTTAAAAATAACAACTTTATTAGATCTACTTCACGTACTACACCACCCGTTTACAGTGTGCAATTCAGTGGTTTTGGTATATTCACAGGGTTGTGCAAACATCCCCACCATCTGTCTCCAGAATTTTCTCATCTTCCCAAACTGAGACTCTGTCCGCATGAAACACTGACTCCCCCTTCCCTCCCCCAGCCCCTGGCCCCCACGGTCTACTTTCTTTTTTTTTTTTTAATTTTTAATTTTTTTGTGTGTGAGGAAGATCAGCCCTGCGCTAACATCTGCCAATCGTCCTCTTTTTTTTTTTTTTTTTTTTTTTTGCTGAGGAGGACTGGCCCTGGGCTAACATCCGTGCCCATCTTCCTCCACTTTATATGGGATGCCGCCGCAGCATGGCCTGACAAGTGGTGCGTCAGTGTGTGCCCGGGATCCAAACCGGTGAACCCCAGGCTGCCGCAGCGGAGCGCACTCACTTAACTGCTTGCGTCACCGGGCTGGCCCCCCCACCGTCTGCTTTCTGTCTGGGGGCCTCCTGTGAGGGGATCACACAGTGTTTGTCCTTCTGTGTCTGGCTCATGTCACTGAGTGTCATGTCTTCAGGGTCCATCCACGTTGTAGCAGGTGTCAGAATCTCCTTCCTTTTCAAGGCTGAGTAATATTCCCTTGTCTGGATGGACCACGTTGTGTTTATCCATTCATGTGTCAATGGACATGCCTTTTGGCTATTGTGCTGCTACAAACATTCATGTACGTGGTGGTGGTTGAAAACGTGTTTTCATTTCTCTAGTGTCTAGTAGTGGGATTGCTGGGTGCGTGGATGGAGGTTTTGTGTGTAACTGAGGACCCGCCAGAGCGGTCTCTGCAGCAGCCGCCCCACGTCACACCCCACAGGCTGTGCTGTTTCTCCACCTCCTCGCCAACACTGGTCGATTTCTGGTTTTGTTTTTAGTATAATCGCCATTCTTATGGGTGTGGAGTAGGTGTGTCATGGTTTTGTCTGGCGACGTTGAGCTTCTTCTCGTGTGCTGACTGGCCGTTTGTCCTCTCTGGAAATGTGTCTGTGCGGGTCCTCGGCCCGCTCTTTGCAGGGTTGTCTTGGTTGTTGCTGTTAAGTCATAAGCATTCTTTTTGTGGTCTGGACACAGCCCTGTATCCGTTCACGATCCGTGGACGTCTTCCTCTGTGCTCTGGGTGTCTTCTCGCTTTCTCGCTGATCTCCTTTGGAGCACAGAACTGTTCAGTGTGACAAAGCCCGTTGGGTGGCTTGTGCCCTGGTGTCTGTGTGACTTCATGTTGTTCCTCTGCCACACGTAAATTGTGTTTGATAAAGTCTTGCACCTGGGTGCTCTTCCTTTGTGTTGGGAATGCCCAACTCCGCAGTTTCCAAATTCTTTCGGGAGTTCTCCTGGGTCTCTGGAGGTCATAGAGTTCTTTGCGATATATCACAAAACTATTGACGCGCAAACACACGCCATGTTATAAGTTGGGGCCGCTGTGCATACCGGCTTCCTGCTCTCTGTTGCGGGTGGGCATACTACAGAGACCTCTAGATGACGCCGTAGCCGGCACCCGCGGCTTGAGGAGGAGCCCGAGAGAGGCGCTAGACAGAGCGAGTTCTGTCTGGGCCCGTGGTGTCTGCATTCCTGTTCCTCCACCGTGGCTTAGCTCTCAGCCCTGTCCCCACCCACGTACGGCGTCGTGCCAGTGCTGGGGCTTTGCCCGGCGGTCACGGGTCCTCCTCTGAGGGGGGCAGAGGGCAAGCAGGCTGTGTGTCCACCCGCTTCCTGTGCCTCTTCCCGGCCTTCCTGGGCAATTTCGTGTAGGCATACAGCTCTTTCACGTGCACGTGGATTTCAGACATTCATCATGGGTTTCTTTCCTTGACAGAATTGAGAGAAAAATTGCCACAATCTCCTTAGAAAGCAAATCTCCTCCAAAAACATTGGAAAATGGTGAGTAACAGCGCTCCCCCTCACATGACTCCCAGGGGCAAGGTGACAACCCCAGGGTGAGGCCTTCACACCTGGGATCGGCTGCACTGCCCGGCCTGGGAGGGAACCACACTGGGCTTCTAGAATTGTCTCTGGGTGATGTTGTGTGCCGCCTAGGAGGGCAGTGGGAACTGGACAGGCTGGTCTTGGTGCTGCGTGTGCCATGTCCTCGGTGGCCCAGGTGGCAGTCCCGTCTCCTTCCTGGTTGGACTCGGGCCAGAGTCTGGTTTCCTGTGTCGGCCCGCCTTCCTTCTGCAGAAGCCCCCTCTGCCTTCAGCTTCCCCTCTGGCCACACCTCACTACACCCAGGGTCACCCATCCTCCCGAAAGAGGCGCTTGTGCACCTAACCACGCTTCTCTTGGGTAGAAAGGCGTCATTCTGAGCCGGTGGTGGTCTGCTCCTATGTGGCTTCCTCCTGGACCCCCTTGGAGACCCCCCCCCCGACTCAGCCCCTGGGAGACGCTCAGGCCTCACAGCCTCTGCCTCTCCTCGCCAGGTTGTAGCCTGGCGGGAAGGAAGCTGACGCCCGCCAGCGAGCCGGTCAACAGCAGCAAGTGGAAGTCCACCTTCTCGCCCATCTCCGACCTCGGCCTGGCCAAGTCCGCCGACAGCCCGCTGCAGGCCGGCTCTGCTCTGAGCCAGAACTCCCTGTTCGCGTTCCGGCCCGCCCTGGAGGAGCCCGGCTCGGCCGACGCCAAGCTGGCTGCCCACCCCAGGAAAAGCTTTCCCGGCACCCTGTCAGGGGCTGGCGGGCTGAGCCCGAGCAGCAACCCTCCCAATGGCTTCGCCTTCAGCGGGGGCCTGGCCGCCGACCTCAGTTTACACAGCTTCAGTGATGGTGCTTCTCTCTCCCACAAGGTCCCCGAGGCGGCCGGCCTGGGTGCCCCCCTGAGCTTTCCTGCCCCCAGGGGCAAGGAGGGCGGTGCCGGGGAGTCCGGCTCGTTTGTGAACAAGAGGCAGCTGGATGGACTTGGCGGCCCGAAGGGCGAGGGGGGCAAGGGCAGGGATGCGGGCGAGCCAGGCCTGCCCATGTGCGGGCCCTCGGACAAGGCCTTGTTGGCGCACAGCAAGGCGGGGAAGGGCCGGGACCGAGAGCCCGACTCCAAGAACGGCCACAATCTCTTCATTTCTGCCGCCGCCGTGCCTCCGGGGGCCCTCCTCAGCGGTCCAGGCCTCGCCACGGCGGCATCCTCGGCGGGCAGCGTGGCCCCCTCCGCCCAGACGCACCGCCCCTTCCTGGGCACCTTTGCCCCAGGCCCGCAGTTCGCCCTGGGCCCCATGTCCCTGCAGGCCAACCTGGGCTCGTCCGTGCTGCAGTCCTTGTTCAGCTCCGTGCCGGCCGCCGCCGGCCTGGTGCACGTCTCGTCCGCCGCGACCAGACTGACCAACTCGCACGCCATGGGCAGCTTTTCCTCCGGGGTGGCAGGCGGCGCAGTTGGAGGTAGGCAGAGTGCGTCCCTCCCGTCTGACTCTCAGGCCCCCCCGGGGCCTGCTCTGGGGACCAGACACCAACAGCACACATTGCCGACGCCCTCCTGGTTTAACCACGACTACCTTGCAGGTTCCCTTCCAGAGCCCCCTAGCGGGCGAGAGGCTGTGCCCACCTGTCCCCTTGTGTCCTTTGCTCCCGCCACCTCGTTCTTTTCCAAGAAACGCAGCCGTGCCTGTCGTGTGGGCAGAGCACGCTCGTGTGAGTCGGCCTGTGTCAGGCTCTCTGGGTGTGGCGGCGTCCCTCGCACCTTCAGGGGAGGTGGTGCCAGGGCCAGGGCTCTCCTTCCTCCCCGTGGAGGTCACCTGTAGGCCGGACACAGCATGGGCTCTGGGGCGGCCGGAGGGGCTGGCGCTGGGGCAGCTCGGTGGCCACGTGTGCCTGCGCACAGTGGCTCTGGCTCGGGGTGGAGAGGAGCCCCAGGGCTGGGCTGGCCGGGCGCGGCGGGGTGAGGCCCTGGAGCCCCTGCAGGTGAGTCTCCCTGGCCGCCTGCCCCCGCTGCTTGCCGCTTTGCCCCTGCACCTGCGACGCCGCGGAGCTGCCGCTGCCGTCTGCTCCCCCTTTTGCGTGTCTCTTGCTTGACTGGGAATGTCCACCTGTTGAAGCTGAGTTTTTCTCTCCTGTTTGCAGGTGTCTTTAACCACGCGGTGCCTTCCGCCTCCGCTCATCCGTTGGGAGCCGGTTTCGCAGGCAGCGGGGCCGCGTGTCGCAGTGCCACGCTGAGCTTAACCCCGCTGCAGGCGGTGGCCGCCACCCCCACCTCTTCCTTGCAGGCCCCGGCCTCTGTGGAGTCGCGGCCGCCCCCGCCGCCTCCTCCGCCCCTGGGCCGGCCCCCTCCGGGGCCGCCCGCCCTCCCCGCCCCCCGCCCCGCTAACGTCGCCTTGCCTCCTCCCCCCGCGCTGCTCCCGGCTAACTCTGAGCTTCTGCAGAACCTCGCGGCCCTCCCTGCTAACCAAGCTTTCTTACCCGCTTCCTCTGCCGCCTCCCTGCCGCCTGCTAACGCCTCTCTGTCCATCAAGCTCGCCTCCCTCCCGCACAAGGTCTCCCGCCCCTCCTTCACGGTGCACCACCAGCCCCTGCCCGGGCTGGCCCTGGCCCAGGCCGCGCCCGTGCTCCCGCAGGCCAGCTCCACGGGGCCGTCCGCCGTGTGGGTTTCCCTTGGCATGCCGCCTCCGTATGCCGCGCGCCTTGCGGGGGTTAAGCCGCGATAAAGACCTTGCTTAGCTAGCAGTTCGTATTCTGTAAGGTAAGGCTAGAGCCCAACCAGGTGGCCCGTACGAGAACTCAACTGTCCTTCCTTTCGCAGAGTGGACGGGCCCACAGGGCTCCGCAGAGGGCCCGGGGGACCGAGGCGGCCTTGCCTTGGCCGGCGGGTGGAGACGGTCGGTTCTGAGAGGCGCAAGTGAGAAAGCTCAGGGAGGCTGGGAGGCGGGGGGGTGGCTGTGTGCCCAGGCCTCAGGGTGACCTGAGCGTGCCGCTGTGGAGCCCGGGAGGGGAGTGGCGGGCCCTCGATGCCCAGCCTTCACACAAGGTTGTCACGGCTCCTCCCTCCCGGGAGCCAGCAGACCAGGCAGCCCTGCGGGGAGGAGGCCGGGGGAGATGGACGCGGCTGGCAGCCTGGCCCATCCAGCCCATCTCGGGCTTGCCACCACCCTCAGGCTTTGTGTGTGCAGCAGTCAGGGACCCCGGCAGCCCGGTGTGGGGCCGTGGGGTGGCTCAGCATCCCAGCCGTGCCGCCTGTCCGCCATGGGGCGTCTCAGCCTGTTACTTGAACGTGCCTCATGGGGCTTTAGGAAAATTCAGTGTGTTTAAGGTCACCGGTATGTATCGGGCCTTCAAAAGGTGGTTGTTGAGGCCGTCCCGGTGGTGTAGTGGTTGAGTTTGTGTGCTCCGCTTCAGCGGCCCAAGGTTCACAGGTTCGGATCCTGGGTGCGGACATATGCATTGCTTATCAAGCCATGCTGTGGTGGCATCCCATATAAAGGAGAGGAAGATGGGCACGGATGTCAGCCCAGGGCTGATCTTTCTCAGCAAAAAGAGAAGGATTAGCAACGGATTTTAGCTCAGGGCTGATCTTCCTCAGCAAAAAAAAAAACATGCTTGTCCGTCAGGCTCCTTAGCTAGAGGTCCCTGCCTGCAGCCCTGGGAGCTGATGGGTAACGGGCGGGTGTGGCGTTGGCCGGAGGAAGGGCTCCCGGACCAGCAGGCAGTGCCTTGTGGTTGTGGCCACAGCACGGCTCCTCCGGCCTCCAGGGAACGGGGCCCGGGCATCTGGGGCCGGCAGTTCGGAGTCAGCAGAGAGCGCGGAGGAAGGGCCCGACTTTGAGGACGGGACGAGGAAGGCGGCTGTGAGGCCTTCAGGGAGCACCCCATCCGCTCCTCCTCGGGCTCGAGATGGCATTAGAGAGCCAGGCTCCTGGTGCAGCTGGCTGGCCACTGCTGGTGCTGCCTCAGTGTGCCCCGGAGTACGGGGCCAGGACTCGAGGAACAGAAGTGGGTGTTAATTGGGTGCCAAGGGCCAGGTACAGGGTCTGCCGTGTGTTGAAGTTGAAACAGTCATGAGGCCACTGGACTCTGATGGTCCCCCAGTCAGGGTGTGGATCAGCGGACAGCCTTATTTGAGGTCTGGGGGTGGCCCATGCCTCGGTGTTGGAAAAACCCAGAAGGTGGGGCAGCTTTAGTGCGCGGTGGCCTCACGTTGTCAGAGAAGGCATCGTGCGGCCGGGACCAGCTTGAAGGAGTCAGAGTTGTGCATGTGGAAGCATCTGGGCGTCAGGCCCCCCATGCTGGCCTACGTTGGAAGCTGCCTTTTGTCCTTCTGTCCTCGGCCCGTCACAGGCGGTCTCCTTGGGCTGGACTGCGTCAGCCTCGCTTCTGGGGTGTGCAGGCCTGTCAGCGGGGCTGCCCACAGGCCCACCGTGAGCAGTGCCCGGCGTGTAGTGACCAGGGAGGGTCTCAGATCCAGGGTTCCTGGGAGGGGGGAGGCCAGGAGCCAGCACCCCATGCATTTCGGGCAGGGCCTTGGGATGGGGACCTCCTGCCTCTGACTGGACAAGGGACATGGCACCGAGGTCCCTGCCAGGAGTGGCGGGGCCACAGCCCTGCAACCACCATGTTCTGTCCATCTGTCCGTCTGTCCGTCTGTAGCAGGCTTTGGTTCCCTGGGCTTCTCCAGATGCAACGCTAACGCTATCCTGCCTCTCTCCCACGCGGTCTCCGCAGGTAACTAGGATTTCTACCTCAACCTCGAGACCTATGCAAGGATGGGGTGGCCGCGGTGCCGGGAGCACGGACAGAGGACAGAAGACGAAGTTCTACTGTGAATCAGCGCTGCGCAGACCTGCGGGAGACGCTGGGCCTGGCTCCAGCTCGTACTGTTGATAGTTTTAGATAAAGTATTTATCGTTTTTTAAAAAGTATAAACAATTTTGACTTATTTTATTCCACCGAAGTCGTAAAGGCAACCTATTGAGAAATGTAAATACTATATATGAGAGGATCTATATAAAGACATCTTCCCGAAGGACTGGCCCGCTGCGGAGACGCCGACTGCCGGTCCCGGTGCTAGCCCGTCGCCAGGCCCGCCCTCCACGTTCTCTTGGTGCTGACTCGAGGTTGACCAACGCCAAGTCCAGTCCTTGACGCGCCCGCCTTTATCCCTGCGCTCTTCCTATACCAAAGGCCGCCGTCTCCAGGCCATGCGCCAGCCCTCTGCAAAGGCCTGACCCCCGAGGGCGCCCCGCCCATCACTGTGAACGGCTCCGACCAGACTGTTAGCCCTGCGGGCCGGGAGCGGCGCCTCTGGCATAGGAAGGGCCTGGCGGGCGGACGGGCCTAGCGGCAGGTGAGGCCCTCCTGATCCTCCTCAGCGCCTGCGGTGGCGGAGCCGCGAGGAGGGGACCCGTTGTGAGTGGTGCTCGCGAGGCGGGTCTGGAACCTGACTCGGACGGCATGGTGCGCCGGCTGCTCTAACAAGTGCATTACTCTTGTACGTCCTTGCTCGTCCCGGGCTCCCGCCGCGGTCCACCGGAGCGCAGTCAGCTCGTGGTGCGCCAGCCGGTGACATGGGGCAGGTCAGTCATGGGTGCCTGGTGTGTCTGTACAGAAGAGAGTCACGGTGACGAGTGACAGTATTTTATAGAGATGTGATGAAAATTTATAAATTTCATAGACTTGACTTCATTTATTTTTAGATTGTATGATGCACAGTAAACTAAAAAAAGAAAAGTGAGGGGGGAAAACCTTTTTATTTATTCAAGTGCACACAAGTGGCATTGGCCCAGGGCTGGCCCACAGCCCCTCGCCCCTCGCCCCTCACCCCTGCCCGAGGCCCTTTGGTCAGTCCGTGCAGCCGCTCTGTCTCCACTGGCCCTCTGACCCCTCGGCTGGGGTGAACCTGCTCCAACACTGGAGCAGTCTCGATGGTGCTTGTGAATGAATGTGCTGGGGACGGGACCAGGGCAAAGGCTCCACAGGCAAGCAGGAGAGCTGTTCTGGGTGCTTTTAGAGGTTGTCAGCAGGGTTGTTGGGCCCCTGCAGCACAGTGATCTGTGACTGTCCAAGGTCCCCCAGTTGAGCATTGTTGTCTGTGTGCCACCCTGAGAGGGCGTGTCCAGGAGCCCTTGGTCCCCTGAAGGGGCCAACATCGGCCAAAGGTCCTAGCTGGGTTCCAGACCCCAAGAAGGGCACTCCAGCAAGGGCTGGGTGAGTGTGGTCAGAGCCCCGTCCTCAGGTGCTTGTCCCCCTGAGGTGGCACCGCCAGGGAAGGGGCGGAACTCGTCTCTCTCCAAGGTGGGGCTCTGTGTAAGGGCTTAACTTGTTGCTAGAGGAAAAGTCTGGAGGTCCCACCCTCCCCAGCCCAGCCAGCCCAGCCTGCCCCTCCAGATGTGGACGCTGGGGCTCTGCCTGTCAGGGAGGGTGGGTGCGGTGGCCGAGGCCTGGCTTGCTTCCTCCTCAGCCCTGTGGCCAAGCCTGGAGCTGGCCTTGAGGATGGCCGGGCGGGCAGAGGTGTGTGGAACGCAGGCCAGAAAGGGCGACAGCAGGATGATTTCCCACCTCCAGAGGCCTCCCAGGGGCAGACCCACCAGTGCTGAGCAGGCCTGGCCGCTGCCTGGAGCCCTGGTTTCCGTGGGCGGGCCCCACTTCCCTGCTTGACTGGGGTAACACCCTGCCCAGAGCAATAGTCGAAGCCGAAAACGGTGCTTGTGACGGGCTCTCGGAGCTGGCCCGTTCTCCTGTAACTGGCCACCCTGGTCCCTTCCCTGGGGGTTGGTGCTCTTGGTGCACGAAGGTGCTGTCCCTCACCCCCGTGAACCCCTTGAACCCCGTGCCCCAGCCCCCAGGACAGGGCAGCGTTCGCCTGGCCGCTCCGAGAGGGTCCCTTCAGCTGCCCTCTCCATGTCAGGAGCACAGGGCTCCTTAAAAAGCTGCAGAGCTGGCAGGAGAGGAGCCGCAGCACAGCCCTGGCCTAGAACCAAGCGACCCTGCACACACACTGCGTCACTCGTGCGGGCTCCTACCGACGTGCCATATCTCTCCCCCCAACACCCGCGTCTGCGCACACGTGAGGCCGGGCACTGACG
This sequence comes from Diceros bicornis minor, assembly GCF_020826845.1. Classification (NCBI taxonomy): domain Eukaryota; kingdom Metazoa; phylum Chordata; class Mammalia; order Perissodactyla; family Rhinocerotidae; genus Diceros; species Diceros bicornis. The sequence continues at coordinate 1,551,458 of NW_026691553.1, forward strand.
CCCACTGCTGGGGATCCATCAGCCGTGAGCACTCGGGAGTCTCCTCTCTGTGCCCACCCTCCAGTCTGAGCCCCTAGGCCCTTCTGAGACCAGCCTCCTCGCAGCAAGGCCCCCGGCACACGACTCGGGCAGCGGGCTCTGGTCTCTGGGCGGCACTGGATGGAGCCCTGGTCCTGCTGTGATGGCGGGCACCTTCAGGGAAGCTAGCGGGCTGCAAGGTCGCTTTGCTCAGGAAACCCTAACAACTAGGACCACCCACCGTCAGGGGGGTCAGCCTTTCCTCCCTGCTGTGACTCGTGACTTATTTAAGACCCCCACCCCTTTATTTATCCACCGGCTGCAGTAGGAGACGGTGTTCGTCCCGCTGCGTCATTCTCATTACACGGTCCATCCACACCGGCTCATTTCTCATGTCTCGACCTTGATTTGTAACTCACATGGGCTTTGCTTTGTTTTCCTGGTAGACTGTTTGGGTTGGGGGTGCTGGCACGGCCTGTCCCTCTCTGGGCTGGTGGCCTGACCCCCTTTTCCTAAGGGAACTCCCTGCACCCTGCATTTCCACCTTGAGACGCTGTAATAAAATATTTGTTTTCACTCGAACCTGGTCTGGTGGCAGCGTTTCTTCCTAATCAAGACGTGACAAGGTCTTGGAGAACCCAGAGGGCCCCGGGCTGTCCTCGCTGTCCCCAGTGGGGAGGACAGTCACTCCAGCAGAAGCTCCTCGTGCTCCTGAAGACAGCCGCTGTGACCATGGCAGACAGATGGCGAGCCCCCACCTCAGGGAGGCCCAGCCCCACCTCAAGGGCTTACACCTCACAGGATCAGGCCCACCCAGAACGGCCTCCCTTTTGATTAACTAAAACCAACTGATGAGAGACTTGAACAACATAGGCCAAACCCTTCCTGAGGGTCCTCCTGCACCCAGGGGAGGCCTGGAAAGCAGGGGTGGGTCGCGGGTCACCTTATAATTCCATCACACACTCCCTCCGTTCTTCCTCAGGGCCCCCCGACTTCCCCAGCTCTGGTTCCAGGCCTCCCTTGGTTCGAGGAGCCTGGCCCCAGCCTCCCAACCACTTAACCCTCAAGCCTGGACAGGACCTCTGTCCCCACGAGCCTCACTTCCCTCGGGAGCTGGCTCCGACCACCCGGGACCACGAGCCTGTGGACACGTCCCTCTGCAATCACCGCACCACCGCCCCATGTGAAAAGAGGTACCTTTATTCAAACAGAACGAGCACGCCAGCTCGAGGCGTCCGGCCAGGGTCTGCCCCGTCAGCAGGTGGAGAATTCACAGTGGCCCAGGAGGCACGGGCCCCCTGCCCTTCACAGCATCGTCTAGCTTTGTACATTCAGCCTGCACAGGGCAGGAGAGCTGTGCCAGCCCCAGGCGCCCGCCAGGCCCTGGATGGACGTGCCCGAGGGGCCAGGCGCAGCTCCTGGGAGTGGACGCTCGTCCCCGGCAGCAGCATGTGGCACCGAGAGGTACTGGGCCAGTCCAGTGGGTCCCGAGGCATGGGGAGGGGGACTTGCTGCCCACCCCCACCAGCCTCGAGATTTTGAAGTCTTTAAGCCTAAACGCCTCCCGCCGCAAATCCAGGTGTGGCCAGGAAACCCAGGGCCCAGCGAGGTGAGGAGGGCGTGCCCCAGCCTCAGCAGGAAAGCCAAAGAGCCTGAGCCCGGACTCATGCCTGCAGGCCGCTCAGCTGGAACCTGGCCTCCTCGGATATGCCGAACTGCTCCAGGGGGTCCTGTGTGGGCGGGTGGGTGGGGCAGTGTGAGCCCAGGGCCCAGGAGGCCCACAACCCCAGCCCCTCCACCTCCCCCACACCCCGTGCCCCTCGCGCACCTTGCCGGTCATTTTCTGGATCTCGTTCCTGTAGAAGATGAGGCTCCTCCGCATGAACTCGTAGCTGGGGAAGAAAGCAGCGTGCGCTCACAGGGCCCTGCTCTGCCCCTGCCCGGGGCCCCCACGCCAGCCCGCAGCCCACCTGGCTCGGCGCAGGGCCGCTATCCACTCCTGACACTGCTCCTCGCTGCCGCACTCAAAGTGGTACTTCCGCTCAGGGTCCCCGATGAAGCCTGCAGAGGGAGCGGCCCCCCAGACAGCCACAGGCCTTAGCTTCCTGTTGCTGCTGTCCACAGCTGTAGCCTCTCCAGCCCCAGCCTGCACTCACCACTTCCCGCCAGCTGCAGGTTGAATTGCATGCCCCCAAAGGACATATCCTAGCTCCTGGGACCTACGAATGCCGCTGTATTTGGATAGGTGGTGGTCGCAAGTATAATTAGCTAAGACGAGGCCACACTGGAGTGCGGTGGATTCTAATCCAACAGGACTGGTGTCCTTATAAAAACTGGACATTCAGACATAAACAGGGGAAAAGGCCACAAAAGATGGAGGCAGAGACGAGGTGATGCTCCTACTAGCCAAGGGATGCCAAAACTGCCAGCGACCCCCAGAAACTAAGACAACATGGGACAGATTTCTCCCTTGTAAGAATCCTGCCTGCCGACAACCCGATCTCGGACTTCCGCTCTCCAAAACCGAAAAAGTGAATTTCTGCTGTTTAAGCCCCCCAACCTGTGGCACTTCGTTAAGGCAGCCCCCGGAAACTAGCAGAGGCTCCATCTTCCCCTGCATACTCCACACCCTCTCCAGAGAGCCCAGAAGTAATCCTCCGGGGCCCCCAGCAGAGGACCGGGCACCCCGAGAGGGCACTGGTCCCCAACAAGAGGTGGCGTTCGGGGTGGCAGCTCGGAAGTGGCTGGGACAGGTGTGCCCAGCCTGGGACCCCAGGGGAGGAGCGCAGGGGAGGCGCCCGGCGGGCCCGGCGGACTTTGTTTCTGGGGCGCGGCCGGGCGGAGCTGGGTCTCGGCGGGCCTCGTCCCCGCCCCCCCGCACTCAGTGATGGACACTCACTGATGGAGAAGCCGCTGGGCTCTTCCTGGGCGACTCTGCAGTGCTCCAGCAGCAGGGCTCCGACGGGCTGGGGGCAGACGCGGCGATGGGGGCAGACTGCGGGGAGCCCGACCCGGATCCCTCCCCTCCCCTCCCCAGCTCCCCCCCCCGCCGCCCTACCTCGGCCTCATCCGTCCGGAAGTAGAAAAGGAAATTGACCACCAGCTTCACCAGCCGCCGCTTCACCACTGCGGGCACAGGGCGGGCTCGCGCGGACTCGGCGGGCTCAGCGGCCGGCCTCCCCGCCCCGGCCCGCCCGGCCCGCCCGCCCCGGCGCCCCGGCCCGCTCACCGCTGCCCTTCTTGGGGCCCCGCATGCCCAGCTCGGCCGCCAGCTCGGCCGGCTGCCGGGACAGCGCCTGCAGCTCCTTCTCGTTGAAGCGCATGGCGCCGCTGGGACCCAGGACGCGGAGCCCAGGCTGCGCCCTCTCGGCCGCCGTCCCCGCTCGCGCCAGAAAAGTCCCACGGCGCCGTCCCGGAAGCGCTCCCGGAGCTACTGCGTCTGCGCGCCCCCGGGCCGCTTATCCTGTCAATCATCGGTGCGTGGCCCTGACGTCACCCGGCCCACCGCGGCCGAGCGAAGCCGTCGTGGGCCGCACGGGATAGTGGGTGAGACGCACCGTCGTTATATATAACCATGAAGTAAGCTAGGCCCGCGTGGCAACAGAATAAAGCACCCCCACGACTGCTGGCACCCTTTACTGAAGCGGACAGGAGAAGGCAGATGTTGGGCGAGTCGCAGCCCTTCCTCCCGCGAGAACTGGCCTCGCGGGAATTAGAGGCGACCCAGAGGGCGTCGAGAGCCTGGTGCGCACGCGCACTTCGGGAACCGGCCCGCACTCTCAGCCCCGCCCTTTTCCCCTCGCGCCTCCAGAGCGTCCCGCCCACGTCGCCGGCGGATCGGGCATGCGCACACGGGAGGCCCTGCTCCGTTTGCCCCCGGAAGTGCTTCCTTAGCCCTTGGCGCGCGTGCGCAGGACGAAGTCGTGGCGGCCCCCGCGGCGGCTGAAAAGACAACGGTATCTCGTTGTCGGGTGCGGGTAAGGAGCGGCGCGGGGCGAGGGCGGCGGCCCCGGGGCCCGGGGTTCCCTGGAGGGGAGCGGACGTGGGCGAGGCGGGCCTGCGGCGGGGGGGCGCGGGTTGAGGGCCGAGCGGCCGCGGCGGCCCGTGCCCGGGGATGTGGGGCCTCAGCGTCCCGGGCGCCCCCTGCCCGTCGGAGCTCTCCCTCCAGAGGCCCGTGGGCCCTGGGAGCTCCAGTTCCCGTAACTGTGGGATCGGGGGCGCGGCGGTCCCCGCTCCAGGCCAGCTGAGGAATAAGCGAGGTTTGGGGGCAGAGTGCCCAGCCCCGCGTCGGGGGCGACCGGAGACCGTGAGCCCGCCCCGTTTGGCGAGCGAAGCCCGAGCTTAAATGACTCGGATGCCCGCTTCCTCCTTCTTCCCTTTGGCCGCGCAGAACCCCCGAGAGGAGCCGCCGAAAGTGTTCTGTTGGGCAGGTTTACGGGGATAGTAGCGTGCTCATCAAGAACTGTCATTCATCCCTGTTCCCTGGTCCCTCCCCAGAGGCCACGCCTTTAGAATTCTGGATGCTTGGCCTTAATCTTTGTAAAAAACTTAATTTTTTCTGAGTGTGTCGGTTTTAGACGTGACCTGCTGACTTTCTACCGTGATTGATGAGATTATTTCTGCCTCCCACCCACTCGCTCCAACGTCGCCTTCCATCCCTTGAACGTGTTTATAGAGCCTGAGCTTTAGCGAAATCATTAGTCCTGTATTTTAAAACCGAAAATATTAAGATGTTCATCTGTGTCATTTTCCTTGTTCTGTTTTTCCCCAAAAACTCATTAATTTTTTAATAATTTTTCTTTCAAAACTCCAACACCGCGCACACGTATTTTTGCGCAGTTGTGAAGAGCATGTCTTGGTAGCTTTTAAGAAATCCGTTGACTGATTTGAGTTCTTGGTTATCTGAAAATGGCTTTATGTATTCTCAGAGTTAGAAGTTCGGGTATAAAATTCTAGATTGAAAATCCGTGTGGAGAATTGTGGAAAGCGTTGCCTGCCTTACTGAGAGGTCTGGTCCCATTCGGGCTTCTGAACTTTTATTTCTAGCTTTGTTTCTGTGTCGTAGAAACTTAAGGGTTTTCCTTGCTGTTGTGAAGTTTCCTGATCTGTTTATTGAGGATCTGTTTATTTGTTGACCTGGGTGGGTCTGTTTCCTTGGAAGAATTAGGTCCTTTCAGTCCTGGGTTTTTTCGTTTCTTTGAACACATTCTCATGTTCTCTGTGTGATAACACTCTCCATGCTTCTTTCTGTTCTTCTTCTGGAATTTCATCTAGGTTCTTGTTCTGTCTCCTGTTTTTTCATTATTTGGTTCTCCCTTAGGAAATATTTTTTTAATTCTTATCTCTGAGCCCCGTGTTCCATTTTTTGGGGGGATCATCCGGTCTTTACTGTCCAAGGATTCATTCTGGTTTTGCTTCGCCTTGCTAACCTTTGGCATCCTGTTCTAGGGTCACGGTGCAGTAGATAACTTCCCGGACAGTTCAGGAGAACGTTAACGTTTCCTATTGAGATTTCATCAGGTTTCTGCTTTCTTGGCGACACAGCGATCCTTCGTGTCTGTATTGTCAAGTTGCCCGCTCTGCGGGTAGAGCCCAGTTTCTCACCTAGGGAGTCTCCCTGCTCCGTGGGCCCGGTGGGGAGCTGGTGTTTTCTTTGGGGCGTGGGGGACCCTAGCTGTCAGTGTCTGAGAATGCTTTCTCTGGCACTCTTTCCCCAGAAGAGACTCCTGCTGTCCCCTGGGCTGGGGGCTCCGGGCTGGGCCTCCCGCTGTCTGGACCTGGTGTGGGGGAGCTGCTGTTCCGTGGGCGGGTTTTGATGGAATCCCCTCTTTTCAGCCTGGCGCTCCCCCAGCTCTCTTGTCCCACTGTGTCCACATCTCTAAGCCAGGAGGCCCTTCATTCCAATTCTTCTAAGAATAAAACTGCCCTGCCCAGGGAGTCGAGGGTGCCTGGGTCTGTGACCTTTCTCTCATGGCAGAGACTCTCATTTCAGTTGCGGGGGGGGGGGGGGCGGGGGGGGGTAGCGTGTGTTCAGGGAGCTGTGAGTAACCAGCACTTTCAGTTTCCGATGGTTACTGGTTTTCACTCTCATTTGGTGAGCGGTTACGGATTTGTTTGGGTTTCCTGAGCCCATCAGCTTCTCTCAGCAGGTGCTTTCTGCGACCCCTGGCCCCCATGCGCATTTCCCGGCCAGCCTCCGGGACTGAGGAGCCCAGTCTGGCCGCTTAGGAAGGAGTTGGGCTCATCCTCAAACGGATCGGAGCTGTTGGCTTGGTTAACCTTGTTGCCTTCCAACTCACTTTTCCAGCTCCTCCCAGCCATTGTTCCAGGAGAATGTTCTGAAGGTGTCACTAACGCATGACAGGAACAGGACATCAGCAGACAGGTGGCTCTCTGTCCCGGCCCCCGCAGTGGTGCCGCGGGTCCCTCTGAGCTCCTGCCCTCGTTCCGAGAACACTCGTTGTCGTTGGTTGGTTGGTGTGATGACAGCCGTCCTGACTGTGTAGGGTGGTGTCTCACTGCAGTTTTCACTCGTGTTGCCCTGATGGTTCGTGACGTTGGGCACCTTTCCTGTACCTGCCAGCTGGCTGCTGAGTTAGTCAGAGCACACTCCCAGCCTCAGAGGCCCCCGTCCTCAGTGTTTGGGGAAGCGCCGTCCTCTCCCGGCCCTGGGAATCTGCAGGGGAGGCCTGCAAGTCACTCACCGGAGGGAGCCGGCTCCGGGCCCCCGGATTCACGCTCTGGGTAGAGGCTAGAGGGCAGGTAGTGCCTCTCGGCTCTCACATGCACTCCCCCTGTGCCAGCTTCCCGTCCCGAGGCCAGCAGGGAGGGTGGGGTTTTGCCCCTCGGGGGTGGGCAGTGCTCAGCCCGTGAGCTGCTGGACAGACGGCACGGCCTCCCCTGAGGGGCCTGCACTCGGATCTGGCCACAGAATCACTGAGTTCAGGGCCAACTGGCTGGCAGCCCCTGTAGGTGACGGGTGCGGGCTCCCTGGGCTCATCGATATGGCCAGGCAGGAGGGTTCCTCCGGGCCGTGCTTGCGTTCTGGCGCAGGGCTGTGCTGGTATCGTGTCCTCCTTTTTCCATGTTGAAATGTTGTTTATGAGATGAGGCTGATGGTTGAGAGGGGTTGTCTCTCACGCTTTGCCTGATAAGATTTAATGATTGGCAGCTCTGAATGGACTTGAGTGAAGTCAGAAGTCTCACTCTTTGGTGGGGTGACCCCATGATTCTGCAGCCAGCTAGAAGGTCGCTTCGCTGGTTCCCACACGTGCGATTTTCATAAGCTTGTCAAGGGAATAAGAACTGGGCCAGGGAGGAGTCTAGGCCCCCGTAGAGTTGGGGGCGACTGAGGTCATTGGCACGGCTGGCCTGTACCCCGTGTGTTAGATTCCTGTGGCTGCTGTAGCAAATCACCACAAACTTAGTAGTTTCAAACCACACACATGTATCATTTCACGTTCTGGGGTCAGAAATTCTGAATCCAGCTTCGGGGAGGGCTGTCTTCCCTGAGGCTCCAGGGAGAACCGTCTCCTGCCTTTTCCAGCTTGCAGAGGTGCTGCGTCCTGGGCTCGGGGCCCCTTCCTCCGTCTGCACAGCCAGCAGCACAGCATCTCGCATCTCTCTCTGCCTCTGATCCTCCTCCTCCCTCTGATGAGGACTCTGTGATGACACTGGGCCTCCGGGGATCCAGGGTCATCCCCCATCTCAGGGGCCTCAAGTTAATCCATCTGCAAAGTTCCTCTGCCATGTGAGGTGACACGTCCACAGGTCCTGGGACCAGGACGGGGACATCTTTGGGGGGTTGTGTTCACTCCTGGGCCCTGTCGCTGTGAGTCCACCCCAGCAGAGACAGGATCCTGTGAGTTTAGCCCAGGTGCCCGGGCTGACGTTGCCCAGCAGGAAGGAGAGTGCTGGGAATCAGAGGAAGGGGCCTGCACGCTGGGTTTGGGCTGAGCCTGAGAGAATCTGGGACCCCCAGGGGCAGGGCTAGTGGGTGAGGGCACGGAAGAGGGTGTGTAGGACTCAGGAGCGCCTCCTCGGCCGCAGGCGGGTCTTGAGTACCTCTCGTGCTTCGGGCAGTAGGGATGGACTAGATAGATGGGCGTCTGCCTTGCCTCCCGCAGCCTCGCAGCCCGTCCCGGGCCCCCGCAGGTTTCACCAGAGTCTGATCCAGCCCCGAGGCCTTCGCCATGGACTTCCAGCATCGTCCCGGGGGCAAGACCGGGAGTGGGGGCGTGGCCTCCTCCTCCGAGAGCAACCGAGACCGCAGGGAGCGTCTCCGGCAGCTGGCCCTGGAGACCATCGACATCAACAAGGTGGGGTCACCGTTCTGTTTCCCCAGAGGAGCCAGAGCGGGGCGGTGTGGGTTGTCAGTGCCGAAGCTGACAGGTGAGTGGGTGGTGGAGTGGGGATGTGAGCACTGGCCCAGGAGCCCCTGCTCCACTCACGGGACACGCAGAGACGCAGGTTTCCGTGGGCCTTCCGTCTAACTCCTCTTTCTCTGCCTGTGTCTGGCTCGTGCGGCGACCCTCAGAGTGCGGCCGTGGTTTGTGGACAGATCCCTGGCCCGGCCTGGGAGATGGACAGCCGGCAGTGCTGTTTCGGCGATGCCTCTTTCTAGACCCAAAACGCCCATGAATGTGGGGCCAGGGACTCCCCATAGACCCCTCCCTCCCCAGGAGTTTGCTGTGGATGCAGAGGGTCACCCACGCCCTGCAGGTGGACTCGGCATTTCCAGGACCCCGGGGGTCCGCGCAGTGCTGCCTTAGGCTCCTGCCAGCCCTGGGCCGCTCCCGCTCCTCGGCCCAGTGCGGAGACCGTGCTTCTGGGACACGAGAAGGGGCGGGGCCCGGCACGCCCTCCCGCTGTCTAACGGAGCCTGCTTCCCTCCCAGGACCCTTATTTCATGAAGAACCACCTGGGCTCCTACGAGTGCAAGCTGTGCCTGACGCTCCACAACAACGAGGTGTGTGCTCAGGCGGGGGGGGGGGGGCTGTCCCCCCGCCTGCTCCCGCACGTCCCCTCCCTGTCCCAGACCCCCCGCCTGCTCCTGCCTCTCAGGCAGGACTCGCTACCCCCGGCCTCGCAGCTCTTGCCTTGTTAGTTCTGGGACGTCGTTGGGAACGCGGCCGAGGACCAAGGGGCTCTGCCTGGGGCGCGGCACTCAGAGCTGACCGCTAACTCCAGAGTGTGGGCTCAAAGGGCATCTCTAGGAGAGCCTCCTTGCTGCAGGTGAAGGCCGGGCCCCCTCTGTCCCCAGCCCCCGGACGCCCCCAGAGCTGTGGGTTTGCTGAGCGTCCTTTCAGTCCACTTTGCTGTAGTCCCTTAATGCTGTTACTACATAAATGCGTCTCTGTGAACATGGGGCACAACCCGGAACCTTCCACTTTGGGTTCTGGAGGTCTAGTTGCTGTGGCTCTAGTTCCTATCTTGTAACGACTTTGAGGTCGTCTAAATGATTATCTGATGAATACTCACAGGGGGTTAATTTGTTCAGTAATTTGTAGGTTTCATTTGTCCTGTTCTGTGTTGAAGGTTCAGTTTGCCTTCCAGTTTGTTCTCAGCTACAAACAGTGCTGAACTGAACAGTCTCTGCTTTCGGGGTCCTGTGTCTCCCCCTCTCCCAGCACTGCTGACATCAGGGCTGGGTCAGTCTCTGTGGGGCCGTCCTCTGCGCTGTGGGTGGCTGCACAGCATCCCTGGCCCCCACCCACTGGATGCCAGGAGCGCCCCCAGTGTGACAACCACAGATGTCTCCAGACATCACCCAATGTCCCCTCAGTGATCAGAACAGCCCCCACTTGAGAACCACCAGAACATACGTTTCATCCTGCCCCCGTGGGCGAGATTCTGTGGTGTCGTTAAAATGGAGTCACACGGTCATGGCACGTGCTCACATGTGGGCTTACCAGCCATCTCCAGGTGCCGTCCACAGTCCAGCAGGTCCCCTCACTGCCCCCGGCTGCGGACAAGACTTCCCATGTCCACAGGCTCTGATACCCGACCCTTGAGACTCGTCCTGTCTGTGTAGATTGGCCAGAGCCTGTCTGTTCAGCCAGGACCAGGTGCCCACGTGGCGCCCGGTCTGTGGACAGAGGCTGGCTCCTTGCTCTGTCCCCCTCAGGCACGGGGCCCTGCTCGGGGCAGACGGAGGGATTCCTGGCCCAGTGGGGGGCACCCAGGCTTCCCTCCCTCGGTCCTGAATCCTGTGTGCTTTCCCGCTGCAGGGGAGTTACCTTGCGCACACCCAGGGGAAGAAGCATCAGACCAACTTGTGAGTGTGCACACCCCTTCCCGGGGGGCCTGCGACCCTGCAACCCCAGCCGGTGTGGAGTAGGGAGTGCGAGGGGAGGGCCGGCGGACCGCACCGGTGGCTCGATGCTCTCTACCCAGCCTTTGAGCTTTTCTGTAGTTGGGGAGGGTTCTGGGAAGGGCCCCCAGCAAGGGACAGTGGGCAGGGTGACAGGAAGAGAAAGGTGCCGTGTCTGTCCCATCCCCCTCACCCCAAGGACGAGGACGGACGAGCTCCGGGGCGGGGCGGCTCCCCGCACCTGGGCCGTGGCCTTGGCGGCCTGTGTGGAGGCGCCACAGCCTGTGTCTGCCCCTCCTGCCCGCCCACAGGGCCCGGCGAGCAGCCAAGGAGGCCAAGGAGGCCCCCGCCCAGCCGGCGCCCGAGAAGGTCAAGGTGGAGGTGAAGAAGTTTGTGAAGATCGGCCGCCCAGGCTACAAAGGTGAGCCTGTCCGCGGGGCCCGCCCGCAGCTGGCACGGGGCGTGAACGTGCCCTTTGGCTGGGACCCAAGACCCCGTGACCCCGTCCCTGAGCCACACAGGCCTGCTGTTTTCTGGCCCTCCCCGCCCCTCCTCCCCCGTGAGGAGCACAGTGTCCCCCACACCATCGGGGTGTCGGGAGCTCGTGGCGTTTACTCTCCTGGTGCTCCTCTCCTCTGGACTAGGAACTGGGTACTGGCTCCTCGGCCTGAACAGAAAGAGGAGGGGGCCTGGGGGTCTGGGTTAACGGCAGCTTTCTCAAGGGAACCAGCGGCAGAGAGGAGGGCTCTTGGTTCCCTGGTCCAGAGAGTGGGGTGAGCTGCCGCTGGAATATGGGGGCCTGTTCCTGGGAGTTGAAAAGAAAGGAAAGGAAGGAAGCCACCTGGCTGGTGTCCCTGCAAAAGGTGGGGACGTCTTGTGTCTTCTTGGCATTCCAGACGGGACACAGTATGCAAAGGCCCTGGGGCAGGCTTGCTCGACGAGCCAGGGCTGGGATGGCAGAGTGGTCTCCGAGACTAGCAGGGAGGCGCTGGAGGACTTAAGGGGCAGTGTGGCATGCCCGGGGCTGAGTGAACAGCCTGGAAGCCACAGAGCTCTAGTGTGAAGGGCGCTCTCTCCCGGAAGCAGGGGTACAGGCTGTGCTTACCCACGTGCTCGGTGCCCCCAGGCCTCGGGGGTGAGGGCAACAGAAGCCCACCCACATGGGCTTGGGCAGGTGGCCCCACGCACCTGGGCCTTCACCTGCAGCACAGCCCTGGGGGGCTCGCTCACCCGTGGGCTCCAGTTCACTGGCCAGGTGACCTCCCCTGGCATCTGCCCTCCCCCAGGCAGAGACCACCCCCAGGTCCCTTAGCTTTGGGGAGGGCAAGTGGGCCTGGCTGAGACCCTCATGTGTTGCAGTGACCAAGCAGAGGGACACGGAGATGGGCCAGCAGAGTCTCCTCTTCCAGGTGAGACGAGGCCCGGGGGCCGGGTTGGGAGGGTGGGCTCCTGGGTTCCGCCCTCAGCCCCAGAGGAGCCTTGAGACGCGCTGCTGCCCCTTGGCCGTGTCCCCGCAGATCGACTACCCCGAGGTCGCCGAGGGCATCGTGCCGCGCCACCGCTTCATGTCCGCCTACGAGCAGAGGATCGAGCCCCCAGACCGGCGCTGGCAGTACCTGCTCATGGCCGCCGAGCCCTACGAGACCATCGCCTTCAAGGTAGCGTGCTGGCTCCCCAGGTCCCTGCCCTGTGGCCTGCCGGCCGGTCCCTGTCCCTCCAGCCAGTCCCCCCCAGGGCCCCATGAGGCGGAGGAGCAAGCCAAAGGGTCTGCTCGGTCCAGTAGGGGGCTTCCAGCCCCTTCCCGTCGGGGCCAGGGGTGTTCCCTCAGCGGGCCCTCGCCTCTTGAGGGGTGGGAAGGGGCAGCGCAGCGGGGGCTAGGAGCTAGGTGTCCCGAGGTGGGTGCCCACCGAGAAGTGGAGCCCCTACCGTGGCCCGGCAGTGAGGCCCGCTGCCGGGCTGTCCGGGGACTCCGTAACCATCCTCGGCGCGGACAGACACTAGGAACAGAGCAGCGTAAACCATGACTTCCTGGGGGGCGTGGGTTACTGAGCAGCAGAGCTGGATCGTAAGCCGAGTTTGTGACCCCAAACCAAACCCTGTCCCCTCACAAAAGGGCCTCTTCCAAGGCCGAGGGGCAGGCCCTGCCCGCGACGCTGGCACCTGGCACTCCACTGAGCTCCCGCCCTGGTGCCGGCCCTCGTGGTCCTGAAGGCCCGTCTCTGCCCCCTGCGCAGGTGCCCAGCAGGGAGATCGACAAGGCCGAGGGCAAGTTTTGGACTCACTGGAACCGGGAGACCAAGCAGGTACGTGCTCCGGGGCCTCGGTGGCTGCCCTGCTGGCCTGGCCCCCACCCCAGGCCCCTGGATCCCACTCAGCCGCCTCTGTTTCCCTCCAGTTCTTCCTCCAGTTTCACTTTAAGATGGAGAAGCCACCCGCCCCGCCCAGCCTGCCCGCCGGGCCTCCTGGAGTGAAGCGGCCCCCACCCCCGCTGATGAACGGCCTGCCCCCGCGGCCGCCACTGCCCGAGTCTCTGCCCCCACCTCCACCTGGAGGCCTGCCACTGCCACCCATGCCGCCCAGCGGGCCTGCCCCCTCGGGGCCCCCGGGCCCTCCCCAGCTGCCCCCGCCAGCCCCTGGGGTCCACCCCCCGGCACCCGTGGTCCACCCGCCAGCATCTGGGGTTCACCCCCCAGCTCCTGGGGTTCACCCCTCGGCACCAGTGGTCCACCCACCAGCATCTGGGGTCCACCCCCCTGCTCCTGGGGTCCACCCTCCAGCCCCAGGAGTTCATCCTCCAGCCCCAGGGGTCCACCCACCAGCCCCAGGGGTCCATCCCCCCCCATCTGCTGGGGTTCACCCCCAGGCCCCAGGGGTGCACCCACCGGCTCCTGCAGTTCACCCCCAGGCCCCGGGGGTGCACCCACCAGCTCCTGCAGTTCACCCCCAGGCCCCGGGGGTCCATCCAGCAGCTCCTGGGGTCCATCCCCCAGCCCCAGGAATCCACCCCCAGCCTCCTGGGGTTCACCCTCCACCTCCTGGGGTCCACCCTTCAGCTCCTGGGGTCCATCCTCCAGCTCCTGGGGTCCACCCCCAGCCTCCTGGAGTTCACCCCTCAAATCCCGGGGTGCACCCCCCGACTCCCATGCCCCCGATGCTGAGGCCCCCACTGCCCTCCGAAGGCCCTGGGAACATTCCACCCCCTCCCCCCACCAACTGAAAAGCCGCCCCATCCTGGCAAGTCTGGTTTTGTTTCCTGTATTTGCCTCCTGGAGCAAAGTTCGTGTTTCTGTAGCCGCCTGAGTTGTGTCCCCAAAACTCATTAAACAGCTTCCCTGACGCCTAGAGTGGAATGTTGTGTGGTTGGGTGAGTGGGCAGGCAGGGTGGGAGGACAGTGCCCACTCACTGTTGGTGAACCCCAGGGGTGCTCCTCCACCATGTGCGGGGCTGGCTCAGGGCCAGGTGTCCGTGTGTCCCCAGCAGGACACTGGCCTGGAGGCTGCTGGGGGAGGACAGACCCCGCCAGCCAGCCGTGCCGTGGGTCTGGGGTCTGTCCTCCGGGAGGAGAGTAGAGCGGAGGCTGCCGCTCTTCTTGGGATTTCCTGCGGCCCCGTGGGCCCCAGGGTGGGGTGAGTGAGCAGGAGAGTGGGGAGCCCCAGCCTGGCCTGCCCACCTGGTGCCCCTCGGGGCCTGGCCCTGTCTGGCACCTCTGCCCTCCTCCAGGCCTGTCCCCCTGCAGCCCGGGAGCTGTTGACGGTCTGGGCCGGTCACTCCCTCTCACATTCTCACCCAGCTCCAGGGAGATCGTCAAGGACAGTCTGACAGTCGGGTCACAGGCCACACTTCCTATCACCCGTGAGGAGATAGGCAGCTGGGCTGGGACAGAAGGGGCTTTGAGACAGCCGCCCGGCTGCCCAGGCTCCCGGCGGGCGCCAGGCATTGGCACCCAAGGTCACGTCCCAGGAGATAGGGCCGCCCTCCCGCACAGACGTTCTGGGCTCATCATATAGGCCGGGCAGCCCGGCCTGTCACAGAACCCAGGATGCGGGGTCTGCCTCTCTGCTGCCTGGCGCTGGTGCTGGCAGCCACGGGGGCTCTGCTGAGGGCCGGGACCCCCAGAGAACAGGTCGCCAGCACCCCAGCCCTGCCCGGGGAGCCGGCCACGGGCACTGGGGGTCTCATCTTCCGCCAGGACTGGGACTGGCCCCCCCTGGGCATCTGGCCACCAGGCAGCCCACGGGAACCCCTGGGGTGCCTGGTGACGCTGGGCAAGGGTGGCAATGGGAGCAGCGTCCCCCTGCGGGTGGTGGGGGCCCTGAGCGGCTACGAGCAGGCCTTTCTGGAGGCCGTGCGGCGTGCCCACTGGGGCCCCCATGACCTGGCCACCTTCGGGGTCTGCTCCCCCGGCAACAGGCAGGCCACCCTGCCCCCTCTGCAGCAGCTGCAGGCATGGCTGGGGGAACCCGGGGGGCGGCAGCTGGTGGTCCTGCACCTGGAGGAAGGTATGTGGGGCTGTGGCCTGGAGCTGGGTGGGACACCGGGCTCTAGTCTCCCAAGATGGGAGATGGCCCCCCTCCTCCCAAGACAGGGCACTGCCAGAGCCCCCCCAGACCCCTCCCTGGCCTCCTGGGGGACTGGAGGCCGCTGGCCTGGGAGCGGGGCGCCCTCATCTTTGTCGTGTCTGGAATCCCAGTGCCCACTCCCAGACCCTCCCTCCTGCAGTGCTCCAGGAACCAGCCGAAGTGGGTGGGGCGGGGGGGCCCGCCCAACCCAAAGGTCCAGCGAAGGTGCCCCTCCTCCCACTGCAGGAGCCAGGCGTGAGAGTGCCTGTCCCCAGGGGCCACTGGCCTCAGAGACCCACTGCGGGGAAGGGGCTTCCCCCCGGAGATCCCCAGACCCAGAGACGGGGGACAGGGGGCAGCTCCACCACCCATCTTGTCGGTCACTCCTCCCCGGCCACCCATGTCCCCGCGAGGTCCTGCCCCTGGTCAGGGGCGTCAGCCTCTACCGTGAGGCTCCCCAAGGCTCCCAGTGGGGGTGGGGCAACAGCTTGGGGGAAGGGCTCAGGCCCCTGGCTTAGGCGTCCCCCCTTCCCCGTTGTCCTGGCCGCAGTGACGTGGGAGCCAACGCCCTCGCTGAGGTTCCAGCAGCCGCCACCTGGAGGAGCTGGTCCCCTGGAGCCGGCGCTGCTGGTGCTATACCCTGGGCCCGGCCCTGAGGTCACTGTCACAGGCGCCGGGCTGCAGGGGGCCCAGGTACCAGGGAGTTGACGGGCAGTTCGTGGTCCCCAGGAGCCCTCATGCATGGCAGGGACGGGGAGGGGGATTAACCGCGGTTACTGGAAAGGCTCCGGGTGTCCAGGTGGGACCCTTGGAGGGCAGTGGTAAGGGCAGGGGACAGAGCAGGACTGGCATCCCGCGCCCACACCCAGCAGCCTGCGCCCCCGTCTCCGCAGGGCCTCTGCCCGTCCCGGGACACCCGCTACCTGGCGCTGGCCGTGGACCGCCCGGCAGGGGCCTGGCGCGGCCCCGGGCTCGCCCTGACCCTGCGGCCCCGCGGAGACGGTAGGCCCGTGCGTAGAGGAACCGGGCGGGGGTGCGGGCTGCCCTCTGCTCAAGGCCGTTGAGCCCGCCCCGTGCTACCCCCGCAGGTGCCCCCCTGCGTACCACCCAGCTGCAGGCGCTGCTGTTCGGCGCCGACCCCCGCTGCTTCACGCGGATGACCCCGGTCCTGCTCCTGCTGCAGCAGCCCGGGCGCGCGCCCATGCCCGCGCACGGCCGTCTAGACACGGTGCCCTTCCCGCCGCCCAGGTGCGCACAGGCCCCGGCCCGGGGGCGCGGGGAGGGGGGGTCGGCGCGGCCTCGTGCCTGCTCAGACCCCCGGACTCTGCCTCGCAGGCCGTCCCCGGAGCCCGAGGAGCCGCCGCCCAGCGCCGACCCCTTCCTGGAGACGCTCACGCGCCTGGTGCGCGCGCTGCGGGGTCCCCCGACCCGGGCCTCGCCGCCACGTCTGGCCCTGGACCCGGGCGCGCTGGCCGGCTTCCCGCAGGGCCTGGTCAACCTGTCGGACCCCGCGGCGCTGGAGCGCCTGCTCGATGGCGAGGAGCCGCTGCTGCTGCTGCTGCCGCCCGCAGGGGCCACCGCCGGGGACCCCGCGCCCCTGCCGGACCCCGCGTCGGCGCCGTGGGCCGCGGGCCTGGCGCGCCGCGTGGCCGCCGAGCTGCAGGCGGCGGCCGCCGAGCTGCGCAGCCTCCCGGGGCTGCCGCCCGCCGCCGAGCCGCTGCTGGCGCGCCTGCTCGAGCTGTGCCCGGGGAACCCGGGCGGCCCCGGCGGCCCGCTGCGCGCGCTGCTGCTGCTGAAGGCGCTCCAGGGCCTGCGCGCCGAGTGGCGCGGGCGGGAGCAGAGCGGGCGGGCGCAGCGCAGCGCGGGGGCCGGGGCCGTCGACGGGCCGTGCTCGCTGCACGAGCTGCGCGTGGACCTGCGCGCCGAGCGCTCGGTGCTCATCCCGGAGACGTACCAGGCCAACAACTGCCAGGGCGCGTGCGGCTGGCCGCAGTCCGACCGCAACCCGCGCTACGGCAACCACGTGGTGCTGCTGCTTAAGATGCAGGCCCGGGGCGCCGCCCTGGCGCGCCCGCCCTGCTGCGTGCCCACGGCCTACGCGGGCAAGCTGCTCATCACCCTGTCCGAGGAGCACATCCGCGCGCACCATGTGCCCAACATGGTGGCCACCGAGTGCGGCTGCCGGTGACCCCCCCGCCGGGCCCCGAGCAGCGCCCTGCCCATATTTATTCGGACCCCAGTCATCGCCCCAATAAAGAGCTGCAAGCACCCAGCTCGGGTGTCCGTGCGTCTTTGGGGGCGGGGGGCCTCCTTCCGCCAGCACGGCCGCGTCATCCCGGTGGGCTCCACTGCCTCTCCCCGGCCCGACGCTCCATCCCCCTCTTTCAGGCCCCGGGCAGGTTCGAGGCGCAAAGGAGCAGGCGACGCGGGGGCCGCTCACTCGCTTTATTTTACTGGACCCGCGGGGCCATTGAGAAGTGGTCCCGGGATCCGGCGCAGCACCCAGGTCCGGCTCAGTCCCGCCCCTTGCCCGCGCGGGGCTTCTGGCGGCCCGGAGGCCGGTCCTCCTCGTCTGGGCGCCGCGGGGAGGCCCAGGCCGGCCCTTTCCTGTGCTCGGGGTCTCCGGAGTCCCGCGCCCACGGCCGATGGCCGCCTTCAAGTGCTTCCCAGCGCCGGGGTAGGGCTCCCCGGGGCTCCCTGGCGGCGCGTGGCTTCTCCTTACACGGCCTCTCTTTTCTCTGCGGCCTCTCCTCATGTGGTCTCTCTTTCCGCGGCCTCTTCTCCTTCCTCACCCTCTCTTTCCGCGGCCTCTCCTCCTTCTGCGGCCTCTCTTTCCGCGGTCTCTCCTTGGGCCCTCGGTCGGCGAGGGGTGCGCGCTCCTCCCCAGGCTCTCCTTCGTCCTTCTTTGCAGCCTCCCCGCTCCTGGGAGCCTTGGGCCTCTCTGCCTCCGCCTGGGGTGCCGGCGGTCCTGAAGGGGGGGCCCAGGCCACGGGCTTCGGCTGCAACAGGACAGTGTGGGGGTGGGGTCAGCGCAGACCTCCCCGGCCGGCCCGGGCCCCTTCTCCCGAATGAGGGCCCCACGCCCGCGGTCAACCGAAAGGAGCGCTTACCAAGGGTGACGCCGGCTCCTTCGGGGCCGAGCTTGGCGGGACCCAGGGCTCAGGGACAGGCGCCGGGGCCACCGCCTCCCCAGTCATGGCGTCTGGAAGAGGACGCAAGGGGATGCGAGTCAGCCTGCGCCGAGGGGCCGACCACGCCATCCACCCCAGCCCTCGCCCCTAGAGCTCGCTCTCCCCGGGGACAGGCGAAGGGGGCCCAGGCGGACGCCACCCCGAACGCCGAGGCTGGGCTGGACCCCTCCGAGCCCTCCAAAGGGGTTCCAGGTCTCCGGCGCCCCCTCCCCTCCCAGCCTTCCTCATTCCGGCTGCAAAAGGGCCGGTTGTGTTCCTCTGCGGGCTGCAGGAGCGCCCTGGCGCACACGGAAGGCGCACGCTGCCGAAGGGGGGCGTCCACGGCCCACCCTGGCGTGCAAGGCTCGTGGGGGGTGAGGTCTGTTCACAGGGGAGGGAGATGCCCAAGGTCCAAACTGGGAGAGAAAGGGCCCCGCGCGAGGTCCATAGTAGAGGGGAACATTTAAAGCCGGTCCTGGAGAGGGGGGCCCAGGGCTGACCATAAGAGCGCACAAGTTCCATCCCCGACCAGCGAGAGGGGGGAGGAGGAGGACCCCGCGCAAGGTCCATACTAGGGGAAGGAGAGCTGTCCAGTGGAGAGGGCAGGCGCACAGACCCGACGCTTGGGGGCGCACGCGCTTCCCCGGAGGAGTCCCCTGTCGGGGCGCAGGCTCACCTCGGCACAGCTGGAAAGCCGAGCCCAGCAGCGCCACGAGGGAGGCGAGCACCAGGCACTTGTTGAGCGACAGGTTCCCCCAGGGCAGCTCCTCGCTCAGGGCCGGGGGCGGCGGCGGCGGCTGCGGGGGCGGCGCGCTCTGCGCCTTCTTCCGCGCGGGGCTCCGGGGCGCTGTGGGAGCAAGTGCGGGGCTGGGCGCGGGCACCCGGGGGCCGACCTGCGCCCTAACCTCAGCCCTGTCCTGCCTAGCTGTGCGGCCCTGGGCCGGAGAATGAAGTCCTGCGTGCTTGGCAGCTTCACTGGATGCTCAGAATATTCTAGAAGTAGCTGAAGCTTAGCAGCACCTTAGCTGGTGTTATCATGAATTAGCAAGGGCTCCCGGCCCATTCGGTTACTGCCTACAGCGTCTGGACACCACTCAGCCAGGAGCCTCCATGCACCGTGCCTCCTCCTCCCCCTGCAAGGACCCAGCCCAAGACCTACCCCTCATACCGGTCCATACTCACTCCCCACCTCACCCCTGCCTCCTGCAAACCCACGTGCTCCTGCTTTCAGCCTCTCCTTCCCGGGTGCTGGGGCCACTTTGGCCACAGGTTCCTTTTCTGTCTTCTTGGGCCTGTCATCCACTCCGCCTGTGGGGCTGCCCTCAGCTGTGGGCTCCTGAGAATCCTATGGGGAGTCACAAATCGTCTTGAGTATTCCCTTGGCATCTTCCTTGTAACGGAGCCCAAACCCTTCCCATGGGCTGGAGAACCCCCCCACCCTTGGCCAGCGTGTCCCAGACTCCACCGCATCCTGGGTTGAACCCCGAGGGCCCCGGCTACTCACATGGGGCCAGCCGCCGGAGTCAGCCAGCCTGGGCGTCGCTGTTGGTGGGAAAAGAGGGAGAGTCAAGGTCGTGGGGACCCCCCCCCGGCCGATCCCACCCTCCTCCGGGTTCTGCTGGGTCAGGCGCAGGTGACGGCTTCCATTCTCCAGATTAGAGACCAGACAGGCTCAGCGGCAGCCTTGCCCAAAGGCACCCAGCACTTCACGGGAACCTGGGACGCGAGCCCCGACCTGTGCCGCCCAGCACCTGTGTCCTTTGGGCTCCTGACAGACCCCCCCCCCCCAGGCACCAGTGGGCTCTGAGGTTAGAAATGCGGAGCACACTGGGCCGGCCCCGTGGCTTAGCGGTTAAGTGCGCGCGCTCCACTGCTGGCAGCCCGGGTTCGGATCCCGGGCGTGCACTGATGCACCGCTTCTCCGGCCACGCTGAGGCCGCGTCCCACATACAGCAACTAGAAGGATGTGCAGCTATGACATACAGCTATCTACTGGGGCTTTGGGGGAAAAATAAATAAAAATAAAAATTATCAAAAAAAAAAGAAATGCGGAGCACAGTTTAAGCCAGTCCAGTGTGGGAGCCCAGGTCCTGGTCTCTGAAGCTGAGCCACTTGGTCTACGGGACCATGGGGGTGTGGGCTTCATCCTGCCCTGCCAGCGCCCCGTGGGTACCTGGAGCCCTGTCCTCTGGGGGCTGGCCTGGGCAGGGGTCAGCCAGCGTGGAGAGGTCCTCGTCCGCCTGGCAGCTGCCCAGGCCGCCATCCAGCTCCTCCAAGGCCCTGGTTGTCATGGCGACGTCTGAGAAGCAGCAGGTCCAGAGTGGGGCTGGGGGGACAGGGAGGAGGCGTCTTGCATGCGCGGGGCCCCTGCTGTGGGCCTGACCTGGGGGTCTCCGAGTACAGGAATTACCCAGCCCCTGCCTCCCCCAGCCCCGTCCCTCTGCCTGGGGCCCCTGCACTTGGTAAATCCATGCTCCCGCTGGGCGTGGCCCGGCAGCCTCCGCCAGGCCCGCTCCGTGACCTCCGGGCCTGTCCTGGGACCCCTCCCCATAGCCCGGCCTCTCCGGGGCCCCAGCATCCCTGACCGCACAGCGGAGGCTGCTGGAGCCCACCCAAGGTCGCACGGAGATGGGCAAAGACACAGCCCAGACCAGAACCCTTGGCCCCCGGGGCGGCTCGTGTTCTCTGAGACCAGGGACTATTTTTATCCGGTGCCAGAGGCCAGCGGGACTGGCCTACATGCGGCCCAGCCCCTCCCAGGCCTTTGCCCCCAGGGGGTCCCCCTCTGCACCTCCGTCACCCGCCATTCCTGGCACCACCCCCTCCCCCACTCCCTAAATCCAGGAGCTCAGGCCCCAGCAGCCAGGACCTGCCTCGTCCCGGTTGTGACCGGAGGGGGCAGGGGCGGGGGGGTCCCGGGGGCCTGCCCATCCCAACGCTGGGGTCCCTGCCTCCTCTCACTGCCTCTGTTCCCAGAGGGCAGATGAGGAAACTGAGGCTGGAGACAGCGCCGTTGGCCAGAGGTCGTGCAGAGCTTGAGGCCAAACCCAGGCATGCTGGTTTCCCAAAGCCGTGCTTTTCGGGTTACCCAGAGCCTCTGGCCCCCAGCACTAGTGTGTCCCCATCCCTGGGCACAAAGGCGACCCTTCCCCCGGGGCCGGAGCAGAGCAGTGGAGGAGGGGCCACATGGGTAGGGGGTGGGTGCTCCTAGGTGTGTGTGTGGGGCAGCTGCAAGAATTGGGGACCTCCGTGGACCTCAGAGATGCCCTCTCCAGACCCCGGGGACCCCAACTTCTGCCCAGGCCTCCCCCGGCCCCACTCACCCCACAGCCGCAGCGCCGGGCCTGGTGGACCGGCCGGAGCCTGGGGAGGGTGGCCCTGCGACAGACGGCAACAGGTGGCTGGAGACAGCGGGGTGGGCCAATCAGCTCGGCCGGCGGAGCGAGAGGGGGAGGGGGCAGGCCACGAGGTGGCTGCTGGGGCGCCCCCCCCCCACTTGGAGCAGGACCGGGCATTGGCCGAGGGGTGACACCCCCCCCTTCAACACAGGCTGGCCATGGTGACCCTGGGCACGTCACTTCCTGTCTCTGAGCCTCAGAGAAGGGGGTCCCAAGATGAGAACACCCACAAATGTGGTCCCCTTGCCCTCCCTCTCGAAGTTGGTCAGCAAGGGTTTCTGGAACACCGGCTGTGAGCTGGGCTCTGCAGCAGCTGAGCCATCTGTCTCCCTGCCTTGGAGCCTCGGGGAAGGAGGAGGCCTTGCCGTGGCCCCCGTGGCCTGCAGAGCCTGCACAGCCTCAGGACATCAGGGAGGGCTTCCTGGAGGAGGAGCAAGACTGTCGTGTGGAATCCGGGCTCTGCTGGCTGACCTGGGCAAGTCACCAGCTCAGAGGCCTCATTTCCTCATCTGGAAAGTGGGGTCACTTCCTCCCAGCCAGGCGGTGAGGTCAAAATTCGGGTTAAATAACCACTCGATCACCCTGGGTGCTTTTGTGTCAACTCGCCTCTTCACACATGGACGCTCTCATTTAGTCAGTCATCAAACACGCTAATACCCAGTCCAGCACAGCCCAGCCGTGTGGGAAATTATTTTGTTGTTTTAAAAATATAACAGCTTTATTGAGATATAATTCACCTTCTATAAAACTCACCCTTTTAAAGTGTACAGTTCAGTGGATTTTAGTACATTCAGAGTTGTCCAACCATCACCTCTATCTAATTCCAGAAGATTCTGTCACCCCAAAAGCATGACCCCAGCCCCTGACAACCATGAACCCACTTTCTGTCTGCGGGTCTGCCTGTTCTGGACATTTCACATCAGTGGACTCACACACCGTGTGTCCTTCTGTGTCTGGTTCTCTCACTGAGCATCGTGTGTTCAGGGTCCGTCCACGGTGTGGCTGTGTCAGGGCCTCACTCTTCTTCATGGCTGCGTCGTGTTCCAGTGTGTGGGTGGACCACACTGTGTGGATCCATCATCCCTCCAAGGACACTTGGGGTGTTTCCACCTTTTGACAACCGTGAATAGTGCTGCTGTGGATGTGGGTGTGCAAATATCTGTTTGAGTCCCTGCTTTCCTTCTTTTTTTTTAATACCAGCTTTATGAGATATAATTCACATACAATACTATTCACCCACGAAAAGCACAGTTTTTCTTTTTTTTGTTTGTGAGGAAGATCGGCCCTGAGCTAACATCTGCCAAGCTTCCTCTTTTTGCTGAGGGAGACTGGCCCTGGGCTGACATCCGTGCCCATCTTCCTCCACTTTATATGGGACGCCGCCACAGCACAGCCTGACGAGCGGTGCGTCGGTGCGCAAAAGCACACAGTTTTTAGGGGCCGGCCTGGTGGCACAAGCAGCTAAGTGTGAGCGCTCTGCTGCTGTGACCCGGGGTTCGCCGGTTTGGATCCCGGGCGCGCACCGACGCACTGCTTGTCAGGCCATGCTGTGGCGGCGTCCCATATAAAGTGGAGGAAGATGGGCACGGATGTCAGCCCAGGGCCAGTCTTCCTCAGCAAAAAGAGGAGGGTTGGCAGATGTTAGCTCAGGGCTGATCTCCTCACACACACACACACACACACACAAAAAGCACACAGTTTTTAATATTGACACGTGTGAAGACAACCCAAGCCTTACGTAACAGTGAATTCCACTTAGTATGGTTGACTTGATGCCACCAGCCCTGCGAGCTTAGGCAGAACCTTAAAGCACCACTTCCCCTGGTGATTACTAAAGCGTCCACTGGAAGTTACCAAAACAGCACCCAGAGTGACCCAAAAGGATATAGCCACCTTCCGCTGGGGCCGTCTGTCCAGACAGAACCCTGACTAAGTCACTAGCACGAGCCGTCAGAGGAACAAGTCACGAGCTTATCTCGAAAGCATTAAGAAGCTTTGAAGTACTCTCGATGGGCTATATATTTTTAAATTTGTAAAGGACGTGATTTCTGTAATTGTAGGTCTGTGGTTCTCAACTGGGGTTGATCCCACCCCCCAGGGGACACTGGGCCCTGTCTGGGGACATCTGTGGTTGTCACACTGGGGCTGCTCCTGGCATTGAGTGGGGGGGGCCAGGGATGCTGCTCGACCCCCCACAGTGCTCTGGATGGCCCCACAGAGAGTGACCCGGCCCCGATGTCCACAGTGCCCCAGGGGGAGACCCTGTTTCGTTTAAACTGTTAAAAACGTGACACCGTGTAGAACGCCGTCAGGTCAGACCTTGTTATAAGTTGTACTCGTGGCTCACGTCGGTGGCACAGTATTCACCCGGTGAAGACAGGTCTGCACGGGGGTGGAACAGCACGCAGGATCGAGAGCAGGGGCCCCGGAGTCAGAGACCCCAATGCGGGGATCCCAGCCAACCCTCCCACGTCTCGGCCTCTGCTGCTCACTGTGAAAGTCACACCGGCCGGGCCGCACTCCCTGAGCTGTTGTGGGAAATTCGCCTTCGCCCAGATCGTGACCTGGTCCTGTCCCTCCCTCCGTCTCACCCCACGGCTCACACGAGGCCCTCTACAGAAGGCTCAGCTTTCAGAGGCACCTCTGGCCCCCGCTATGTGTTGATTGTATCCCCAAAAATACATGTTCAAGTTCCAACCCCCAGAGCTTCAGAATGTGACCCTCTTTGGGAACGGGGTCTGCCATACACTGAATGTACCCCCCCAAAATTCATATGTTGAAACCTAACCCCCCATGTGACGGTATTTGGAGGTAGGGCCTTTGGGGGGTGATGAGGTCATGAGGGTGGGGCCCCCATGATGTGATTAGTGCCCTCATAACAGACCCCAGAGAGCTCTCTCGATCCTTCTGCCACATGAGGACACAGCCAGAAGACCGCCATCCATGGACCAGGACAAGGGTCCCCAACACACGGCGAATCTGCCAGGACCTTCATCTTGGACTTCCAGCCTCCAGAACTGAGAAACGAATGTCTGTGTTTACAAGCCACCTGGTTTCTGGTGTTCTGTTATAGCCGCCCCAATGGACTGAGACAGGATCCTTGCCAGCGTAATTAGTTAAGACAAGGGTGGACTCTAAACCAGTAGGATGGCATCCTTAGAAGAAGACGGAAATTGGGAAACAGAGACACACACAGGGAAGATGATACAGAGACACACGGGGAGACGGCCACGTGTTGAGGGAGGCAGAGACTGGAGGGAGGCGGCCACCAGCCAAGGGGCACCTGGAGCCCCCAGAAGCTGGGAGAGGCAGGAAAGACCCTCCTCTGGAGCCTCCGGAGGGAGCGCAGCCCTGAGACCCCTTGATTCCAGAGTCTTCCCTCCAGAATGTGAGGGAATAAATTCCCGTTGTTTTCAGCCCCCCAGTTGGTGGTCATTTGTTATTGCAGCTTCGAGAAACTCATACACCTTGAATCTTCGTTCTCCCCCATGATGACACAGAGAGACCCCCACACCCCTGCTCCGGGGGGCTCCGGGCTCCCCTCTCAACCTTCAAAGGTGCATTCTAAGACCTGCAGCTGGGTGTTTGCAGCTGCAAAGTGTGGGCCGCGTTGGGACCACGGAGGGGAAGGGGGAAGTGGGTCTCGGCGATGAGTCACCAACAGCAAAGGTCCTGAGCAAATACGGCCTCCCCAGGAGCCACCGGGGAAACCCGACAAACCTGCCCACCCGCATAGCTGAGGCCAACAGCTCCCGGCCCCCTCCTGCCTCGCTCAGAAGAACTCTTGTTTTCTTCCTAATCACACAGGCAAACCCCGAACATTTAGAAAGTGTGGAGAAGCTCAAAGAAGACGATTTTTAAAACACCCACAATGCTCCCACCCAAATCAGAAGCTGTGTGACATTTCGATGTTCTTCCCTCGGATGTGTTTGCAACTTTTTGTTTTAATATTATTTACGTATTTATTTTGATAAAACTGGCATCGTTAGTGAATGTCTGAGCATCTTGTTTCTGCATTTTTTTATCTGAAGAGTATATTATGGTTTGGCAGTTCCTCAAAAAGCTAAACATAGAATTACCATATGCCCAGCGATTCCACTCCGACGCGTAGACCCAAAGGAATTGAAATCGGGGACTCGAAGGAGTACCCACATTCGTAACAGCATCACTTGGAATAGCCAAAAGGTGGAAGCAACCCAAATGCGCATCGATGGATGATGGATCCACACAATGTGTCAACCCACACACTGGAATACGACGCAGCCATGAAAAGGAGTGAAGCCCTGACACAGCCACACCGTGGATGGACCTTGAACACACGATGCTCAGTGAGAGAACCAGACACAGGAGGACACACGGTGTGTGATTCCATTGATGTGAAATGTCCAGAACAGGCAAATCGACAGACAGAAAATGGGTTCATGGTTGCCAGGGGCTGGGGGAGGGCGAGGGGGCAATGAAGAGTTACTGCTTAATGGGGACAGAGTTTCCATTTGGGATATGAAAAAGTTCTGGAAATGGATGGTGGTGAGGGTTACACAACTGTGTGAATGTAATTAATACCACTGAATTGTACACTTCAAAATGCTCATTTTTAAAACTGGCAATTGCTATGTTGCATCTATTTTACTGCAACGACTTTGTGAGTGAATCTTTCAGCCCCAGTCGAGCCTTCGGATGATTCGGCCCCACCTTGATGTCAACCTCATGAGGGACCTGGAGCCGGGGACCCAGATAGGCTGCGTCTGGATGTCTGACCCCCAGAAACCGTGGGATAATAGATATTGGTTGTTTTAAGTTTCTAAGTTTCGGCGTAACTTGTTACACGTAAAGACAATGAATACGGGAGTGGTCTACGTCTGGGCTGCCCGACATTGCAGCCGCCAGCCTCTTGTGTGGCTACTGAGGACTCGAAATGTGAACTAGTGTGACCGAGGAACTGAATTTTAAATTTCTTCAGCTTCTTATTTTGAAATAATTTTAGACTTACAGAAGAATTGTGAAGACAGTACCCAGAGTTGCTGTCTACCCTTGACCTCTGGTCCCCAAATGTTCCTTTAAAAGTTTTTTATTGGGGTAGAATATACATAATGTGGCATTTACCATTGTAATACTTCCTGAGGTCACTTCCAGGCTGGGGCATTTAATTGCTGGCTTGATTCCTTCCAGAGCCTTCTCTTCCTTCTGCCACAGTGAAATTCAAGATGGTGGGGGGCCTGGGCGTCTCTGGTGAGCAGTGCCCACTAGGGGCCCCAGAAGGTCACTGGGCAAGAGGAGGAGAGAAACCTGGTTTGTGGGTGTGGGGGGGTGCTTTTAAGTTTTTTCTACTGTGGTAAATAGACATAACATAAAATTCACCATCCTCACCATTTTTAAGAGCACAGCTCAGTGGCATGAAGCACATTCATGTTGTTGTGCAACCATCCCCTCATCCATCTCCAGAACTTTCTCATCTTCCCAAACTGAGACTCTGTCCCCATGAAGCACTGACTCCCGTCCCCTCCCCCAGCCCCTGGCCCCACCATCCACTTTCTGTCTCTGTGGATGTGACTCCTCTAGGGGCCTCCTGTGAGGGGACCACACAGTGTCTGTCCTTCTGTGTCTGGCTCATGTCACTGAGCATCATGTCCTCCAGGTCCATCCACGTTGGAGCAGGTGTCAGAATCTCCTTCCTTTTCATGGCTGAGTAATATTCCAGTGTGTGGATGGACTGCATTGTGTGTATCCATCATCTGTCCATGGACACTCGGGTTGTTTGCATCTTTTGGCTGTTGTGAATCATGCTGCGGTGAACATGGACGTAGAAATATCTCTTCAGGTCGGCCCCATGGCTTAGCAGTTAAGTGCGCGCGCTCCACTGCTGGTGGCCCGGGTTCGGATCCCGGGCGCGCACCGACGCACCGCTTCTCCAGCCATGCTGAGGCCGCGTCCCA
Source organism: Diceros bicornis minor (assembly GCF_020826845.1). Lineage (NCBI taxonomy): Eukaryota > Metazoa > Chordata > Mammalia > Perissodactyla > Rhinocerotidae > Diceros > Diceros bicornis. The sequence goes on from NW_026691553.1 coordinate 1,578,849, forward strand.
CGTACAGCACCTAGAAGGATGTGCAACTATGACATACAACTATCTACTGGGGCTTTGGGGAAAAAAAAGGAGGAGGATTGGCAATAGATGTTAGCTCAGGGCTGGTCTTCCTCAGCAAAAAGAGGAGGATTAGCATGGATGTTAGCTCAGGGCTGATCTTCCTCACAAAAAAAAAAAAAAGAAAGAAATATCTCTTCAAGACCCTGCTTTCAATTTTGTGGGGTAGTACATACCTAGGAGTGGAATTGCTGGATCATAATTCTGTTTAATTTTTTGAGGACCTGCCAGACTGTTTTCACGACAGTCGCACCATTTTATGTTCCCACCAGCACTGTACGAGGGTCCAATTTCTCCACATCCTTACCGACACTTGTTATTTTCTATTTTGCTGAGAACAGCCATCTTATTGGGTGTGAAGTGGTATCTCATTGTGGTAAAGCCTTCCTGTGTTAATCCAGTGAGATTTGGGGGCTGTTTGTTCCCACAGCAGACACCAGGCTGTCCTAAGTCATATAAACTCAGCAGAAGGAAATCTCCCTCACATGGAGACTGCCCGTCCGTCCTCATAGGCAGATCACAACAAAGAGATTCCCATAAGATTTTTAAAATGTAATACATCTTGTTGGTGAGGATATGGTGCAATAGGCCTTCACTTATGCTGCGTGTGGGACAGTAAAGTGTTTCAACATTTCTAGAAGGTCTTAGGTAATAGCTATTTCCTTGACCAAAGAATTCTACTTCTAGAATTTGATCTTAAGAAAATGATCTAGAATACCACAAATATGTGTACACCCAGAGAGCCAACGCATCCTTAGTATAATAACCACAAAACATGAAGAAGCCAAAATGCCCCACAGTGGGGGATCGCCTAAGTAAATCATGGTATTCTAAATAAATAGAGTAGAAAGTGGAATAGTCTATAGGCAATGACAGTGGTTATTAAGATGCACTTTACATAATAGACAAAAGGCAGAAAGAGCCCAAGTGTCCATCAGTGGGTGAATAGATACACACAACATGGTCCCTCCACACACTGGAATATGACGCAGCCAGGAAGAGGAGTGAGGCCCTGACACAGCCACTCCGTGGATGGACCCTGAACACACGACGCTCAGTGAGAGAACCAGACACAGAAGGACGCACGGTGTGTGATCCCATTGATGTGAAATGTCCAGAACAGGCAGATCCACAGACAGAAAGTGAGTTCGTGGTTGTCAGGGGCTGGGGGAGGGGGATGGGAGTGACTGCCAATGGGGTCGGGGCTTCTTTCTGAAGTGATGAAAATGTTCTAAAATTGACTGTGGTGATGGTTACACACATCTGTGAATATAATAAAAATGGTCGAACTGTACACTTTACATGGGTGAATTGTGTGGTATATGATTTCGATCTGAATAAAGCTGTTATAAAATATTTGGAGTTCCAAAAAAAAAGAAGTACTTGAATATATAGATAAATGCTATGAAATTAGGTACAGCAGAATGTGTTTATATGTTTATAAATATATACATACTATGTTAAAATAGATAATGCCTAATATTATAGATAAATAAAAATGCATAAACACATACATATATAGTATAGATCCAGTAAGAAATATGCCCATGTATTTTCAGTTTTCTCAATGAGCATCCGTTGCTGATATTTAGCAACAAAAATTTTATAGAAATTAAGATAAAACGTGCAGGCTTAGCCCACTTACCGTTCCGTTTTCTGTAACGGAAGCTTTGTGAAAACGTTTGAAACACTGCAAAGCAAAATACTGAAAAACGTCTTGAGGAGCATAAAAAACAGAAAATAAAAACAAGATAAAAAATAGCCCACCCGTTTGAGATAAGCTCACTCCTGGCCTGTCCCCTCTGGTCCTGTGCCTGTTTTTACAGAGTTGTCACCGCCACCAGCCCGGCTCGGTGTCCTGCATTTTATCTCAGGGCAGCAGACGTGTGTGTGGATTTGTGGCCCAATTCCGGCTGTGTGGGCCTTCCTCCCCCTGTGTCTCGCCGCTGGTGTCTGACGCATATATTACAAATGGTCGGTTCTCGCTTCTTCCCCTTTTCTTTGCTGCTTGCTCAAGACTCAAAGGCCCCTGACTTTTTGGTCCAGAGAGTAAAGACAGAGAGAGGGCCAGGCTTACAAATGACATTAAACATGGTACAAGGAGACTCCATCCTTTATTTTTACTTTTTCACGTTTTATTATGAAGTGTTCAAACGTACAGAAAGGTTCACGGAATTTCCCCAGGAAGATCCACACACCTGCCACCCACATTCTCCCGGTCCTGTTTTGCTGTGTTCGCTCTGTCCGTCTCCGTCCGTCTATCCATGCCTCCCTGTACCCACGTCACTTTCAAAATTTCATTTCAAGGCCAATTGCAGACAAGGCACCACTTCGGCACCACACTGTTCACTAGAGATCAATACGTGATTGTGGCTTTAAGGGTTACGTGAAATTTACCTGGAGAGAAATGGACCAGAACAGGCCAGCTGGGTGGGTCTTGTCAAATGCTCACCAAATGTGACCCATCACGATACAGACCATTCCCATCTCTCCATGTGTGAGTCTCCTGTGGCTGCTGTGTCAAGTCACCACAAACTTGGTGGCTTAAAACCACATACATTTATCATCTCACTGTCCTGGGGATCGGGAGTCTGAAATGGACCTCACTGAGCTAAATCCACGTGTGGGCAGGGCTGGTCCTCCCGGAGGCTCCAGGGAGAACCGTCTCCTGCCTTTTCCGGCTTCTAGAGGCCGCGTCCTGGGCTCGGGGCCCCTTCCTCCGTCTGCACAGCCCGCAGCACAGCGTCTCCCATCTCTCTCTGCCTCTGACCCTCCTCCTCCTCCCTCTGATGGGGACACTGTCATGACCCTGGGCCCCCGGGGATCCAGGGTCATCCCCATCTCAGGGGCCTCACCTTAATCCCACCTGCAAAGTCCCCTCTGCCACGTGAGGTGACACGTCCACAGGGCCCACGGATTAGGGGTGGACATCTTTGGGAGCTGTTCTTCAGCCGACTACACTCCATGAATCCTTTTCTAAAATCAGAGTAAGACCCCTGGCCTCCCCACTGCCCGCCCCCAGATGCCTAACCTCACCATATTGATTTCAGCAGGACACCGGGCACGGGCCCTCCATCCTGGACACGCCCCGCCATGGCCTCCGCTGTCCCTCCCCAGCAGCTCAGCTCTCACCACCTCCAGGAAGCCCTCCCTGACACTCCTCTTTCCCTCCCTGCAGGCCGGGGGTCCCTCACGTCTCACATACTCCTGCTCGCAGCAAGGCATGTCCCACCCATCTGATTTCTCTCAGTCCCCAGCAAGTCCAGCCACGGTGGCCGCCTTGGGCTCCTGGGCCTTTTTCCAGTGTGGTTTTCCCTCTCACAGGCTCAGAGTTTGCTGGTGCCCCCAGATTAGACAGAGAAGGCAGAAAGTGACACTTGGGGGACACCGGGCCATGTCTGGGGACATCTATGGTTGTCACACTGGGGGTGCTCCTGGCATCGCGTGGGTGGGGCCAGGAATGCTGCTCAACCCCCCACAGAGCCCAGGACGGCCCCCCAGAGGCTGACAAGCCCGAATGTGGAGAGTGGGAATTCATTTCTGCCTGAACCACCGCACCCTGACTGCTCAGTAACCAAGATCCGACAGCAGGCGGGCCTTTTAGAGCCAGACGACACCCGGAAGGAGATTTTGGTCCCGCCCCAGTGTTTACAATCTTGGGGGTGGCAGGTGCCTTGTCCCCCCCCCCACACACACACACGGGGCGTAAAGCAGACGAAAACATTCCTCGCCCCGCATCTGGTACCTCTCTCCTCCCCCACAGCAGGGGGGGAGCTGTCCCCAGGCCCAGCCCACCTTCCCCTCGAGGGTGACACCACACGTTCCTCACATCCCTGCCCGGAGCTGGCGGTGCTCGGAAGCCCCGAGCCCCGGCGATGACTTGCCCTGACAGGGCCCCTCCTGGACCTCACAGGCACCCTCTCTCCTCCTCCACCTCTGCTGTTCCGTAAGCTCCGGCAACTTGTGTTTCACCAAGAGGCTACGTTTTTTTTTCTTTCCACCCACAACGCTTCCACATCAAAGAGTATTTTGGCCAGCAAGTGCACAAGGCCTGCCAGCGAAGAAGGAACTCGGTCCCCTCCCGTCCCCACCCGAGACTTCTGCTGGTCCCCGTGGACACAAGAGGCCTGGGTGTCGCTTAGACTTCCTTCTCCAGATTCTGCCCCGGCGGGCGAGTCCTTGGAGACGCCTCACTGGCCCAGGTTCTGCGTGGGCTGCAAGGCCACGCTCTCGAGCCCACCGTGCTGGGGGTCGGTTGTGACCTCGGTTGCTTTCAGGCCTCAGTCTTGGGGGGCAAACACGGTGTGACGCAGTGACCAGTGGCTGGCTGTTGGCAAGTCCGCTTCTGGACTGTTGGCCCAGACACACCCATCTGTGTGAGACACGGAGAGCTAGCAGGAGGCCAAACAACCGATTTCGAAAGCCAGAGGCTCTTCCGGCCTCCAGAAAACAGGGCTTCAACAACAACAAAGATACAAATCCCACAAACGGTGGGGACCCTTAAGCAGCACCCGAGGGTGGGGGTGGGGAGGAGCGAGCCCTCGCCATGAAAGCACGTGCCTTTGTGGAAAAATTAAAAACAATGATAAAGTTAACTAAAAACCCACCTGCTTTTTGTTTTCACAGTGCAGTCCTGAGCGACGTCATCGACTAAATATTCTTCCCCTGCGAAAACTCTTCGGTTGGCCCCATCTTTGCATCATTACAGTTTCTGTTGAGTTTTAATCATGTATATAGGAAAGCTGTAAATTGACACTTGTATTACTTATAAATATTGTATAAGCAAATAATAAATGCTGCATCCACGTGGAAGGGAATTTGCAGACACACAGAGACTCAGCCCCATGCTCTGGAGAGTCCATTTCTATGCATTTTGTAAGCATTCAAAATCCCTTTGAGAAAGGCTTGTGTCTCTACCCCAAATGGACACAATAGACTGATGATAAAGATGAGAGGCCGGGATTGTAAAGACAGAGAAACAAATAGCAGTTGCTTCAATTCTATGAAACTCTTCAAGTTTCTCTGTGCTTAAAAAACGTAAAGCCACCAAGCAAAGTGGGACCCACAGGGAAGAATATTTTTGCTCCTGAGGTGCACAACGTGATTCCTAGTGAAATGTCTCTGAATTTAACTGCCAGGAGGAATATGTCTGCTTGAGGGCAAATTCTAGTTCAGAAATATCTTTGTGAGTTTATCTGCAGAGAGTAATATTTTTGCTGAAGTCCCAATGTGACACATCTGTTACTAAATTTGGATAATATTTCAACATGGAAAGTCCTCTTTTTAATTGCACGTCGCTGGCAAACGTGAGACCGAATCCAGAAAAGCATCATTCTGACCGATGATGAATAATCGAGGTTATTACTGAAAATAATTTTGTCCTACGGGGGTGGGGGCGCTGGGAGCCTCCCCCAAAACACGCGGGGCCTTTGTCGCCCCAGGCCGCGCCGGGGAGGGTGCCCGCGGGGAGGAGGGACCCTAGCGAGGGTGACGGGGACCACGGCGGAAACGGGACCCCCCGTGAGACGCCCGAAAACAGGCCCAGCGCGGCTTCCCCGCCCCCAAGCCCGGCAGTGGGGGCGGGGCGGGACAAGGCGCGCGCGGCGCGTTCCCGGCGCCACGACGGCCCCGCCCCCTCTGCGCGCCCGCAGAGAGACGCCAGCGGGAGAGGGCGTGGCCCGAAACGGTCCGCCCAATCCGCGCCGCTGTCACCTCGCCGCCCGCCAATCAGACGCCGAGAGGGGCGGGCGCGCCTGGGTCTCCCGGCGGCCCCGCCCCCTTGCGCGGCCGCGATCCCAGCGGCGTGGGGGGCGTGGCCCGGGCGCGGCGCCTATAAAGGCGGGCGGCGGCGGCGGCGCCATTTTGCGAACGGCGAGCAGCGGCGGCGCGGAGAGGGGCAGCGGAGGTTTTGCTGGTTTGGGACCCCAGCGGCCGGATGGTGAAATCCTCCCTGCAGCGGATCCTCAACAGCCACTGCTTCGCCCGAGAGAAGGAGGGGGATAAATCCAGCGCCACCGTCCACGCCAGCCGAACCATGCCGCTCCTCAGCCTGCACAGCCGCGGCGGCCGCAGCAGCGGGAGGTGAGCGCCCCGCCCCCGCCCGAAGCTTCCAGAAGCGCCGCCGCCGCGCAGGCCCGCGGGGGGCCGGCCGCGGAAGTCCAGGGAGCGGGGAGGCCGCCCCTTTGTCGAGGCCACAATCGCGCCGGGGGCGGGTTCGGGGCGGGGCTGGCGGGCGCCCACCCCCCGGGGTGCCCGGGCCGGCGGCGCACGGGGGGTCGCGGTGCTCCGGGGTCCCTGGTCGCATCTGGGGGACGTGGGAGTCTCTGGTTGCATCTGGGGGGTACGGGATCGGGTTTGGGGGAGGGGCATGGGGTCGGGGAGCGGGTTTGGACGACGCTGGGGTCCGTGGTTGGATGTGCGGTCCACGGAGGTATCGAGTCGGTCTGGGGAGGGACACGGGGGTCCCTGGTCGGGTTTGGGGACATGGGGGTATCTAGTCTGATCTGGGGGTCACGGGGGTCTTTGGTTGGGTTTTGAGGTCTCGGGTCAGCTTTGGGGGCGTGGGCGTCCTTGGTTGGAATCGGGGGTCCGGGATCGCGTTTAGGGAGGGGCGCTCTTGGGGGGGCCCCAGGAATCTGCACTTTGCGGGCGCGGCGAGCGCCTGGCGGGTGGAAAAGTTCACCCGGGGACCCCCAGTGGGCGGCCGCCCCGCGAGCCCCGTTTTTAGCCCCGGAGCGCGTGGGTCCGGGCGCACTGGCGCCGAGGACGCGGGGAGAGACGGCGCCACGTAGACGCGCCCGGGGCCCCTGGGGGCCTCGGCCTGGGGGAAGGTGGTCGTGTCCGCGGTCGGGGTGGGGGGGGGCGTGTGGCGGTGGTAGTTGGCGGGGTCTAGACGCCGGCCCCGGGCCGGGTCCTGAGCCGCGACGGCGACGGGCTGCGGTTTGGGGGCCCCGACGGGAGCCGAGCAAAATGGAGGGGTTCGGGGCTTGTTTACAGGCGCCGCGCAGCAAATGGCTGCTGGCGCTCCGGCCGCGCGGTTGTGCAAACCTCCCCGGGGCCGGGCCGCGGCGGGTGACGCAACGGGCCCGCGGGCGGCGGGGGGGTAGCCGGAGAGCCCGTCGCGGGGGGCGGGCTGTCGGGGCGCGCGGAGTCCGGGTCTCTGCTGCGAGGAGGGGGCCGCGGGGGTCAGAAACGGGGAGTGGACGGGGGTACGTAGCCGTCCTCGGGTGGTTAGAGGGCCGGGGGAAGTGATCTCTGTGACTGTGAGTGTTCCGCTGCCCCGACGGGCACAGGCGGGTTCTGCCCGCGGTGTAGACCTCGGACTCGGAGGGGCGGGGGTGCAGGGCGGTGGAGTCGGGATCCTTGCTCGGGGCGGGGCAGTGAAGGCCGTTGAGCGCCCACTCTTCTCCAGTTCCAGGGTCTCCCTCCCCTGCTCGAGTAACCCGGGTCCGGGGCCTCGGTGGTGCTCCTGATGTCCCTCACCCACCCCTGAAGATCCCAGGTGGGCGAGGGAATAGTCAGAGGGATCACAATCTTTCAGCTAATTTATTTTACTCGGTGAGTATGCGGGGTTCTGGAGGTTGGGGTCCTGGTGGGGGGGGTCGCTTCCCAACTAGCTGTCCACACCCGCAGGCTCTGCTGTCCAGCAGGGGACGCTTTCTGTTGCGCCCCTGTCGTGTGCCAGGGGCTGGTCTCCCTCATCTCATCAGGTCCCCAGAGTCCGTTTCCGGGAGTAGCGGGCACCCCGCAGCCCCGGCTGTCCCAAGCCGAGGTAGCCGTTGGCGAGGTTCCCTTGGTGCTTCGGCCCGGGGCTCCCGGCACGGCCCAGCCACTGCCCCTCAGGCCCGGCGGCGCTGCACGGAGCTGGGGGGCCTGGTGGTTTGGATGCTTTTCTGGGTTTCCCACAGTGATAGCAGCGAGGGGGACGTCTCCACGCGGAGGCTAGGCATCTGAGGTCGGTTCTGGGCCTTCCTCTGCAGGATAATCGGCTGAATGTAACAGAGGAACTAACGTCTAACGACAAGACGAAAATCTTGAACGTCCAGACCAGGCTCACGGCCGCCAAGCACATCAGCTGGAGAGTGGTGCTGCGGGGGGCCTCCCTCTACATCGAGATCCCGGGCGGGGCGCTGCCCGAGGGCAGCAAGGACAGGTGAGCCGCCTCCCGCAAGCGGTGTCGGTCTGGGGTGGCGGGTGGACTGGGTGTGAGCAGTGGTCACCTAGGGCTCCTGTCCTCAGGGGATGCTGGGCCACAGCTGGGGACATCTATGGTTGTCACACGGGGGGGGTGTTTCTGGGATCGAGTCGTAGGGGCTGGGGATGCTGCTTCACACCCCATAGTGCCCAGGATGGCCCCCCAGAGAGGGACCTGCCGGTGGCAGCCGTGGGGGAAGGCCTGGGAGTAGAGCGGAGTCTGGTGCCTGTGGATGTGGAGAGGAGCGGGTGGTGCCTCGGGCGGTCCTGACGCTGGCCCTTCAGCTTTGCAGTTCTTCTCGAGTTTGCCGAGGAGCAGCTCCACGCTGACCACGTTTTCATTTGCTTCCACAAGAACCGTGATGACAGAGGTAGGTGACAGAGGCCCCAGCTGCTCTGCACGGGTGAGGGGAGGTGGCGCCCTCTCTGCTGTCCCCGGGGCCCTGCCACACCCTGTTGGACGTCCCCCTGTGCTCTGTTCCCTGTCGGTCACTTCCTGTGGGTCTCCTGTCGCTGGCACGTGGGGCGGGCACTGGGGGCCCCTAGGGCAGCAGCTCTAACCGCGTCTCCCCTGCAGCCGCCTTGCTCCGGACCTTCAGCTTCCTGGGCTTTGAGATTGTGAGACCGGGGCATCCCCTTGTCCCCAAGAGACCCGACGCCTGCTTCATGGCCTACACCTTCGAGAGAGACTCTGCTGGCGAGGAGTAGTGGAGACGGGTCCTGGCGCCTCCCCGCGGAGCCTCCATCAGCCCAGCCCCTCCACGTCGCGAGGTGCGGGCAGCGCGACCAGCCCTGCGCTGAGTCGGTGCAGCCGCTCCTCTGCTGGGTGTGTCGCATGTTGTAATTGTGCAAATAAATGCTCACTCCAAATTAGCATATATTTCTTGAAGTTTAATATTGTGTTTGTGATACTGAAGTATTTGCTTTAATTCTAAATAAAAGTTTATATTTTACTTTTTTATTGCTGGTTTAAGATGATTCAGATTATCTTTGTCCTTCGAGGAGGAGTTTGAATTCTTTTGCAAACAGTCTTAGATCTCTTAACTTGGAAAAATAAGTATTAATTGGCCCTTCTATTGCTCTCAAAAATCTGAATAAAAGTGATTCCAGCTCCAAAACACGTGTTGGCTCAGTGTGTTACCGCCCCCCTCCCCCCCTTCCCGGGGACTGGGGGACCTCGGGGTCGCCTGGGGTGGCATCGTGCCAGTCTTGAGCTGGGGGAGCACTTATACAGGGGAGGCAGGCTGAGGCCCGGTGTGGCCTCCGAACAACCGAGGTTTCTGCGGGGCGTTGTGGGCTGCTCAGCCCCTGGGTTGGGAGGCTGTTTGAGGGTTCTGCACCCCCACACCGCCCGGCGGCCTCCAGCAGCCCGCCCCGCCTCTCAGCCGCGCCCCCACCCCCGGTGCCCAGTGCTCTGCCCGGGGCGGCCGGGGCGGGAGGCCGGCCACGTTCCTGCTCCCCGTGCTGGCCTACCCCCACCAGAGTGTTCACCGGCCCTCCATCCCGCGCGGGGCGGGGCGGGGCGGGGCCGGCGGGAGTTTCCGAGCCGGTGGCGTAGCGTCCGTGGCCGTGGGCACCCCCGTCCCCTGGGCGAGCCCCGGGCGGCCAGCAGTGCCGGGCCGGGGAGGGAGCGCTCCTGGGGGAGCCTGCGGAGCCCGGGGGGGGGGGGGGCGGGGCGGGGGCGGAGCTAAAGGCGGAGGGTAGGCGGGGACGCGGCGCCACCTGCTGGCCGCATCTGGGAGCATCGCCGGGGATCCGCGTCCAGGTCTTAGCCGGAAATTGGCTGGACAGGGAGCATCTACGGAGGAGGAGGAAAGGAGCTCGGAGAGGTTGAGTATACTCGGGGGTGGGGTAGGATACTCAGCTACCTGAGTGATGATGGAGCTGGCCTTCAAAGGTCTGGGGGCGCGGAACAGGACGCACACTGCCAGTCTATGTGGGCAGGGCAAGGGCAGAGAGTGGGGTGTTGAAGGATGAATGGAAGTCTGAAGCAGAGGAGTAGAGAGTAGGGTGTGTCCAGTGGAAGAAACAACTTGGGCCAGGCCTGGAGGCCAGAAAGCACCTCCAGGGATGGGCCAGGGGGCAGGAGGGGTTGACCAGAGAGAGCTTGCAGAGCCTTCGGAGGAGCCCAACTGTATTCTGAGAGTACTAGGGACCCATGGGAGACGTTTGAGCAGGAAAGGGAGCTAGTCATATCTAAGGCTTAGAAAGATTCCTCCAGGATCGCCATGGCAGGGGTGGGTGTGGGTAAGGGGACATGACTGAGGCCAGGCAAGGGCAGTGGGACTCCTCAGGGCTCCTGTGTCCATTTGCCAGAGGTGTGAACTGAGATCCCGTTCTCTCCCTCAGGTGCCCGGATGAGTCTTGTATGACTGTTTATTCCATCATCCTGCCTATTAAGGAGGCACCTACTGTGTGTTAAGCCCGGCCCCTGCCCTCAGGGAACTCCCAGCCTGGTGGGTGAGGGGGACAGGTGACAGGTGAAGAGTTGAATAAAAACTTCCAAGGGGCGCTAAGTGCTCTGGGGAGAGAAGAAGCTGGGAGACGAGAAGGAGCAGGTCAAGAGAGCCAGGAGGGTTAGCTTTATTTGCTTAGAGGAGGTGGGATTCCAACAGTCTGGCAGAGGCAACAGCCTCTGCAAAGGCTTGGTGGCTGGGCAGCATTTAGTGTCACAGAAGGACAGCGAGGAGGCCAGGGTGGGGGAGAGACAGGGTCGGGAGGTGGCAGGGCACACAAACCCCGGGGAACGGGTGGGTAGCTGAGTTCCGACTCCTCAGGGAGGCTGTGCTGGGGGCGCTGGGTGTCTCGGGCTCCGGGGAGCCTGGCCTCCCCCGGAGACCCCAACAGTTCTTGATGAGGATGTTCACACTCCTGAAATGTCTGGCCGTCCTCAGCACAAGGGGGTGCTCCAGGGCCAGAAATGCCCCGGGGGGCCAGCATTGGAGGGAGTGTCCACACTCTCAGGGCAATGGTGACCCTCAGACCCCAGCACCAGGAGGGCGCCCTGATTTCTGTGGAAAGGCGGGGGAGGGGTTCCACACACTCGGAGAGACATTGACTGGCAGAGGTGTCCACGCCTGGGAGAGGGGTGGGCAGCTCTGGCATCAAAAAGCCTCAGCAGGCACTGGCCGTCCGCCCCCAGCCCGGAAAGGGGGCACCTGCGTTCCTGGGGAGGCCTCGGGCCTACGTCCCCAGCACAGAAGGGGGCCGGCGTTGGAGGGGGGCGTCCACACCCCTGCACTCTCTGCTAGCCTATCTGACCCCTTCTGGAAAGGGGCGTCCACTCTATCGTGGAGACGCCGGCCGCCAGCTCCAGCCCTGGAAGGGGTGCCGGCCTCTCGGAACAGGCGCGTCGCCCTCGGGAGGGGTCAGTCCCACAGCAGCGCCAGGGCGCGGCCCAGCGAGTCCTCGGTGACCTCGGCCAGGTATTCACAGCACAGCCAGTCCTCCAGGCCGGGCACCTCCCCGCCCGCGGCCCGCTCGGCCAGGTGCAGGAGCAGCAGCGCGCGGCGCACCCGCAGCCAGGGCCCCAGCGGGGCTCCGCGGCCGCACAGCTCGGGCCCGGGCCCCCAGAGCAGCGCCTGCAGCGCGCCGCGCGTCTGGGCCGCAGAGGGCCGCGTGTGCGCCAGCCGGGCCGCCAGCCGCTCCAGGCCCTTGGCCAGGGGCGTGGCCAAGGGCGCGGCGGGGCGGAGCATCGTGCGCAGCAGGCGGCCCAGCTGCCGCGCGTGCGCGCCCGGGGAGCCCCGCGGCCACGGGTGGACGTGGCCGAAGTCGGCGAGCAGCAGGCGCGGGGGCCCGGCGGTCGCGCAGCCCCGCGGCGTCGCCAGCAGCAGGTTCTCGGGCCGCAGCTCCGCCAGCGCGGCGCCCTGCGCCTCCAGGTGCTCCAGGGCCGCGCTCAGCTGCAGCAGCAGCAGGGCCACCGCCCACGCCAAGTCCGCCGGCCCCCGCTGCGCGCCCTCCTCCGCCAGCCACTGGGTCACCGTGCGCTCCGGCACCTCGGCGGCCAGCGCCACGGGGCCTCTCCAAGGCGCGTTGAGCACCGCGCCCTCGGGCGCCAGGCCACACAGGCCCTGGAGGTTGAAATGCGGAGCCAGCGAGGCCTGCAGCTCCAGGCCCCACGGGTTGGGCGTCTCGGCTTCCGGCTTGGGCACCTGCGAGGCAGAGGGGGCCATCAGCGCCTGACCGCGGAGCCCCCCACCAGCACAGCCTGCCCCAGCCGCTCGACCTGCCCTGACACCCTCCCGGCCACCCACTCGGCTTTGCCGGGCGGACTGCATCGCCTCCAGAAACCGGAGTGAGATGTTAATTCGGATGTTAGTCCCTAACATGATTTTAAGGAAAACTGCCCCAGGGAGGATGGTGTTTAGGGGTCAGACTTTCCAGCCTGCCCAAGGGGGCGGGTTCTGACCACTCGGTAAAGGGGGAGGTGACAGCTGACGTGCCAGAGCTGGGCTGTCCAATAGAAATACAACGGGGGCCACTGTGTCATTTACAAGTTTCCAGTAGCCACATTGAAAAAGTGAAAGACGGTGAAAGTAAATTTTATATTTCATCTAACCCGATAGATCCAAAATGTTATCATTTCAACAGGTCATCAATACACAAAATATTAATGACATGTCCTACATTAATATTATTTTTTGGTACTAAGTCTTGAGATGGGTGTATATTGGACACCCAGATCGCGTCTGGATTGGGACCAGACTTGTTTCAACTGCTCAGAAGTCACGCACGGCCAGTGGCTGCATGGACGGCAAAGCTCGTCTAGAAGCCCAGGTGGGCATCGGGTCTGGGATTACATTAGAATCACCTGGGGGGACGGGCTGTTTAAAAATGACAGGTGCTCTGGGGGAGGGGGTATTTAAAAAATAAACTCCCCGGGGGCCTCTGAGACAGAGCCAGGCTGGAGCCGTCGCCTAAAGCACTCACAGCCAGCATCGACTTCCTCCCTCCCTGCGCCCCTCTGTAAAACAGGCTGAAAGAGCGCGTTCTGTCAAATTGCCGCCGTCCCTGCAGAGTGGGGATGCGTCTAACGCCTGCCGGTTATTTAATGGGAATCTTTTTTCTTAGCGGTACATAAAACAGAAGCATCTTATGATGAAACGTGGTGATACAGGCATGGTCAAGTCGGCGTGGGGATTAGATAAATAACTTCGTCTAAAAGTCCTTAGAACAGCACGGGATGCAAAGGACGTGTTCAGTGCGTTTTGGTGGTGGTTGATTATTAAGTGGTAGCTGTCAGCGCCCGTGGCTGGTGAACCCAGTGGCTTTCTAGCGCCCGAATTCACTGCGGGGGGAGTGACGATGCAGATTCCTGGGCCCCTGGGAGGTGTGGGGAGGGGCCCTTAGCCAGACTCCCTGGGGGATTTGAATGTAGGTGGCCCCACACTTTAGAGATGCGGCCCCAGGGCCGACTGTGTTAATGCGGGTTAGTTGCACAAGCAGTCAGGCCGGGGCTGAAAGTGTCAAGGGTCATGCCCGAGTCGGGATGTTGGGGCACCTCGGCGGCTGTGGGGCACCGCGGGCTCACCTTGGCGGCCAGGACGTGCCAGGTGTCGTCGTCCCTGCGCACCACGCGGTAGTAAAGCGCGTCCCCGCCGTCTGCGCAGGGCGCGGGGTCCAGCAGGCGGAAGCCGTGGCGGGCGTGGCAGGGGCCCGGGTGACCCCCCAGCAGCCGGGCCCGGAGGCGGGTGTGCACGGCGCTGAGCCCCACCAGCTGCCGGGCCTCCAGCTCGGCGCGCACGGCCTCGGGGCGCTGCAGGTCGTGGACCGAGAGGCCCAGCGAGCTGAAGGGCAGCTCCGCGGGGGAACAGGCTGGCCGGGCCCTGTCGTCGCACGCCTGGCTCTCGTCCACGCTGAAGGACCCCAGAAGGGGCCTCCGAGGCTGACCTGCCGGCGCGGGGCTGGGGCCCCTGTGGGTGGGCAGGGACTTCGTCCTGAGCAACGTCTTCTTGGGCAGGGGCGGGGGCGCGGGCTGCGGGTCGGCCGAGAGGGACTCGGACGTCCGGGAGCGACTAGCCTTGGAGGGCAGCAGGTGGGCACGGACCTCACCTGCAGGGAGAGTCGGGGGCGTGAGGACGTGCGAGGGGTCCTGGGCACACGACTGCACCCCTCGGCCTTGATTTACCCATCTCCAAAGTGGGTATCATGCTGACACCCTCCGCCCTGTGGTCTGTGGGGGAGGGCTGCCCCCACTTTACGGATGAGGACACTGAGGCTCCCAGAGGTGCCCAGTCCGTGGCAGAGAAGCTTCTGGCCCAGCCCCAGGTGACCCCCATTTCCCTGTGTGGCTCCAGGCAGGTGACCACACCTCTGAACTCAGATCTCCCCGTTTTTACAAGCTGGTGATTCTGGCTTCTTTTTAACAAATTTTGACAGTAAAACAGCTAATGTCATGAAGTTAAACTGTCATTAGGCAGAAGTTCCTTAAATGGCAATGAGGGACTCGGCCCTTCTGCTCCAGCCACCTCGAGGTCCTGCTGGACGCCACCCCCCCCCCCCAGCCCGGGGCCCCCGCTCGGCGGCTCACCGAGGTTGATGTACGTGGGCTGAGTCTGCCAGGTGGGAACGTCGGGCCCTGGGGTCTTGGAGGGTGGCTCGGGGCTGCTCATGCTGCTGAGGGAGGGCAGAGCGGGGGGGCATGCGTAGGTGGGCACATGCGGGGTGTCCATGAGCGCTCCATGGGTGGGCGTGCAGGGACCTAAGGGGGTCAGCCTTGCACACCTGGCTCCTCTGGCCCAGCCTTGACCCTGCTGTGTGGCCCTGGTGGGTTTCTTGCCCTCTCTGGGCTCTGGAATGTCACCCATTCCAGACACGGACAGAGTGTCCAGCCCTGAGGGCAGGCCACCAGGGGGACAGCTGGGCTGGGCGACAATACCCAGGGGCCCACACTTGGGCCTCGTCCCCAGGGCTCAGCCCCCTCGAGCTGACAGCAGCCCGGCCCCCATCTCTCCCCCACCAACTCCAGGTCCCCCCCAACCTCGAAAAGTGGCTGCTTCTGCCCACCCCCTTCCCCAGCCCCTCCAGGAGCCCCCTACCTTCAGGACTGGAGTGACTGCAGAGTGGGGAGATCCTTGGGGACAGACTCTGACAGTGGCCGCCCCGGCCTCCTCCCAGGACCGTCTGACCTGTTGCCGGCAGCGAGCCGGAAGCGCCCGTGCAATCTGTTAGACCGCAGGCCGGCGGGAGGTGGGGGGCCCCTGCCTCACTTCCCCACGGCCGCCTGGCCGCACAAGACCACCTCCCTCTGAGGTGGGAACAGCATTCCGGGCAGAGGGAACAGCCTGAGCAAAGACTGGGAGGTGGGACTCAAAAATAAACGTCCAGGGCTGAGACCAGGGTGGGGGGAGATGGAGGAGACAGCTGAGCTCCCGAAGGTCATTCCAGGTGGGCGGCATGGGGAGATGGGGGGGGGGAGCGAGACATTTTAGGCTCCCCCCATTGGGGAGCGCAGGGACCCCCAGCAATGGCTGTTCAGGGAGAAACGTAACAAAGAGGCTCTTTCCTCTGTGGCTTTTGCTTCCTCCAGAACCACTTCCCCATCTGTGGGGCCATCGCAGGAGCCCCCAGTCTGCTCCCCCACCTCCCCCGCATTGCAGGACCCTCAGACTGCGAGCTGATGGAATTCCTTCCTGTGCTCCGGGTTCAAGCCCGACTCTGTTCTGACGTGCTGTGTGACGCGGGGCAGATCACCACCCCTCTCTGTGCTCCAGCGAAGAACGGCTCCCACTCACTGCCTCGCGACAGCCAC
This sequence comes from Diceros bicornis minor, assembly GCF_020826845.1. Lineage (NCBI taxonomy): Eukaryota > Metazoa > Chordata > Mammalia > Perissodactyla > Rhinocerotidae > Diceros > Diceros bicornis. The sequence continues at coordinate 1,594,849 of NW_026691553.1, forward strand.
ACCAGCTGGATTTTTCTTTTTCTTTTTTCATAATTTTTATTTATTTATTTTTCCCCCAAAGCCCCAGTAGATAGTTGTACGTCATAGCTGCACAGCCTTCTAGTTGCTGTATGTGGGACGCGGCCTCAGCATGGCCGGAGAAGCGGTGCGTCGGTGCGCGCCCGGGATCCGAACCCGGGCCGCCAGCAGTGGAGCGCGCGCACTTAACCGCTAAGCCACGGGGCCGGCCATGGATTTTTCTTTAAAAAAATTTAATCGTTTCGCTTCCCTCCCCCCATGAGCCTAATGCATTTATTTAGAAAACACATTTGATCTGTAATCACCATACGTGGCACATCAGAAATGGTGAAAATCGAGGGGGAACCAGACAGCGTGCAATTCCAGCTGGAGCACGCGCCTGTCGAAGCTGTTCTGGGGCTCGAGGCTTGTCCCACCTGTCTGGAGCCCCTCCTGTTTCCCTGAGGGGCAATGAGCCCAGAGAGGGTAGGGAATCCACGTGGCGTCACACAGCAGGTCCGGGCCGGGGCGAGAGATCCACTGGCTCGTTGCGGGGTGCCCCGTCCTCCCCAGAATCCCCGGGGGTGGCGAAGGAGACTAATCCATCTTGTGAACGTCCTCTGTGACATTCTGGGCAACGCTGACCCTCTGCTGACCCCCCGAGGCACCTCCGGCTTGAGAGTCCAAAACTGGCTCCTATATTTCGTCTTTTGTGGAATTCATAGAATTTACGCCCTCTGTCTTTAGTCCCTGGGGTGCCCCGTGGCTTTGGTGGATTTCAGGATTGTGCAGCGGGAGACGGGTGGGCTCCAGGAAGAGTCTGAATCACACAAGGGATGGATCCCACAAATCCTGGGCTGTTCCAGGTGGAACAGAAGGGACAGAGGTGCTGAGGACACGGCCTCGTCACTGCCGAAGCCCTGCTGATGTGATTCTTGTTCTTCCCTTCATGAGACCCTGTGGGGTCATCCAGCTGGGCCACCGCCCTGATCCCGGATGAGGGTGAGGCGTGCCAGGCACCCAGCTCAGGCACAGAATTCAAGGTGATGCCAAAGACCCCCCCAGGGATCAAGATAAATAATATTTTAATGTAACATTAAAAAAAGAAATCTAATTGGCAAACTGTGGCCCCCGGGCCGGCTGGCTGTGTTTGTCAATAAAGTTTTATTGGAAGCAGGGCCAGGATGAGGGTGTGGAGAGCGAGGCTGGGCCGTGCCCGGGCAGCTCGGATCCCGTCTGTATTTAGGTTGATCCTTTGCTCATCGTGGATTTGGGGCCTCAAGTCATTTCGTTTATGGAGTGCTGGTCGTGATGGCTGAATTCTGGGTGCCCCCTAACATTTCATTCCCAAGATGAGCGCCCCCTTCACCCGTCTGGGGCCCAGCCCTGCTGCAGAAGCCCGGGGCGGGGTGGGGAGGCGGGCAGAGGGTCCAGGCTGGGACAAGGGGTGACGTCTCCAGGGTGGCGGGCAGCTGGTGATGGGGTCCCCCTGCCTGCCTCGGGCTGGCCCCTCCCTGGAGCGGACCCCCGGGCCCTGTGCAGGAGGGGAGAGCAGAGTGGCCCACTGACACCTGCTCAGCGTCCCCGATGTGCCGAGCACCCCGCTGAGAAATGGGGACCTCTTGCCTCAGCTCACCCCAAAAATGGCCATCAACATGTGAGTCACCCCCGTGTCCACCCCACCCGGCCACCTGGCCCCAGGGTCGGGCCCTCCCCAGCCCCCAAAGCTGGTCTTCCATTCGGCGAGCGTTTGCTGATGCTGCGGAGTCGGGGCCGGCTCTCTGCCTCCCTGGTGTCGCCCGGAACGGGACACGGATGTCAAATGACCTGACTTTGAAAAACATGCCTCCGTTTTTGTGGTTACGGCAGAGTTACGGCCCCCAAAGCTGTCAGGGTCCAGCACCTGTGGATAGTGACACGGGGCAGCTCGTGCAGTGTCCTGCACGAAAGACGACAAAAGTCCTCCAGTTTATAGAGGAGCAAACTGGGGCCCAGAGAGGGACAGCGGCTTCCCCCCGGCCGCACAGCACCTGGGGCTGGGGACCCCGGACCACAAGCAGTAGCTCGCAGGTGGGCGCTGTGCCCCCATGCGGGGGAAAGAGGGGAGGAGGGGAGGCTGATGTGCTCAGCTATTCCTATCACGGAATCATCTGGAAAAGGCCATGCAGAGAGAGGGAGATGCACAGGAAGTGTGTCTGTGCCTGGAAGATGGGGGTCGAGATGCCTGAGTTTGCAGGGGCGGGCTAGGGGGACCCTGTACACCATTCCAGCCCCACCTGGGAGGGGAAATCAAGGCAGGGATGTTCGCCCCCCCCCCGAGCCCAGGATGTGCCGACGGCTGGGCCGCCGTCCTGTGTTTTTGGGGGACCCCATAAAGACCCCTCTGAGGGGCTCCTTGTTGGGTTTCCGGCAACCAGCGGGACGGGTCCCCCTTCAGCTGGGCTTGGCAGCCAAGGAAGGAGGACCCCTCGGCCGCACCCCAAGAATAAGAGGGGATTCAGAAATGCTGGATCTTGTACCTGGTTTGAACCAGGGACGCAGGCAGCCCCTGCGGATGGGGAAACTGAGGCACACGAGGCCATCCTTCGCCTGCCTTTGCTACAGGAAGAAGAGGGGGATGAGACCCCAGGGGAGGGTCCCATGGCCCCAGCACGGAGGGGTCCCCACAGCCCCCGACACGTCCCTATCCTGATAGACAGAAGGGAGCCTTCTTCCTAGGTTCAAATGGGGAAACCGAGGCCCAGAGAGCCACACTGGGGTGGCAAGTGAAAGGCTGCCCTCGGCCATGGCTTCTGCTGACCACCCTGGCTCGGTCCACCTCCTTCCAGAAAGAGCCCAGGCCTTCAGGGGCCAGTGGGGTGTGAGCCCTGACACGGGGCTCCGTGCCTCAGTTTCCCCATCCATCACTGGGGGTTGGAGTGAGGATAAAGTGCTTTATCAGTATTACTTCCAGCGCCCAGGGTTGCCTGCTTTTCCCCAGAGCCCTCAGAGGCAGGGAGGCGGATGGGACCCCCTCAGCAGAGGAGAGACCCCACCCCCCAGCCCTTCTCAGCACCCACCTTTTCCTAGCTGGGGACTCCGGGCAGATGCCCTCCATCCTCTGACCCTCCCTTTGCTCACCTGCAAAATAGGATCATAACAGGACCCAGCTCGCAGCATTGTCATCAGCGTGAAAGGAGTTAATACAGGCAGTGCAGGGAACAGCATCGGGAACAGCATGGGCACTCCTGAAGTGTGACCTCTAACACTATCACCACGGGTCACCCTCTCTCCACAAACGCCTCATGACTTAGGGTCAGCTTTGGGGCTGGAGCCGGGAAGCTGCCCCTGGGGACCTGAGCAGCCCCTACTTCCTGCCCCCACGTCTCCCATGAGAATTATAAAAAAAATCTGAAGTTTGTTATTAAATCGGTTTCACTTTTATTGGGTTCTGATCAAATACAGCAGGGTTGGGGTGGGGCCTGGTGGGGTCTTGGTTCATGTTGCGACCGGGGGGACGGGCAGAGGGGGGCTGGGAGATCCCAATAAGCCGACGTTCCTTAAGTCATAACGCTGCCAAGAACACGCCCCCTCCCGTTGTGATGATGCTAAAGGCACTTGGATGTTGCTTTGAGGGGCCCTCGGGTTGTCATGGCAACCAAAGTCAGGAAGATGCTAAGGGGAAAAAACGAGTCAGTTCTGCCCAACTTGGATGGAGTATGGATGGGGCCACTGGACGCCCCCTTCGGCCCTCACTTACGTCCCGCCATGAGTGGGGTTGGGGCAGGGTCCCCGCCCAGGGAGAACGGCCCGTGTCTTCTTTTGAGTTCTGTCTGAATCCTTTGCCCAAAACCTCCAGGGTTGACCCAGCTTTCTCTCTGGCTCATCTCAGAAAGATCTTGAAGGATCCAGCATCCAGGTCGACCATCAAGCCGGTCCAGGGGCCTCTACATACGTAGCAATGGGTTTGACCTTCACTCTACAGATGAGGACACCGTTGGTCCAGGTAGTCCTCAGTCACCAACTGGGATTACACAGCCTGGCAGGAACAGAGCGGCTTTGAGCCTTCCTACAAGGTCCTTCAAAATACGGTCCTAATCTTCTGGTCGGCGGCTAAGCTCTTTTCCGGCCGAGGTTGGGCCCCACAATGTTTCCTGTACCCCTTTCTCCCAATGATGCCCTGTCATCTAGCCGAGGTAGAGAGTGGGAGCAAGGACCAGGCTGGGGGAGGCACGGTCATGGGCAGTCCCTGTCTGCTGTCTTAATAATTCTGCAGAACCTCAGCTCCTGCTTGCTCACCCCCAGTGACGGGGAGCTCACTCTCTGAAAAGCAACGGGACCGTGACCTTGAGGAAGCTCCTCCTTAGCCTGAGCTGCAGTCGGCCTGTGACCCCCTCCTCTTTGGCCCTAGATCTGCCCCAACGTTGCAGAGACCAAGATGCCGCTGTGACCTTCTCCCGTGCGTGACCCAGGCGCAGGCCTCCCTGGAGCCTGAACCCGTCCTGGCCTCGCTCCCCATTGCTGCCCTGGGAGCACACAACAGGGACCCTGAGGACGGCCCGCACTCAGGTCTCTTGTTCCTTGGGGAGCAGGGCTTCAGGGGGCTGGCTCAGGGCTAGTGTGGACTCCGGCCTGCTGGAGACGGGCACCCCAGAGGCCACGCTCCTGGGCCCGGGGCCCGGGCAGCTGCCCCTCCCGCGTGGCGTGGGCGCGGTGGAGGAATCGGGGATGGCTTCTCCTAGTCGGAGCCCACCCTGTCGGGCCGGTGAGTCCTGCGGGGGGGGGTAGCTGCATCAGGGACCACCCAGGTGTGCGGGGCCCCCTCGGGGCGAGCCTGACCTTAGCCCAGCCCCCGAGATCCCGGGGGGAGACGGCCAGCCGAGCCGGAGCCGGGTGTAAGCTGAGTGTCCACGTGTGAGCCCAGTGTGTCTTGTGTGTGAATTTTGTGTCCTGGGGGTGATCCGTGTGTGTCCCAAGTGTGAACTGGGCATTCTGGGGTGTGAGCCACGTGTGTTCCAGGTGTGAGCTGCTTGTCCTGGGTGTGACCTGTGCCGGTCACAGGTGTGAGCTGTGCGTAATCTGAGTGTGTCTCTGGTGTGAGTTGTGCGACCCAAGTGTGAGCTGGGTGTGATCTGTCTCAAGAGTGAGCTGTGTGTGTATGGAGTGTGGACTGCGTGTGTCCTTGGTGTGAGGGCCTTGTGTGCCTGTGCCGAGCTCTGGAGCCTGGGGCACCTGTCTCGTGTCAGCTGGATGTGAGGCGTGTGTGTTCCACTCTGGAGCCGTGTCCGACTGTGTCCCGGGTGTGAACACACGTGCGCTGGGTGTGAGATGTGGGCTGTCCAGGTGTGAACAGTGCCAGCTTCCTGTGCGCCCTCCCCTCGGGGCTAGGCCACCCTCTGTGGCATCCCGGGTGTAGACCACCCCCTGAGGTGTGAGCTGTGTGCCTCCCGGGAGTGAACCGCGAGCTGGAGGACCCTGCCCTGACCCCAGCCAGCTCGGTGACCACACCCGAGCAGGAACACAGGGTGAAACCTTTAGAAAACGCTTGAGAAACTCTGCAAAAGATGCGTCGTGATGAAAAAACAGACCTGTGGTTGGGTCCCTACAAAAAAGGGGAAGTTCTGCCAGGAGCCGGCTTGCAGCCGCCCCCTCTGGGAAATGCATAGGTGGTCATCACACGGGCAGGCCGCGGGCTGGCGCGGCCCGGAGCCCACGGGCCCAGCAGGGCGAGGGCAGTGGGAGGTGGGCCCCTGGGGCCCTCAGATCATCTTCATGTTGAACTTGCGGGCGCCGCCCTGGCCGGTGGCGGCGGCCGGCCCGTCCACCTTGCGGAAGGAGTACTCCACGGAGAAGTTGTTCTTGTGCTGCCCGCGGCCGCGGCTCCACACGAAGAGCAGCAGGAAACAGAAGAGGACGACGCCCAGGAAGGTGATGCACCCCATGGCGGTGGACACCAGGATGGTGGTGAGGTCCAGCGGGAAGCGCGCGGCCGCCTGCGTGTCGTTGCGGCCCTCGCCCGGGGTCCGGTTGGCGGCCGGCTCGGGCTGCACGGTCAGCGTGGCGAAGTAGCTGTCATTGCCGCCCGCGTTGCTGGCCACGCACGTGTAGGTGCCGCTGTCCTGCGGCCGCGCGTCCTGGATGGCCAGCGTGCCCCCGGGCAGCACGCGCGCGCGCCCGGCGCTGGCGGCGGTCACCGCGCGGTGCTGCGGCGTCACCCAGGCCACCGTGGGCGCCGGCTCGCCCTCGGCGCGGCACTGGAAGCGCACGGCCTGGCCCGCGGCGGCCGTGACGTGCTGCAGCCGCCGCTCGCGGATCTTGGGCTTGCGGCACACGAAGTACTCGAAGAGCACCGAGTCGGGCAGGTTGCGCAGCGCGTCGCCGCGCACCTCGGCGGGGGTGGCGCAGGCCGGCAGCCGCCCGTCGAAGTTGAGGGTCTTGCGGCGCTGCACGATCCAGAGCAGGCGACAGTCGCAGGCCAGCGGGTTCCCGTCCACGCGCAGCGTCTCCAGCGTGTTGACCGAGTGGAACGTGCTCTCCTCCAGCGTGGAGAGCAGGTTGTTGGAGAGGTTGAGCAGGCGGATCTGCCGCAGCCCCAGGAAGGCCTGCGGCTCCACCACGGCCAGCAGGGCCCCGGCCAGGTGCAGCTCGCGCAGGCGCACCAGGTCGCGGAAGGAGCCGCGCGGCACCGTGCTGATGGGGTTGTGCGACAGGTTGAGGCAGGTGAGGTGCGCCTGGTGGCGCAGCGCGGCGGCCGGCACGGCCGTGATGTTGGTGTGGGTGACGGACAGCGAGGTCAGGTTGAGGCCCTGCAGGCTGCCGGCGCCCACCTCCTCCAGCAGCGGCCAGTTGTCGATCTCCAGGTGCAGCAGCCCCGGGAGCCGCCGAAAGTTCTGGTCCTCCAGGGCGGCGATGGCCAGGTGCCGCAGGCGCAGCGCGCCCAGGCCGCGCAGGTGGCCCAGCGACTCCGCGGACAGCGCTGTGAGGTTGCACCGCTCCAGGGTCAGCTCCTCGAGCGCCAGCAGCCCCGCGAAGGCGCGGCGCGAGATGAACACCAGGTCGTTGTCGCCCACCTCCAGGCGGCGCAGGCGGCGCAGGTCCTGGAAGGCGTAATCCAGGAGGATGACGAGCTTGTTCTCGCTCAGGTCCAGCATCGTGAGGTTGTCCAGGCGCGTGAAGACCCCGGGCGGGATGAGCTTCAGCAGGTTGCCGCGCAGGCGCAGCACGCGCAGGCGCGGCAGGTTGGCGAAGGCGCCCGGCTCCACGTGCGCGATCACGTTGTCGCTCAGGTCCAGCTCCTCCAGCTGCGGCAGCGCCGCCAGGTCGCCCGGGTTCAGGCAGCGGATGCGGTTGCGGCTGAGCTCCAGCACGCGCGTCTCGGCCGGGATGCCGTCGGGCACGGCGGTCAGGCGGCGCCGGGGACAGGCCACCGCGCGCGTGGGCGCCGTGCACTCGCAGCGGGCCGGGCAGCCACCCGCCGGGGGCGGGGCCGCGCGCAGGAGCAGGAGCTGCAGGCTCAGGACGCACAGCCAGCAGGTCATGGTGCGGGGCCTGGGCCTAGGGCCGCGCCACCATCCTCGGGGGCACCTGCGGGCGGAGGCAGCGTTAGCACCCGAGCGCGGCCCGCCCCGGCAGTGCGCTCAAGATGCGCTTACCCTCCGTGGGACCCGCCATCCCACTCCTGGATGTCTACCCAAGAGGACTCAGTGCACACGTCCACACAGAAACCTGCACACTCGTGTTCAGAGCGGCAGCATTATAATCGCCAAAAAGTGGAAACAGCACAAGTGTCCATCAGTGGGTGAATGGATCCACACAACGTGTCCAGCCACACACTGGAATACTACACAGCCCTGAAAAGGAGTGAGGCCCTGACACAGCCACACCGTGGATGGACCTTGAACACACGATGCTCAGTGAGAGAACCAGACACAGAAGGACACACGGTGTGTGATTCCATTGACGTGAAATGTCCAGAACAGGCACATCCCCAGACAGACAGTGGGTTTGTGGCTGTGAGGGGCTGGGGAGTGAGTGCTGATGGGCACAGCCAGGGTTTCTTTTGGGGGTGAGGGAATGTTCTGGAACTAGAGAGTGGTGGTGATTACACAACCTTGTAATATACCAAAACCACTGAGTTGTGCACTTTAAAAGGGTGAATTTTACGTTTTGTGAATTTTATCTCCATTAAAAAAAAAAAAATGCAGAGCCAGCCATGTTGGCCTAGCAGGCACACTACACTTCGGTGGCCTGGGTTTGGTTCCCCGGGCCCAGAACCACAGCACTCGCTGCGGTGGCGGCTCACATAGAAGAACCGTAAGAACTTACAACTATACACAACTACGTACTGGGGCTTTGGGGGAGAAGAATTAAAAAGGAGGAAGATTGGCGACAGTTGTTAGCTTAGGGCGAATCTTCCCCTGCAAAAAAAAAAATGCAAAAGAAAGTATTTATTGAGCTGGAGAAGAACCATTCAAATATAATGTAAAAATTTGGATACCCAAAATCCCATTTATTGAGTGCCTACTGTATACCAGGCTCTGAATACCCAAAAGAACAAGGCAGACGCAGATCCCACCCTCCTGGGGCTCACGTCCGTCAGGTGGGGATACAGGTGGTCCTCACCCCCAAAGAGGCCTCACCAGCTCCCCCACCATCCCGTCCTCCCTGTTCCTATTCATTTGTCCGCACGGGTCCATCCATCTTGTGAAACTAGAACGTATCTTAAAACCCTGCTCACTGTCGCCTCCACCTGGACTGTACACCCCCCGAGGCCTTGGGCTCCATCGGCTCGACTTCCTCGGAGCCCAGATCTGCCTGAGACACAGCACCTGCTCGCGGAACGTCGGCACGTTCCGGCGACGAGACCAGAGGACGCAGCGAGGATGAAAGGTCCGGGTGAGCAGCGTGGAAGGAGGGGGCGACCTCTGACCTGTTAAGGTGACATCTGAGCTGAGACCAGGTAGTGGGCTGAACTGTCTCCCCCCAAAAGATACGTTTGAGTCCCAACCCCGGGACGTGTGAACGGGGCCTCGTCTGGAACTAGGGTCTCTGCAGATGTGACTGATGAAGATGAGGTTCCGGAGAAGGGGGGCCCTGAACCCAGTGACTGGCGTCCTGAGAAGAGGGACATTTGGACACGCACATAGACAGACACAGAGGGAAGAAGGCCACAGGCAGACAGAGGCAGAGACGGGGGTGATGCAGCCACAAGCCCAGGACTCCAGAGCCCCCAGAAGCTGGGAGAGGCAGGAAGGACCCTACCCTGGAACCTCGGGAGGGAGCGCGGCCCTGCCCACCTTGATTTCAGACTTCTGGCCTCCAGAACTGAGAGCGCATAGATTTCTGTTGCTTTAAGCCCCCCAGTCTGGGACGTTTTGTTATGACGGCCCCCGACAGCTCATACAGACCAAAAGGATCAGCACAAAAGTGCGCGCGAATGTCCGGGGGAAGAGAGTTGCAGGCTGGGGCAACAGCCAGTGCAAAGGCCCTGAGGCAGAAGGGGCGGCTAGTGAGGCTGTGATTGGAGCGGGTGGGGAGACGGACGGGGAGATGTGTTGGGGGGTCACGGAGGCCTCTGCACCTGGGCCTTCCTAGCTGCTCATCTCTCCTGGCAGCCAGCTGGCCCCGCATCCCCACCCCAACTCTGCTTGGCTACAGCCCAGATCCCAGGGGTCCAATAAGGTCAGGGGGGTGGGGAGGGAACAGCCAGCTGGCAGCTGCGTGGTGGCTACCCCGTGTGCCAGGCAGCCATTTTTGGCATCTTAGCAGCTGAAGCCCCCCAGGCGCCCCCTCGGCTCCCCCTGGCCCGGGCCTGCCGCCTGTTCCCTCCCTTTTCCCACAGGCCTGGCTGGGGGGACCCGGCTGAGTTTCCTCATCTGCTAGACACCCGGGAGGCCGCCTCCTGCCTCCCCGGCCCTTCGGGGAATTTAAGGTGACAATTCACACGCACACCGAGCCCCGAGCAGCCGCTTGCTCAGTGCTGGAGATGAACCACGTGTACGTGGCGGGCCGGTTCGTATCCTGCAGTGTGACCAAGTTCGCATGAGGTCACACTGGAGCGGGGTGGCCCGGATCCAGTGACTGGTGTCCTTATAGAATCTGGACGCAGACACAGAGGACACGGCCGTGTGACCGTGGAGGCAGAGAGTGGAGTGATGCGTCTACAAGCCAAGGGACACCCAGGATCGCCAGTAACCACCGGAAGCTGACAGAAGCAAGGAAGGACCCGCCCTGGAGCCTCGGGAGGGAGCGCGGCCCTGCCACACCTCGATTTCAGACTTCTGGCCTCCAGATCCGAGAGGATAAACTTCTGCTGTTCTAAGCGCCCCCATCTGTGGTTTGTTACGGCAGCTACAGGACACTCATACAGGACCTAAATGAGCATCCACGTATCCTTGAGAAAAACTCAGATATTCGATAAACAAGTAGTTTGCTGCAGTGTCGTCTGAAACAGCAAAAAGCTGGAACCAACCCAAGTGTCCATCACTAGGGGATCAGTTGAATAAACTGTGGTCCGTGTCTGCTGTGTAACACAGGGAGACTTGTATGTACCAATGAGGAAAGACAGCAGAGATGCAGTTATACTGGGCGGGGAGCGGGGCGGGGCGGGGGGAGAGACCCAGAACTAACCTAAGTGTCCATCCATAGGGGATTGGTTAAATTGTTGTCCATTCCTGCGGTGGGATCCAGGAGATTCATACGTACCAATAGAGAAAGACAGCTGAGATCTAGTTATACAGAGAAAAAATGGAACTAACCTAAGTGTCCACCAACAGGGGATCAGTGAAATAAGCTGTAATCCATTGTAATTGTGGAACTCTGGAAGATTCGAAGGTACCCACGAGGAGAGATGGCTGAGATGCAGTTAGATGGGGGGAAAAATCAAGGTTGCCAAATGCTTACAGGCAGCAGAATCCTATTTGTGGCAAAATAAAATGAAACACCAAACCGAATTCTAGATTCGGGGTGGCACGTAAACACACGTGCAGGTGCCCCCGGATGCCTGGGAATTCACGCACCACACGGAACAGCGCTGTGAGCGGCGGGAATGGAGTTCCCGTGGCTGAGGATGTGGAAACCGAGGGGCCCCTGGTCTCCAGGGGGTTGTGGGTCTTAGCTCCCTGTCCCCCCAGCTGGGGAGCAGGGTCGGGGAGGGAGCGAGGGCCAGTCGGCTGCGCCCGTCCTCTGTACTCGTCCTTAATCCCAGCCCGGGTGTCGCAGGGGCCGTAATCCCTCCCCAAGGCAAACTCCCGTCCGAGGCTGTTTTTCTAGGTCATTCTCTCCCGCGTGGTTGCCGCAGGCGGCACGTGGCGAGGCTGTGTCCCAGGAGGGACAAGAGAGCCTGGACGATGGTTCCCTGTTCAGCCGCCCACCTCGCGCCTCTGGCAACTTCCCACCTTAAACCCGTCCCGGCTCTGAGGTCACTCCTAGGGCCCTGTCCCGGCGCGTGCCACCTCCCATGGTCCCCTGGCCCAGGAACGGGGGACAGGACCTCAGCAGCCTGCTTTGGAGAAGCCGGGGTCTCCCAGGCTCTGCCCCAAGGAGGAAATGGCTGGCGCTGTTCAGCCCCAAACACAGACTCCTTATGGGGGCCAAGCCGCCTGGTTATACTTTCTGCAGAAGAGAGTTTCACGCCCTTAGAATAAAATTCAAAGTCCTCCCCTCTCCCCTTGTCCCCTCCCTGCCCTCCTTCCTCACTCTGCTCCAGCCACATGGGCTCCTCGCACATGGTCCTGCCCCAGGGCCTTTGCACACGCTGTGCCCATACCTGGAGCACCTTCCCCACACGGCTCTCTCCCTAACTTTATTTGGGTCTCACCCCCAATGTCACTTCCCTGGTGACTCTGCACTCAAGTCCCCACTCTAGCCTCTCTGAAATGCCATTTAATCCCTTGTTTAAGGCTGGTATCTCCTCCTGGACCATGAACATCATTGTCGCCATCAAAATGGCCAACATCCCACAGCCCCGCTCTGGGGCAGCCCCGAGCACCTGGATCGTCCCACTTAATCCCCACAAAACCTCACGGGGGGTCCCAGCCGTCACCCCCACTTTACAGATGGGACACGGAGGCTCAAAGCAACGTAAGTCACCTGCTCGGGCTCACACGGCACACAGGGGTGGCAGGAGCAAGTCTCAGGGTGAAGTCAGTGGTGCTCCCACACCTCTGACACTCGCTGATCCCCTTTTTTTTTTTAAAAAACGGAGCTGGGACAAGGTCCGGGCAGCTCATCCAGCCTGAATTAAAAATGCAGTTCTGTTTTTGCTGGACCGATTTAATCACCACCTCCAGAGGTCTCCCCTCATGTACTGATTCAGTCCGTCCGTCAGTCAGTCAACAAACATCTACAGGGTGCCGAGCATTTTCCAAGGGCGGAGGATACAGAGCGCACAGGACAAAGAGATCGCTTTCCAGGGGCTTCGGGTGGATCTAAGTGGAGAAAGATAAATCCAAAGAGATGGGAGAGTTGAAGGGACGGACGGCAATGATCTGATTTACTGAGGAGGCGACGTTTGCACAAAGGAGGTGAGACAGAGCGGGGCAGATGGCGAGGGAAGGGCAGTCCGGGCGGAGGGCACAGGAGGGACGAAGGCCGAGAGGTGGGACCGCGCGGCTCAGGCCAGGAGCCCGGGGGCGGGCGCCGTGGTCAGATAAGATGGACTTTAAAAATTTTTAAGTATTTTTTTTTGAGTTGGAAAGGATTTAAAAAAAAAATTGCACAGACAGCAGATAAGGACAAACTCAGGAAGGAAGCAGTCAGGGGACGCGAGGTCGGAGCGGCCGGGGCACGGCTACCGTGATACAGTCGCCAAGGGCGGGTGGGAGACCTCGGGCCTGGCGTGCTGTGTGACCTCTGGTGAAAATCGCACCCTCTCTGGACCTCGCCTGGAAAGGCAGCGAGAGCCTGGGGCGCCGCGCTCCAGCGCTATAATTACTCCCGGTCCTCAGCGCCCAGCGGGAGCCACTCAAGCTGTGACCCAGTTTGTCAACTGTCACCTCTCCCGCAGGTGCGGCCCTGTCATCTCCTCTGTGGGGGGCTGGGGCCGCAGGACGGGGCCGTGCAGCCGGGCTGGGGCTTTGGACGCCTCCCCCCGAGGTTCCGGTCCCTCCTCGGGGGATGAGCTGGTTCTCGGCGAGGGAACCGGGGGACCCCCTTCTCGCGCTTTCCTGGGCGCTGGCCGGGGCCGGGAGGCCGGCGAGCACGCAGGAGGGTGGGCTCGGGTGCAGCGCCACAGGGGGACTCCACCAAGACGCCCCGGGTCCCCTCAGTTTCTGCCACTCTCGGGTGACAGCGGGGCTGGGCGCCCTGAGCAAGCGGGGACCCTCTCTGGGCCTGTTTCAGGCCCCAGGTCCCGATGAGGGTGGGGTCTGGGCTCAGTCCTGCCTCTGCGGGGGGAGGTGTTTGGGGCACTGGGCCCATTGCCTGGGGGGCGTCTGTGTCAACATGGGCAGGAGGTGAGGCGTTGGCCGGGCGGATGGTGGCGGTGGGGCGGACAGTGGAGGACACGGTGGGGACACAGGCCGGGCGGGGGGACCAGGCTGGACGGACAGGCTGACGCCCACTCTTCACCGTTCTCTGTCCCTTCCCTTCTCCTGGGGGCTGTAGCCTTGGGGGAGGTGATACCCCCAGGGCCATCTCCGTCCCCACCTGCCCTCTGACCCCTCCTGTCCTCCCAGGACTAAACGCCATCTGATGACCCTGATCTTCTGTCTCGGCCACCATGTCCCCCCTGAGCTCCAGGCCCGGGGACTCAGCCACATCCCAGGAGGCCCCGCAGTGTCCCCACGTCACCCCAGCAGCAGGGCTGTCCCCGCTCCCACCCTGGCCGCCAATCGTCACAGGGGCTGGCGGCGCCGCCTCCGCAGACGCCCCAGCACCCCCTCCACCCGGCCACCGCCCACCCCTCCCCACCCCTCCTTCCCGCGTGGGCTCCGCTCCACCCGGGCCCGCGACAGACCCCCGCCTTCTGGCCTCAGTGTCCCCACCTGCAGAACAGGATCGGGGTCGTGTGAGCATCAAACGAGACCCGCAAAGCAGGTCCCCCTCGACACTGTGACATCAGGGCCGGGTCACTCTCGGGGGGACCATCCTGGGCGTTGTGGGGGGTGGAGCAGCATCCCTGGCCCCCAACCACTCAATGCCAGGAGCGCCCCCAGTGTGACAGCCACAGATGTCCCCAGATGTCCCCCAGTGTCCCTGGGGGACAGGACGACCCCGGATGGGACCCCTGTCCTCGAGGATGCCAGGCACAGAGCGGGCATCCAGGAGGAAACACGCCGAGGATCAGCCTGTGTTATAGCCGGGGAAGCAGCAGCCCAGAGAGGGGCAGCGACTTGCCCAGGGCCACACAGCGGGTGAGAAGCAGACGCGAGACTGGAACCCGGGATGCCACACCCTGTTCCCCCACGGCTCCCCGGGGTTGGGGGGTGGTCCCCCGTCCCCCAAGGGACTCTGACTCCAGTCGGCTCTGCAGACCCAGGAGCCCGCCCTGTGCCGGCGGCAGAACCGTGGGGCACCCAGAGCTGCCCACTGGCAGAGCGCGGCCCCTCCTCCCTCACCTCGGAGGGCTTGGGGCCAGGATGTGGACGACAGGGACGAGGGCAGAGAGCCCGGGTTTCCTCCGTCCCGGCCCCGGGCGCCCCTGCCTGGGCTGAGGGCGCGTCGGCGGTGGGGTTGGGGCCTGCTGTGTGACTGCTGATGCTGACGGGTCCCCCACCCCCGCACAGAAGCAGGGCCTCCGCCGTCCCACTTTCCAGCTGGTCCCCGAGAACCTTCCCGAGTCTCCTCCCCACCGAGGGCAAAGCCCCTGGGTCCGGGGGGACGGATGATGCGTGTTTCCTTTTTTTTTTTTTAATTTTATTTATTTATTTTTCCCCAAAGCCCCAGTAGATAGTTGTGTGTCATAGCTGCACATCCTTCTAGCTGCTGTATGTGGGACGCGGCCTCAGCATGGCCGGAGAAGCGGTGCGTCAGTGCGCGCCCGGGATCCGAACCCGGGCCGCCAGCAGCGGAGCGCGCGCACTTTACTGCTAAGCCACGGGGCCGGCCCACGACGCGTGTTTCGAGGACAGACTCACCACTGGGCTCGACGAGCCGCAGCGGAGGCCGGGTCACCGTGGTCACTGGGCGGGGGGCAGGGGCCGGCCGCGTGCAGACCTCGCCACCCTGTCTCTCTCTTTTCTCCCCTGACCCCTCTGTGCCAGGCCCTGGGCGCACAGCGGCACCCCGGCCTGCATGGGGCATGTCTTCCCCACTTCAAGTGTTCAATTCAATGCCTTTTACTGCATTCAGATACGTGCAGCCATCACCACTAATTCCAGAACATTCCAGAAAGCAACCCCATCCCCATCAGCAGTCACCGGCCCCCCCAGCCCCTGACAACCAGGAACCCACGTCCTGTCTGTGGATGTGCCTGTTCTGGACATTTCACATCAGTGGGATCACACACCGTGTGTCCTTCTGTGTCTGGTTCTCTCCCTGGGCGTCGTGTCGGGGGGGGGGCAGACAGGAATCACCCCAACACACACAGGAAGCGGAAAGTGGGGTCCGTCACTGCCCAATGCTCTGTCCGGCGCGGCCGGGGGAGGCCTGTCTGAGCTGAGCCCTGGGGGGCAGGAATCAGCCAGGCAAAAGTCAGGGAGACGGTGGCCAGGTGGAGGGACCCGTGGGGGCGAAGGCCCTGGGTGGGGAGAAGCTTGGTGCTCCGAGGAGCAGACGAGGAGAGGCTGGCGGCCCTGGGCGTGTCTGAGTTTGGGGGGTGGGAGTTGGGGGTGGCAGGAGTGGAACCACACAGGGCGTTAAACCCACGGTTGGGAGGGGTCTGCGCTCGACTCTCAGAGCAATGGGGGGCCATGGGGGGCGTCTGAGGAAGAGCATGAGGGGTCTGAGCGGCAGCCGGAAGATGTGTCCGGTCCTGTGTGGTCTGACTCTCACCCTACATTACCTGAGCCTAGAAAGTCGTCTCCCACCCGGACGGCGCTGTCGCGAGAGTGGGGACCAGATCACTCTTCTGTCCCCCCGCAATGTGCACAGAGCTGGGCGCCCTGAGAGCCCGATAATATCCGGCAAATGCAGCAGAGAATGGGCGACACTCGGAGCCAGGATAAGGACGCCTGGTCCCCATCGGAGCCCACCCCCCACGCCCCCGCCCCCGACCGCCCTGGGCAGAGACTTTTAACGCCCTGAGCCTCGGTTTCCTCCTCTGCAAAGTGACCTAGTGACCACTTCCCTGGGCTGACCGGAGGGGCACAGGAGAAGTCGGCCGAGAAGGACTTTGTAACCCGGGATCCTTCCGGAAAAATCTGCCGGGTGCTGGCGGGGGTCAGGAGCCCGAGTCCCGGGCCCTGTTCTGCTTTTGGCTAAGTCTTCACCTCATTCATTCATGCATTCACTCAACAAGCGATTAACGGGCGCCTGCTGTGTGCCAGGCCCTGTTCTTAAAAGAAACAGCTTTGAACAAAACAGACGAAACCCTGCCGTTCTGTCTGTGGGTGGCGAGCGGGAGAGGGAGGTGGCGTGGAGGCCGCGTGCGGGCAGCGGTGCGGAGAAAACCAGAAAAGAAGGAAGGTGCGCTCGGTGGCCGGCAGCAGCGTGGCCCCTCCGAAGACGCGCACGTCCCCAGCCCCGGAACCTGGGGACGCGTTACCTCACGGGCCAAGGGGGTGAAGGTAGGTTGCAATTAAGGACGCTCAGGGGTGACCTTGAGAGGGGGGACGACCCTGGATCCCCGGGGCCCAGTGTCACCACAGGGTCCTCATCAGAGGGAGGAGGAGGGTGAGAGGCAGAGAGAGACGGGAGACGCTGCGCTGCGGGCTGTGCAGACGGAGGACGGGGCCCCGAGCCCAGGACGCGGCGCCTCTAGAAGCTGGAAAAGGCGGGAGACGGTTCTCCCTGGAGCCTCCGGGAGGACAGCCCTGCCCGACCTGGACTTTAGCCCAGGGAGACCCGTGTCGGATCTCTGACCTCCAGAGCCGTGAGAGAATCGATTCGTGTGGTTTTAAGCCACTGGGCTTGTGGTGATTTGTCACAGTGGCCGGAGGGGCTGAGGCCTTCACGGAGCGGCGCCCACTTCCCGGGGCTGGGAGGCGGAAGGGCCGGGCTCCCCGCGGGGTCTGCCCTCAGCATCGGCTGACGTGCAGGGACCCCCCTGGGGGAGGGGGCCCAAATCTGTCCCTCATGGCTCGACCTGGGAAAGGGGGACGCCTCCTCCCCTCGGCCCCAAGCTGCCCTGGGCCCCTCGCCTTGAACAGAGGCAGCCCAGCTCCTGGGGTCGGGGGTCCTGCCCGGGCCCCCAGCCCCACCCACCCACCTACCTCCTCTATTCTGAGCCAGCTTTCTCCCCCGTAAGGCCACATGGGACACATCCTCCCGGCCCACCCCAGGCCAGCGATGCTGAAGACCCCCTTGGCCAAGGCTGAGCCAGGCCCCCTGGAGGTGGCAGCTGAACACACAGCGGGGGCGGGGGGGGGGCAGGGAGACAGATGCTGGGGGCTTGACCGCCAGCCCCCTCTGTCCCCAGGCCATCCTTCCCTCTGCCTCCCACCACAACTGGGGCCGGAGAGAGCATGGGGAGTGTGGCGTGGCAGGGCCCTCAAAACGTCCCCCATTCAACCTTCTAGACAGACGTGGGAGGTGGGGACCCCGCCGCAGGCAGTGCCCAGCTCTCCGAGGCCTGCTTTTGGGGACACACACTGCTGACCCCCCAGGATTGGTGCATCCTGCGTCCTAGATCCGGGCCCTCCCGGGGCTCTCATCCATGACAACTCATTAAGCCCTAATTAGCCTCCGTCTGTTCTTCGTCCCTGTTAACTTCGGGGGGCTGGGGGCCTCCCGACCCACTTTTCCTTTCTCGCCTGTGCACGGGGGCTGTCGACTGCCCTCTGCAGGTGAGGCCTCTAGATCTGGAACCACGTTTCGAACGCCTACAGTCTAGCGTGGCCGCTCACCCACTAGCCCAGCCTCGAGGGCGGGAATAACGAAGCCCATTTGGAGAAAAGGAGACTGAGGGTCAGAGTGGCCCCCAGCTCACCTGGCATCACTCAGCCTGAGGGTCAACCTTTGAACCCCGGTCTGACCCAAGCTCCTCTCCATGAAATCCCAGAGCCCTGATGGAGGGCGGAGGGCGCTCCTCGGAGGCCCGAGATTGACAGGCAGTGGTGGGCGGTTCGCTCCGGCCCACCTGGGACAAGTTTTGCTTGGAGAGTTCTCCAAGAGGCCCTGTACCTGGTGACTAGATGGTGACTCAGGGGCTCCCGGGAGTGACAGCGCTGTGGGAAGAGAAATCAAGCCGCAGTCTCAGAGGTGCTTTTTATTCCCACCCAGCAAGGCACCTTCAGGTCCCGGGCTAATCTGGGGGCGGCCGCGAGCCGCCATTCGACAGACGAGCACACGGAGGCCGGGCCGGTGTGGGCAGAGCCGCTGCGGCCCCACGTGAACCAAGCCTCTCTCTCACGCAGCACCACGCCGGGCTGCGATGCCAGCGGTTCCTTTCACCCCGTGAAATCCCATGTTCACGTCTGTCCCCAACCTGGAGCTCAGAGAGGCGCCGTCCTCTGCAGGAAGTCACCAGCCAGGACGGGGAGCAGAAAAGCAGGATGAGGACGGGCTTAGCCCTTCTGAGCCCCCATTCTATGGCTGGGTGGCCCCTTCCTGTCACCCCAGTTACAGTGTGGGAGCTGCGTCTGCAGGGAAAGCCCACGGGGTCTTCCAGCTCCGATCCTGTCTCAGATGGCTGCCACTTTGGCTCAGAGGGAACAGTGCCCACAGCCCGCCAGGGCCCAGACTCCTGACAAAGATCACCCCCTCCCCGCCCACGAAACCTGTTTTCCACTTGCCTCATCCACACAGAGACCCTGGGTCCTGCACCTCTGGGCACTCACATGCCAAACCCTTCCCAGCCTCCACACCGCCTCCAAGGAGCCCTCCTGGGTCTCACAGCCCTGCCGGCCCTGAAAATCCTCCCCAAATCAAGTCCCAGATGGTCCCTCTCTCTGCTGCTGTGTCACCAGACACCCCCTTCCCACCCCCACCAGAAGCAACAGGTTCTTAACACTTCTGTGCACACACGGATTCACCAGCATGTTAAAAATGCAGGTTCCGGGGCCCAGACTCCCAGAAGTTCTGCTTCCTCAGAACTGGGGGGCTGGGGTACCTGCGTCCTTAGAGCCTGGGGCACATGTGGAGAAAACCAGTTATAAGGCTGTCTCCAAAGTAAGGACCTGGGTCTTTTCTTGTGCCCAGATGGAGGCACAAGCTGCCGTTCCCTCTGCCCTCAACTTGTTGAATGGGGCTCAGTGGCCTCCCGGGCCAGGCCCCAGAGGCCCAGGGACACCCAGGCCCAGACTCAGGAGATGCAGAGAAGCACTCCCTCTCCATCCTTGGTGCTGCTTGGACCCGGGCCCACAGCCAGGGGCTCAGCCCTGTGCCCCGAATCCCTCCCCCAGCCGCTGGGATGGAGCGGGTCCCGGTGCCGATCCCAAACAGCCCCTTCGCCTTCCTGGCAGCTCGGTACCCCCCAGGCTGGACCAGACCCCGCTAGGGGTAGGACAGGAAGGCGCGGGGCTGAAGCCTCCATCTCGACCGTCCCCCCGACTCTCGGACCCAGCGAGTGCCCCTTCGTCCCCCCATGGAGAGGGCGCATCCTCCCAGGCGTGCCCACTGCCCCAGACAGACGCCCACCCGGCCCCCCGCTCCTCGGTGCCCCAGGGGAGGGGAGGGGGGACCCCAGCGTGCGGAGTGGCCCCCAAAGTTTCCAGGGGGAGCATTCGGGGCCTGGCGAGGGGCGATGCGCCCGAGAGGGGCGCGCGGGGCGAGTGCCCCCCGGGCGAGGAAGGGGGGCGCGGGTGGGGACGGCGGGGCGCAGGCGGAGCGGGGTCGCCGGGCCCCGCGCGGCCACTCACCTGGGCGGCTCCGCCGCGGACACGGCGCGGGCTGCGGCGCGAGGGCCCCCCGGAGCCGACTCGAGCCGCCGCCGCCTCCCGGGTCCGCCGTGCGCGCCCCCGCCGCGCGTGCCCGCCGCCGCCCTCCTCGGCGCGTGGGGCGGGGGCGCGCGGGGCTGCGCCGGGCCGTGCGCGCGCCCTGGTCGCCGGGGTGCGCGGCGCCGGGGCCGCAGGTGTGCGGGGCTGCGGGGCGCGCGGGGACACGTGCGCGCAGGTGCCGGGACGCGCGCCAGGGCGGCGGGCGGGGAGCGGGGGGCCCGGGGCGCGTGCCGCTGCGTGTGTGCCCCGCCCGCCCTGGCGCGAGTCGGAGGACCCCCGTGGCGGTGGCCTTGGCGGGCCTGCGGAGGCTGCGGCGCAGGAAACGCAGGGCTCGCCATCTGTGCCCCTCCGGGACCTGTCGCCTCCTTGCTGCCTCCAGTCCAGGCCTCCACCACCCGGCCCCGGACACCTGCCCAGCCTTTTCCACTCTTCTCTCCAGGCGCACTCCCCACGAGGACCCCAGAGGAAGCTTAGCCACTGGGCTCCAGAACCAGCTATGGCTCCCTATTGCCCTCAGGATCACATTTAACTCCACAAGCTTTTGGATCTGCCCCGCCCCGCCTTCTTCCCACCCTCCCCCTCACTCCTGCTGTTGCTCAGACAGGCCACTTGGTTCCCGCAGCCTCAGGGCCTCTGCACTGCTGTTCCGTCTGCCAGAAGGCCTTTCTCTTCATCCTCCTTGGCCAGTCTGGAATCACTCGTATTTGTCTGACTAACTGGGCTTTTCCACCGCTGGGCCCTGGGCCCGATGCTGCAGCTTGCAGAGTTCTCATCTCATGGGTGTTTGTGTGAAAAACGGTTTGGGGAGCCGTGGGCACCCCCCTGCCTGGGACCCTGAGTTAGGAGGGGGGCCCCGCCTGGCCCCATGAAGGGCGCTTTGTCGGAGCAGACACCCCAGAATCACTGAATGTCGGGGTGGAGGGTCCCTATTCTGGACTCCCAGGCTGGGCTATTGTGGTTCCCGAGGCGAAGCGAGTCAGGGCAGAAATGGGACCAGGACTGGGGTGTCCTGACTCCCCAGACGGGGCCTGCGGGCAGCGGCCAGGAGCTAGCACTGCCCCATTTAGGGGGCTCAGGGATGGAGCCCGGCATGGGAGGCGGGACCATAGTATAGTGTGGGGGCGCCCAGCAGAGGAGAGGGGCGGGGGCGTCCTTCCCCCAGATCACCCCCAGATCGTGAGATGACTGAGCGCTCACTGTCTGCTGGGCTCCCTTCTAAACGTGGGCCCTTTGCTCCTGGCTGCCGTCTCGCCGGTCCAGGTGGACACTTTAGCTACTCCCATTTCACACATGAGCAAACCGAGGCTCAGAGATGCCATTTGTCCCTGGGGGGGGGGTGGGGAGCCAGGCGGGCCTGGCTGCCTCGCGGCCCTGGTGTGTAACCTTGCACCACCCCGCCTCCTCCGGCCCTCCCCGCGGCCGCATCCTCCCCGCCACTTCGATGGTGGCTTGGCGTCGGCTCAGCCACCTGTGACTCAAGCAGGCTCCGTTCCCAGACTGTCGCGTTGGCTGGAGGCCCAGAAACCGCGTCCCGGGAGGCCGCAGGCCAGGCCCCTGTGGGATGAGGGGGGCAGTTCCCTTCCTGGCCCTGGAGAGATCAGTGCGGAAGGAGACGTGAGCTGCCCTCCCTCGAGGTTCCCACCCCCACGGCGGCCGAGCCCTGCAGGAGAAATCATCCCTGCGGATGCGCTGTGTGACCTCGGGGAGGTCACCTCCCTTCTCTGAGCTTCCCTTTCTCCCTCCTGAAACCTGCCTCTCAGGCAGGAAAGCTTTTATCAAGCACCTACTGTGTGCCAGGCCAAGTGCTGGAGGGAGGGGATGCTGGGGGGAGCAAGGGGGCTTACCATGGGCAGGGGGAGCAGACTCATGAAAAATCACAAGGTGGGGTGTGGAAAACTCAGCAGACGTGCCTGGAGCCTGAGGCTGTGGGGGTCGGGGCCGAGGGAGGTTAACACGGGTTCGCATCTGGGTCCTGCCACTTCCTGGGTGAGGGACTATGGGAGATTCCCTCCAGCCTCAGTTTCCACATCTGCAAAACAGGGATCAGAACAGAACCCATCTCTAGGGCTGCAGGGACTCTGCTCCCCGTGACAGAGGGCCCCCAGGGCGCTTGTGGCTCTGCCCAGCTCCAGGTCGTTGCTCCGGCAGCCTGGCTGAAGGGCAGGGTGAGGCCTCGGGCACACGCCCACCTTAGGACTTTTGCATGGCTGTTCCCTCCGCCTGGAACACCCCCTCGCTTCCTTCCTGACTCATGTCTCCACCCCGTGCCTCCTTCTGTCCTGTCTCTGCCTCCTCTGCTCTCTCCCGGTTAAGATAGTCTGTAATTTCCGGATTTATGCTGTTTACTGCGTGCCCTTCCTTCTGTATCGCTGTGGCTCCAGTGGGTACACAGCAGGCGCCCAATAAATGCTGGCTGAGTGAACGAGTGGTCCAGTGATGTCGAGGGCGGTAGAGGGAGGGGGGTTTCTGGGGGTCTGAGCCGGGAAGCGGCATCTCGGTTTCCTTCTCTGAAACCACTGCGTGTCTTCTCCTTTTTGTCCTTGGCTGGTGTCTCCCTGCTCCCCGTCCCGCTGTGTCTAGCGGGACTGGGGACGTGGGCTCAGTGCTGGGTGGCCTCTCAGGGCCCAGCATCCTCAGCGGGATGCTGCCTGGGGGGCGAGGGGAACGTGGGAAGGGGGTGCAGCCACGGGTTCAAGCTTCCCAGGCAGTGGGGTGGCAGTACCTGGTTGCCAAGGTTACGACCCCCTGTGATGGGGATGTTGCCATGGAGACGGACCACCGGGAGGAGAGGGCAGCTCCAGATGGGGAAGCTGTGGGAGGGGCTGGGGGCAGGGAGGTGGCCGCCTGCCCAGGGGGCTTCCCAAGCCCGGTGGACCGCTCTGGGTGGGCGTGCAGTGGGGCCACAAGCTCTCCCCCGTCTGGCACCCTTGTGCCTGGGAGAGCCAGCAGGAGCCCCTCGGTGGCCTTAATTATTTCTAAAATTAAAAGCCCTCTTCCTCTGGCCCTCTCTCTCCAGCGAGATGTGCAGGATTGGCGGTCACAGCCAGTGGTGGGAGGCTGTGGGGGCAGATGTGGCCGCAGACAAGTGGCTTCCCCTCTGTAATGGGGCGTGGAGCCATCGGGGGCTGGGATGCAAAAGCGCAGAGTGACTAAGGCGGTGGGTTCCAGATCCAGACCCCTGGGGTGGCACTGGGTCCCTGCTGTGTGACCTCTAGCTGGTGACCTAACCTCTCTGAGCCCCAGTTCCCCTCTCTGTAACGTGGGAATAATAAGAACGGATCCCTCCAGGTTGCCGGGAGGATGAATATTTACAAAACTGTGTAATAGTTATAAGACTGCCCGACGGATGATAAACAACATGAACGGCCAGCTATTATTATTCTCTGAGTCAAGACTTCCTCAACACTGTGTGAAGCTCACTTGGGATACCGAGTCCCCAAACTCAGCTCCCACCGGCGCCAGCTGGGGAGACGGAGGGCCCCGAAGCCAGGTTGCCAGGCAAGGGTCACAGGAGGGCCAGCCCAGAAGCCCGAGTTCTCTGGGCCAAAGAGGGTGGGAGAGTGTGCGGCAGGGGGCGCAGCGAGGGCAAAGGCCCCGGGGGGCGTCCAGGCTTTAGCTAAGCTGCCCTGCGGCCTTGCTGCCCCGCGTCTGTGCTGTGTGGCCGAGTGGCCTCTGGGGACCCTAAGCTCACCTGGCCCCCCGTGGAGGCGTGGGCCCCAGAGAGCAGCCCGCAGAGTCGCCGGAAGTGTCACCCCCGTGTGCCTCCCCAAGGCCCGGTGACAGCCACCCCCTCCTCCCAGGGTCCCCCGTGTGCACCCCTTAGATGACACCCCGTGAAGCTTACCAGAACCCCGCTCTTTTTGGGGTGAATGGGCCAACCCAGCCTTGGCGCAGGGACCCCAAAGCAACCACCCTTTATTAGTGACCCTAATAAAGGCGTGCACCCAGGTCCTGCCGCGCTCTCTGCCTGCACCGGCCTTGGCCTCCCTCCCGCATGGCCCTCCAGGCGTGCGTGTCCCTCTGCCAGGACCTGTGAGTAATGAACTTCTCTCCTTCAGTTCCTTTGTGGTCTTTTGTTGGACTGTGGCTCATTATCCCTGGGCTCCACTTAACAACTGTGGATTTAACAGCGTCACACCGGGGGGACAGTGAACTTGGAGAATTGCAAGGAGTGAGGCAACGAGGTGGAAAGGGAGGAGGCGCTGAGACTTTATCTGATGGGAAGTTGGGAGCCATAGAGGGTTCTAGGCAGGGAGCATCGGGATTGGCTTTCTGTGGCCACGTGGGAGGATTCTGGGTACAGAAGCCGGGAGCTTTGAGAAATGTCCCCCTAACAAGTGACCCCCTAGAGCGAGTTCTGGGTTCAGAGTGGAGTTTGAACACCCACCATTAAGAAAAAACCTCTCCTCTGATACACATAGAAATTCATAGCCTGCAGCAGATCCCAAAGGGACTTCTCACTTATGTTAACTTTTTATCATGGAAATTTTCAAACACAAGCAAAAGCTGAGAAAATCATCAACAACCCCCCTGAACCCATCGCCGACGTACAGTCCCTCAGGTTTGTCAGTACCTTCTCCGCCCTTCTGCACAGACCACGTCACAGCAAGTCTCGGACACCATGTAATTTCATCCGTACGTATTTGTTTCTCTAAAATATGAGGACATGAAAAAAACCCCAACTATTCCTTTATCGTCCTTTAAAAAATTAACAGTAATTCCTGAATATTCTCAAATGGCCAGCCAGTGCCCAATTTCCCCGATTGTCCCGTAAAATTTTTTTCATACTTTGTTCGAATTGGGATCCAAAATAGGTCCATTTGTTGCAGTTGGTTATGTCTCTTTTAATGTGTAGGTTGTCTGTCTCTGTCTCTCTCTCTGTCTCTGTCTCTCTCTCTGTCTCTGTCTCTCTGTCTCTGTCTCTGTCTCTCTCTCTGTGTCTGTCTCTCTCTGTCTCTCTCTCTGTGTCTGTCTCTCTCTGTCTCTCTGTCTCTGTCTCTCTGTGTCTGTCTCTCTCTGTCTCTGTCTCTGTCTCTCTGTCTCTGTCTGTCTCTGTCTGTCTCTCTGTCTCTGTCTGTCTCTCTCTGTCTCTGTCTGTCTCTCTCTGTCTCTGTCTCTCTCTCTCTGTCTCTGTCTGTCTGTCTCTGTCTCTCTCTGTCTCTGTCTCTCTATCCCTGTCTCTGTCTCTGTCTCTGTCTCTGTCTCTCTCCTTCCTTGCAATGTATTTGTTGAAGAAACTCGTTCCTTCTCGACTTTGCTGATCATCCGTTCCACTCTCCCAGTGGACCCCCAGGGCACCTGCCATCTTACCCGGGTTACAGGGTTGACTGAGGGGGATGCAGTCCCTGACCTCATGGAGACTCTAGACGAGTCGGGGGATGTGGACAGAAAGCAGAGAAACAACCAACTGTCAGATAAGCCCGGATGATGGTTGAGGATCAAAATCGGTGCCGTGGATGAACCTGGAAATGTGGTATCAGGGAAGTGGGGCTGCTTTGGACGGATGGCCTGGGAAATCTTTCACTGAGTGACAACCTGGAGGACGTGAGGGATGAGGTTTGTGAACGTGTGGGAGGAAAAATGTTCAGGAGCACAAACAGCATGTGCAAAGGCCCTGAGGCAGGAGCAAGGGTCAGCAGGGAGGCCACTGTGGCCAGGGTGGGGTGGAATGCACGTGGCAGAGAGGGGGACAGGTGGGGTGTCGTGCAGGACCTTGAGGACCCAGGAGTCTGGATTTTGTTCTAAAGTGTTGGGAAGACACTGGAGGGTCTTAAGCAGGGGGGTGATGTGATCTGCTGGACTGTGGGGAATTCGAGGGGAGGCAGGGCGACGAGAGGAGGCAGGTACCACATGATCCAGGTGAGGGATGCTGGGGCCTGAATCACAGCATGTCTTTTCAGCAAGTAATTGTAATTCAGCAAGTCAACATTGCAGCCCCAAGCAGATTCTGCAAAAAGCAAAGATTTTGCAAAACTCCCTAATATTTATCATTGATTTTGTTTTCCTGTCCTATCGCACCGTTTAGGATCTCCAGCACGAGAGTGGACGTCCTTGCCTTGCCCCCGATCTTAGGGGGAGAGCATTCGTTTTTGAGCATTCAGTGTGAACTTGGCTGTGGTTTTCATCGATGGCCTCGACCCGGTCGAGGGAATTCCCTTCTGTTCCTGGCTGCTGGGTTTTTAACCTGAATGGGGTTGAATTTTGTCAGCCGCCTCTTCTGCGGCTGCGACACGATCGTGCGGCTTTGCCCCATTATTCTGTCAATGGGGTGAACCACATCGATGGATTTTCTGTTGTTAAACCAACCTCGTGTTCCTGGCATACACCCGACGCGGTGGTCATGATGTATGGGCCTTTGTGTAGACGGCCGGATCCAATCTGCCGGTGTTTTGTTAAGGATTTTTGCATCTATATTCGTGAGGGACATCGGTCTGTGGTTTTCTCTTTCTGGAATGTCTCTGACAGGTTTTGGTTACGCTGGCCTTATACCAGCTGGAGAGCGTTCCCGACACCTCTCATTTCTGAGAGTTTGGTTGCTATTTGTTCTTTAAAAGCTTCGGGATAAATTCTGAAGGTAGGGCTGTCAGCACTTGCTGATGGATGGGATGTGTGGGGAGAGAAAAAGAGTAGGGGGTCAAGGGTGACCCCAAGGTTTGGAGCAAGTGGGGGATTGTGGAAGTGGATCCTGGAACGGGGGAAGTCGGGGAGGCATCAGCTTGGGGCATGTTAATTTTGGGGAGCCTCTCAGGTCCCCGAGTGGGTGTGGATCTGGTGCTGCGGGGAGATGGGGGCCGAGAAAGGAGCTCAGAGGCTGTCAGCCACCGGGCGGGGCCCAGGCTCCGGGCAGCCCCCTCGGTGGCCGGTCCCCATCTCCTACGTGCCGGCAGTGTGCTCGCCTGCCTCGTCCCTCGTCCCTGGGCGAGTCCTGACCCCTGCTGGCTCTGGTCTGCACGGCGGGCATGGGGTGGGTGGGGGGAGCTGACCCGGTGCCTGAGTGGACGTGGAAAGCGCGAGAAGACGGGGAGGAGACGGCCCGGAAGGCACTGGCCAGTTTATTGAGTGTCCGAGCCCCCCGCCCCGAAGCTCCTGCCGACGGTGGGGGCTCCGGGCGGGCCTGGCGCTGAGAACAGCCCGGGGATCCTCGCGCGGCCTGGCCCCCCGAGCTCCTGAGTCACTGACCGGGAGCCGGGACCCCGACACGGACGGCGGCAGGCCGGGACGCTGGGGGGCTTCGGGGCTCCGCGGCAGAGGGGCCCGCGCTACTCGGCGTCGTCCGGGTCCCTTTGCTGGTGCTCGGGGGTCGCGGTGAGGTCTCCCCTGGGCTGTCGGCAGCAGGAACAGACCTGCGGCCTGAGAGCAGTGGGAACCGCTCCCTCCCGGCTCTGGGCCGGGGCACCCCTTCTCTGTCTGCCCCCCGACATGCGTGCCCCCCATCTCGCTTTGGGTCTGTTTCTGCACCACGAGACGGGGGCAGTGAGCCTCGGGGGGCTCCCCGGCACGGGAAGGGTGTGGGGGGCGGACAGCGCTGGAGGCCGCCCGCCACCTGGGCTAGCATCCTGGCTGTGTGACCCTGCGCTAGTCGCTCAACCTCTCTGGGCCTCAGCATCCTCTTCCGTGAACGGGGATGGAGAAAGGGCGTCGGGGAGGGCAGCGAGCCAGAGGGGTGGCTTAGCCCATCCTGTTCCCTAAGCTGCTCTGGGGACACGGCGGCTGGGCTGGGGGAGGGGCCGGGCTGACCGTCAGCGTCCTCGAGATCCTGTCCACCCGCGGAGGACTCCGGGGTCGGCCATGGGCCCGCGTCCTGGGGGTCTCCGGCTGGTCTGGGCTCGAGCCTCTGTCCTAGTCTCCTGGGGCCTCTGGTGACGTCTCCCAGAGCGGGGCCTCAGCTGACAGCACCCGAGGCCTCTGGGCCAGCACCCAGAAGCCGTGGGCCGCGGTGACCGTGGGCACATGGAGCAGGGCCGGCCCCGGCGACGGCCGCAGCCCCCGCCCGCTGAGCCCGCGGGGACAGAGGACCGGGAGCTGGAAGGGCGGGATGCGGGCGGGGGTCAGCGGGCATGGTGGGCTGCTGGGGGGCCGGGTGCGGCCGGCATTAATATCGGGGCCGGGGGGGGGGGGGCGGGAGGCCGGGATCCGGTGTCAGCGGCCAGGGGGCCGTGTCCTCGCTTCTCTCCCCCTCCCTGCTCTGCCTCCCCGTCTCCTTGTCTCCGTAAATCTCTCCCCGCGTCTCCCTCCCTGTGTCTGGCCTTCTCTTCCTCTGACTCCTTGTAAAATATTAAAACATCGTCGCCGTATTAAATGTGAGATATGAAATATTAAATTTCTCCTTGTAAAATATTAAAGCATTAAGCGCAGCCTGACATCTCCATCACCAGCTTCAATCCCAGGTCAGCACGGATCCTTCCAGATCTTTCTCCATACATTGAAAAGTACAGAGGTGTAAGATCTTTTTAAAAAGTATCTTAAATAAGCGGTGTTATACCACACGCATCTGAACTTGTGTGATTCACTCGCACTTTGTCACAGGCCTCTGTCGGCAAGTCTGTGACCTGTCACTGCGTAACAAACATCCCCCCACTTAGCAGCATAAAACAATCGGTTATTTCTCGTGATTCTGTGGGCCCCTGCAGTCGACACCCACAGGGGCGACTGGGCTGGTGGTTCCAACACCCTCACACGGGCTGGTGGTGCTGGCTGTTGGCCGGGGGGCCTCGGAGCTCCTGGTCCGGCCTCCTGACATCCTGGCCGGCTCCAGATGGCATTCCAAGAGGACAGGGTGGGAGCCGCAAGGCCCCGTTGCCAGCCAGGCTCTGAATTCCCACTATATCCCTTCCGCCATATTCTTATCATCAGATCAGATCCCTGGATTCCCAGGGGTGGAGAAATAGGGCCCCCTCTTGCTAGGGAGAGCTGCAGAGACCCTCTGGCTGTATTTAATCTACTCCTGCACAGAGAGATCTACCGCTTTGTAAAGTCACTTCATAGTTGGCTGGAGGAAACTGAGTTTATGTAGCAGATCCCCCAGTGATGGGCAGCCAGGTTATTGCTGGTCTTTTACAAATGAGGTTGATGTGACTCTCTAGGGTAGATACGGTTCAGTGGAACAAGCTCATTTTATCCTCCTTTCTGAGGAGGTCTCTCTGAGCCCCCAGGAGGTCAGGGTCTCCTTTCAGACCTCTATAGCATTCTGTTCTTATCCTCAGGCTGAAATGCAAAGCTTGGGGCACTGAGTGGCCCGGCCACTGGGTGGATACCCAATGCCTGGTCTTGAACTTAAGACAGAAGGAACGGGACTTCAGAGAGGCTGGGACACTTACTCTAAGCCACACAGCAAGTGGTGGGAGGAGAGCTGACCTCCGGACTCTGGCTGCAGAGGGCAGCCTTCGCCCTCACCAGCTCGCTGAGGGGTGAGGGGGTGGGCGGAGGGCAGTCTGGAGCCTGGGGGGCTGCTCTGAGGGGTCCAACTGTGGGGCAGGGAGGTACCAGGGACAAGCCTGCTTCTCTGGGAGAGAAGCCGGGGGCGGGGAAGCCAGGCGCCCTTCTGTCCCGGCCTGGCTGTCCTGGGTGGGGGTCTAAGTAGTCTCCAGGCCTTGCTGCTCCTCTGTCCCCCGCGCTGGGGTCGAGGCCCCTGGGCTCCCCTCAACCCCAAAGTCTCCGTCTCAGCCATCATCTCGGCCTCAGACAGGGCGGGCTGGTGCTGAGCACACAGATACCCTGGTGCCTGGGGTCTCAGTCCCTCCCGGCGACCTAGCCCAGGTCCCAGCCCCCACGACTGTCGAACGGGCACAGGGAATCGCTGCCCAACAGCGAGGCACGGGGGCTGGATGGTGGCACGGCGGGTGCGCTGATTCTAGGTCACAGCCTCCCCTGAGGCCGCGCAGCCCAGCCCCCCACCGCCCAGCTGCTCGAGGCTCTGGCTCCGAGATGAGGCCTCGATAAGGGAGCCGGTGGAGGCAGGGCCGGGCCAGATGGCAAAGGCAGGGGCGGGGGGACGAGGAGCTGGCGCAGGGGTTTGCTCTGCAGCCCCATAACTGATAGCAGCAGCAGAGCCCAGATCCCCGAGACAGGCCCGGGAGCCAGCCGGTGTCAGTTTACGTGGTGGCGACGACAGATACGTAGCTCGCGAGCCCATCCAGCTGGACATGCAGCTCTGTCAGCTGCTGGCTTCCCGCGCAGCCCCGACCCCAAGTTGCCTGTGTGCCCAGCTGTAAGGGGAGGGGTTCCCACCAGGACGACACACTCACTCCCAGCCCCCGAGTGACAGATGAGACAGACGTGGCCTGCTGTGGGCAGCGACAGTCCCATGGGGGCGGAGTCCTAACAAGGATGCTGAGTTTGGGAGACCGGCCAGGGAAAGCCCTGCTCTCTGAGGACGGGGCATCAAGGGGTGCTCACGAAGAGGACCGAGTGGGGGTCCTGGGCCCAGAGGAGCAGGGGGAGGCCCTCGCTGGGCCGGGGGCTGGACTAAGGTCAGGGGAAGATGGGCGCCGACTCGGAGGGGCCGCAGGGCTGGCTGAGATCCAGGCCGCGTCTCTTTTGTTCTCTGCACCGACACGACTGTAAGCGGGACACGCCCCAGGAGGCGCGGGTTTGGGGGCCATGTGGCCAGTGCAGAGAGGCACTGAAGGGACAATGCAGACGCAGAGACGATGCCACCGCGACCTGCTCGCTGAGAAGGCGTGCGGCCCGTCCACCGCCCGGAACCACAGACTGGCCTGGGGGCTGCACTTGCTCTGGCCGCCCAGGGGCTCCGCAGAGCCTCCGGTCTGGACGCCGCACACCCTGGGCATCTCTGAAGCCCCCGGCCCCCGGCTCGACAAACCGCCCTGGGCCGAAAGCAAGATCCAGGGCTCCCGGACACCTGAGATTTGCAATTTTATTAAGAAAAGAAAAATAACCTATACAAAAAGGAAAGTTCCATTCTTGCGGGCGGCACGCCACGCGAGGGGCAGCTTTGAGTCCGCGGCAGCGCCCGCGCGCCCGCTAGGCCTCCTGCTGCTGGATGAAGGGGTTGGGGATGGCCTCCATGCCGTCCTGCGGGCAGATCAGCACCACTGACGTGCCCCTGCACACCACCAGGCCCAGCTGGCGCGTGTCCTCCGTGAGCTTGTACTGGTCGTCGGGGTCTGCAGGGGAGAAGGTGGGGTGAGGCGGCGCGGGCTGGGGGCCTGAGGAGGACGCCCGAGACCCTGCCTGGGGAGGGGGCACGAGGGACCCAGATCACCCGACACGCAGCCTTGTCCCCGGGACGACCCACGGACCGTGAGGCCCGGAGGACTCTGGAACAGCCGTCCCCGCCTGCCCTCCTTCTGCAACGGGAACACAGCCCAGGGGACAGTAGGGGACGGCGGGGGACGCCGGGTCTCCGAGCTAACTGGGGGCCCCGGCACCCGAGCCAGCGGAGGCCCTGGGACACATCATCAGACGAGCAGCTGGAATAAAAATCAATCTGGGGCCCCAGCTTCTGGAAAACTGTGGGAGCCCTGTGGGGCCACCGTTCACCCATCACTGGGCTATTAATGGTGGGGGGAGAGGGACCCCGGAAGTGACAGCAGCCCGAGGAGTGCTCTGCTGGGGTCACAGAAACTTCAAGTCCCCGTATCGTTACCGCATGACGTGGGGAACACGAGGGGGCCCAGCGGCATCAGAGACCCGGTCGCAGCCGCAGTCCCACCTCAGACCTGCGGGTGGAACAGCTGTCCTGGCCCACCCCCGCCTCCCTGGAACGTGCGGAAGGCCCAGGGCTGCCACCCCAGGGCTGTGCTGTGGGGGCTGGGTGGATGGCCTCCTCAGCCCAGCGGGCCCACCCTGACAGGAGCAGCTCTGTGGAAAGAACGGCAGCCACAGCCCAGGGCCCTACCTGGGCTCTGCCCCGCTCCAGCTACAGGCTTTCCCCACGGCCCCACTTGGTGGCCCTGTCCTTTCACAGACGATGACAATCATCCGCCCCAGGAGGCTGGGCCGGGATCCCAGCTCGGGGGGGCCACGCTGGGACTCTGGGTGGACCCAGGTGGGAAGAGAGAAAATGATAAAGTGAGAAGCCTCACCGATGGCTGATGCGGCCGAGGCCGTGCTTCTCCCACCAAGAGGGCCTTTCCCCAGTGGCCCCGTGACACTCCTGTGTGGCTGCATGAACCTTCTACTAGAGTCACTCCCGTCTCAATGACACTGGCGGTCCCCCAAAAGGCAAGATTCTCCCTCCCTCCTCCCAGGTCCTGGCGTCCCCTTAATGCCCCGGTCAGGCTGAGCCGGAGAGCCTGACGGCTGACGAGCCGGGGCTGGCCTGACACCGTGGGCTGGTGCAGAGGATCTGGGGACCCAGGGGGCAGCAATGAGGGGAAGGGGCCCTTTGTCAGCAGCAGGTGGTAACACCGGGGACAGCAGGGGACGAGGGAGCCAAAAGGAGCAGCAGAGCAGGCCGCTGGCTCACAGGGGGGTCAGCACCCTTCCGAGCACGCCGGGCGGGCTCTCAGCACCCAGCAGTGCGGCAGGAGCATGACGAGCGGATTGGTAGAACTCGTCTATGTCTTTTAAGTCCCCAAGATGACGGAGGCATGAGCCTGGACGGGACGCTGGGATGGTGGAGATGACACACGCCCGTGAGCCGTCCAGGCCACGAGGCCCGACATGCGTCCCTCGGACGGCGGGGTCGTGGGTTGGGAACAGGAAGAAGGCCCAGCGAGGACGCTTTGAGCCCTGCCGGCACACTCACCTCTCATGTACTCGATGGTGCCGTCCAGCACGAGGTTGAGGAGCGGGTCGAACCCTTTCAGGATTCCACTGGCTGGTAGGAATCACCAGAAGAGAAGAGAGACAGAAGGGCGTCAGGTCAGCGGTCGTGCTCGGGGCAGGCGTGCTTGGAGAGATGGGGCGCCCCCTCCTGCAAGGGGCTCACCCCCCAGGAAGATGCAGATGTGGGCGCAGCCTCTCCAGGGACGGAGAGATGGGGGACAAGGGGAAAGCGAGGGAACAGCCCCCAGAAGGGGAGCAGTGACAGCCGACTCCTAACCGTCCTCAACAGATCACGGTCGGTGAGAGCTTTCTGCAGAGGGCCAGGCGGGGAATGTTCCACTGTGCGGCCGCACAGGCCCCACAGCAACCACCCCCTCCGCCTTCCTAGGGGAAAGGAGCTGGAGACACTAAACACTCGGGCACGGCCGTGCACCAATAAAACTTAACTCGTGGACACAGAAACGCGCAATTTCACGTGATTTCCACAGATCAGGCAATAGTCTTTTTCTGATTGTTTTTCACTTATTTAAAAATTGTAAAAACTGCTGTCAGCTCATGAACCATACAAAGACAGGCAGCAGAACACACACACAACGGACTGTTATTACTCGGCTGTGAAAAGAAGTGAGGTGCTGACACGCTACCATGTGGACGGACCTGAGGAACCCCCTCCGTTCTAACCTGTCTCGTCTCTTGGGCCTCCTTCCCCGGGTCTCACCCAGGGATCCCACACGTGGGTCCCCGCTGTACCGCCCACACCGAGGCCGGGCCGGGCGTGACAGCAGCACCCCCAGGGGTGGAGAGCAGGTCTGCGAACTTCTGCCGTCGGCCGAATCCAGCCTGCCGCCTGGTTTTGTGAAGAGCTGACTGGCACGCAAGCGCGCTCTTCTGTTAAGCACTGTCCGTGGCGGCTCTCACGCGGCAGTGGCAGAGCTGAGCCGCTGCGACAGAGACCCGCTGGCCCGCAAAGCTGGGGATGGTCCCTGTCTGGCCTCTGACAGAAAGAGTCTGCCGGCCGCTGGTGTGGACATCCATCTGCCTGGCTGGGTCTGAGCCCCCAGCCCTGTGTCCTCCTGTCTCCCTGCTCGTCCCTCCTGCGGAATGAAGACGGTGATGGCACCGATGGGACGTGGCTCCAGACAGCGTCAAATGCAATGATGCATCCGGCCCTGGGCAAGGGGCCTGGCAGTGAGCCCGCACCTGCGGGTCCGCCCCCTCAGCGGAACACAAGCACTGCGCAGGCAGGATTCTAAGGCGGAGCCGACATTCCCCCGCCCCGGGGAACACGCCTACATAACCCCCTCCCCTTGAATGCGGGATGGGACCTGTGAACCTGATGGGGTGTCGCTCCGTGATTAGGTTATGACAAAGACAAAGGGCTCTACAGATGTAATTAAGGTCCCCAAGTCAGTCAACTTTCAGTTAACTAACGTAAAGGAAGACTACACTGGCTGGGCCTGACCTGATCAGGTGAGCCATTAAAAGAATGGGCACTTTCGGGCCGGCCCCGCAGCTTAGCGGTTAAGTGCGTGCGCTCCGCTACCGGCAGCCCAGGTTCGGATCCCGGGCGCGCACCGACGCACCGCTTCTCCGGCCATGCTGAGGCCGCGTCCCACATACAGCAACTAGAAGGATGTGCAGCTATGACATACAACTATCTGCTGGGGCTTTGGGGAAAAAAAGGAGGAGGACTGTCAATAGATGTTAGCTCAGAGCCGGTCTTCCTCAGCAAAAAGAGGAGGATTAGCATGGATGTTAGCTCAGGGCTGATCTTCCTCACAAAAAAAAAAAAAAGGAAAAAAAAAATGAGCATTTTCTGAAAAATGAGAGATTTTCCTTCTGGCCTTGAAGGAGCAAACTGCGAGCTGTGGACAGAGTCGTGCGGAGGGCAGCAGGCAGCCTCGGGGAGACGAGAGCGTCCCTGGCCAGACTAGCCAGAAAATGGGGCCCCAGTCCCACAACCGCAAGGAACTGAATTCTGCCAACACCAGTGGACTTGGAGGAGGCCCCCGAGCCTGAGAGGACGGACCCCAAGAGACGCTCCTTTATCACAGTCTCATAGGGGTCCTTGAGCCCGAGGCACCCAGACTCCCGACCCACTGACACCACAAGACAACAAATTGGTGGTCATTTACTCCCCAACGTAGAAAACTAACACAAGCACCCTGCAAAGCAACAGCCCACAAGTCCCAGGGCCAGCACGTGGGGATGGAGCAAATACCCGTTCAAATTCAGAGTCTCAGTTCCGCCAGTACCCAGACCCGCAGGCACTGTGTTCTAACCACTCTGACACCATCCAGCTGTCCACACCTCAGGGAGAGGGGTCTGGATGACTGTCTCGTGAAATGAAACCTACGGTCAGAGTGGCAGCTGAATAAATGAAATGTTGACCGGATGCTATACATGGCGTGTGTCTTTAACCCTTTCATCCCCACTGCCACTCGCCAAGGTAGGCGGTGTTAACAGCCTGTTTGACAAATGAGGAAACTGACCCTCAGAGAGGGTAGCAACTCACCCCAAGACCTACAGCCAGTGACCGGAAGACCTGGGGCTCTAACTCGAGCCGTCTGGAGCTCGAACCCGGAGGGCCAGGCTGCAGAGCGGCTGCCCCACCAAGAGGCAGCACTCCACCCTGTTCCTGCCCTCTCCTCACCAGGGGGTGACGCAGAGCTAAGCATCGTGTCAACCGGCATCAAGCTGCAAATGGTGATAGGCGCTACCAGGGGCTTCTAACACAGGGGCCTGACTTGGGGTGGAGGGTCAGGCAAGGCTTCCTGGAGCAAGTGTCTCGAGCTGACAGCAGAGAAACAACTCTGCGGTTAAGCTGGTGATGAGGTGACCTGGTAACAGCACTCCAGGCACAGAGAAAACGTGTCCCTTCACTGCCCTGTGGCAGTCAGAGCTCCCAGAGAGACAAGAAGTCGGTCCCTTACCCTGGGACCACGGGGAACAAGGCGATCCGATTTGTCTGTTAACAGGTCTCTCTGGCAGCGGCGTGGGCCGTGGTTCTCAACTGGGGCCATGTTGCCCCCCCCCGGGGACACTGGGTGATGTCTGGGGACATTTTGGTTGTCAAAACTGAGAGATGCTCCTGGCATCGAGTAGGTGGGGGCCGAGGATGCTGCTCAACCCCCCGCAGTGCCCAGGACAGCCCCACAGAGAATGACCCGTCCCGGCTGTCCGAAGCGCCGAGTCTGGGGAACCCTGGGGTGGGGGGCTCGGCGAGGAGCTGGGGCAGCCGCGGGGGCGGGAGCTGGACAGACAGGCCCGCAGGGGAGGCAAAGCCGTGGATCCCAGCCCCGGCTGCACCACTGTGGCTCTGAGTTAAGTCCGGTCCCTTTTCCGTGCCTCAGTTTCCCCAACTGCAGAATGGATTCAAAAGTTCCTACCTCCCGGCCCGCCTATTATGAGACCTATTAGGAGGCCTGCACGAGTTACCCGAGCAAAGCACCTAAGCGGAGCCCGGCATCAGCTACGAGGATCGCTGCTCCTTACTTATCCTAAATCGCTAGGGGCGCGGGCGGCGGGGGCTCACCTTCGCGGCCCCCCTGGAACTTCACCCGGATCGTCTTGTCGATGTACTTGGACAGGTCCAAGATGCTCTCTTTCTTTTTCTTCTCTTTGTCCTGCGGGGGAAGCAGAGCGCGTGAGGCGGAGAGCGCGACCCGGCCCCGCGCCTCCCGCCGCGCCGGCCCCGCCGGCCGCGCCGCGCGCTCACCGCCATCTTGCCGCGCCGCGCCGCTCTGCGCAGGCGCCGCGGCCGCGCCCTTTGACACCCGCCCCCGCGCGCAGGCGCGGCGCACGCACGGCGCAGGCGCGGCGCAGCGCGCCGGGGCGTTGCTGGGAAACATCTGCCGACGCCTGCGGCGGGGACCGGCCGACATGGCGGCGGCGGCGGCGCTGGCGCGGCTCGAGGTGGCCTTCCTCCTCCTCGCGGCCCAGGTGAGGGCTGCGCCGGCACTCCCGGTCCCGCCGGCGGCAGCGCCCCGGCCCCTTGGCCCCCGGCCCCGCGCGGGGCCTCGCCCGGCCCGGCCTGGGGGTCCAGCCTCGGGGTTCCGCGCCCCCCGCGCCCCCCGCAGCCCGGCCGTGACCTTGCGGGCCCGTCCCCCTTCCCCGCCTCGGGATCTCCTCCCTGCCGCACCGTCACTCGCTCCCGCCGGGGCTGAAGTTGGGGGACCCTTCTCCCTCCCCCGGGCCCTGCCGGGCCCCCTCGGGGTCTCCAACCGCCGCCGGGGACGCCCCCGACTGGCTCTGTGGGCTCAGCAGGTGGCGGCGCCTCTCCGAGCCTCAGTTTCCCTCCCCCCGCGATGCTAGCTCTATCCCCCAGGGTTGTGGTAAGCTGCCCAGCCCGGCGCCCGGTGCCTGGCAGTGTTGGGGAGCCCAGCCCTGGAGTGGGGTCGAATCGCCGCCCCGTTTTTTGCTCCGTGACCTTGGGTGGGGGAGTCCCCCGCGTTGGGCATCCGTCGCTTGTCCGCAGGAGTGCAGCGTGGACTCCGCGAGACGATGCATGGGGTGATGAACGTGCAGCGTGCTGCCACTTTGTTACTTGGCGTTAGGGGTCTGCGGGGCCAGGGGGTGACTGACCACGAGAGGCCGATGCACCTTGTCATAAGCGCATCTTTTATTTCCCTCTCCTTTGGGTGCCGGAGCTCAGAGAATGGTGTCCAGCCGCCCTACAAACGAGGCCATTAACCTTGACCCGTTTCCTCCAGCTCAGTGCCACCTCTCTGCTATAGCTCCTGGTGGCCGGTGTTCTCCCTGTGGCCACTGTTCTCCCTGTGGCCACTGTTGTCCCCCACGTCCCCGGTCCATTCTCGACACAGCAGGAATCATCTGTTTCAAAGTGTGTCGGCTCTTGTTGCGTGCAGACCAGAGCCTTCCAGTGGCTTCCCAGTGCATTTGGGAGGCCTCTGTGATCTGGCTGCTCGGGAAGCTTCCCTCCCTTTCCGGCTCTAGTTTATTGAAGGCGGTCTGCTCTCTGGTCTTATCTGTTTTCCTGGAATGCCCCTGGCTTCCTTCTGGTCTCAGCTTCCCTGTCCCTCCCGCCTAGGAGCTCTCTGGGACACCTCTCCCCAGCCGCTTCACTGGCCCCTGGCCTTCCCCTAACTCTGTTCACTCATCTTCCTCGCCAATCTGGACAATTCTAGGGCAGAGACTTTGAGCTCTCCAGACATTTGTTTTATTTTATTTTTTTGTGAGGAAAATCAGCCCTGAGCTAACATCCATGCTAATCTTCCTCTTTTTGCTGAGGAAGACCGGCTCTGAGCTAACATCTATTGACAATCCTCATCCTTTCTTCCTTCCCCAAAGCCCCAGTAGATAGTTGTGTGTCATAGTTGCACATCCTTCTAGCTGCTGTATGTGGGACGTGGCCTCAGCATGGCCGGAGAAGCTGTGCGTCGGTGCGCACCCGGGATCCGAACCCGGGCTGCCAGTAGTGGAGCACGCGCACTTAACCGCTAAGCCACCAGGCCAGCCCCAGGCATTTTGATTGAGGGAAAAACAAGAGGTGGATGAAGGGTCATGAGAATAGCGTGAAAGGAGCGAGCAGATTTGTCTGGGAAGGCTTCTCAGAAGCAGTGGCAGCAAAGGAGTGTTCTGAAGGATGAGTAGGAGTTTGCCCAGATGCGAAGAAAGAGGGAGGGTGTAGCAGGGCCAGAGGTGTGAGGGCTGATGATTTATTTGGGGACGATGAGGATTCCGCTGCACTGGTGTATAGGGTGGTACAGTGCTTATACCTCAGAAGGATGTCACCCCGAAGGAGGCCCTTCAGGTGCACATGAAGGGAGGCTGAGGTCCCCGCCCAGCTGGAGGGCGGGGGAGGGGGCAGCACTGGGAGTGGCTCCAGGCAGAGGGTAAAGGGGGGCGAGCAGGTGGCCTCCCTGGGCTGCGCAGGTCAGAGCCAGGTGGTGGGAGGCTCACGATACTGACGTGCTTGGACTTTATGGCAAGCAGGCTGAGGATTTTGAACTTTACCTTGCACGTGGGGAGCCAAGGAGCCTGCAGGAGAGAGTGAGGGGAGCAGCTTCCTGGAACAGAACCCTGGTCTGCACTCCCTGAGACAGGACGGCGCCCTTGGTGGCTGGGTGTGGCTCTTCGTGGTGCCCAAGAATAAGACTAGGTCTCCACTGGGAGGAGGCTGCTTGCTGACAGCCCTCAACTCATTTGCTACCGTTTTGTGACCCTGGCCAAGGGTCTGACCTCCCCAAGTATAGCCACCTTCCCCAGTTGTTACAGGACGCACAGAGAGGCCCGAGTGGAGGCTGTTACTCAGCAGGTTGGAACTGATGTTAGTGCCCTCCCTGCCCCTCCTCTACCTTCCTCACCTCCTGCACCTGTTTCCCCTGCCGTCCTGCGCCTGCCCCCGCCCCTCCACCTGCCCCTGCCCCTCCACCTGCCCCCTGCCCCTCCACCTGTCCCCCCACCTCCTGCACCTGTCCCCCCACCTCCTGCACCTGTCCCCACCCCTCCACCTGTCCCCCCACCTCCTGCACCTGTCCCCCCAGCTCCTGCACCTGTCCCCACCCCTCCACCTGTCCCCCCACCTCCTGCACCTGTCCCCCCCACCTCCTGCACCTGTCCCCCCACCTCCTGCACCTGTCCCCCCACTTCCTGCACCTGTCCCC
Organism: Diceros bicornis minor; assembly: GCF_020826845.1. Taxonomy (NCBI): domain Eukaryota; kingdom Metazoa; phylum Chordata; class Mammalia; order Perissodactyla; family Rhinocerotidae; genus Diceros; species Diceros bicornis. Next base: position 1,634,159 of record NW_026691553.1, read on the forward strand.
ACCCCTCCACCTGTCCCCCCACCTCCTGCACCTGTTCCCCCAGCTCCTGCACCTGTCCCCACCCCTGCACCTGTCCCCCCACCTCCTGCACCTGTCCCCCCACCTCCTGCATCTGTCCCCGCCTCTCCACCTGTCCCTCCACCTCCTGCACCTGTTCCCCCACCTCCTGCACCTGTCCCCCCACCTCCTGCACCTGTCCCCACCTCTCCGCCTGTCCCCCCACCTCCTGCACCTGTCCCCACCTCTCCGCCTGTTCCCCCACCTCCTGCACCTGTCCCCCCAGCTCATGCACCTGTCCCCGCCTCTCCACCTGTCCCCCCACCTCCTGCACCTGTCCCCCCACCTCCTGCACCTGTCCCCCCACCTCCTGTACCTGTCCCCGCCTCTCGACCTGTCCCCCCAACTCCTGCATCTGTCCCCCCACCTCCTGCACCTGTCTCACCACGTCCTGCACCTATCCCTGCCCCTCCACCTGTCCCCTCCTCTCCCCCTGTCCCCCCAGCTCCTGCACCTGTCCCCGCCCCTCCACCTGTTCCCCCTGCCCCTAACAGCTGCCCCAGCCCCCTCCACCTGCCTCGTCTCCCCGTCACTTTCCTCCACCTGCACCTCCTTTTCCAAGCATCCTGGGTCCTTATTCCCCTCCTCCTGGAACTCACAGGTCTTAGAAGGAAAGCTTCTCCCCGCCTGTGGTCACTAGCCTCTCTTAGAGCCCCCTGACGTGGGTGCTCTCATGGTCGCTCCTCCTGCGCATAGTTTTCCTAGACATCCCTGAACCTGCTTGGTGATTGAGATGTGTCAGGTGGCCTGTCCTCGGCAGTCCAAACTATTTCTGGTTCTCCAAATTGGGACGGGCCGTGCTAGAATGCAGGGTACTCGTAGCGCGGGGTCCTTTTGAAGAACTCCCAGTTCCTTTAACTCAGCTGGCGAGGAAGCCGTATTCAAAGCGAAACCGTGCCCTCCCTGGCGTTTGATGTGAGCACAGATGTATTTCTGAACGGAAAGCCAGTTGTGCAGATTGTGGGGAGGAAAACCCATGTAGTATTCTTTTGTGCTTTTAAATGACGTTTTTCAAGAGAAACAGTTTCTGTCAATTCTCATTTTATGCAAATGACACCTTTCCCCAACACCCTGGATCCCATAGAACAGGGGTCAGCAGACATTTTCTGTAAAGAACCAGACGGTGAATGTTTTCGGCTTTGCAGGCCGTATCGGCTCTGTTGCCACTGCTCAGCTCTGCGTTTGTACTGAGAGCAGCCATCAGCTCTCTCTCACGGGGTGGCCGTGTTCCAGTAAAACTTTATTTACAAACACAGAAGGGGGGCCGGACGAAGCCTGGGGGTTGAGGGACCATACACTCTCCACAGTGGCCCCGGGCGAGGAGGTGCCAGGGGGCTCTGAGCGTAGGGTGACCCATCAGAAGGAAGGGGCATACAGCCGGATGTGGTAGTTGGGGCCAGGCTGAGGGGCACCCTTGGGGGGCACTCTGGTGGGGAGAACCTGGAAGAGGGGTCTCCTAATTCTGTCTCAGGTTGAGGGAACAAGGTGAGGCGTGAGGTGTGTGGAGGTTGGCGGGGCCCGGTGCCAGGGCAGGTGGAGGAAGAACACTGAGACCCCTGGTTGGCCTCAGGCAGCCCCCCGCGTGTCCCTCCCGTGAGTGCTGGGGACAGTGGCCCCGTGCACCCCGCTTCTTTGGAGCTCAGGGCTCTGTCAGCACTGCTTCACCGAACACACCCAGCAGCGTGGGCACCTCACTCAGGGTGACAAGCTGAGCGCCAGAGTGACGTGCCGGCTGGAGCAGTGGTGGTCGGGGACCTGCAGCCGGTGCCTCCTGTCAGCCTTGGGGCTGTGGGGTCGGGGTGCCCTGGGCTTCTCTCCACGCCACTGCCACCAGATGCCCGGGGCCTCCAAGGAGAAGCTCCGGAGTGGGCCGGGGCCTCACTGCTTCCGCTGAGGGCCAGTCTGTGCCCCAGGCCTGGTGTCGGGGGCCCCGGTCCACCAGGACCCTCGGCCAAGTCAGAGCCCCCCACCCCGGCCCCCCATGGCATGGTGCGGGTCCCGCGGTGCCGGCTGGCGTCTGTTCTCGTCACACGTCTGTTGTCAGACAGGAGGCTGTTGCCACCTGTTTGTCTCCGTGGCACATTCTTGGGGGAGACCAAGGAGCGTGTGCTGCGTCTCTGTCTCGAGGTGTTCACAGCCCACGGGGAGCACGTGCCCGGGAGCCCGCAGCGTGCAGAGTGCGAGTAGGGTGCAGACGGGCCCCAGGAGCTCCAAGGAGCCCAGGGGCGGGGGCCCCAGGGCCCGTGAGTGTGACCTGGCTGGGTACGCTGGCCCCCAGCTCCTAGCACAGGCTTCTGTCCTGGGAACCCCCTCCTTGGCAGGCCCTGCAGGCCCCGGGAGCTCCCCAGAGTTAGGGCGAGCCTGCCTGGGGCCTCGACGCTGTGAGGCCCGCTGGTGACGGCGTCCTCCAGAGAGAGAGTTGTCCTTGTGGGGGCTCTGCGGGTCCCGGGCGGAGCCGGGTGTGTGGGAGGAAGGGGGAGAGGGTGGCCTGCGCTCAATTCGGCCAGGCAGCCGCTCGGGGGGGGGGGGGGTGCCGTGGTCTGTGTAGGGCCCACCGCGAGCAGGTGGTGGGGTGTTTTTGTGTGAAACGGTGTTCTTTCACGTGGATAAAGCTGCTCTGGGGTTACACGGAAAAGAGGAGAGTGAGCCCCTCCATCCCAGGCCCCCGGCCGCCCCCCGGCCGCCCCCGGCCCTTGAGGGAGGCGTCAGTGTCTCTGGGACACGGTCCTGCCTCACTGTGAGTTCAGATTCGGAGAAGGGCCCCGACGGCTGCTATGCCCCGGCCCGCCCTGTCCTCCGCGGTGGGCCAGCCGCCCTCGTCCCTGCTGCGCCTCCAAGCTCGCTGGGCAACGCTCCTCTCCTTGCAGCCGGCGTGAGCAGCCTGCGGCCCGGCGGGGCTTGGAAGGAGGAACTTGCAGCCGGCCAGCAGCTCCTGCTCCTCCTCCCGGCAATGGTGGGCCGGGCAGCTGGTGCTGGGTGGGGAGCCAGGCTCGTCGTGCTCGGGATCGTGCTTGGGGTGGTGTGGGGCGGAGGGGCAGCTCCTCTCTGTCGCCGAGTCTGCCCACCTGGAGCAGAGGGGCAGCTCCCAGCCTCCCCAGAGCTGCCCGGGCCCTCTGACCATCCGCTTCCTGCTGCAGCGCCGAGCGGGGGAGGTTAGGGATGCTGAGCTGGGAAGTCCCACTGACCTGTGTCCCGGCAAGGGCTGGTCACGTGAGCTGGGCTCTGATGTCCCCCTGGAAAGTGAGGCGCTGGCCCAAGGTCCTGAGATTTGCCCGGAGCCAGCTGGTGTCACCTGTCAGTGGCCGATAGGCAGTTTTCCCAGGAGCCTGTGGGGTAAGGGTGATGCGGGAACTGCTGGGGCGCCGGAAGCTTCTCCAGGCCTCCCGCCTTGTCCTGGGGTCCCAGCTGCGAGCCACCGCCCGGGGCCTGGGGACAGAGCTGCTGGCTCACCGCATTCCCTCCCGGCCTTGCGACAGAGCCGTGGTGCTTCCGTTCTCCCCATCCTGTTGATCCTGGGAGGGCCCCACGAGGTGGTGCCTTCCCTGCCACAAGGGCCACGGGGACGGGAGGGGACCGGACTCGGCCGCCGTCAGCCGTGGGGGGTCTCCGTGGGGAGGCTGGTCCGCATCCTCGCCATCCTCCGTCACCCTCTCCACCGTAAGACGTGTACGCTCGTACCCCGTCCGCCCTGTGGGAGGGAGGACACCGTCCCCAGTTGGGGACAGAGGTGCTCCTTGGAGAGGTGTCCTTGTTTGGTTTGGCCCCGTTCCTGCCGGGCTGTGCGGCCCGGCTCTGAGCTCTCTGACCGCTGCCCTCTCCCGCAGGCGGCCTGTGAGTACGGCATGGTGCACGTGGTCTCCGAGGCCGGGGGTTCCCAGGGCAAGGACTACTGCGTCCTCTACAACCCGCAGTGGGCCCACCTGCCACACGACCTCAGCAAGGCGGTGAGTACCCGCTGGGGCCCTTCCCTTGGGCTCCGGCGGCCCCCTCCCGGCTTGCGGTCGTCCATCTGGCCGCCATCCCTCCGCTCCTTCTCGGGTCTCTGGAGGGCCCCCGGTAGGCTCATCTTGCAGAGCCGGCTGCAGGATGGAGGAAGGACCTCGGCTGGGAAACCGAGGTGGGACCGGGTCGCCCTCGAGAGGCTGCTGGAGCCGCTGGGGTCTGGGGTGTCCCCGGAGAAGCCCACGACCTTGGGCCTCGGGTTCCATGGTCGTAAATGGAAAATGTCCAGAGTGCTGTCGGGGGACAGGCCCTGGCAGGACACCAGCCAGGCCCCACACGCCAGACTGGGCTGGCTGGCAGAGGGGCCCTGAGGGGGTGACAGCTGAGGGCGTGACAGGCCCTCCGCCACCTCTCCCTTCAGGTGCTGCTCCGTGGCCTGGCCTCACTCCTCCCAGAGCGTTAGCCCCCGCTTGGGTGGGGGGTGGACGATTCTCCCTGCAGGGACCAGCACCCCCGCCTACCCCTCGAGTTCTGTTTGCAGTGGACTCGGGCGGCGGGCCCTGGAGACGAGCGAGGGTTTCCCAGGAACTCCTCTGAGCGCACGCTGCCCCCTGTCCCTCCCGTCCGCCTCGTGCTCGGGGTGTGTGTGAGTGTGCGTGGGTGTGTATATGCACAAGCATGGGTGTGCACGTGTGTGTGTGTGCAGGCCCCACCCACCCCACCCCTGCCCTGTCGAGGTGCGTGGGGCCGAGCCTGGTGGGGAGTAGAGGGCAGGGTGGCCCGGATGAGGCTCACTGCAGGAACTGGGTAGTGGAGGGTCAGCTCCGGGGACAGGGTTCCCTGTCCACTCGGTCCCGTGAGGACGTCGTCCGTGCTGACTTCTCCAGCACAGCTTGTGTCAATGCTGCCTCCCTCAGTCTCTCCTGCAGCTGCGGGACTGGACGAGCTCCGTGCTCTGCTCCCCAGCCGACCTCCCGGCCAGAGGCTTCAGCAACCAGATCCCGCTGGTGGCGCGGGGCAACTGCACCTTCTACGAGAAAGTGAGGCTGGCCCAGGGCAGCGGGGCGCGCGGGCTGCTCGTTGTCAGCAAGGAGACGCTGGTACGGCCGCCCTGGCACCCCTCCCCTGCACTGGGTGGCGGCCGCCCGGCCAGGCAGCAGGCCCCGGGGCGGGGGTTCGAGGTGGGAGGCGGTGGGAGTTGCTCTGACTTCTCACCACGTGGGGGGGAGCCTGGGCCGAGAGCGCAGTGGGCTGCGGGGATCGCCGGGGGGCGTGGGCGGCCGCGGTGAGGGAGATGAGGAGTTTGGTTTGCTGACCGCGGCTGTGGACCTGGGCCCTTGGACCGTGGTCTTGGAGGGGGCCCTGTCCTAGAGGAGTCATGGGGTTCAGGGAGATTGCACCCCGCCCCCTGACAAGTCCCCAGCAAGCTGTGGGGGGGCCTTCTGAGGAGCAGGTGATGTGGGCCCGTGTGCCAGCCTCTCGCTGGCCTCCCAGCGTGGACGGGCACCTGATGGACTTGACCCCAAGGTGTGAATGTGAAGGGAGAGCTTTTCCTCCCCCAGCGGGTGGGCCGAGCCTGAGGCCTGCCCTCCCGGCGTGTCCCCCTCCCCGCCACTTGGCGCCCCATGACCCCCCCAACACACACACGTGGGACTGTTCTGTGCCCTCGGAGAGCTGGCTCTGCAGGCCTCGCTGTCAGGAGGGGTTGGCGGCCGGCCCCGTCCTGGGGGGCCCTTGGTGAGCCATCGGTCTCCCTCCCCTCGGCCCCCAGGTGCCCCCAGCGGGCAACAAGACGCAGTACGACGAGATCGGCATTCCCGTGGCACTGCTCAGCCACAGAGACATGCTGGACATTTTCAAGGTAGGGTCTCCCGCCCCTTCCGGGCTGTGGCGCCCTACTGGTGGATGGTGGGCGGGGCCCGTGGGCGAGGCTGCCCCTCCCGGGCTGGCCGGTGGGTGGTTCGTGCCCAGCAGGAGCCAGGGCACGTGAAGGAGGGCCCGCAGCCCTGCTGGACATCAGCAGTGGAGATCGCGGCCCGCAGGGCTCCGAGCTGCCAGGTAGAGCGGCCCCGGCCCGGGCGCCCTCTGGCCTGCGGCAGCCAGACACTCCTCCAGGCTAGCCGGCCGGGCCTGCCCACACGCAGAGACTCTGAGCATCTCTCGTGCTCCTCACTCCCCTCCCGGCCGCTCACACGCCTGGCCCGGCCCCCCACGCAGACACATAGCTGGCCGTGTCTGACCAGAGGCCTGTGTCCACCTTTCATTTGGGGAATTGGGTCTGGAGCATGTGAGCCTCGTGACACAAGTAAAACGGGAATATTCAGTCTGTGGAAGCTTCCGGCAGTTCACAGTAAATGTTCCCATCCTAACCGCAGGCTTCGTGCCTCTCCCCGAGGGAACCACGTCGGCCTCCTGGTCGCTTCCCAGGCAATGTCCACCCTCGTTGACACACAGGCACGCACGCACGCACACACACATGTGGCCTCACGGCCTATGTCCCCCCACCCTCATGGGTCCCTCCGCCTGCCCTCGTGCAAAGTTCATTCTGTCAGAGCCCACGTCTGTGGGGTCAGGCGTGGCGGGTGAGGGTGGGTGGGCCGGCCCTCCAGGACAGGGTCTCCCCGCCCCAGCTCCACGTGGGCCGGCCTTGTCTCTCTGGGCGGCAGGGAACGGGGCGGCGGCCCCAGCCCTGAGCTCTGGTGCATTCTCCGAGGCAGAGTTTCGGCCGAGCGGTGCGGGCGGCGCTGTACGCCCCCAATGAGCCCATGCTGGACTACAACATGGTCATCATCTTCATCATGGCGGTCGGCACCGTCGCCCTCGGGGGCTACTGGGCCGGGAGCCGGGACGTGAAGAAGTGAGTGTCCCGGCTGTGTGTGTGCGTGCGTGCGTGGCAGACGGGTGGCCTTGCACTGGGATGTGAAGATGTGAAAGTCACAGGACTGCCCAGAAGAGGGGCGTCCACACACCTGAGAACATTCTAGAATACAGCTGCTGTGAACACTCACGAGACCTGTCCAAAGGCTCTGAGGGTCCTGCTCCCTGAGATTCTGTTCTGGCGCTGGGGGTCCAGCCCCAGGCCTGCCCAGGGAGGGGCCGTACACGGGAGACCTCACTCCGCAGCCCAGTGAAGCGCACGATGTGGTCAGCGCAGCGTCCGGGGCCGGGGGGTGGTCTCGGCGGGGGTCGAGGGCATCCCACAGCCTTCCGTCAAAGGCTGCCATTGTGGCTGAGCCTCAGGGGGCCTGGAGGCTGCCCCAGGGAGCCGTCACCGTGAGGACCTCGAGCTCCTGGCGTGGTCCGTGGGGTCCTGGGGGCAGGGCCTGGCTCTCCCGTCGGGACAGCAGGGACACGCGGTGGGTGTGGAGAGGGCGGGCCGGCCGATGGAGCGAGCGGTGGGTGGCACGTCCCGGCCGGCGGCCCCTCAGCCGGTGCTGACCCCTGTGTCAGGCCGTCCCTGCCCGTCCTCCCCCTCTCCATGGCCCCGGGAGACGTGCGGCCGGCTGGGCATCCCAGGACCTGCTGTGTCCCCCAGAAGGTACATGAAACACAAGCGCGACGACGGGCCCGAGAAGCAGGAGGACGAGGCGGTGGACGTGACGCCCGTGATGATCTGCGTCTTCGTGGTCCTGTGCTGCTCCATGCTGGTGCTGCTCTACTACTTCTACGACAAGCTCGGTGCGTCCGCTGGCCGCCGGGGGCACGGGGACCGCCGCGCCAGCCCTGGGAGGGGCTGGGGCTGTCCCTTTCCTGGACTGGGCGCGCGTCACCCTGCTGGGGAGTGACCGCGCCGAGCCCCCCCTCACCGCCCGCCCGCCCCGCAGTCTACGTCATCATCGGGATCTTCTGCCTGGCGTCCTCCACGGGCCTCTACAGCTGCCTGGCGCCGCTGGTCCAGAGGCTGCCCTTCTGCCGGTGCAGGTGAGCCCCCCCGGGGTGGCCTCCGCCCGGCCCCTGCCTACAGCTCTGCTCGCTCGTCTGCTTCTGTCTCCTGTGTCCCGGCCCTGAGGCTCCAGGCTCTGCTTCCGTGACGCCGAGCACCCCCCAAATCTCCCGGGTCCCCAGCCAATCTGGCACAGTGCGGGCATACAACAGGCGTTCACTCATTACTGGCCTGGGGCCCAGGGCCTCGGGAGCAGGATGGAGGGGCGCAGCGGGGGTGGTTCTCAGGCCTCCCTCTGCACGTCATGTTCCGGGTCGGGCCCAGTGGGGACGCAGGGGCTGCAGTGGGCACTGGGTGGTGGCAGTGGGTCAGGCCTGCTCAGGGCACCCCGCCAGGGCAGGGCCACGTGGCTGGATGCGCTGGCGGTCCAGGCCCAGAAGGTTCCCTGCTGCCGGGGGCCCGTTCTGGTTCTTACGGGATGAGTGGACGACTGCTGCAGGGTTTGGGCGAGGTCAGACGGGTGTTCAGAGAGCTCGGCTCCCAGGGTTGAGAACTTGTAGGGTGGCCATCCGAGGGTGAGAGGGCGAGGAGGGGACACTGCGCCAGGCTGACGGCTCCCGGGGGCTCCCGTGGGCAGGGCTGGCTGGGCGACTGTCCGCACACCCCTGAGTGCCTGTCCCCACCCGGCTCTGCTCTGCCTTGAGGGGCCTCTTTCTAGAAGCACAGGAAGAGGTGAGGGACCAGTGAGTCTGACAGACGCTGTGTGGCGGAGGAAGGGTAGGGCCGGGGGGCAGGATGCTGGGGGCCCTCCCAGAGCAGAGCCCTGGAGGACAGAGGGGCCCTGGAGGGGTGGGTCCGTAGGAGTCGGGACGTGGGGAGCCAGGGGGCTGTGGGGGTCAGAGGTCGGGGTGGCGAGGGTGCTGTGCTGATGGCCGCCCGCCCCCAGGGTCCCGGACAACAGCCTGCCATACTTCCACAAGCGCCCCCAGGTGCGCATGCTGCTCCTGGCGCTCTTCTGCCTGGCCGTCAGCGTGGTGTGGGGAGTCTTCCGGAACGAGGACCAGTGAGTGCGGCCTGGGAGGCCCCGGCAGGCGGGCGGGCTGTCCCCAGATGCTCCCAGCTGGAGCATGACCTCCCTGGGGCCGTTCGGGGGCAGCTGGAGCTGGTCCAGCTCCTCGGGTATGAAAAGCCTCTTCAGTTCCCTGGAAGCGGTGGCCGCGCGGCGTCCAGCTGCTGCCCGGGCTCAGCTGACGCGCTGCCGAGCGGGGCTGCCCTGGTCTGTCCGGATGCCACGCGAGTCTCGATTGGAATCTGGATCTGAGATACCGCAAACCCTCCCGGCCCGGGTGCCCCAAGTGTGTCCTCCAGGACGGCCTCCACGGGGCCCCGGGTGGGGGGCCCTGGCACCGCTGGCCCCCTCTGCTCCCATCGTGGCGCCTGCCCTCCGGCCGCGGGGTATGCTCTGCGGCTCCCTGCCTGGACAGCGTGCGGAGGCAGGCCCTGCTGCTCTGAGCACTGGCGTCCCCGCGGCCCAGCCTGGAGCCGGGCTGGGCCAAGGACAGAGTGAGGACAGAGCGGGCCCGTCCCCGCCCCGCTGCCACCTGCTTTGCTGACACCATCTGCTAACCACCTTTCCCGAGGCGGTTAAACGCTCTTGGCTGCGCCACATTTGGAGCCACAACAGATTTAACTGGCAGAAGGAGAACGTGAAAATATTTTGAGTCCTTTGTACACAAAGAGAAGACGAAGTCTCGCAGTTAAATCCAAGCCAGCAGGCTTGCCCTGTCTTACAAAATTAGAACAGGCCGTGGTTCCCGCTGCATCTGGGCGCGGGCAGCCGACGGCGGGGCGCCCACCCGGCTGCCTGAGAGCCTTCTCTTTGTTCTTCCCGACCGCCCTGGCCGGGAGATGGTTCGTCCCGGGTTGGGTGAAGTGTCGGATGTGTAACCCGGCTGGCAGAGCCCCGTTCAGGCTGCAGGGGGCGGCAGGAACCGAGGACAGAGCCCAGGGCGGGGGCAGCGGGGGCTGTGACCACACGACCCCCAACGCCAAGGGCAGGAGGGGCGCACAGGGCCGCCGGCCCCTCTGTCGAGCCAGCTGTTTCTTAGATCCTCAACGCGGAACGTCTTCAGCACGAATTTAACTTGCGAATTCAGAAATGTGGACCCCCGCTGGTGGCACCTGATGGTGTGGGGTCAGTGTGGACGTCTGAGAGTGAGGCGGTCTCCGCCCACGCTCCTTCCTGCCTTGTGTTCCCGTGGGACCATCCTGGGGGACTCCGGACGCGCATCCTCGGGGCCTGCCCCAGGCCGGCCCGAGCCCCGATGTCCCACGGGCTGAGAGATTCTGGTGGAACCTGGCTGGGCGCGAGTTTCATTTTTCTGTCATTTAAGAAGTATTTCTGAAAACAGATTTGAGTCTAGCAGATGCACAATCCGCCCCCGTGCCCTGGGCCCTGCCCGTTCTGTGACCTGGGTGTGAAAACCACCCCTGTGGAGGGCCGGGGACCCTGGTGTGTCCGCTTCTCTCTGGCCTCGCAGTGTTGGGGTGGGTGGACAGGGTGGGTTTGGCTCCTGCTCCTGCTGGCCACTGCTGCCCCCCCCCCCCCCCCCCCGTCCCGACGCAGCGAGGGCCCCGCCCACAGGTCTTGGAACCGCACCCACGTCTCCGCAGCATGGCGGGGTCGGGCTAGGTGCAGGTCGGCTCTGACTGCTTGTTGGCTGAGGCGGCCAAGGAGAGGGGGATGCGGTGGGTTGTGGCTCTTGGCGGAGCCCCTGCCCGCGGGTGACCTGCTCTGCCTTCCAGGTGGGCCTGGATCCTTCAGGACGCACTGGGCATTGCTTTCTGCCTCTATACGTTGAAAACCATCCGCCTCCCCACGTTCAAGGTGAGGGCCCCGGGGTGGTGCTGGCTGAGGGCGCTCGGTCTGCAGACGTGGGGACGAGGGTGGCAGCCTGTGTCCCGAGGGCCCTTTCTGTGTCAGCCTGGCCCTCTGAGGGTGGCCTGGTCTTTGCAAGCCGGTTCCTCCGGCCACCTCCCTGGGGATGGGGCTTAGGGGTCAGCTGCAGAATTGCCTCCTGGTGTGGCGGCCACGCCGGGGACCGGAGTTCTGGCCAGGCGGGCGCTGCAGGGCGGTGTCTCTGGTGACAGCTGGGGGCTGGGGTTGAGTTCCGGCTGGAGGAGGGGACAGAGGGAGGAAGACCAGGTGGAGCTGAGGGGGCGGACGCACATGGCTCGGGCCTGAGCACGCGGTCAAGGTTCTGGGTCACAGGTCCCCGGCGGAAGTAACTTAGACGCATGGGCGAGTGTGAGAGGCTCGTCACCCCCCGCCCCCCAACGCCACAGCCAACCGGTCACTTCTCCGAAACCTAGGCAGTCTGACCTCTGCTTGGGCCCTGACCCTCGGCTGCGGCCACCGTGGCTCCAGGGCAGTTTCTGGCTCGGTTGCCCTGGGGGATGGGACTGGTTTGGCTCACTTTCTCCTAAAGGCTCTGTCCCCACAGGGGTGGTCCGAGCCTGGCGGGGGGTCAGGGGAGCAGGGAGGGGGCCGGGCAGGGGAAGAGGGGGTGCGGCCCTCTCAGGACGCCCGCCCGCAGGCCTGCACGCTGCTGCTGCTCGTGCTCTTCGTCTACGACGTCTTCTTTGTGTTCATCACGCCCTTCCTGACCAAGGTGCGTGCCCGCCCGCGCCCCCGCCCCGCGCCCCCGCCCCGCCCCTGCCCCCGCTCTGACACAGCCCCCCCCCGTAGAGCGGGAACAGCATCATGGTTGAAGTGGCCACCGGGCCCTCGGACTCGGCCACCCACGAGAAGGTACGTGGCGGCTGATGGCCAGGGCGCGGCCCCGAGGAGCGTGGGGGGCCGAGCGGGTCCTGCAGACGCCGCCGCCTCGCTCTCCGCAGCTCCCCATGGTCCTGAAGGTGCCCCGGCTGAACGCCTCGCCGCTGGCGCTGTGCGACCGGCCCTTCTCTCTCCTGGGCTTCGGGGACATCCTGGTCCCAGGTACTTGGCTGGGCATGGCGGGTGGGTGCCCCTGGCCCCGTGGGCGGCCAGGTGTCCTTGGCAGTGTCGGGCCGGAGGGGCAGTGGGTGGGGAGGGAGCCAGCGGGTGGGGATGGGACGGCGGGGCGGTGTCCGGGCATGACCGGCCCCTCGTGGGCTCCGGGGGGCAGCCCTGCCTGAGTGGTCGCGCTGCCCAGGGGCGGGGTGTGGCCTTGCCAGCTGCACTGCCCCCACACCCGGCCCTCTCCACCCTGCCCCGCGGCCTCTGAGCCTTGGGGCATGTGCTCATCCGCGGCCCCGGGTTGCCCGCCGTGAGTCTGGGCGCCGGCGGCCCATCCGTGGAGCAGTGAGAGCCGCAGGGCGGGGTAGTGCCCAGCGCCGTCCCTCCCCACCGGAGGCTGGTCCCCAGCGGGGCTCTGGCCCTCGTCCTCTCTCCCCCAGGGCTGCTCGTGGCCTACTGTCACCGCTTTGACATCCAGGTGCAGTCCTCCAGGGTCTACTTCGTGGTCTGCACCATTGGTGAGTCCCGGCTCGCCCGCCCGCTCCCGAGGCTGTGCTGGGGGGTGCAGTGGACTGGGCTGGGGGCGCCGCCTGTGCTCACATCGCAGTCCTTCTCTCTCATCCGTGGTTCGTGTTGTGCTTTTTCTTTTGTTTTGTCTGCTTTTTGTCTTTTTTGTGTTTTCCCTCGTCTCCCGTTTGTTTCTTTTGTCGCCAAAGCCACTTACACAACGGGACCATTTTCTCATTTTCTGTTGAGCCCCGAAGTATTGTTTTTAATACTTTCCAAGCCCGTTTGATTGTCCCCACCCCGTGAGCTCTTAAGGAAGAGAAGCGGGCTCGCACACTCACGCACACACTTGCACCCACACTCATACACGCACTCACACACGCACTCACACACTCAAATCCACGTGCCCCCTCTGCAGAGAGCTGGGTGGGCGGGGGCTCTCCCTCCCCCCGCCCCCCGTCATGGGGGTGCAGAGTGCACCGGTCCCACAGCCCCAACACCAGTGGAGGGGGGCCCCCGTGAATGCCACTGTGACACGGGACACAGGCAGCCTTCTGGGCATGGTCCCAGCTTGTCACTGTCCCCCTCTTCCCGCCCAGTTCCTGCAGCTGCAGGCTCGCCCCTTGTTCTCCCCTCGCCCGTCCCGGTCAGCATCCCTGCACCTTCCCTCCGGGTTGACAGTCCTCGTGACTGTCCTCGAAGAGACAGCGGCCGAGGGTTTTCTCTGGTCGTTCTGAGGGTCCTGTCACCCAGACCCCTAGATCTTCACGGGGGACGAGCACCTTTATCCTCCACAGTTTGCTTCCACTGAATCACTTGTGTGGGAGACGTGGGTGGTCCACATGACAAGCAGGAACTCCCCCCACCGTGTCCTGGGACGTGGGGGTCAGGTCAGACGAGGCAGCAGGGACAAGTAGACGCCGGGGAGGAGAGGCTGACTTTCTCGTAACTTCTCATCTTGAAGCGATCACAGATTGGCAGCTGCAGGATCAGCTCCTCTGCTCCTGCTCCCCGGTTTACTGGCTTCAGCGTCTCGGCACATTGCTCTGTGGGTTCCCGCTCTCTCTGTATGTTTGTGTGTTCACGCTCACGTGTAAACAGTACATGTTTCCTTGTGAGCCGTGAGCAGAGGCAGACGCCGTGCGCCCTCGCCCCCGGGCCTCCCGAGTGTTTCCTAAGAACAGAAACAGTCTTTTATGCGATCACAGTTCAGTTATCCAACTGGGTTTCCTGATTCTGTATGTATGTTGCTGCCATTCTAAATTGTTTTGTAATTGAAGGTTTATAAAAGCCAGATACCTGGGCATATTTACAGCTTCCTCAGCCTCTTCTGTGATTCCAGACCCTTCGTGCAGTTGCCAGCTGCTGATCAGAAAGCCCCGTGGTCCCCGGCCCCGTCCTCTCCCAGGCTCGCGGTACCCTCGCCCCCTCCTGTCTTCTCGCTGACTCCTGCCTCGCACTCCTGCCTGCCCCCTCGGGACTGGTGGGAGCGCGTGTCCTGGAAGATGCCAGAAGGATCTGTGCACTTCTGGAAGCATCCAGCTCCCGTTGGCTGGCCCCTGTGTGCTGTATTTGTGGCGCTCTCTCTGCCTCTCTGGTCCCCGGGCCCTCTGTCATTTCTGTCCCCGCTTCTGGCATCCCTGCAAGAGGTGGGTGGGGGGCCTTGGACCCCCGGGCCATGGTAACGTGCCATCCGTCTCTGTCCCTGCAGCCTACGGCATTGGCCTCCTGGTGACATTCATGGCCCTGGCCCTGATGCAGCGCGGCCAGCCCGCCCTGCTCTACCTGGTGCCCTGCACGCTGATCGCCAGCTGCGCCCTGGCCCTTTGGCGCCGGGAGCTGGGCATGTTCTGGACGGGCAGCGGCTTTGCGGTGAATACCGGTTTGCTATGACTGTCTGCGAGAAATAATAACCTAATAAGCCCTAACTAGAATTAAAGTTGAGTAAAAGCTCCTAGTTTTACAACTAAACCCCACGACCCATGTCCCGTGGTCGGTGTCTCCCTGTTCCCGGAAGGTTTTGATCTGAGTGTCATGTTAGTGTGGCTCTGGTGGCTCTGAGCTGTCCCCGCGGAGGGGACGAGCTTGTGGCTGTCACGCTGGACGTGACTTGAGGGTGGTGCTTGAACCCCCTCTTCCTAGGGTGCCCGTCTCCTGGTATAGTGACACCCCATTCAGTGGGACACCGGCTTCTGCCATTGAGAACGTGGCACCGGGCGTGGGAGACCACCAAGCCCCTCTGGCCGGGTGAGAGCTGTCGCAGCTCAGGCTGGACCCGGCCACTGGAGCGGGCGACAGGCCGGGGCACTAACTGGGGCGCAAGGCAGCCCCGCGAGTCCACGCGGAAGAGCCGTGGTGCGCTGTCCTGTGCAGGCCCCTGGGGGGGCTCCGGCCGCGTGGGGCTCGCTGCTGTTGTCTGAAACAGAGGAGCGGGGTGGAGGCCCCTCTTAACACAACGTGCGGCGTTCGAAGTCAAGGGGCGAGCGCGCGTCTCCCTGGCTCCGGGGGACACCGCTGCCCTCCCACGTTTGCAGAAGGGGCGCCCTGCTCGCAAGTCCCCGTGGACACGGGCGCTCAGGAGCCTGTCCCGCCAGGAACGGGGACTCAAAGCCCCTCTGGTGTCCATGTAATCTGTCCGCGTGGACAGGGCTTCCCCACGTGTGACGCCCCCGCTCTGCCAGGCCCCTGCAACGTGGTGTTACTGTGTCCTGTTCTTGTGGGTGTATAGACACTCGTGCCATCTGTCCTGGTGTGGAAACGCTGGGGCAAAGCCGGGTTTCGGGTCTCGCCCAGTTAACCACCCAGCTGGTTGGCCTTGGGCCCTCACCGACCGCCGAACCTGTCCCTCTCCCAGAGCCTCAGGGAAGCCCTCCTGGGGTCGCTGCCCACCGTCCTCAAAGGGTCTCAGTCCTGATGGGCGTTGGCTTTGCCAGAGAGTGGGTGGGTTAGTTCTAGAAGGTTCAGGAGAGGGGTGAGATGAGCAGAGATGTCAGAGTCGGGGTTTCTGCCTCAGGCCTCCCTCCTGTGGCCCCGTGTGCGGCCGGTGGTGCTGGGTCCTGGGGGAAGGTGCCTCCTGCTGGGCCTGGAGCCTAACCCTTTGGGGACAGTGGCTCATCTTACCTCCCCTCCCCCGCGGGCCCCGCCAGGGCTCTCCTCCGGCCTCGTCCTGCCCCTCACCGTGGGCCTCTCTTCTCTTGCAGAAGGACCTACCTCAGCCTCCATGGGCGCCGGCCTCCGCTGATGGCCCGCAGCCTCCGAAAGACTCCGACGCCACCGTCTCCCAGCAGTCTCCAGGTGAAGAACCGGTCAGGTCCCCCGTGTCCGGAGAGCAGCCCCCAGAACCTTCCACACCCCAGGAGACGGGGCTCGGCACGCCCGCCCAGGAGCCCGTGAGCCCGACCGGCCGCACCCCCGACCCCGCGGGCCTGACGGGCGCCTCGGCCTAGGAGAGGGCGGCACGGACTCGGCCCCCTTGCTGCCATCCCCACCACACCGAGGGGGCTCCCCCGAGACTGGACCACCCACCCTGCCCCCGACTTGGTGCTCTGGTCTGGCCGATGCTTACGTCGGGGCGGGGGCCCCATGGCTACTGCCCCGGCTCCTCCCCCTTCTCCCTCGCCCCTCCCCGCCCTCCAGCCCGCTGCGCCCCGGCCCCTCCAGTCCTGCTCCGAGCTCGCGTGGCTGCTGCAAGGCCCTCCGGCCGGCCGAGGCCACACTGGGTGAGTGCTTGGCCCGCGGTCTTCCTCTCGGATTCCGTCTGCTGGTACCTCAGGAAGGGCCTGGGGCCGTCCCCTCTGCCCGATGGCTGCAGATCCGCCCGCACCTGGTGCTTCCCGTGCTGCCGCCTTCCTCCGCGGCCGGCCCTCGGGGCAGGAGAGGACAGGCTGGCTGCCCCTTCCCCCGGGACGTGCCCCGCAGAGCCCCTTTCTGCAGGCCGGCCGGTCCAGAGACTGAGAGCCCGGCCCCCCGAGGTTTGGACTCAGGCTGGCGTGGGGTCCAGACCCCCGTCTGGTTGGTAGGGGGCCCGTGAGGAGGGGCCGCCACTGAGGGCTGCAGACGAGGCCGTCAGCGGGCACCTGCTCCCTGTGGGCCGCGCCCACCCCGTCCTCCATCAGCCCCGCACCAACCTCCTCCACGTTCTAATAAACGGCCACGACGTTTTGAAATTCCGGTAGTGTCGCCTCTTGGGGTGCGAGTCTCCTGACTGCCCTTCTTGGGGCCTGGGGTGGGCGCCAGGCCAGGCAGACGGGCCCTCAGGGTCCGTGTGGAGCTGCACCCCGCAGCCCTCGACGGTCGGCTCTGTCTTTCACGTTGGCTCCATCTTGCCTTTCTGCTCCGAGGGCCTCGGGGCCCCCACCCCCATCACGGGCATCTGCACGTTCTCCACACCCCGCCCCGTCCGGGCGCGCCACTCGCCCGGCCTCCAGCCACGACACAGGCGAGGCGAGCGCACTTGTTATCTCGACCGCGGAGGAGCTTCTGCGTGTGGGAGAAGATTCCGGAACTGGCATTTTGTCTTCTACCTCACCGAGGGTTCTCTGAACCTCACGACAGAGATGCCACGGTAGAGCTGGCCGCGGTCCAGCAGCCCCAACGCCACGGCCTGGCCACGGAGCCTGGTGCCCAGGGGCCGCTGACCGCCAGGGCCCTGCCCGCCCCGTCCACGCGGCCCCCAGGCTCACGGTCAGAGAGAGGCTTCCACCGACGGGAAGGGAAGGCACAGACCCTCCGGTCCCAGCTCTGTCTCCGCCGGCCCACCCCGTGCGCCTCCCGCTGACCTGTCGTGGACAGGAGGCACCGGGTCCAACTATGGTCCATTCCGGAAAATACCAGCGCCAGGCAGAGTCGCACCCAGCCTCTGTCAGCCACGCTTCTCGAGGGAGAAACGTTTGTTCCCAAAACAAGAAGACGTCTTCCACTGGTTTCCGTGTGTTTCCTAAAAAGATCAGGTGACCTGGGAGGGGGCAGCCGGCCCCCCCCCTCCCAGGAGCTCCTGGACTCAGGCCGGGACCCGGGACGCAGCCACAGGCGGGGCGGCCTGGGCGGAGGGTCCAGGTGGACCCCTTCTGCCGCAGGGACTGTGCCTCCCTCAAAGCCATTTTGTCCATTGGGGTCCGAGCGGGAACCTCTCTCTTCTGTTTTGGAAATTTGACAGATGTCAAGGGATTCAAAGGCAGACGTTAGTCCCTAAAGTTTCCATTTGCAGTTTTTGCCTTGCTTCTGTTGGAATCTTACAATTAAACACCCCTTTTGATACTTAAAACTCGGCCTCTGCCTCCTCCGTGGCGCCGTGAGCTGGCGGAGCCCTGGGGCGGACCGGGCCGGCTTTGTCCTGCAGAGGGTCAGGGCGGACGTGGGGTCATGGCTGCGACGGGGCTCGGCGGTGTCCTCACCGTGGGCGCGAGAGCTGGAGGAAGCTCAGAGGTGACCAGGTCGTCCCCCGCGTTTCCAGTGCCCTTAGCTGCTCCGCGGGTATCTGAGGAGCCTGGAAGGGAAGCCCCAGAGCAGGGCCCACAGACTGCCAGGAGCCCGAGGGCCAAGGCGTGGGGCTCTGCAGGCCACACGGTCACTGTCACAGCCGGTCAGCTCGGCCGTCGGAGCCAGAAGCATCACACACCGCGAGCACAAGTGATGTAACTGTGACCAGCACGCTCTGGACAGACGCACAAGTGAGTTCCGTGGAGTTCCATATTTGATACTTTTCAGCTATTTAAAACCAGAAAGTCATTTCCTAGCCGGAGGCTGTGCACAGTCAGGCGGCAGGCGGGATTCGGTGGGCGGGCACCCGGGTGCCACCCCAGCCCGCAGGGCGGCTGGCCAGAGAGACGCGGGCCTGTGCGCAGCCGAGGGCAGCGGCCAGCATGGTGGGGGCTCGAGTGGTCAGGCTTCACCGGCCCTGCTCCCCGGGTCAAGAAGGCGATTCCCCGAGGCTGCCCGGCTTGCAGGGCAGCCGAGGTCCGAGCAGGGGCGTCCACTCCTCCAGGCTCACTCTGCTCGCTGGCGTTACCGTCCCCCTTCTCGGGCAGAGAGACCCCAACCCACAGGAGATTCTAACGCCCGCCGGGCTTGGGGCAGATGCCGCCAAGCCCCATTTAAACCAGCCGGGGCAGGGATGGTTTAATCACTGAAAGCTAGTTCTAGAATATTCCAAATCACAGGCTTTAAAATTTTTATTTTAGGGCCGGCCCCGTGGCTTAGCGGTTAAGTGTGCGCGCTCCGCTGCTGGCGGCCCGGGTTCGGATCCCGGGCGCACACTGACGCACCGCTTCTCCGGCCATGCTGAGGCCGCGTCCCACATACAGCAACTAGAAAGATGTGCAGCTGTGACACACAACTATCTACTGGGGCTCTGGGGGAAAAATAAATAAATAAAATTATAAAAAAATAAATAAAATTTTTATTTTAACTCTTAGTGAGGCACCAATGAGCTTTTCTAACAGGAGTCCTTGGCCTGCCTTCCCGTTAGGGCATCCCTGCGCGGGGACACAGCTTGGAGGTCCACTCTGAATGTCCACCCGGGGTCTCTCTCCAGCGGTCGTTTGTCCTGTGCGTAAAGCAGACGGCCCCAGCCGGTCATTCCCGTCGACGGTTCCAGGTGAGGGCCTCCTGTGCAGGCCGATTCAAAACGGTCTCGGGAGAACTTGGCCTAAAGCACCGAGGAGCAGGCGGGCCTGGGTGCTTCCCTCGGGCCCCCCTCACCCCCGAGGTCTTGGCAGGTCCCTCAGCCTCTGTCACCAGTCCTCTGTGAGGCGGGGGGATGACGTACCCACCGCCCGGCGCCGCAGGACCCTCCTGGGTCAGGGGTCTTGGTATGACGACCAAGGGTCTCAGGCCCTGCTGGCAGGTGCCGAGGCCCCCGGCCGTCCTGCACCTATTCATTCATTCATCCATTCATTCACTCATTCATTAATTCAGCCAGCCTTCATTGAGTGCCCGCTGTGTGCCCGTCCTCCACTCTGCCCAGGATGTGTGTGAGTCTCGGACCCCGCTCTCTGCCCCAGGCGGCTCAGCCTGGATAGGAAGGACAGGACTCGGGGCAGTGCGGGAGAGGCCCCCAGCTCCGTCTTGGGGAGCAGGTGTCAGGGAAGGCTGCCTGGAGGAGGTGACTGCTGGCTGAGCCCGAGGGGTGCAGGAGGGGTTGTTCAGGGCCAGTGGAGGGAGGCACGATGGCCAGCCATACGGGAAAGACACCAGCAGGATGTCACCACAAGGTGAGGCTGCCCTGGGGGAGAGAAGGGCGGCCCCCAGGGCTCCCAGGCTCCCCCCGACAGCCGTCCTGGCTCAAAGCAGGATGCGAACACCTCCCTGGGACTCAACTCAGCCCAGCGATGGAGGGTGTGCAGGAGGCCGCAGTGAGAAGAGGCCGGGTCTGGAGCTAGGCGACCTTGGGCCTGTCACTACCCTCAGCTGCAGCCATCTCTTCTGCCAGAAGGGTCCTAGCTACTTCTGCAGGGTCTCGAGGACCGGAGAGAACTCGCTCGAGTCCCCTCATGTGCCTGATAAATGGGGCCACGACAGGCTGCCGGGACCCCGCAGAATTGCTCCCCCCCCAGCACCAGGCTTGCTCCCCGTCGCCTGCAGCGCCTCCCACAAAAGTAAATCGCCACTTCGGCCACAAAGATGTGGCCACCGAGGCGGTGAAACGGCTGGTCTCCGAAGGCAGCTCCAAAAACAGCCAACAGCATCGTGAGCAGAGACGATGGTTCTACCGGAGTGCACGGCCTCCCTGCCCGCCCAGGGGGACTGAGCAGGAGGGGAGACCGGGCGCCCTCAGGACCGTGGCAGGTGTGTCACATTGGAGGCCAGGCCGCCCTCCAGCCTAACAGTGAGAAACACAGGAGAGGAACCCCAGGAGAGGGGCGTCCCCTCACGAGGGCCCAGGGCATCAGGAGCATCTGAGGAACCGTCCCAGCCCAGAGGGGCCCAAGTGGGATCCTGATGGGGCGCGCGGACACGGGACCTCCCTACTGTCTTCACAACCCTTCTGTAAATCTACAACTCTTCTAAAATTAAAAGTTTATTTTTAAAATAGTGTAGTTACTCACACACACCCCTCCCCAGGCTCCCCTCCTAGAAAACCCGCTGAGCATCACCCCTCCCCGGCCCTCTGCACTGGGTCACCTGCCCACTGGGCTCACCTGCCCCTGCCGTGCCCTCTCCACCTGGACGCCCAGCTCCGTCCACAGCAGCCCGAGGTCCAGGACACCCCCCCACCGACGGGCTCCCGGCACCACCGGGCCTCCCCCCTTTGCAGGCGGCCCTTTCTCGCGGGGGTGGTCGCAGGATGGGGCCCCCGGCCCACCTGTCCTCGCGGAGCAGAGAGCGCGGCGGGGCGGGTCTCAGGGCGCAGGGAGGGGCGCACCGGGGGGCGGGCGGGGGCCGGGGAGGCTGGGGGCGGGGGATGTCCCAGAGGGGAGGAGGACGGGGAGGAGAGAGGGGAGAGGAGAAGGGGGGAGGGCGGGACCCCCGGCCCAGGCGACCCCGGGGGTGGGGGGGAGTGGGGAGGGCGGTGCCCCCGGCCCAGGCGACCCCGGGGGTGGGGGGAGGAGGAGGAGGGCGGTGCCCCGCCCGGGGCCGCCCCCAGCCCCGCCCCGGCTCCCTAAGACCGGCGCTCGGTTGTCCGCGCGAGCGGGCGCGGTGCAGCCTCCGGGCGGGCGGAGCGCGGTGAGTGCGGGGCCGCGCCGTGTGGACGCGGACGGGCTGTGTAGACGCGGTCGGGCTGTGTGACTGAGGCAGCAGGGCCGTGTAGAGGAGGCTTTCTAGACGTGTGGACAGGGCGTGTGGATAGGCAGTGCTGTGTAGACGCGGCCGGAGTGTGTGAATGAGGCTGGTTGTGTAGACGCGCCCCGGGCATACGGCGGGGTGGGGCCCCCAAGGGGTCCCCATCCCCGACCGCAGTGTTCCCGCCTTTTCTGCCCACTAACTTGGCTGAACCCGAGCGTGGAGCCTCAGCCTGGAGCCCTGGCGGGGTCAGGGGTGCGCAGGAGCCGGAAGGAGGAAGAGGGGTGACCACCGCCAGGGGGTTGGTAAGGAGCTGCCCTGCCTCCCTCCCTGTCCTTCCTTTCGGCCTCTTCTTTGCTTGTGAGTGAATAAATGGCAAGGATTTGAGGATAACAGTTTGGGAAGGGTGGTCACAAGGCCTGGGATTGGGGTGGGGGGTCGCACTTGCCTGGGGGGAGGGGGTCTCACGGATTCAGGAAAGCCACCCCCCACGTCCCCTGATGTCACCCAAGTTGTCTGGTCTGATTAGCAATATGCTTGTTGCCCTGGGACTGGCTGAGGAGGACGGGGTCAGAGCCAGGCTCCCGGGACCCCGCGGAGGAAGGCGTGGGCACCGGGGGCCGCCAAAGGTTAGGGGTGCGTGTGTTCACGTCAAACACGACCCCGGCCCAGCTCTATTCAGGGTCTGCTTACCGGGACAGCGAGGGCAGAGCCTCCATGAACCCGGGCACCTAAGTGGATGCACGTTTTGTGCATCTCGCCAGTGGGACATAGTATTTGACAAACAGGGTGGTCGCTTCCATAGCAGCTCTGCCTGTGCCCATGCGGGGCCCTCACCCGCGGACCCCGAGCCCACTCTGCTTGCCCGCGGCCCTGAGCCGGTGTGGTGTGTGTGTGAGATTGTGTGTGTCACTGATTGTGTCATTGCATATTTGTGTCTGTGGTTGGGTATGATTGTGTGTCGTTGTGTGTCTGTGTAACTGAGCATGACCACATATGTGAGATTGTGCAGTCTGTGTGTGTGATTGTGTGGTGATTGTGTGTAATTGTCTATGGTTGTGTAATTGTGTGGTCCTGTCATTGTGTATTTGTGTGTGTGGTTGTGTGTGATTGTATGTGGTTGTGTGTCTGTGTAATTGTGTGACTGTGTGTGTGAGATTGTGTATGGTTGTGTGGTGATAATTTGTGATTGTGTAATTGTGTGTAATTATTGTGTTATTTGTGTGTGGTTGTGTATGATTGTGTGTGGTTGTGTGTCTGTGTGACTAAATGTGTGCCCATGTGTGTGAGATCGTGTGGCAATAGTGTGTGATTGTGTAATTATGTGTGTGGTTGTGTCATTGTGTTATTTTGTGTGGCTGTGTATGATTGTGTGTGGCTGTGTGTCTGTGTGACTAAGTGTGTGGGCACGTGTGTGAGATTGTGTGTGGTTGTGTTGCCATAGTGTGTGGATGCATGTGACTGCACTGTGCGATCGTGTATGATTTTCTTTGTGGTTGTGTGATGTCGTGTGTATGGTTGCGTGTGTGTGAACACCTTCTCACTAGTGTCCTCGTCCGGAGACTGGGGACCGGAGTCACTTCCCCGCCCGCGGATCTGACCGCCTCGTGCAGCCCTCTTGTCCCACCAAACGCCAAGTTCAGAGGTTGGGGAGGGCTGCACTGCGGGGTGCGAATGTAGGCGGGTGGACCCCGGCCCCTCCCGGCGTCCAGCCCCAGCGCCGTGTTTTGTTCAGAGTGTTTTGCAGAATTCTGCATGTTTAGGGGACAAAGTGTGGGGCTTGGAGAGTCTTTTGACAAAAGCGTGTTGGGTGGCCTTTGATTAAGCCTGGAACTCGGACCCGGAATCCGGCTGGGAACAGCCCACGTGGAGAAAGTTCTCTCCTGTTGTCTCTGCTGTCGGGCAGGAGTTTGAAGCAGTGGCACGGGCCCGGGGCACGGGCATTTCTGTGACTGTGGCCAGGTGAGTCCTGCCGGTCCTGCGGAGGCAGAGCAGCGGGATCGCAGGTCTGGGGTCTGGGCTCTGTGCTGGTCGGTCTGTGTGGCGTGGGGGGAGAGGAGCACAGAGCCCAGGCGGGACGGGGGGTGAGGGAGCCGTGCGCGTGTGGCCCTGTGACTCTTACCCAGCCCTGTGGCCGGTATATACAGAGCTGGGAGCTGAACGCAGGCATGGACGCTGACCTCCGTCCCTTCAGCCACTCGCCCTCTCTCCTCCTGCCCTAGGGCAGGGCTTAGAGCTCTTGATCCCCGTCCCCATGGCTCTCCTGCCTTGCTGGACAGCAGGGGCCTGGGGTAGCAGTGGCCCATTTCGTGATAGAGAAGCCTCACAGCAAAGTGGGGGAAATCCCAGGAATTCTAAGAACTATGTGTGCGTGTAAGAGAGGGGAGGGGGAGAGGGAGAGATGGTGAGACAGAGACACAGAAAGAGACAGAGACAAAGAGGGAGAGAGAGAGACAGCGACACAGATAGAGGCAGAGAGAGAGATAGAAAGAGAGGAGATAGACTTTCCCAGCCTTAATGTCCCCTTCTGTGAAATGGGGACAACCATGCCCCCTGTGGGATTATTGGAAGGGCTCACTTATGTCTGTGAGCTGCACACAGATATCAGACACGACCTTTTTGCACGAGGCTGCCTCTCTCTTGGCCTAAGCCCATTTCATCCCCGTGAGCGGGAACAGGGAAATGGCTGTTCCGAGCTGTTCACTTCATTACGCGTGGCTCTTGAATTAACGCAGATGGTGACATATTCTGGGTCATTGGCTCATAGCTGCATAAGGCTTTGCTGTTTTTCCCCCTTTACCTCTGTTAATTTACAAAAATGATTTCAGAATAATTTCGGTTGCAAGGATGGTACAGAGGGTCTCCGTACACCCTTCACCCAGCTTCCCTTCGTGTTCAAATCTTACATAACCACAGCACAATGATCAAAACCAAGAAATTCACGTTAAAATCAACATAAGCACTCTCAGCAGACTTTATTCAAATTTCCCCAGTTTTTCCACTGATGTCCTTTCTGTTCTGGGATCCAATCTGAGGTCCTCCATTGCATTTAGCACCTGTGTTAATTTCAAGTGACACAAATCATAAATTGATTGGAAGTGTCTTCCCTCGACGCCCCCCCACAGGATCTCTGAGCCTCTTTTCCTCCGTGCCCATCATAAAGCTACAAGAGCACAAGATATCATCACCACAGCTAGTTTTCTCACAAACACCTCTTCCCATGAAAACCTAACAAAAAGTCCACAGACAAAAAGGAAAAAAAAAAAAAACAGAGCAAGCTTATTAAATTTCCTTGAGGTTCGCTGAGTGATTTATTTCATGAAGTTGGGGCGGGGGCCAGGGGGCGGGGCGGGTTTCCTGGCTGGATTTGAGCCTGAGGAGCCCGGGCCGGGAGGAACAGGAGAGGCTGAAGTGCTGACCGGAAATGCCCGTTCCAGAAACGAGCTCTGGGAGACAAATGGGATGGAAGATTCTGGAAACCGTGATCATCTTGGATTAGGAGAAAGAAAAAAATTACACAGCGAGATGGTTAAAGAGTTGAGAGCAAAGAGAAGAAATTTAGGAGCCCAGGAGCAGAGCTGAGGTGACATTGGGGTTTTATTGAAGTTAAAAGTTGACTCTGCTTAGAAAAAAGTGAGCCCAAACCCTGCATGTCCCCTTGGCGGGGCTGAACCACTGTTTTAACCAATTAGATAAAATCGGCCATTAAAGACAAGAAGGAGATTCGTGGCAGGCGCTTGGCGGACTGCAGGAAGGATGAGGGACTACAGAGGAGATGAGGAGAAGGGAACTGGATGAGCCACCGAGAATAGAGTGCGTGGTTCCTGGGAGGGAAAATAGAAAGCCAGACAGAAAGGTTGTGGAGTCTGGGGTCCTGTGTATTAGTTATTCGTTGCTGTGTAACAAATTATCCCCAAATTTAGCAGATTAAAATGAACATTTATTATGACACAGAGGGTAAGAATTTGGGAGTGATTTATCTGGGTGCTTCCGGCTGTGGGTCTCTCATGAGGTTGCAGTCAAGACATTGCTGGGGCTGCCTCATCTGAAGGCTCGACCGTGGCTGGAGGAGCCACTTCCCTGCTGGCTCCCTCTTGTGGCCGTTGGTGGAGGCCTCAGTTCCTCTCCACACAGGCTTCTCCACAGCACCGCCTGAGCCTCCTCACAACATGGCGGCTGGATTCCCCAGAGGGAGTGATCCCAAGAGAGCGAGGTGGAAGCCACAGCCCTTTTATGACCTACTCTCAGAAGTCTCACTCCATTGCTTCTGGTACATTCTATTCACTAGGAGTGAGTCATCAAGTCCAGCCCACACTCAAAGGGAGGCAAATTAGGCTCCACCAATGTGAAAAATGGCAAAGAATTTGTGGACATCCTTTAAAACCACCACATCCTGTGACCTTGGGCAAGTTACCTAGCTCCTATGTGCTTCCATTTCCTGCCCCATCAGAATACAGCTGGTCCCATAGGAGACTTGTGGTAATAAACAAGATAATGCGTGTAAATATTGTTCAGTGCAATGCATTTCCCCCAGTACCTTTCCATTCTCTTGGGGAAAGATATACCAGCCACAGTTGTCAAGCCCTAACTCCCTGGAACTGTAAGGCCAGAGTGTCGAGTGAGAGAACTTGCTCCTTTGGCCAATATTGGGCTAAAGAATGGAGAGAACATGGTGGCTGTTCTTTCCCTCGTCCCCTTTTCCAATGTCTGCCACTTCTCCCAAAGTCCAGGGGACTCCAGGCTCTGCACGTTGGCCGAAACCATCCTGCCGTCCACTCCCATGGGTACAGCCTGCATAATTCCGGAGAAAGCAATTAAAGCAGGGGATGTGGAGGGGGGAGTGGCGGTGACTCCATAAGGATAGAGACAAGCACATCAGGCAGCAGGCACAGCAGATGCAAAGGCCCTGAGGCTGGGCCGTGTGTTGCGTGTTTGGGGAATAGTGAGGAGGCCTGTGTGGCTGGAGCCGAGGGCGGGAGAGGGGAAGCAGTAGGAAGGGGGGAAGGATCCGCTTCCAAATTCATTCAGGTTGTTGGCAGGTGACTAAGGGCCCGGCTTTCAGCCGGCTGTCAGCTGGCAGCCTCTCTCAGCAATGTAGAGGCCACCCACGGTTCCTTGTCACACGAACTTCCCCAACATGGCCACCTGCTTCCTCAAGCCAACCCCAGTCTGCTAAGAGGGAGCCTCACATAACATAATCCGATCACGACAGTGGCGTCCCATCGCCTCTGTCCTATTCTATTGCTTGGAAGCAAGTCACAGTCCCGACCACACTCGAGGGGAGCAGATCACCCAGGGCTGTGAACATCTGGAGGTGGGGTCACTGGGGGTCACCTCAGGTCACCCAGAGGGAGGTTCCAGTAGCCAGCTGGACCTGAGTCAGGGATGCGAAAAATTAGTCTGGAGCTTGTAGGCGTCAGGGGTGGTATTGAAACCACAGACTGGGGGCCGGCCCAGTGGCGCAAGCGGTTAAGTGCGCGCGCTCCGCTGCTGGCGGCCCGGGGTTTGCAAGTTCGGATCCCGGGCATGCTCGACGCACCACTTATCAAGGCATGCTGTGGTGGCGTCCCTTATAAAGTAGAAGAAGATGGGCACGGATGTTAGCCCAGGGCCAATCTTCCTCAGCAAAAAGAGGAGGATTAGCATCGCATGTTAGCTCAGGGCTGATCTCCTCACAAAAAAAAAAGAAAAAAAAAAACCCACAGACTGGGTGGGGTCCCAGGGGAGGGCGCGAATCTGCAGGGAGTCCATGAAAATGTCTATTTAATCTTCCTTAAATGGCCCACTTTTTAAATCTAAAAAAAATTTTTAAAAGAATACTTGATCACTGACACGCCCAAATAGAAAACAAGAAAGGGAATGCAACCAAAATACAAAATAAATGGGAAGAAAACCAAATGATGTTATTAAATTGTCACCGTCCTCCAGAGCCCACATTAAGGTGAGGCCAGCAGGACACTCACCTTGGGCACAAAATTTAAGGGGACACCAAAAAACTCAGTGATCCAGAGAAATAACATTGTAGTGCAGCATTGAAAATACCAGGGGCCAGCCCGGCGGCGTAGTGGTTAAGTTCGCGTGCTCTGCTTTGGTGGCCTGGGGTTTGCAGGTTCGGATCCCAGGCGGGGACCTACACATGGCTCATCAAGCCATGCTGTGGCAGGCGTCCCACATATAAAGTAGAGGAAGATGGGCACGGATGTTAGCTCAGGGCTGATCTTCCTCAGCAAAAAGAGGAGGATTGGCAACAGCTGTCAGCTCAGAGCTAATCTTCCTCACCAAAAAAAAAAAAAAGAAAGAAAGAAAAGAAAAGAAAATACCAAACGAATGCAGAGGAATCCTCAATGAGCAAAATATCAACATTTTCAGCAAAGACAGTGCCCCACAGGGCAGGGGTGAGGGGAGGAGAGCGGATGAGTTGGGCGAGTGCGAGGTTGGATCCTGTCTGTACGTAAAATGTCGATATTTGGTTGGTCATGGATTTTTTGCTGTTAACTTTGATTTTTTTAAATGTGGCATGAAAAGATTATTTATCTTGTTGACTGAGGTTTTCGGTGGCCCGTTAGATGTTGCCCCCGAGGCCAGCGCTTCCATCGCCTCCCCCAGGCCAAGGCTTTGCACCTTCTCTCTCTCTTTTCTGGAAACAGACGCTGGCAAGTGTCAGAGTGGCATTAAGGACACTTGGCCCTAAACAGACTCTCCGTGGCGTCCTCAGGAGGCTGGAAACAGACGTTGTTCCCGCCCCCTTCACAGTTAGGGCTCAGTGCACGCAATCTGCTTGCTGGGCACTTGGGTGGGAACGCCCAAATTGCTTCAGACCCTTCCTGGCAGATGACCACAGAGTGGGAGGAGGGTGGCCAGATGTCCCAACTTCTGGGTTAAAACGGGGACAGTGCCAGGTGACTGGGATGACGAGTCACCCCAATGGGAGTGACGTGCTCAGTGTCACCCCATCACTGCCAAGTGGGGATGAGAGTCAGGGCGTCTGCCTCCCACGTGGGCCCGAGGACGCTGTTAAGCTGCGGGCTGATGAGTGACAGGCTAACAGCTCAGTTCAGTTCTGCGCGCTCTGCGCTCTTGTCGTCTCTTCCAGAGACCCTTCCCTTTCCTCCCCTGCATCTTGCTGCGCACTTCAGATCTTAGAGTTGGCGCCGATCCTTCTCCAAGTTTTTACCCATCATTCCTGCAACCAGGGACAGACAGCAGTCCCTCGCCCACTCATTTCTCTGATTTCACAACCGCCCCGTCTGGGGGCTTCTCATGTGTCTCCCCAGCTCAGGTGGTAACTTATCCTCCTACGTCGCTTTCAGAAAAATAAATCATGCCTCATCCCGTCAAGGGCTTTCTCTGAGCTCAAGTCACCGCGTGGAGCCAGCAACCGCCTCTTCAGCTCTCTCTTATTTGTCTTAATCTGCTATCTCACCTCTTTCCTCCTCAGCTTTTGTATTCCGTCCTCTCCACCCCCAATCTTTGCAAAAAATAAAAATAAAGCAAATTCTAGAAGATATTTTGTAGTCTGAGATTAGGGGCATGGAGGATCTTCCGGAACCTTCCATCCCTTTGCCTCTCGCTCTTAAGTAATACGCCCGCTTGTCCGAAACAGGCTGTCTCCATCACGTCGGAGTGAAAAGGAAAAGATCCATTTTAACGGGCAGATTTGGTTTTTGGTCTACACAACACCAAATAATTTGTTTGGGCTGACTTTTTTTTTAACCCTACATGGACTTTGTATCTTGGTCAGAAGTTTATTTCAATTTAGAAACGTGGGTGTTTTGCACAAGTTGGGTTTTGAACTGACTTGACGTTATGTCTGGAGACTGATAATTAGCCCATTATCAATCCATCCTTCAGCCCTTGTTTCTCAACATTTGATGGAAGATAACGCAACCCAGAGAGGCTGAGACCTGGAGGTGTTTGGTCAACTGTTTGCAAAGCTAATAAGCACACTGCCCGTTTCTTCTTTGGTGAAGTGGTCAGTTTTTCACTCAGGCGACAAACGCCTCGTCTGCACCAACTGTTTGCAAAGACTTTGCAGGGAGATGGGAGCAAACCAAAGAGGCAGAAAGCTCGTGTCTGTCTTTGAGGAGCTGACAGGGGTCTAGAAGTTTCTCTAAATCCATGCAGTGCTTTATAATCGCTTCCCAAGCCAGGGAGCTCTGTTGCTTCCACAGCTCCACTGGTTTCTAACTCCTTAAATGATCACACTGGCATCAAACAGTCCTTTTTCTTGTATTCACAGTCACAGGAGAGGCACGACCTCCTGCCCCGTCCATTCCTTGCTGACTTCTCTCAACAATATTTCCATTCAGGTAATATACATAACATTTACCATTTTTAAGTGCACAGCTCAGCGGCATGAAGCACATTCACACTGTTGTGCACCCATCCCCACCATCCGTCTCCAGAACTTTCTCATTCTCCCAAACTGAGACTCTGTCCCCATGAAACACTGACTCCCCTCCCCTCCCCCAGCCCCTGGCCCACCATCCACTTTCTGTCTCTGTGGCTGTGACTCCTCTAGGGGCCTCCTGTGAGGGGACCACACAGTGTCTGTCCTTCTGTGTCTGGCTCAGGTCAGTGAGCATTGTGTCCTCAGGGTCCATCCACATTGGAGCAGGTGTCAGGATTTCTTTGGGAGCAGAATAAACGTGGAATGGCGGGAGGAGGGAACAAGTGGTGGTGAGTGATGAGGCTGGGGAGGGAAGTCGGGGCCCAGATTTTGAGCTTGATGCCAAGGGTAGTGAGGAGCTATGGAAGGGCAGGGAATGACACGGTCATATTTGCGTAGACCAGGGTCTCTCCCATCAGCACTGTGACATCGGGGCTGGGTCATCCTCCAGGGTGGGGCCGGCCTGGGCGCTGTGGGGGGTTGAGCAGCATCCCTGGCTCCCACCCACTTGATGCCAGGAGCACCCCCAGTCATGACAACCACAGATGTCCCCAGACACCGCCCAGTGTCCCCTGGGGGCATGATCATCCCCGGGTGAGACCCCTGGTCTGGGCAGATATCTCTAGTTGTATGGAGAACGGGCCTGTGGGGACGCCTGAAGTTAGCGAGAAGCTCACTGAGCCAGGGAAGAGAGGAAGGCGCGAGAGCGGCAATGGGTGGAGGGGGTCCCTGGAGAGGAGGAAGGAGCTGGAATGGCCAGATCTGGAGGTGACCGGCAAGGAGGGGAAGGAGGAAGGAGGAGTGATGGCCGGTGCCCAGGGGCTGCTCCAGAGCATCGGTGGGTGGGAGAGGTGGTACCTGAGAACTCAGGAGGAGGGGAGGGAGCAGATTTGCTGGCGGAAGACACAGCCCACTTGGGACATGCTGAGCTGCAGGTGGGGACGTCCAGGTGGCCATTCCGGCCTGAAGCTCCAGAGAGACGTGAACTGGAAACTTCTGTCTGGGGTTGTTGGTGGATTAAAGGTCATTGGTGCCGTGAGCATCAATGAGGAACCATAAATCTTGGTCTTTTAAGAGACACAACCCAACTTGAACCAGTTCAAGCCAAGATTGGCTCTTGTGCCTGAGCAGTCCAAGGAAGACCTGGCCCCGGGCAGAGCTGGGTCGCTGTCTTGTCCCCTGAGGTCCTTCCCTGGCTCTGCCCTCCATGTCCACTGGATCTCTTCCTCCGGGCCATTGACCCCATCCCTCCATCCTGTTGGCAGACAAGATGGCGGCCAAGCGCCCCAAGGCTACCTATGGCAGCTTAGGAGCCCCATCGAGAAGAAGGCTGCTTCCTCCCTCCTATTACTAGTTGAACCATATGAAATTGATCATGTCCTGTAGTGTTTGGTCTAGAAAAGCGGCAATTTCATACAGTTGAAACTCAAGGAAGAAACTTGGTTGGCCTGCTTCAGTCATATGCAACCCTTTGGACCAATCACTGATGGGGATGAAGGGGTGGCTACTGTGATTAGCAGGCCTGGGTCCAATGTGGACCAATCATGGATGGGGATGAAGGGGTGGCTCCTGTGATTGGCAGGCTTAGGTCCAGTGTGGACCAATCACTGATGGGGATGAAGGGGTGGCTCCTGTGATTGGCAGGCCTAGGTCCAGTGTGGACCAATCACTGATGGGGATGAAGGGGTGGCTACTGTGATTGGCAGGCCTGAGTCCACTGTGGACCAATCACAGAGGGGGGTAAATACTGTGATTGGCAGGCCTGGTGGCTAGGTGGGTGGGGCACTAGTTTAGGGCGGGCCTTCCCCCAAAAAAGGTTTGGGGAAGACAAAAATGACGTCACCCCACATGCCATAGAAAACTAGAACTAAAGGAACATAGCTGATCAATGACCAGCCGTGACTGAGGCCTGGAGAGGTTGTCTGTCTTGCTGGGGCCACAGAACTACTCGGGTTGAAGCCAGAATGTGATGCTGGTCTTCTGGTGACCAGCAGCCATCCCTTGCACCTGACCCCAGGGAACCCATTTTCAAGGCGTTCTTCCTGCAAAGGAGCCCAGTGCCTTGGGTCAACACTGGGCTCTCTCTCCTCGGCCAGCCCTGAGTAGCACTGCCTACAAGGAGCCTCTACTAGTTTCCTGTCGCTGCTGTAACAAAGTGGGTCTCCCTGGGCTAAAGTCCAGGTTGGGCAGGGCTGTCCTCCCCGAGGCTCCAGGGAGAACCGTCTCCTGCCTTTTCCAGCTTCTAGAGGCCGCGTCCTGGGCTCGGGGCCCCTTCCTCCGTCTGCACAGCCCGCAGCGCAGCGTCTCCCGTCTCTCTCTGCCTCTCACCCTCCTCCTCCGTCTGATGAGGACCCTGTGGTGACACTAGGCCCCCGGGAATCCAGGGTCATCCCCATCTCAGGGGCCTTAACATAATCCCACCTACAAAGACCCCTCTGCCACGTGAGGTGACACGTCCACAGGGCCCGGGCCAGGATGGGCACGTCTCTGAGGGCCATTATTCTGCCTGCCACGGTGTCCAAGCAAAATTCCGTTTCTGTGGAAGTACCAGAGACACCGTCAGATTGTTTGGACCAGTCGCTGTCTTTCTTGAACCTGGCTTGGTTCAAAGGCAGATTTTGTAGCCTGATTTTGATCTGCCCTCCACTGGGCCTGCCAACTGGTGGATGAGGTTTCTCGGCCTTCGAGGAGGCTGTGTCGGGTCGGGCCGGGGCACGAACGCACCGGTGTGCATCAGGCTTGGCATTCACGGGGATGGGAGAGGGCAGAGCTGGCCCGGCGGGCGGCCGCCTGGCGCCGCCTTCTCCTGAGTTTCCTTGTTTGTTCACAATCGATCTTGGCTCTCCACGTTCGGGATATTTCTGTGTGGAAACAGTTCAAGTGTGTGCCACTGTTCCCTGTGGTTCTGGGGCTTCATCGTCACCCCTCCAGCTCTCCCTTATCACATTCCAGTTTGCAGTGTGTCAGTCTCTCTCTCCCCCTTTCTCTTTCTCTCTTCTTTTTTTTTTAAATTGTGGTAAATTATACATAACACTTACCATCCTCACCATTTTTTTTTTTTTTTTTTTTTTTTTGTGAGGAGATCAGCCCTGTGCTAACATCCGCCAATCCTCCTCTTTCTTTGCTGAGGAAGACGGCCCTGGGCTAACATCCGTGCCCATCTTCCTCCACTTTATATGGGACGCCGCCACAGCATGGCTTGCCAAGCAGTGCGTCTGTGCGCGCCCGGGATCCGAACCAGCGAACCCCGGGCCGCCGCAGCGGAGCGCGCGCACTTAACCGCTTGCGCCACCGGGCCGGCCCCCCATCCTCATCATTTTTAAGTGCACAGCTCAGTGGCGTGAAGCACATTCACCCTGTTGTGCAACCATCCCCATCTGTCTCCAGAACTTTCTCATCTTCCCCAACTCTGTCCCCGTGAAAGACTGACTCCCCATCCCCTCCCCCAGCCCCTGGCCCCACCATCCACTTTCTGTCTCTGTGGATGTGACTCCTCTAGGGACCTCCTGTGAGGGGATCACACAGTGTCTGTCCTTCTGTGTCTGGCTCATGTCACTGAGTGTCGTGTCCTCAAGGTCCATCCACGTTGGCACAGGTGTCAGAATCTCCTTCCTTTTCATGGCTGCGTAATATTCCAGTGTGTGTGGGTGGACACATTGTGTGTATCCATCGTCCGTCTATGGACACTGGGGTTGCTTCCACCTCTGACTACTGTGAATCACGCTGCTGTTAACATGGGTGTGCAGATATCTCTTTGAGTTCCTGCTTTCTTTCTTTTTTTAATACCAGCTTTATGAGATATTTTCCAGTCAGCCGTGCCATTTTATGTTCCCACCACGAGTCCACAGGGGCACCACTTTCTCCACATCCTCGCCAAACTTGTTATTTTCTGTTTTTTGATAATAGCCGTCCTAATGGGTGTGAACTCTCTCTCTTTTTAACTCTTTTCCTTTGTGAGGGGTGTAGGGCCGACTACAAGATCAGAGGTCACGGACTCTGTGCAAGACTGCCCTCACTTATGACACCAGTTGCAAGCTCAGGGGTGTTCTGGGGTGCACTGTGTCCCCTCAAAAATTCGTATGTTGGAGTCTTAACCCCCCGTACCTCAGAATGTGATCTTCTTTGGAAATAAGGTCTTCGTAGATGTAATCAAGTTAAAATGAGGTCACCAGGGTGGCCCTAATCCAATGTGACTGGTGTCCTTATAAAAAGGGGACATGTGGACACAGACACGCACGCAGGGAGAAGGCCACGTGAAGACAGAGGCAGAGATGGGGGTGATGCTTCCACAAGCCAAGGAACACCCAGGACTGCTGGAGACCCCAGAAGCCGGGAAACTCAGAACTCACTAAGAGCTGTCATAGTCACAGTTACAGTTACGGGGATTAAGATGACAGATTAAGATCAACCGAAGGGAGAGACTCACAGGGCAGAGTCTGGCTGTCTCCCTCCCTTCTGGCTGCTCTAAAAAAATACCGTTGACAGGGCGGCTTAGAAACAAGAGACATTCATTTCTCAGCTCTGGAGGCTAGAGGTCCAAGATCAGGGTACCAGCACATTTGGTGTCTGCTGAGAGCCCGCTTCCTGGTTCGTAGACGCTGTCTTCTGGCTGTGTCATACATGGTGGAGGGATTGAGGGGTCTCTCTGGGGTCTCTGTTATAAGGACGCTAATCCCATCATGGGGACTCCACCCTCCTGACTGCGTCCTCCCAAAGGCCCCACCTCCAAACACCATCACATGGGGAGTTAGGTTTCAACATAGGAATTTGGGGGACACAAACCATAGCACCAGGAGAAACACCAAGCGTGAAGCTTCTGTCTTCCTCTCCCTGTGGAGTCAGGATGCGTTAATCTTCTGGCATTGATGTGTGATGACACACAGAGTATTGTCACTCAGGGCAGCTCTCCCGAGCTTCAGGGTGCAGAGTTTATTGGGGCTCCACCAGAGAGGTGTTGACTCATTGATTGATTCATTGATTGCTCACGTGGTTGTTCTCAGCTTCCCATCAATCACCTCCCAGAATTTGAGGGCAAAGGCTGGACTTTCTTTTTGGGCAATGCCAAATTTTTGACTCTACATCTTCATAATGAGATCTCTTCCCCCTTGAATTCCCACCCCACCTCTTCCTGCTGGATTTGCCTTCTCAGATGCTTCTTAAGGAAATATTAAGAGAAGAAACAACAGCATGCTGGCCCCGTGAGTACTCTTCGGGCCATCGGTGCACAGATGGGGTTTCGCTTGGGACAGTGATCTTCTCTTCTGAGGACACCAGGATCCTGACAGCTGACCTCAGTACAGTGAACACCGTGTGTGGGCTGGGGACGTCAATTTGTGTTTCCCATGGAGGACAATCAGACCCTGGAGATGCCAGCATTTCAGTCAGTGCCTGTCCAGCTGAGCGATGTGACACAACATTGATGGTGATGGCAATGTTGTTGCCTGTAAAGACAGCTTTGGCTGCATCCAGTATTTTGACGTGAAGGATATTCACTATCATTCACTTCTAAATATTTTGTTAATTTAGCTATACATAATTTCCTCTTGGAATCATTCCTTCTCTGGAAGTTGTTTTAGATTTTCAATCTTGGTTTTCTTGTTATTTCTAGGTATCTAATTTAACTGCACTGTGGTGAGAGAGGGGGTCTGAGTTTAAAGTTTTGGGGTTTTGTGGAGATTTGCTTTGTGGCTAGTGCATGGTCCGCTTTCATAAATGTTTCACATGTGCCTGAAAAAGTAAGTTTATTCTCGACTGCAGGGAATATATAGGTCAATTAAACAAACTTGTCTGGTGTCAAATCTTGCTATTTTGGTAGATATGAATTTAGAAGTTTTATCTCTTCCATTTTGTGCCTTTTGCTGTTTACAAGAGACCACTTAAAACACCTAGATGGCTTAAAAAACATCTAACCTGACAAATTCTGTCTTTTAACACGTAAGTTTAGTACATTTGCATTTTTTCTTTCTCTTTTTGTTTGCTTTCCTGCTTTTATATCCTATGCACTCTGCTTTTTGGAAGTTATCCATTTTAGTCCTAATATTGGAGTTACTCAAAATGTTATCATGCATGCTTCACTTAATGAAGTCCCAAATTAATAGATAATCTCTCCTTTTTTCCCCCAA
Source organism: Diceros bicornis minor (assembly GCF_020826845.1). Taxonomy (NCBI): domain Eukaryota; kingdom Metazoa; phylum Chordata; class Mammalia; order Perissodactyla; family Rhinocerotidae; genus Diceros; species Diceros bicornis. The sequence continues at coordinate 1,669,780 of NW_026691553.1, forward strand.
ACCTTAGAGTCTTTTAGCTGCAAACATCCCCTCCATCTTGTCTGCTAGTTCAGCCTTGGTCTTTGTACACCTCAAATTGGTCATTATTATTATTTTTTATCCAGAGTGCTAATTTAGATGTTCCCCCATGTTTACGGTCTCTGGGCTCACTGTGCTTCTGGCATTGCACATCCTTCTTTTGAATTCAATGTTAGTCTTCCCCTAATACATCCTGTAGTAGCTTTGTCAGTGAAGGTTTGTTAATGGTAAGTTTCTCAGTCTTTTCCTAGAAAAGTCTGCATTTCATTCTCTTCCTTGACTAGGGGGTTCTAGATATATAATTGTTGATTGACATCTATTTCCTCTCAGCACTTTGAAGATATTATTCCCTCACCTCTGGTACTTTGGTTTCTGATGAGAAATCTGCTGTCACTTTTTTTTGTTTTGTGAGGAAGATCAGCCCTGAGCTAACATCCGTGCTAATCCTCCTCTTTTTGCTGAGGAAGACCGGCTCTGAGCTAACATCTATTGCCAATCCTCCTCCTTTTTCTCCCCAAAGCCCCAGTAGATAGTTGTATGTCATAGCTGTACATCCTTCTAGTTGCTGTATGTGGGACTCGGCCTCAGCATGGCCGGAGAAGCGGTGCATCGGTGCACGCCCGGGATCTGAATCCGGGCCGCCAGCAGTGGAGCGCGCGCACTTAACCGCTAAGCCATGGGGCCGGCCCCTGCTGTCACTCTTAATCAGCATTCCCTTGTAGATAACCTGTCTTTGCTTTCTAGTTACTTCTTAATCTCCCCTTTGTTTTTATTCTGTAGATTATGTTGAGGATTCGTTTTTATTTACTATGGTTGGCATAGTGCTTTTCAAATCTGAGGATTCAGGTCTTACCACAACTCTGGAAAATTCTCAGCTAGTTTCTCTCGTAATGTTGCCTCTCTCCCGTTTTCTCTAATCTCTCCTTGTGGAACTCCTATGACATATACAATGGAGCGTTTCCTATCTATCTAATGTGTCCCATATCTATTAACATCTCACACAAGTTTTCCATCTTTTTCCTTCTCTTTGCTGCATTCTGAGTAACCGATTTATCTTCGGGGTCGTTAGTTCTTTCTCGATCTGTGTCTGCTGTTTAATCCCTCTACTGAGAATTTAATCCTAATGACTGTAGTTTTCATTGCTAGAACTTCTGTTTCTTAAAAAAAGTTCTGCCCATTTTTGCATGGTGTCATTTGTAATATTTTCAATTATTTTATCTCTGTAAGAATTTTAATCATACTTATTTTACAATCTCGGATAGTTTCCTTTTCTGAATGTCCTGGGTGTCTAATACTGCCTTCTTGTGTCTGCTGACTCTCGCTCATGGTGGGTTTTTCCCCTGGTGTGTTTTGCAATTTTGGATTGTGAGTTCATCCTTAGCACACTTTTCTCTCTGGGAATCCTGCAGAACCTGGGATGAAGGTGTGTCTCTCTGGAAAGGTTTTGTTTTACTTTGTTTTTCTGCCTTTCACCCACTGGGTTTGACTGCCTGCAAGCACAGGAGTAATTGGATTTTCCTGGTAAGAGATTGCTCTGGCTGCAGTGCAGATCATGGATTGGAGGGGTCCAAGTCATTTGCAATAATTCAGATAAGAGGCAGTGGTGACTTGTTCTAGACAAAGACAAAATGACAATTCTCGACCAAAGATCAGCACCCTGTGGCCCACAGGTTGCATCTGGCCCATTGCTTGTTTTTTTTTTTTTTTTTTTTTTTTGGTGAGGAAGATTAGCCCTGAGCTAACATCTGTTGCCAATCCTCCTCTTTTTGCTGAGGAAGACTGGCCCTGGGCTAACATCCGTGCCCATCTTCCTCCACTTTATATGGGACGCCACCACAGCATGGCTTGATGAGCTGTGTGTAGATCTGCGCCCGGGATCTGAACCTGCGAACCCCCTGCCGCCGAAGCGGGGCGTGTGAACTTAACCACTACACCACTGGGCCGGCCCCCATTGCCTGCTTTTGAAAGAAACTTTTATGGAAACTGCCACACCCATTTGTTTGACCTGTTGTCTCAGCTACTTTCGTGACACAACAGCATGCTGGAGTAGTTGTGACAGAGACTGTGTGACTACAAAGCTGAAAATATTTACTCTTGGCCCTTTGTGAAAGTTCGGGGACCCCTGTTCTGGAGAAATTCGGGAGAGAATCTGCAGGACTTGGTGATGGGCGAGGCACAGCGGGAGTGAGCAAGCGAGAATTCGGGGCTCGGGCAACCGTCTGTATGAGAGGCAGTTTGGAGAAAGGAAATTAGTTTAATTTTGGATGGACTGTGTTTAGGTGTCACCAGTGGGATGACCCTGCCTCTGTTTGCCTGGACTTGGGGGGTTTCCTGGGATGTGGGGCTTTCAGCACTAAAACCAGGCTGGTCCCAGGAAGACCAAGACAGTTGGCCACCATAGGTGTTGGCGAGATACATAGAGAGAGTTGGAAATGCTTTCTAAATTCGCTTGAACCTAACCAGCTCTCCATTGCCCGTGACAATGTTGGTCCTAGCACAGAGTTTGAACTTCTGGGTATGGACGCCGTGGCCTTCCAGCCTGGGCCTTCAGATCCTCCCAGACTCTCCTCTCCCCTGCTCTGCCCCACCCCACCCCACGCCAGGCTTTGGGGTTCCCTAAGCTCATCCTGTTTGAACGCCTCTGGACTTCTGCTGCATCATTCCCTCTTCTGGAACCCCTTGTTCCTTCCAGGGCTGTCCTGCTCATCCATCACGGTTCTTTTGTGTGTGTGTGTGTGTGAGGAAGATCAGCCCTGAGCTAACATCCATGCTAATCCTCCTCTTTTTGCTGAGGAAGACCGGCTCTGAGCTAACATCTATTGCCAATCCTCCTCCTTTTTATTCCCCAAAGCCCCAGTAGATAGTTGTATGTCATAGCTGCACATCCTTCTAGTTGCTGTATGTGGCACGCGGCCTCAGCGTGGCCGGAGAAGCGGTGCGTCAGTGCGCGCCCGGGATCCGAACCTGGGCCGCCAGTAGCGGAGCGCGCGCACTTAACCGCTAAGCCACGGGGCCGGCCCTCCATCACGGTTCTAAATTCCACTTGACAAGCACAGTTTAGTGCCTGCAGTGTGTTTGACATTCTGACCTTTGCCGTCAGTACCCCAGGCAAGATTTCATCCTTCCTTGGTACCTCCCGAAGCCCTCTGTTCACAAAAATATCTTTAAAAACCACAGGCTCTTTCTGTGCACAGTGTTCTGTGACTTCGTCACTTGGTGTCTTAGAGGGCTTGTCACATTAGTATGTATCTGGGTCCTTCATTCTTTTTAACTGCTCGGCAGACTTTTTCCAAAAAGGGCCAGAGAGTAAAGATTTCGACTTTTGTGGGCCAGACGGTCTCTGTTGATGACTCAATCCTGTGAAAGCACCATGGGCAGTGTAGAAGAATGGGTGTGGCTGTGTCCTCCCTGAAATCTTCATTTACGAAAACAGGCGGCTAAATTTTGGCAGCCACTAGCCTCATGTGGCTATTGAGCACTTGAGATGTGGCCAGTGTGACCGAGGAGTGTGATTTTTCATTTGTTTCACTTCAGTTAGTTTTCATTTTAATAGCCATAGGTGGCCAGTGGCTACTGTTTGGGGCAGCGCTGGTCTAGCTGTGTCCCCGTGGATTTACCAGCATCCTGTTGATGGTCATTTAGGTTATTGTCAACATCCAGCCCCTTGTCCGTACATCCCTGTGCATGCTCTGGTGTTCCTTTACGGTGGACAAAACCCTGCCTGGTGAGCCCCTGCTTATCCCCATGTCCACTTCATACCACCCTTCCTCGTGATTTCTGTGGCAGGCAGAAGTCTAAGATGGTTCCTGAGATTTCTGCCCCCAGCATACTCGCCCTGTATAATCCCTTCCCCATGAGCGTAAAGAGCCAGCGAATAAGAAGCCATGGTCCCTCCCTTGATTAGGGGACGTTACATGAGCAAGGTGACAGGCTGTAGCTCCCACTGTTACGTTACATTCTAGAAGACTCTGTCCTAAAAGACTGGAGAGAGTTTGTCCTGCTGGCTTGGAAGAAGTTGCTGCCGTGTCGTCAGGGGGCCTGTGAGCAGGAGGCTGCTGGGAGCTGAGAGCAGCCCCTGGCCAACAGCCAGCAAGAAAATGGGAACCTCAGTCCTCCAACCGTGAGAAAACAGATTCTGCCAACAACAAGGAGCTTGGAAGTGGATCCTTCCCCGGTTGAACCTCCAGGTGAGAACACGGCCCAGCTGACACCTTGTCTGCAGCCTTTTGAGACCCTGAGCAGAGGACCCAGCTGAAACACGCTGGGATCCTGACCCACGGAAGCCGCGAGATAATAAATGTGCGTTGTTTTAAGCTTCTGTGTTTTTGGTAACTCGTTACGCAGCAGTAGCTGACTGACACACTTTCTCCACGTTGGCCTTTACTTCCTCCCTTCTGCCCCAGGACTTCTGCATATTTTGTTCTTACCCTGTGGACATCTGTTCCTTCCACTGGGCACTCACTGAATTCCTATTTATCCTTCAGAACTCAGGTAACTCATCCCTCCCCCAGGAAACCCTCCCCGATCCCCCGTCTAGATCAAAGCTCCCTTTTACACAGACTCAAATCCCCACGGACGCATATCCATTTTCCAGCCTTTATCGTAGCTGTAATTTTAATTTATTTGGGTCTCTGCCACGAAGAGTTAAGCTCTGTGAGCTGAGAATTGCATCTGTCTCATTCAGGGCCGGGTACCCAGCCCAGAGCCGCTGGGCCTGGCCCATCATAAATATCGGACGGATGGAAAGCTGGATGAATGGTGCTGCTATATTCGACGCTAAATAGCAGGAGGGCCCCTTCTGTGCCCTAATGATGGTGATGACAGGACAGTTTAGAAAACACAGGCATCCTTAGAAAACCCAGGGGTGGGAGTGGCAGGGCAGCTGGGGTAGAATGAACACAGTGTGTGTGTTGGGAGGGGGCATGTCGATGAGCTCATAACACTGAATGCCAGTGTCCAACTCTAATCACAGACGTGAATCTCAGTGTCTTTGTCCCCAAAACATTTCCTCAAGTGATTCTTAGAGATTCTCTGGCTCCTCGGAAGGCAATTCAGCTCAAGTGTAAGAATAAGTGGTGAGGGTTACACGGCCTCGCTGCCCGCCACCGCCGCACAGCTCCTCTGTCTCATCGGCTCTGGAGGGTGGCGGCGAGGCACGGAGTGGTCGTTCCTAGCAGGGACCCATTCCCCAGAGGATGGAACATTCTGGGCCCCAGCATAGGGTCCCATACTTAACAATAAACGTACGGCACGCTCAGATAAATTTGAATTTCAGATAAATCCTTTTTTTTTTAGTATATGTCCCAAATATTGCTCAAGACATATTAGGGACTGTATTAGGGTTCTCCAGAGAAACAGAGCAGAATAAAGAAAGAGAGAGAGAAGCAATTTAAAGAATTGGCTCCCACGATTATGGGGGCTGGTAGGTACGAAATCTGCAGGGCAGGAAAAGCTGATTTTTTTTTTTTTTTTTTGCTGAGGAAGATTCACCCTGAGCTAACATCCATTGCCAATCTTCCTCTTTTTTTGCTTGAGGAAGATTAGCCCTGAGCTAACATCTGTGCCAGTCTTCCTCTGTTTTGTACGTGGGACGCCGCCACAGCATGGATAACGAGTTGTGTAGGTCTGCGCACGGGATGCGAACCCATGAACCTGGGCCGCCAAAGTGGAGGTGGTCAAACCTTAACCAATATGCCATGCAGCCGGCCCCAGGAAGAGCTGATGTTGCAGCTCAAGTCCAAAGGGAGTCTGGAGGCAAAATTCCTCCCTTCTTGGGGGACCTCAGTCTTTCCTCCAAAGGCCTTCAACTGATTGGACAAGGCCCCCCCACATTATTGAGGCTAATCTTCTCTCATCAACATATACTAATTTAAATGTTAATCTCATCTACAAATTACCTTCCCAGCAACACCTAGAATAATGTTTGACCAAACAACTGGGCACCCTAGCCTAGCCATGCAGACACATGGAATCAACCATCCCAGGGCCATACTTATGCTATAGAAGTATATTTTGCCTATCTGAAATTCAAGTTTAACTGGGTGTCCTGTATTTTATCAGACACCCCAGGCCTGCTGTTCATCCCTATGGGCCTCAAGAGCAGCCCTACTCCCTCCAGGGAGGCATCCGGCCAAGTTGGCACCTCCGTGGAGCCCTGTCAAGATAAATTGGACAGAGTTGTCCCCTAGCTTCCTTCATTGTGATGTTCTAATGGGGAAAAATGTGCTGGAGGCCAGGTATGAATCATTCTCCACCCACACAGTGGAGGCAGGTAAGGTAATGAGATCCACCTCTGCAGAAAACCCAAAAGTGATTCATCCCCTCTGGAGAAAAGGGCTCAGCTCTGCTTTCTGAGAACTCAAGATCCTGGAGAGGGAAGAGTCAACCCGACAGCAGGATTGTATTCTGCCCATTCGACAGAGGGGAAGCTGGAGGCCAGAGACGTTAGGTCACACAGCTATTCTGACCCTGCAGCCTTCCTAATCAGAGATTTTTTTTTTTTAAACAGCATTAACTGTTGCAGAAACAGCCTCTGGTTCAAGTTTTGCAGACTTATAAAAATGAAGCCAACAGTTAACTTTTGAATAGTGCTTAATGAATGAAGTGGCATCGTATCTGTTTTCTATGCTGCAAAACAATATTACCACAAGCTTAATGGCTTAAATCAATACACATCTATTACCTCTCGGTGTTTGTGGGTCAGAAGGCTGGGCACATCCTAGCTGGGTCCACTGCTCAGGATCTCTTATAAGACCAAAATCAGGGTGTCAGCTGTGATGGCTGTCTCATCTGAAGGCTCAACTGGTGAAGGATCCGCTTCCAAGCTCATGGGGTTGTTGGCAGGATTTAGTTCCTTGTGGTTGCAGGATGAGGGCTTCTTTTTCTTTCTGGCTGTTGGCGGCAAGCCACCCTCAGCTCCTTGCCACGTGGATCTCCCCGACATGGCCACTTGGTTCATCAAAGCCAGCAAGACAGAGTCTCTCAACAAGGTGGGCATTATAATCCAATGTAATGTAATCATGTAAAGTGATCAGGTACAGCCCATCACCTTTGCCCAAGTCTATTGGTTAGAAGCAAGTCGCAGGCCCACCCACACTCACGGGGAGAGGCGAGACCACCAGAAGGCAGGTCATGGCCGCCATCTTGGAATCTGTCTGCCACAGGCGTTAATTCCACCTCTCAGGGGCTGACAAGCTCTCAGATTATGCTTAATGAGCCACTTTCCAAGTACACAGTATGTCATGGGCCACCCAGGGGTGAAGCCACTGCCCAAAAGAGAGCAAGCCACAAGCAGAAGGAGAAGGCCACTTCACTGGCCACCTGTGTTGTGACACCTGGGCAAACTCTGGTACTCACATTTGTAAATCCTCTTCAACATCAAAGAATTAGTGATGACATGTCAGGGATGGCCTTCAGCAAGGATCGACCAGTGTTTCTAAAGGGCCAGAGAGTAAGTATTGTTGGCTTCTGGGCCAGATTGGTCTCTTTTGTGACTACTCAACTCTGCCATTGCATCGTGAAGGCAGCCAAAGATAGTACGTACCACAGGGTTTCTCAAGCTCGGCACCATTGACATCTTGGGCTGGATCATTCTCTGCAGTGGGACGGGGGTCCTGGGCACTGCGGGGGGTTGAGCAGCATCCTGGGCCCCACCCACTCGATGCCAGGAGCACCCCCAGTGTGACAACCACAGATGTCCCCAGACATCATCCCATGTCACATGGGAGGCAAAATCATCCCAATTGAGAACCACTGATGTCATCAAGTGGGCATATCTATGTTTCAATAAAACTTTATTTATAAAAACAAGTGTGGGGCCGGCCAACCCCTTGAGTAGACATTTACCTTTAAAATGAGGTCAGTACGCACTGGGCTGTCTTTTGCCCCTCTTGGCTTTCTGCGTGGCTGACTTTATTTACAGTAACAGGTGAGTCTGCTGAAAACAGGACCCTCATACAAAGTGTAGGAAGGTGTCGCCGACCACAGTGCATTTAGGACATGGTCTGACTGTGTTATGTTAACACACTGAGGACACCTGAGAAGCTGAAATGCGATACTGGAGACTACTGCACAGACTGTATTCCTTCAACAAATATTTAAAGCGTCTTGTGGGTGATCTGTGCTGAGACTCCTCTTGGGAGATGGACGGACATGGGGTCACAGGGAAGAAGCAGTGGCAGAGAGGACGCTCCATCAACGTGATAGAGGAGGGCCTGTAACTGGGGGTGCAGAAGGCCAGGAGGGCTTCCCAGAGGAGGTGACATTCACCTGACCAAGAGTGGTGGCCACAGTGTAAGAGAAGGCTGCTGCAGACACCCCATGAGTGGAGATGGAGGGGACGATGGTGGGGAGGATTCCACTGACACCCCCAAGACCCACCACCCCAGTCTACCCATGATAAGAACACCAGAAAAACCACAATAGAGGGGTGATCCCCAAAATATCAAGACTTCCCCGGGGCATTGAAAACAAGAAAGTCTGAGAAACTGTCTCAGCCCAGAGGGGCCTAAGGAGACGTGACGACTGAAAGTCACATGGGGTCCTGATGGGTCCTGGGCAGAGAAGGGCATCAGGAGAAACCAAGGAATCTGAATAGGGTGTGGATTTGGTTAATCATAATGGATCAATATTGGTTCATGAATTGTGACGAATGTACTGTGCTAATGTAAGATGTTAGCAACAGGGGAAGCCGGGTGCCCAGTGTATGGGAATTCTCCATAATAGTGTCTCAGTCCACTCGGGCAGCTGTAACAAAATATCTCAGACCGGGGGTTCAAACAACAGACGGTTACTGTCTCGGTCCTGGAGGCTGGAAGGCCCAGATCAAGGTGTCAGCAGGCTCTGTTCCTGGGGAGGGCTCCCTTCCTGGCCTGCAGACGGCCGCCTTCTCACTGAGTCCTCACATGGCCTTTCCTCTGTGCTCACGAAGAGAGAAAGCTCTCTGGTGTCTCTTCTTCTGAGAATACGAATCTCATCAGATCAGGGCCCCACCCATGACCTCAGTTAACCTTAATCACTACCCCAAAAGCCCTATTTCCCAAAACAGTCACATCTGGGGTTAGGGCTTCAACACGTGAATTTGAGGGGGACACAATTCGGTGCATAGCAACTACCTTCTCAATTTTTCTGTACATCTAAAACTGTTCTAAAAAGAGAAGTCTACTTTAGAACCCAAACCAAAATGCTTAACGTTAGGCTGGTGTTGGGTAGGGAGATGGTGCCGTCTGGGTTCCTAGTGCTGTGGGAGGTGCTGGGTGGGGGATGAGGGAACCTTCTGAACAAACACAGCCCAGCAGCGTCAGCACCATGGACAGGTTGTTAGAAATGAGGAATCTCCATCTTACCCCTACCGACCCAGAGTCTGCGTTTTAACACGATTCTCGAGAATTCATAGGCACGTTGGAGTCTGAGAAGCCCTGACCTGGATCACAGTCCCTCCCCTGGAGTTCACTCAATGCAGAGGGGCCGATGTGGGCGTGGGGGTCCCCCTGAATAAATTCCGGCTCCAGGAATGTAAGAAATGGAGAAGGAGCGGATGCAGAGGGGAGGTGGTGGCTTCTGGTAGACTTGGTGAAACCGAGGTGCCAACGAGATCTCGACCCTTTGATCATCAGCCTCCTCACCTGCTGTGCGCCGGGCACGTTCTAGGCATCCCATGTAGGAGGGACAGCATGGCAGACGGTGCCCACTGAGGGCACACTGGAGCGGGCTCTCATTGCCTTTGGAGACCCGATTGCTAAATTCTTGGGAATTTTGCAAGCTGGTTATTAAACTCAGACATTATCAAAGATTAAGTTATATAAACTCACAATTCAAAAACTGTTACAAAGGAAGGTGCTAAGCACACCAAACTCACCACTTCCTACTTATTTTCTTACATTTTACAATTATCTACCCCCTGCCAGCGGGGGGCAACTACAGCCCTTGAACCAAATCTGGGGTGCCACCTGTATCTACCCAGCCCACGAGCTCAGTAATTTTTGCGTTTTAAATGGTGGAAAGAGAGTCAAAAAGAGAATGATATTTGTGAGGTGTGAATATTATATGGGATTCGCATTTCAGTGTCCATAAGTAAAGTGTGATGGGAACCCAGGCACGTCCAGTTGTTTGCACACTGGCTACAACACGTGTAGTTCCTGTCACATGTGGAGTCCAGTCATTGTGACCTAGACGGGACGGCTCAAAAAGATGAAAATGTCTACTATCTGGTCCTTTATAGAAAAAGTGTGCTGAGCTCTGGTCCATGTTCATGGGGTTATTTACATCTGCCGTATCTGTATGATGGAAAGTTTATACGATGGTTCTGTGGAGGTTAATTAAAGAAACCTTAACTAAACTGGAGTCGGGAAGGCCTGTAGGGGGAGCTCTCACGCCCATCACATCATCAGTTACACCAAACAGGAAGAGAGGATGCTTGCGTCTCAGACAGGAGGCAAAGCTACTTTACTACTGAAGGAAGATTTCTCTCCCCACCTGGCAACAGCCCAGCCAATGAGAAACGCTGCAGCTCAGCCAATGAGAAGCTGTTTCTGCCCTGAACTGCTACTTTCCCCCAATAGACTCGCTCAGAACAGCCCCGCCCATTCCCCCTTCTTCTCTATAAAAGCAGCTCCCCTCCTTTGTTCTCTGGATTTGTCTATGGTTTGCCTAGCGTGCACGTCCTGAACTGCAGTTCTTTTGGCTATTCCCCAATAAACTCATCTGGAGGTTTTTCAAGTCAACTGTTCACATGGTGCGCCTCATCCCAACTCTGTGCAATGGTGTCATGCGGGTAGCTAGAAATCAGCCACAGTGGGAGTATTTACACCACGGAAATCGGCAGATGCTACCGATGGGGCCTCCTCCCTCCACTGAAGAGCCAGTTGTTAAGCATTTACCAGCACACCACTGGTTCTGACTCTCGTGGAGTTGAGACCCTAGTGAGAATAAATACATGATATATTGTCAAGAGAGGGATGAGGGAGACCTGTCCCTCCAGCGGGGATGCTGGTGGCTGTGAATGGTCATAGAGAGAGAGTACAGAGCCACAGGGGACACCAGGGGCATCAGAGCTAGAAACAAGTCAGGCTCCATCTTGTTCTCTCTACATCAATGTATTCTATTCTATGGCAGGCTGAATAACAGCCCCCAAAGGTGTCTATGTCCTAGTCCCTGGAACCTGTGAATATGTCTCCTTACGTGGCAGAGGGGACTTTGCAGATGGGATTAAGTTAACGCCCCTCAGATGGGGGATGACCCTGGATTCCCAGGGGCACAGTGTCATCACAGGGTCCTCATCAGAGGGAAGAGGAGGGTCAGAGGCAGAGAGAGACGGGAGATGCTGTGCTGCTGGCTGTGCAGACGGAGGAAGGGGCCCCCAGCCCAGGACGCGGCGCCTCTAGAAGCTGGAAAAGGCAGGACACGATTTTCCCTGGAGCCTCCGGGAGGAACATAGCTCTTCATTTTAGACTTCTGACCTCTAGAACTGTAAGATAATAAATGCGTGTCCTTTAAGCCACTAGGTTTGCCGTAATCTGTTACAGCAGCCCTAAGAAGCTTGTACCTTCTTTCTAGCAATGGACCCTGGTGACCCACCAGCCCAGCCAGCACTCGTGTTGAATCTATCTTTTATGACTGTTGTGAGTGGAGTCCGCTGGCGCCGGGCGCTGTTGATGGCTTCACGTCCACACAAGAAGACCCTTGCTTAGGGGAAGAGAAACACCCTCTGCTCTGACCCAGTTTTCTCTCCCTTTTTTGCTGGCATCCAGGTCGCCATCCCCGTGTCTGGGAGCCATGGAGCGCACCATGGGTGACTTACAGCTCGTGCCCGGGGCCACAAAGGAAGTCCCTGCTCCAGACGCCGCATGCTCCCGAGTGGCCCTCTCTGCTATTGTGGCCACCAGCATCGTCATCGTCACCCTGGGAGTCCTTGTGGGTGAGTGGCCATGGGCTTGCATGGGTTCATACCCCAGGCGACTTGCACAAAGATGCTCAGCAGTGGCTCAGTGGTGTCTGCGTGATCCCAGAGCCAGAGGGCTGAGTGTGCAAGCGTAGGATGGAAGGCCGACCTTCAGGCCCCTGAAGAGATGACACAAGCAGGCCAGGTGTGGGGTACAGCGTGCACTCAGTTCCCGTCTGGGCAGGTGGGCACCTGGGCGGGGGACTTAATACCTGTGTATTTCAGGTTTCCCACTGACGGGCTGAAATGGAGACAATTAGGGACAGAGAAATGAACTTTTTAAAAATCTTGAGAAAAGTACCAAAAACCATAAAAAATGAACAATCGTTTCTATTCCCATTGCCTGCAATCAACAGTGGCTCCCATTTCGTATTTGTTTCCAGTATATTTTCATGTTATTCAAGGTGAACCGTACAAAATTATGACCCGTCTATATGATGTGGGGCTACAGTTATAAAAACAAACAAACGAAGCTCTTTTCATGTTTGAATAGAACGATCGACAGATACCCACAAACTGTGAGGAATCCCGTATCCTGCCCTCCATTGATTCTGTCCCAGACGGGAGCCCCCAGCCCCAGCGGCTATCTAGAGTTAAATCAACTAAAATTAAATAACACTTAAACCTCAATTCCTCAGTCCCTACTAGCCACATTTCCGTGGCTCGTGGCTACTGTAGTGGACCGCGCAGATCTAGAACATTCCATCTTTACGGGAAGTTCTGCGGGGCATCGCTGCTTATTCTGAGATGATGAGCTTCCTACAGTTTTGTTTGGGATGTGAAAGTCACCTTTCTTTTATGAAATGGTGACAGGAAATGGCAGCTTGCGGGGGAGCTCTCATGTGGAAAAGTAATAAGTTGGCAATAGTATGTGGATCCCTAATTTATATATATTTCCACATTCCAGATGTGGAGCATCTGGAATAGCTTGCAGCCTGGCACGTCTGACGGAGGCCCCCTAGTGGCTGCAGGAGTGAAGTGCAGAAAAATGGGGCTCTGCGTGCAAGTGTGCAGGAGTGTGTTCTGTGTGCGCTGTGTGTATGTGAGTGTGTGCATGTGTGCGTGGGTGTGCATCGTGCATGGGTGTATGTGCACGTGTGCATATGTGTGTTGCATGTGCATATGTGTGATCATGTGTGTGCACATCTGTATGCGTGTGCACATGTATGAGTGTGTGTGATTGTGTGCATGCGTGAGTGTGCGTGTGTGGGCGTGTGTGTGCATGTCCTCACACCAGGGAGAGGCGGGGCAGGGTTTCACGCCTGCGTTCTAGAAGCACAGACACATTTTGGGCACAACAGATAACTATAACCCCCAGCAGGATCCCTGAAACTAAGGAAGGCTTTAAGAGGCGCTTAAATTTTTAAAAAATTTTCTTTAGCTGAAACAGAAACGTATCCCCTCCCAGACAACTGGAATTTCAGTTGGAAAGGTTAGCCTTCGGGAAGCCAGGGGAGGCCCGGGGCCTGTCTGTGCTCTTCATCCAACTCCTGGGCGCCCACGATTATTTCACGGGAAACACACGAGGGCTCAGCTGGGGTCTGGAGTGTAGACAACTGGTCCACACAACGGGGTGCTCGGTTTCTTTCTTTTTCATTTCTTGAATGAGAAAATAAACCGTTTTTGGAATCGGCTTAGAATATTTATTCTATTGAATAAATGAATACCTAAGTATCTATCTGTCCAATAATGAACATTCACTAGAATCGGGACCCAGCCCTCGCCGGTTATGTGGCTGCTCTCATATTCTTTACTTTAAAGCCTTCGATGACTGTTATTCTTTGCCATTGTGAACTGACAGCTAGAAACCCGTGTTGTCGCGGAGGGTGGCGTTTGGGGGCGGTGGTCCGGGGCCCCGATGCCCGGGCTGTGTCCTGGCTTTTCGGGATGTGGTGCCCTGTCCCCAGGGGGAAGGCGGGGACTGTTGTTCCAAAGCGCAGGGAGGGTCTCCTGAGGCCATTCCAGCCGTTTCGGCTGACGGTGGCTCCAGGCCCGTCCAGTGAGACCAGGATGAGCAGGAGCCAGTCCCGCCCTCAAGTAAATCCTGGGACATCTGGGGCCTTGTGCTCTGCCTGGGACCTTCAGGTGGGTGACTATGAGAGCTGAAAAGGGAGCACCATTAATAGTCACTCAGGAAGGCAGCCCACCCCGTCTGTCAGGGTGACCGGCCCTGGGTGGGGGGCCCTGAGCCCCGACCCCGGAGCTGGGCTCTCTCACGGGGCCCTGGTCTCGCCCGCAGCCTCCCTTTCTACACAGGGCGTCGAGGTGGAGCACACGGCCCAGCTGGGGGGCATCCACTACGCACCCAGCCTGCAGAGGGACACCTCCGCCTTCTACCGCGCACTCACGCCCGCCCTGGAGATGCTGGTGAGGGGCCTCGACCCACAGGAGCTCCCTGTGCCCGGGCCAGCAGAGCAGAGCAGGGGGCGGTCGGGGGGTGGGGGGCCTGGGACCAGGAGGACGAGGCTGCTGTGGCCGGGGCTGGTGCATTCTAGAACGCAGGGGCGAGTAGCATCCAGTGGGAACTGACTCCTGCGGGATTTGTGGGCCATGTTCATAGGCTGTAAACTGTATTCCAGTGGAGAAATCAGACCCCTCGTACATGGCTGGTGGGAACGTGAGATGGGGCAGCCACTGTGGGAAACAGTCCGGTGGGTCCTCAAATGGTTACACATAGAGTTTTCATCTGACCCAGCAATTCCACTCCTAGGTGTCCACGCAAGAGAAATGCAAACACATGTCCACATAGAAACTCGTGCATGAATGTCCACAGCAGCGTGATTCACAACAGCCAAGAGGTGGACACGATCTGAGTGTCCATCAACAGACAAACGTGGTCCACCTACACACTGGAATATGACGCAGCCATGAAAGGAGTGAGGCCCTGACACAGCCACACCATGGACGGACCCTGAACACACGACGCTCAGGGAGAGAACCAGACACAGAAGGACACACGGTGTGTGATCCCATTGATGTGAAATGTCCAGAACAGGCACATCCACAGACAGAGAGTGGGTTCCTGGCTGTCAGGGGCTGGGGGGATGACTACTAATGGATACAAGGCTTCTTTTTGGGGTGATGGAATGTTCTAGAATTAGAGGCGGCGGTTGCACAATTCTGTGAATACACTAAAGCCCATCTATTGCACACTTTTAAAAGGTGAGTTTTTATGGCAGGTGAATGATATCTCAATTTTTAAAAATTGTTTTAAATTTTATTCTAAGAGAAACGGGTGGGTGACGAGATGAGAATTCGTGTTTTGCCAAGAGCACTCTGCCTGCAGCCCGGAGAGTGAATAATAAGATATGAGAAAAGGAAGGAGACAGTTAGGTCACCGTCGTCTAGACCAGGGGACAGCAAACTTCCCGTAAGGCCGGAGAGACACTATTTTCCACTTTTCAGGACCGGACAGTCTCCATCTTGACTCCTCAGCTCTGCCATTGTAGCCAGAAAGCCACCATATGTGACACGTGAATGAACAGCGTGGCTCTGTGCCAATAAGACTTTATTTACAGACACCGAACTCTGCATTTCATCTCATCTTCATGTGCCATGAAATGTTATTTTTCTTTTGATTTTTCACATCCACTTAAAAACGTAAAAACCATTTTTAGTTGGTGACTGTACAGAAATGGGCAGTGATTCGAGTTTGGCCCACGGGCCGGAGTTTGCTGACTCAATCCTATACCCCAAAGCTGCACCGTCCAGTAGAAATACAACACAAGCCCCACGTGTAATTTAAAAATTTTTAGTAGCCACATTAACAGGAAAAAAGGTAAGATGAATTTTAATAATATATTTTATTTAAGCCAGACTATCCAAAATATTATCCTGTCAACACGTCGTCTGCATAAATAAAGCAGGAATCGACGAGATATTTCACATTCTTTTCTTTGTGTGGAGTCTTCAAAATCCAATGTGTATGTTACACCCACATCTCAATCTGGACGCTAAATTTCCATCAGGAATATTCGATCCATGTTTAGATTCCACGACATTTACATACTCAAGTGGCTCCAAACACACTTAAGAGTTTTCCGGTAACTGAATCGAGTATCCGCTTTGAAATTTAAGCATGAATTAATTAAAATTAAATAGAATGTAAAAATCACTTCCTCTGTGGCACCAGCCACGTTTCAAATGCTCAGTAGCCACGTGTGGCTGGCGGCTGCCATATGGGGTGAGGCGGGTGTAGAACGTTCTGGAAATTTATGGAATGTTCTATGGGACAGTGAAGGTCTACACGGCAGGCAATGGGGGCGTGGACTCAGAGAAGCAGATTGGAATAAGGGAGTTTTAGGAGGAAGAATCGAAAAGCATGACGTCACATGGTAAGGGAGCAGAGATGGTGACCATAAAATTTAGGACACTTCTGACAGTGAACGGGGACGCTGTTGGTAATTACACTGGGAGAGCAGATAAATGGGAACATGTGGTCACCCTTCTTATAGGTGACATGAGGTGCCAGGGGCGACCCGGGACCCCCAGCCTTGATGTTGCTGGGGGCAACACGTGGAGCACCAACATCCCAGTTAGTACAGTCACAAAGTTATGCAACCACCACCTCTAGCTAATTCTAGAAGATTCCATCACCCCAAAAAGAAGCCCCATCCCCATTAGCAGTCACTCCCCCTCCCCCAGCCCCTGACAACCATGAACCCACTTCCTGTCTGTGGATGTGCCTGTTCTGGACATTTCACATCAACGGAATCACACACTGTGTCCCTCTGTGTCTGGTTTTCTCACTGAGCATTGTGTATTGCAGGTCCATCCACGGTGTAGCTGTGTCAGGGCTTCACTCCTTTTTTTTGTGTGTGTGAGGAAGATCAGCCCTGTGCTAACATCTGCCAATCTTCCTCTTTTTTTGGCTGAGGAAGACTGGCCCTGGGCTAACATCCGTGCCCATCTTCCTCCACTTTATATCCGGGATCCGAACCTGCAAACCCCGGGCCGCCACAGTGGAGCTTGCGCACTTAACCACCTGCACCACTGGGCTGGCCCCTAGGGCTTCGCTCCTTTTTATAGCTGAGTAATATTCCAGTGTGTGGATGGACCATGTTTTATCCATCCATCCATTGATGGAGCAATATTTTCACACGAATAATTTGGAAATGCCCTCTCCCTGTCATTGATACAGCTCTGTGACCCGCTGCATGTATTGAGTCTAAGAGGAGATGCTTTTCCGTAGAACACGAGTTCTCCTGCTCCCCGCACACACGACAGGGCTCCACGGGGACGGGAGCCCGTGCTGCGGTCTCAACATTTGCTGCTGTGTTTCCGTTGCAGTTTGTGAGCAGCTTTCAGAAGACAGAGCTGGAGGCCAGCTGTGTGGGCTGCACGGTGCTAAGTTACCGGTGAGTCGGGGCCTCCTTGGGGTGCATGAACCTTGGTGGAGACGTGAGAGATTCTGGAAGATTCCAGCAGGGAGGAGCCCTCCCTCTCCAAGGGCCTCCTCTCTCCTACCTGCAGGGATGGGAACTCGAGCATCCTCGTGCATTTCCGGCTGCACTTTCTGCTGCAAGCCCTCGGGACGCTGAGCCTGGGCCTGGAGGAGGAGCTGTTGCAACGGGGACTCAGCTCGAGGCTGTGGGGACACGGCCTCCCCGTGGCCGCCTACGGCACCATTGTGTCCGCCCAGCTCGTAGGCAAGTAGCTTATGGAGACTGAAACATGGAGGAGGTTGGAGGGATGTGTTGTGGGAGGGAAGCAGCTGAAAGTTCCATTAAACTTTAGGTTTTCAATAATCGCCCCCTCCTGTGAAAAGAACACGCGCACATTGCTTTCCACTCAGTGATAAAACCAGGCGTCCGCAACTGTAAATGCCCAGAGTGTAAATATTTTCCTCTTTGCAGCCCATAGGGTCTCTGTCCTGACCGCTCAACTCTGGTAGCACGAAAGTACCATAGACAATACAGAAATGAATGGGCACGGCCGTGTATTGATAAAACTTTATTTACAAAAACAAGTGGAGGGCCAGATTAGGCCCATGGCCATAGTTTGCTGGCTTCTCATATATAAATAAGAGTACTTGATCTAAGTCAGAATTTAAGAGGTGCCCGAGGTGGCCAGCGCAGCTCTCTGATTTGCAACACGATGTTCTCTAAGAACTTCGCCGCTGGGTGACCGAGCTCATATCTCTTCTCCATTCCACCACAGGAAGCCAGAAGGGGCCGATGACAGAAAGAGACTTAAAATCAGGTATGTTTTTCTCTCTCCGGTGAGCAGCTTGCTCTCTGCCAGATTTTCTCGAGAAGTTTCCTAAGATTTCTTTCAGGTACACAGAGCAATCCCTAGAAAGCAGTAAATGCTAGTTTTGTGCACCAGCCTCCTGCGGGAGAGATGGGTTTGTAGTCCTGTGCGGGCAAAGAATCTAAAGATGAGACGCCGAATTATATACACATGGCCAAGCATGATTAAGAGAAAACATTATTGGGTTTTTTTTTTAAGTGGTGAAAACCTGTTGTTAAAAGACAACAAACAAACAAAACAAAAAAACAAACAGTTTGGGAAAAAAGAAAATGTGCCATCTGGAATCTCGTTGCTGTTAATATTTTCCAGACAGCTCACAACACATTTATAGATAAATTTATCTAGCTTTACATCAATGGCTCTCAACTAGGGGGGATCCTTCCCCCCAGGGGACACTGTGCCATGTCTGGGGACATCTGTGGGTGTCACACTGGGGGTGTTCCTGGCGTCGAGTGAGTGGGGCCAGGGATGCTGCTCAACCCCTCACAGCCTCCAGGACGGCCCCCCACAGAGAGTGACCTGGCCCCAAATGTGAACTTAAAATAGTTAAGATGGTGAATTTTATGTTATATGTATTTTTCCACAATTAAAAAAATTTAATTTCACCCATTTCTTACTTTTTTTGAACACGGCTACTAGAACATTTGGAAGTCCACACATGGTGTACATAGACTTCTGTCGCACAGCCCTGGCCTCAGCGCTGACTGACATTCTCGTGTTGTGTCTCTGTATTAATTCTGAGAAAATTATTTCAGAAATATTCAGAGGCAAGAAAGCAGAGACGAGATGTTTTCCAGGCTCTGGAGGTTCCGAGTGGAGAGCGGAGTCCCCCTCCAGCCAGGAGAGACTGAGCGAAGTCAGGAGCTGGTTCTTCTCTGTCCTCAGGTCACTGTCCAGGGAACACCTTTTCCTGCGGGAACAGCCAGTGTGTCACCAAAGTGAACCCTGAATGCGACGACAGAGTGGACTGCTCCGACGGATCTGACGAGGCCCGCTGTGGTCAGTCTGCCTCCCTGGCCTGGTCTCCAGGCCACGTCCCCTTTCCAGGGTCAGCTGCATACATGGGCCTGGCATTCTCTAGAAACGGGCAGAGGAAAGGGAGGGGGCAGCCATGATATGGCAAGAAACATGAGCAGCAAACACAGAAAGGGAGACCGCATGGTGTGTGGAGTGGATAGCCCTTGAGTGAGTAGGGAAAAGAAAGGCTGAATAGGTAGATCCTGGCCAAACCATGGGAAGCCTTGCATGCCAGCCTCTGGAGCTCTGTCCCACGCCTGGCGGGGAGCCGCCTAAGGGGTCTGAGCAAGGGAATTTCACAATTAAAATGCTGTAAGAGGAGTCAGCATTTTCCTAGCAACGCTAGCCAATGCAATAAGGTAAGAACAGTGGTTTGAGTATCGGGAAGGAAGAGGGAAAATGATCATGATTTGCAGTGGATAGGATTGTCTCTCTAAATGAAACGATAAATTGACTAACCAGCTACTAGAAAAATAAGACGGTTCGACAATGAGGGGAAGATAAGATAAATAACGACACATAAAAAAGCTACCGTTTTGCTTTATACACGTAGTAATAGGTTAGAAGACATAACGGAAAAAATCCCACTCATGACCGATAGCAATAAGGAACAAAATAAACATGTGTCAGGCATATAAGAATAATCATCTATAATTACAAAACTTTCCTGAAGGACATAAAAGGAGACTAAATAAACAGAGAGACACAGCATACTGTGAAAGGATGTACATATAAGAATTTTGAAGCTTGGGGAATACAAGGTGAAGGAGACATTCATAGCGTCTGGTACTGGGATGTGGAGGCTGATTGAAATTGGCAGCTGTGGTGGGGGTTCCCCAGACCCCCTCAGGTTCAGTGATTTTCTAGAAGACTCACAGAACTCAGTAAAGCTGTTATGCACATGGTTATAGATTCAGTGCAGTGAAAGGATCAGCAAAGGAAGAGACCCACTGGGCAGAATCCAGGAGAGAGCAGGCTTGAGCCCCCAGCTGTCCTCTCCCAGTGGAGTCGTGTGGACAGTACTTACAAGCTTTGGTGTCCAGGGTCTGCATTGGGGTTGGTCACGTAGTGTGCGGCCCCGGCATAGTCGACTTTAGTGTATGAGTGCCCTGGGGCCGCCATAACAGAAGACCTCAAACTGGGTGGCTTCAACAACAGAAATTTATCCTCTCCCAGTTCTGGAGGCTAGAGGTCTGAGATCAAGGTGTTGGCAGGGCTGGTTCCTTCTGAGGCCGTGAGGGAGCATCTGTCCCACGCTCTCCCCCAGCCTCTGGTGGTGCTAGCATCTTTAGCATCCCTTGGCTTGTAGGTGCATCACCCCATCTCTGCCTTCATGTTCACAGGGCTTTCTCCCTGTGTGTGTGCCTACGTCCAAATTTCCCCTTTTTATAAGGACACCAGTCACTGGATTTAGGACCACTCTCATGACCTCATCTTAGTTTGATCATCTGCCAAGACCCTATTTCCAAATAAGCTCACATTCCCAGGTCCTAGGGGTTAGAACATCTTTTGGGGGGACACAATTCAACCCATAACCTTAGTCTCCAGCCTCTCCAGAAGTCAAGCTGATACCACATGGCCCATGCCCCCCCCCATCAATGCCACTGTAGCATAAACTCTCAGGCATGACCCAAGTCCCCAGGTAAACAAAGACGATCTTATCAGGCAGGACATTCCAAGAGCTTAGAGGATCCCTCCCGGGAGCTGGTCAAGGGCCAGACTTTCTTTGAAACGTGCAGGGTTTGGTCAACTCAGACCTCTGTGTTAACCCTTTACTGCCTGGCAACTGTCGCTGAAGTCGAGACCTCAGAAGGAGGGGCCGGTGTGGGGAGGAAGAGGAGGAGAATGTCCACCAGGCAGCTAGAAACCCGAGGACGCAAGGACCCGACCCTTTGGTTTATGAGTCAGCATGGTCCCAAATCAAGTCAGAAGTGTTAGCAACGTCCCCACCTGGTCCCCACCCCTTGGCCGTTAACCATACGGCAAATGTAATATGGCGAAGTGATGGTCCACATACGCTCGAGGCAGGGAAAGTGTCCCGGAGGGAGACAGGTGCATGCGACCTTGGGTGTTTGACCTCTGTCGGGCAGCTGGAGATGCTGAAGAGGGAGGGATGGGAGACCTCAAAGGAGTCAGCAAAGCCACGTGTGGGACCCTGTGTGTGTTTTTGAACGTGGGGGCCCTGGGGGGTGACAGACTGGGAGCAGACGTGCTGGGAGTGCGGCCGGGGTCCAGCCTTTCTGGGGGCCTGGTTGGCCACCTCTGTCTTGCAGACTGCGGTTTGCAGCCTGGCTGGAGGACAGCGGGCAGGATCGTGGGCGGTGTGGAAGCGTCCCCGGGGGAGTTCCCGTGGCAAGTCAGCCTCCGAGAAAACGGCGAGCACTTCTGCGGGGCCGCTGTCGTCGGGGCCAGGTGGCTGGTGTCAGCCGCCCACTGCTTCAACGAGTGAGCCCCACCCCATCCCCACGTCCCACCTCCTCTTCCACTCTGGGACGCCACCTTTCCTGGTGTCCCCAGGCCCCTTGGAATTCTTTCTTTCTTCCTGTCTTTTCCTTCTCTTTTTCTTTGTTGAATCTGAATACATTAATTTTTTTTTAATTTTGGTAAAATATACATAACATAAATTTACCATTTTAACCATTACAATTCAGTGGCATTAAGCACATTCACATGGTTGTGCGACCATCCCCACCATCCATCTCCAGAACTTTCCATCTTCCCAAACTGAGACTCTGTCCCCATGAAACACTGACTCCCATCCCTCCCCCAGCCCCTGGCCCCACCATCCACTTTCTGTCTCTGTGGATGTGACTCCTCTAGGGGCCTCCTGTGAGGGGATCACACAGCGTCTGTCCTTCTGTGTCTGGCTCAGGTCACTGAGCGTCATGTCTTCAGGGTCCATCCACGTTGGAGCAGGTGTCAGGATCTCCTTCCTTTTCATGGCTGAGTAATATTCCAGCGTGTGGATGGACCACATCGTGTTTATCCATCATCCGTCCAGGGACACTCGGGGTATTTCCCCCTTTTTGGCTACTGTGAATAACGCTGCTGTGAACATGAGTGTGCAAATATCCGTTTGAGTCCCTGTTTTCAGTTCTATGGGGTATATACCTAGGAGTGGAATTGCTGGATCATTCGGTAATTCTATGTTTAATTTTTTTGAGGAATCCCCATCCTGTTTCCCACGGTGGCTGCACCATCTTACATTCCCACCAGCAAAGCACAAGGGTCCCAATTTCTCCACATCCTCACCAACACCTGTGATTACTTGTCTTTTTGATGATAGCCATCCCAGGGGGTGTGAGGTGGTGTCTCCCCGAGGTTTTGATGGTCATGTCCCTGACGATTCGTGATGTTGAGAATCTTTTCCTGGGCTTCTTGGCCATTCATATACCTTCTTTGGAGAAATGTCTGTTCATGTCCTTTGCCCATTTTTAATTGGGCTGTTTCTTGTTGTTGTTGAGGATGGTCAGAATCTTTTTAACAACCAGAGTGGCCAATCAGAATGGAGCTGGCCAAAAGGCAGGAGAAGGTTCTAGAAGCTTCTGGCAGTGCCAGGCATTGCTATCTAGTTGTTGCCATCTGAGGACTCCTGGGGAAGAGTGCAGGGCCACAGGAAGCCTGGGCTCTCCAGGGAGACCACAGCCTACGAATTACCCCATGGGTCAATTTTTTATTTTTTGCTGAGGAAGACTGGCCCTGGGCTGACATCCGTGCCCATCTTCCTCTACTTTATATGGAACGCCGCCACAGCATGGCTCAACAAGCAGTGCATTGGTACGCACCTGGGATCCGAACCTGTGAACCCCGGGCCGCCGAAGAGGAGTGCACGCACTTAGCCGCCGCACCACCGGGCTGGCCCCTGCGTTTTTACATATATTTTTTTGCCAAACCATTTGAAATTAAGTGGAAAACATCACGACATCACCTCTTAATCTCCTATACACATTCGTCCCAGAAAGAACACTCACGTACCCATAATACCATTATCACACCCAAGGAAATTTTTAAAAATTGTGCAACATCCTCTGGTATTCAATCCATGTTCATTTTTCCCCAGTTGTCCCACGAGTGTCTCTTAGGGCTGTTTTTGCTTTTTCTTTTTCTTTCTTTCTTATTCTGGTAAAATAGACATAAAATTTACCATTTTAACCATTTTTAAGGCAGTAACAGTTTTGACCTTGAGCTGAGAAGGGGAATTCGGGAAAGGCCTTTGAGAGAGGGGGCGTGCTGAGGGCAGAGGGGACGGAGCCGTGGGGCTGGGGTGTTTGCAGGGCTAGGGTGAGAAACGGCACCCACCGCCCGGGAACTGCCGAGGGCTGTGTGGCCAGAGACGTGGAGGCCCTGGGCTCTGCTGGGAAGCGTGTTGTCCCATTAACTGGGTGCGGGATCCGAGAGGCACGTCCACCGCAGGCCCAGGTTTAGGGTGAGGAGAGCAAGGCATCCACCACGGGCAAAGATGTAAGGGGCCGCCCGCAACACCGCATCCCCGAGACAAGGCATATTTTCATGCCACGTTGTAAAAAATCCAAATGAATGCAAAATAAAATCCACCATGAACAGATATCCGGTCTTAGAGGGAAGACTGGATGGGACAGGACCGGGGTCAGGGGAAGGGGAGGGAGGTGAGTTGAGCCACTGCCCGTGGGATCCCGGGTTTATGTAGAATGTCGCTATAGTGTTCATCCTGGATTTTTTTGCATCCACTGAGATGTTTTACAGCTCGGCATGAACATACGATTTCTCACAATGATGGCGATTTTTGGCGCCCACTTGACACCCTAGTCCCAGCCCTGTCGGATCCTGTCTGTCTTTAAAATGTTGACAATCCGTGCACCATGGAATTTTATTGTTTTGCATTCGTTTTGACTGTTGACAATGCTGCATGACAACAGTTCAGTCTGGATGACTTAAGTTTTGCGGGGCGCCCCCTTAACATTTTGTGTCCCCACCCCGTGGGCCTCTGAGCTGTGGTTTGCTTGCCCCGCAGATTCCAAGACCCCACCGAGTGGGTGGCCTACGCGGGCACCACCCGCCTCAGCGGCTCGGAGGCCAGCACGGTGCGGGCCCGCGTGGCCCGGATTCTCAGGCACCCCCTCTACAACCCCGACACGGCCGACTTCGACGTGGCGGTGCTTCAGCTGGGCAGCCCCCTGCCCTTCAGCAGGCACGTGCAGCCCGTGTGCCTCCCGGCCGCCACGCACGTCTTCCCGCCCAGGAAGAAGTGCCTGATCTCGGGCTGGGGCTACCTCAAGGAGGACTTCCGTAAGCGCCCACCTTCCCGCAGCCCGCCTGGAAATCCAGCACAACACGGTCCCGCCTCATTATTCGCGGATTCCGCCCTTTGCGAATCCGCCTACTCGCGAAAATGTATTTGCAACCGCACACGGAGGCTCGCGGGAATTTTAATTTGCAGCCGTGCGCAGAGGGGCACACGTTTCCAGCTGAGGTGGAACAAGGAGACACTCGGCCTTCTTGTTCCTGCTCAGACTCTAAAGCAGTGTCCTCTCGGTGGTACATTTTCTGCCACGTTTTTTGCATTTTTGTGCTTTTGTGGGTCATGTTGCTGTGCGAAATGTCCCACTCGTGGAGTCCTGAAGCGCTGGCTAGGGTTCTTAAGCGAAAGAAGGCTGGGATGTGTCTTAGGAAAAAACACCTGTTAGATGAGCCTCGTTCAGGCATAAGTTACAGGCTGTGAGGTCAGCGTTGGTGAATCAACGATATGTATTAAATAAGGCGTCTTCAAACAGAGACACACAGAACACAGGGCTGTGTGTTGATCCGTTGGCGAAAATGTTGTGACGGGAGGCCCCCAGCACCCCACCCCTGCATTCCCCCAGGAGCAGTGATTCGGTGTTTGCTAATTCAGTGTTTGTGGCGACTTTACAGAACTGCCTCAAATAATGAGAATCGACTGTAACTTGATGCTTTTCATCTGTGGCGTCCGCTACGGGAGCTGCCAGCCCCGGTGCGGTTGAGAAACTGAGTTTTACATTTTATTTCATTTTAATGAATTTAAATCTGCACCTAAATGGCCACGTGTGGCTGGTGGCTGTTGTACCGGACGGTGCGATTGTAGGGGAGGCGGATACTAAACAAGATAAGTGATAGTCATGAATGCAAGGGAGAAAAATAAGGCAGAGAAGGGGAGAGAGTCGGGGAGGGCTGAAAGTTTAAATAGGGAAGGCAGGAGAGGCCTGCCTGAGGAAGGAGATGAAGGAGGAAGGCAGGTGGATTCTACGGGGATGAGCATTCTAGGCAGCTGGAACAGCGTGTGCAAAGGCCCTGGGGTAGGTGGTCCTGACTTGGGCTTTTAGATTCCAGCAGAGAGGGACAGAAGCAGGTAAGGGGGGGCCCAGGGCAGCGAAGGTTTGGAGGGGGTGATGAGGAGCCCAGTCTCAGGGTGTTAACTTTGACGCCTCTTAGCTCTCCAGCCGAGAGGGTCATCAGTGGTCACTTTGCTAATATCTGAGCTGGGTGTGGCAGCAGCTCTGGCTGCGGCTGGGGAAACTGAGGCCTAGAGAGGAGACGTCCTTCAGCCTTCCGGCTTGAGGTGGCTGCCTGGGGCCCTGAAACGCTCCCCCACCCGTCTCTCCCCGCCCCGGGCAGTGGTGAAGCCCGAGACGCTGCAGAAGGCCGCCGTGGAGCTGCTGGACCAGGCCCTGTGCGCCAGCCTCTACGGCCACTCGCTCACCGAGCGGATGCTGTGCGCCGGCTACCTGGACGGGAAGGTGGATTCCTGCCAGGTGAGCCCGGAGCCCCCAGACCACGCCCCGCCCGCCAAGGCCGCCCAGGAAAGGCCCCGGGTTTCCACCCCGTGGTCCCTTCTCCCAGGAGGGGAAGTCCTCGAAGTTTCTGGTTCACCACGGAGACTTCTCCTGCTCGATGTTTAGCGAGGCTACGAATTTCCTTCTTTTAGTTTCTGTCTTTGCTCTGAGGCCAGGGGGGTGGGGAGAGACTGCTGCATGAGCTCAGGTTGCCATATCAAAACCAGAACCTGGAGAAAATGTGAGGAAATAATAATAGTGAGCTTGTGTTTAAGAATGTAACAGTCAAGGTGAGTTGGATGTGAGAAGCAGGCAAAGGACAGAAGACAGGAGAGCGGGGGCAGATCAGGCCCCTAGGGGGGATACTACAGCTGCCGGTGAGATGTCTGGGGCTCCGGCAGGGTAGTCATCCTGTCAGCCTAAGCAAGTGGTGACATTATCGAAGGTCTACTGGGATAAGGAGGGGAGGGGATGTTGTTTATTTGGGTTGGCTTTTAAACTGCCAGTGGTAGAACTAAAAGTGGCCTTAGAGATCCCATCGTCCAACTGTCCTATTTGATTTTTACAGACGAGGAAACTGAGGTTCTGAGATGGGGATCATCAGCCCGCATTGACTCTGTGAGCTCATGGGGAGGGAGGTCCCCGTCCGGGGCTCCTTCTCTGGGATTTGGACTGGCTGTGGGCGGGACCCCTCATGAGGGTGTGTCTTTGTCTCCTAGGGCGACTCCGGAGGCCCCCTGGTCTGCAAAGAGCCCTCCGGAAGGTTCTTCCTGGCTGGCATCGTGAGCTGGGGGATCGGGTGTGCAGAAGCCCGGCGGCCGGGGGTCTACGCCCGCGTGACCAGGCTGCGCGACTGGATCCTGGAGGCCATCGCCACGGGGAGCAGGCCTCCGGCCCCCACGGTGGCTCCTGCCCCCACCACCTCCAGCACTGCCTGGTCCGCCAGCCCCGAGAGCCAGGGGGTCGACACCCCCACCCAGCCCACACTGGCCCCCAGCACTGCACCTCCAGACTCCGTCACCATCTCTAGGCCACAAGGTATTCTGGGGAGACAGGCAGGAGGAGGTGTCTGCTCCCTGCAGGGTTGGATCGCTTGGCACTGGCTTTCTGTGGGGAAGAGATGGGTGATCGATTAGTGATGTCTGTCACGAGCACAGGCGGAGACACACCGGCCAGCCTTCACATTTGCTGTGTGGTTAAGTGAAGCAGCCCCAGGGGTAAACACAGAATATCCTGAGGGGTCCACAAGAGGCTAGAGACCCTGCCTGTGGGACCCCCGTCCTGGGCTCCATCCCACAGTGTGGGAGAGAGACCTTCCCAACACGCCGTCCACATAAGCACACGTTACATTTTAATATCTGAGAACCGTCGTTTCTCTTTTTTTCAAACATTTCCTAGACACGTTGGCATGCTTCTCTTCCCGTATGAAGGGTAAAATCAGCTTATCTGGTTTTTTACTTTTATTGTTAATTGTGATGACAAACACATAACATAAAATCGACCATCTTAAACATTTTCAAGGGCCCAGCTCAGTTGCATTAAGAACAGTTGCCTTCTTGGCCCCGGGATGCCGCCTTAATTTAGGACCTGGGTGCAGAGCTCCCGATGAGGGCTTTCTGGACACGACAGTCTCCATCCGTCTTACTCTGTGGCTTCCGAGGGCCCGGCTCCCGTCCCAGCCCGGATCTGATATTGATCCCCCTCTGTGGTCCCGCAGACCTGAAATGCTCTGAGCCAGTTGAAACCGTGCTTCATTTCAACCGCCCCCAAGTCCCATAATAACGCGACTCGTGCTCTGTTTGGGGAGCTGCCCTGTGGTTCTCCGGGTGTGCGGCCCCCTCGTCGCAGAGCCCGTGAACGTGACCTCGTGGGCTGTGGGTCCGTGTCTCGTGGGCCAGGGAACTCGAGGTCTATCTTCTGCTTTATGACCTTTATCCCCCAGTGGAGCCACGTACTTGCTGTGAGACCTCAGGACGCCTTTAAGCCTCAGTTTCTTCATCTGTATAATGGGGATGATCGGGCCCTGGAACCAGGGTGCCCCCACTCTGAGCAGCCTGAGATGCCCAGACCCTCCCCTTTGGTCCCCTCACAGAGTGCGGGGCCAGGCCGGCGATGGAGAAGCCCACCCGGATCGTGGGCGGCTTCGGGGCGACCTCTGGGGAGGTGCCCTGGCAGGTCAGCCTGAAGGAGGGTTCCCGGCACTTCTGCGGAGCCACCGTGGTGGGGGACCGCTGGCTGCTGTCGGCCGCCCACTGCTTCAACCAGTAAGACCCACCTGCCCCAGGGGCTGTGCGGCTCCCACCTCATCGCCAGGCCCCCGTCCCATCCCCGTGCCCTCAGAACCTGCTCACGGCCCAACCTGTGCCCATCTGTGCGTGGGGTGGCCACGCAGAGGCGGCCTGTCCCCCGGGGCTCACAGGCCGGGGGTCTGATGTCCAGTTGCAAAGGAGGGGGGAGCAGGAAGAAGTTAGGGCTCTGGGGAGCCGTCTTGTGGGCCCAGGCCAGGGCTGTGGCTTCTGGGAGGAGAATCTGTTGAGCTGGTCTTTGGGGGACAGTTGGGGCCACCCAGGGAGGGGACAGGGCTCCTTGCTCCAGAGCCAGAAGACCTGGACCTTTGATGGTCATAAAGACTTCGGGGCCCCTCCTGCTGCTGGGCCAACCCCCTCTTGTTACAGACGAAGGGAATGTGGCCCAAAGGGGCTCCCCCAGCCCAGGACTGCTTTTGGGGTGCAGCCGTGTGGCCCCTCACTCCCTGGGCCCTGCAGCTCTGCCCGGCTTCCGGGGGCAGCAGGGGGGGTCTAAGTGGCCTCTTGTCGGCAGGACAAAGGTGGAGCAGGTGTGGGCCCACCTGGGCACCGCGTCCCTTGTGGGCGTGGGCGGGACCCCCATGAAGATGGGGCTCAAGAGGGCAGTGCTGCACCCCCAGTACGACCCCGGCCTCCTGGACTTTGACGTGGCCGTCCTGGAGCTGGCGGGGCCCCTCGTCTTCAACCAGTACGTCCAGCCCGTCTGCCTGCCCCTGGCCATCCAGAAGTTTCCCGTGGGCCGCAAGTGCATGATCTCCGGATGGGGCAACACGCAGGAGGGAAACGGTGAGCCCCCACCACCTGCAAGCCATGCGCCTCTCCCCGCCTCCAGGGGTCGCAAACTCAGGCCCCCGGGGCCCAGCGCACCTGCTTTTTATAAATAAAGTTTTACCGGCACACAGCCACGCACACTCCTTTACAGACGGCCCGTGGCGGCTTTCCTGCTACAAAAGCAGAGCTGAGTAGTCTCGACAGAGGCTGGCCGTCAAGTCGAAAATATTTACACTGTGGCCCTTTATAGACAAAGTTTGGAGACCCTGGTGCTATACCCTCAGAGCCCCTGAGACTTAATGCTTCCTTGAAACCTCAGCGTGGCCTCCCTGCAGGCACCCCAAGTGCTAGGGAATCGCGGGGCACAGTGGCGAGATTCCAGGGCCCCGAGTCGGGACTCTGGGGTCCCCCACCTTCTCGCCATGTGCCTTTATGCTGATCCCCACAAGGCCGTGAGCCTCGTGTCTTGTCTGTAGCACGGGGACGGTACCTCCCTCTGGGGGTTCTCGTTCGAGCTCAACTGGACACTGGACGGTGATGGCTCTGTAAGTGGCCTCGGGGGGTCTCCTTTCCCTGGCAGCCACCAAGCCTGACACCCTGCAGCGGGCGTCTGTGGGCATCATGGACCAGAAGGCGTGCAGCGTGCTCTACAACTTTTCCCTCACGGACAGGATGATCTGCGCGGGCTTCCTGGAGGGCAAGGTCGACTCCTGCCAGGTGAGCATCCACAGGGGGACTGGGCAGTGTTTATGAAGTGCCCGCAGCCTTCCACCCACAAGTCTGCTGGCACGGGTCTCGACTTCTGAAGCGCTCAACATGTCCGCAAAGAGGGAAGGAAAGGATTTCAGTGCCGTGGAGTTTCAGCGGGAAGAGCCTGGGATCAGGGGCGGGGGTGTGTCGGTCCCTGTGCCCCCAGAGCTTGGCAGTGGAAAACCACTGTTGATGGTGATCAGAGAGGTCGCGGTTGGGAATTCAGATGGGCTCAGCGGGGCTGGCTCGTCCATGCCACACAGCACCCGAGGCCTCGGCTGGGAGGGTCAAAGGCTGGGAGTGACTCCGTGGCTGGCAGCCGGAATGATCTGGAGGCATCTCTCGTCGCCCATCTGCTGCCGGTTATGCGCTAGGATCCCGGCTGCACCCTCCACGTGGCGTCTCCCCGTGGTCTCCGCCCGGGCTCGCTGGGCTTCCTCACAACATGGCGGCCGGCCTCCAAGACCAAGCAGCCCCAAGAAGGCCAGGCGGGAGCACGTGGCACTTCGACGACTTTTACGAAGCCGCCTGGCATTGCTGCCCCTGACTCTGTGGGCGAAGGGGGTCGTGGAGGTTCGAGGGACAGACAGACCCGTCCACCCAACAGGAGGGTCCTGGTGCTCAGAAAGCATGTAGGATGGGAGAGGTCGTCCCAGCCAGTCTTTGGGAAATACGATCTGCTACGTGGCCTAAGCTTTATGGTAACATTCTAAATTTTAAAAGAAATGTAACATATTACTGTTGCAATTCTTTGTACAGAAAAAAGACTGGCGGCTGAAGAGCAGTGGTGAATTCTAGGTGGTGGGAATATCCTCGAGGGGTATTTTTCTCTTTAGGCTTTTCTGTGCATCTCCAAAACAAAAGCAAGAACCATCTAGGCTCAGAGAAGTGACTTGCTCAAGGTCACTCAAAGTCACACAGCCAGACACGGGTCTGAAGCCAGGTCTCCAAGTCCCCGAACCCACTGTGGGGATGTGGGAGAACCCGGCAGCACCCTCTGCAGAGGGGGTGCCGGGATGCTCACAGCCAGCCCTCTTCTCTTCTAGGGTGACTCTGGGGGTCCCCTGGCCTGCGAGGAGGCCCCCGGCGTGTTCTATCTGGCGGGGATCGTGAGCTGGGGCATCGGCTGTGCTCAGGCCAAGAAGCCCGGCGTGTACTCACGCATCACCCCGCTGACGGGCTGGATCCTGGACACCATGTCCTCCCGGCCCGTCCCCACGCCTCCCCCCGCCACCACGAGGACGCCCGCCACCACCAGTCGGGCCCCCAGGACGACGGCTGGCCTCACAGCCCCGGGCGGCACGGCCAGCGGACCCACCCACCCGGCCAACAGCAGGGCGACCAGCCAGCCTGCCATCCGGACCACCACCGCCATGACCACCACCGCCAGGGGACAGACGCCACCTCCAAACGCCCCAGGGACCACCATGGGCTCCCAGCTTCCAGGTACCGGGAGGGATGGAGCGACACTGGGTGGCAGGGGTCCTGTATCAGTCTGCCAGGCCACCGTCACCATGTCCCACAGCCTGGGGGCTTGAACACCAGACACTGGTTCTCTCCCAGTGCTGGGGGCTGGAGGTCCCAGACCCAGGTGTGGGCAGGGCTGGTTCCCTCTGAGGCCTCGCTCCTTGGCGTGTAGACGGCCGTCTCCTTCCTGTGTCCCCATGTGGCCGTCCCTCTGTGCCTATTCTTAAAGGACCCCAGTTATATTGGATCAGAGCCCACCCACATGACCTCATTTTACCTTAATCCCCTCTTTAAAGACCCCGTCTCCAAATACAGTCACTTCCTGAGGTCCTGGGAGTTAGGGCTCCAACTTATGACTTTTGGGGGGACACAAGTCAGCCCACAAGAGGTCCTGAGAGCCAGGGACACGGGCGCTGCCGGGGCAGACTCACACTGTCTGGGGGCAAATGCCTTAGCCTGCAACCCCTGCCACTCCACTTTAAAAAGGGCACTCTGCAGGGGCCCGGGGTGCAGGGGGAAGGCCCCAGCGGGGGGGTGTCCATTACGGGGTCACCCCGTCCGCTCAGCCAGGTCAGAAGGCCCTCCTCTCCTGGTGCCGAGCTCGGGGGCAGAGGGGAACCAGAGGCTCGAGACCCACACGGTATGATAGCAGGTAGTCAGGAGGAACAGGAAGACGAATACAGCAGGACAAGGCTGGGGCTCGGGGCCGCTGACCCCAGACCCCCGCCTGGGCCTGGGGGGTGTCCGTGTGTCTGGCCCAGCACACACAGCGCGGCCGTAATGGCCGAGAGCGACAGCGATGGAGAAGGTGCCTCTGACGTCTTTCCACTGGCGTGTAAGACGCTGAGTTCATTTTTATTAAATACTCATCAGAACTCAGTGAAACCGCCAGATTGTAGATCAAAAATAAGGCCCCATGTCATGCAGGTAATCGCATACGGCGCACGCCTAGAAATAAGTTAGACGCCGTCGGCAGTGTCCGGAGAGATACACAGAAGACGCTCTGGCTTCTGCATCTCGTGGGGGGTGCCAGGCAGACCCTGTCTTAGGGAGCCCACCCACTCCCCATCCCCCCAGCCCCTGGGCTTGGCCTCGAGGGACCAAATGAAGCCCGAGCAGAACTCAGCGGAGAGGAAGATGAACGCGGGGTGGGTGGGGTCGGGGACCGGCAGCTGGGAAGCAGCAGGGTGGCGCTGGCCCCCCCCCCCAGCTTGCTCTGGGCCACGATCCCCCGCCCCCGGCTCTGCTTCTCTGTGCACGCGCCCCCCTGAGCCCCCCACCGGCAGACACAAGCCTGATGCTCTCACATCATATTCCCGGGGACAATGTCTGGTCTGGCTTCATTCAGGTGGGGAGGCAGGGGGCAGGGACAAGCATGTCCTGGAGACCCCCA
Source organism: Diceros bicornis minor (assembly GCF_020826845.1). Lineage (NCBI taxonomy): Eukaryota > Metazoa > Chordata > Mammalia > Perissodactyla > Rhinocerotidae > Diceros > Diceros bicornis. The sequence continues at coordinate 1,702,459 of NW_026691553.1, forward strand.
AGGGGTCAGGTGCTCAGCACTGGGGGCTGCTGGTCTGGCAGGCAGCACCCACCATCCTTCTTACTGTGGCGTTTCCCAGAATCCCCGTCTCCCAACATCCCTCCTGCGATTCCCCCAGGGGACTCTGACCCGGGACTTCTCTGTGCCTTTCCTCCTTCCTCAGGCTCCCCAGGTCCCCAGTGTCCTTCCGTCCAGGGCTGGGCAGGGGTGTGTGTCAGTGAACCCCACTACGGAGAAGGTGGGGGAACGGCTCATAATCCCACTGCCCCATCACAACCTCTGCGTGTCCCGAGGGCTGGTTTTTCCTTTCCCTGCACGTTTTTTGGTGTCCTGGCCCAGTCGGCCTGCGTCGCCCGGACGCAGACCCACACCCTCCAAATCAGGTTTAGGGGCTTTCTGCAGCGGGGCAGCCCGCACACCGGAGGAACCAGACAAAGGAAGGGGCAGGTGTTTTGGGACCAGGGGCAGAGTGGGGTGGAGGGGACGCTGAAATGAAACAGTTGTGATCGGCTCAGAGCAAAGCAGACGGCGTGCCACGGCTCTGGCCACAGGTCTGGACGGTGAGGGGGACTCGGGTCCTGTGTCCTGGGAACCAGAGAGTTAAGGCAGAGGTGGCACGCCGAGTCCGGAACCCCCTCATCGGAAGCTCTGCACCTGGCTGGAAATCGAGGCCGGGGCTCTGGGACTTACACCCTCCAGGCCAGAGGGGGACCTCGCGTCCACACGGCTCTGCCCCCCACAGCACAGTTTCTGCCAGTCTGTGGCCGTGATGACAGAGGCGTCCAGCTGGGATGCTCCGGGGAGGGGGTGTTTCGGTACTCTGCGCCTGGCCTCCCAGCCTGATGATTTCTGCTTTTCCGATAGCGGCAGCCTGCGTGTTATTCACTTGGGGGCCAGGAGGTGGAGGAAGGCCCCAGAAACGGCAGCATTGTTCCAGTGGGGGTAGCGTCCCCAGGAGAGGGACTGCGGGCTCCCCCAGATCCTCCAGGCCGCCTGGTCCTGGGCGAGGTCCATGTGGTGTCAGGAGCATTGAGGCGGGGGGCTGGTAGGGAGCGGGGCAGGTGGTCTCTTGTCTCCGTTCTCTCCTTCCGGGTGGGGACACGGCCCTTCTGTTCCCTTCTCTGTGTTTGCTGAGACTGGGACAGGAGGGACCTTCTCAGACCTGTAGGGCAGGGAAGGGGGTGGCTCCCGAGGAAGAGCAGGCCTATGGGAATCATCCCCGGGGAACTCCAGTGCCCCCAGGGGTGGTAACGCTGGTCCCTGCCGCACCCCTTGAAACTACCGGTTTGTGTTTTCTACAGTTGTGTTCTGAGCATGCACCTTGTGCTGGGGGGCGGGCATCGCAGCCGGGAGGGAGTACCCGGGGAAGGATACCGGGTCACACAGGACCCAGGTAAAGAGCAGCAGGGAAGGCATCCCGGCAGACAGGCTGGCACAGGAACTGGTGAGCCCAGGGTGTGCAAAGGCCCTGGGGCAGTAGGGAACTCGGCTCCCAGGGGACTGAAAGCTCCCTGGGGGCGGTGGTGGTGGTGGTAGGGGACGCTGGCCTGACCCTAGCGCTGAGGTTATACAAAACAAACTTACATGCATTTCAAATATTATTTGAGAAAAGCCCAGAGGAGGCTCGTCTGTAGGACCAAGTGCCAATGTTTCTTCGTGCGGAGTTTTCGCGAGGCGGGTCCCCCACCCTCTCCTGGCACCTCCTCCCCGGCGCGCCCACGCGGGGCTGCGCAGAGGGGCGGCGCCCGGCGGGCTTCGCGGAGGAGGCACCGTCCGCCGGTCCGCCGACCTTCGCCCGGCTCCCCCGCAGACTGCGGCCTGGCGCCGGCGGCGGCGCTGACCAGGATCGTGGGCGGCAGCGCCGCGGGCCGCGGGGAGTGGCCGTGGCAGGTGAGCCTGTGGCTACGGCGCCGGGAGCACCGCTGCGGGGCCGTGCTGGTGGCCGAGAGGTGGCTGCTGTCGGCGGCGCACTGCTTCGACGTGTGAGTCCGGCCCGCCCCAAACGCCCGGGCCCGGTCTGTGCTTCCCGGACCGACTTGTGGCCCCAAAAACTCAGTGTCGCGCCTCTGCCCCGAATGCCCTCCCCCGCCACCGGCACCCACTGCCGCAGACCGTCCCCTCCTCCGTGCAGCCCTCCCATGCCCACCCCCCGCCCGGAGCCCGACCATGGCTCTGGGGGTGCAGAATCCAGCCCCGCGGCCCTCACCAAACCCGGGGGGCAGCAGCCTCTCCCAGCCGCGGGCCAGGCCTGCGGGCGACATCGGGGTCTCCGGGGAACTGCGGGACACTTCCATCCCCGCCTCCCCCCCCAACTCGGACTTAGCGCCAGCCCCCAAAGGCCACCCAGTGGGGAGTCCCCTTCCTGGCAGGGCTCTCAGTAGGTGGACCAGGCGAGGGGCGCTGTCCTCCGTGGAGACGCCAGCTCAGGGTGCACACTCCGCGCCCCGCGGTGGCGGGGTCAGAAAGGGTGGGCAGGCGGAGGGCCGCGGGGGGGGCCTCTGGCCTCCAGAGCCCTAATATGAGACAGAAATGAAGACAGCTTGTGGTGTCACCTCGCTGCCTGGTGGCCCGGCGGGGCGCATCCAGGGCGTGGGCTCCCCTCGCCCTCCCCGCTGTCCTAGGAGAGAGAGACGCCTCTTAGCCCCATTTCGGGATGAGCAACGCGCGGCCGAGAGCGGTCAAGGGCCCTGCCCAAGGTCCCCAACCGGCCGCTGGGGGCACAAGCGAGGCCGTGGACATAGCGGGGTGCGGGGGAGCCCCAGGCGGGCCGGGCCGGGGCGCGGGGACCCGGGCCGACGCCTGTCCCCGCGCGCCCCGCAGCTACGGGGACCCCAAGCAGTGGGCGGCCTTGCTCGGCACGCCGTTCCTGAGCGGCGCCGACGGGCAGCTGGAGCGCGTGGCGCGCATCTACAAGCACCCCTTCTACAACCTCTACACGCTCGACTACGACGTGGCGCTGCTCGAGCTGGCGGGGCCCGTGCGCCGCGGCCGCCTGGCGCGCCCCATCTGCCTGCCCGAGCCCGCGCCGCGGCCCCCCGACGGCGCGCGCTGCGTCATCACGGGCTGGGGCTCGCTGCGCGAGGGAGGTAGGCGCGGGCAGGCCGGGCGCCCCGCGGCTCAGGAGTCTGGGGGCGTCGGGAAGGCCCCGCGGTGCAGGGCGGGCGCGCGGCCCCACCGGCCCGTCTCGCCCGCAGGCTCGATGGCGCGGCAGCTGCAGAAGGCGGCTGTGCGCCTCCTCAGCGAGCAGACGTGTCGCCGCTTCTACCCCGTGCAGATCAGCAGCCGCATGCTGTGCGCCGGCTTCCCGCAGGGCGGCGTGGACAGCTGCTCGGTGAGCGCACTCTGCAACTGAAATGGGGGCTCCGCGGACCCCAGGTCCCACGCACCGGGGAGAGCGAGGCTCTCATCGCTCCGAAGCCAGGCCCCACCCTCCGGGCAAACCTCTCAAGCTCACCAAGCCGGGCAGCTTTTCGGCCGTGGAGCTTTCGCTCCGTTTATTTGGCATCCATCAGGAGCCCATTTCCACTCCCCGCATCCTCCCCGGGGCCCCGGAGGGGTGGGGCGGGAGCAGGCTGGGCAGCGGCTGCAGTGTGAGGTCTTTCCACCCCCGGACCACAGCGGTGGGTGTTCACCAACGTCAGCCCGCCAGATGGATGGGCCGTCCCAGCACTGAACCCATTTCCCAGATAACAGTGAGGCTCACCAGGGAAGTGACACCGGGAGCCCAGGTGCCCCTCCTGTGGTGGCCGGTGACCCAGGGGTGTGATCGGGCCAGCCCTCCCTTGGCCCGAGGGCTGCTGTCTGGGCGGTCCTGGCCTGCTCTGAGTACCTTTCCTTTCTCCTCCTCAGGGTGACGCTGGGGGACCCCTGGCCTGCAGGGAGCCCTCCGGCCGGTGGGTGCTAACTGGGGTCACCAGCTGGGGTTATGGCTGCGGGCGGCCCCACTTCCCAGGTGTCTACACCCGGGTGGCTGCCGTGAGAGGCTGGATCGGGCAGAACATCCAGGAGTGACCACCACGTGGCTGCCCAGGCCTGGGACGAGGGATGTAAAGGCAGCAGGAGCCAGCTGGCCGCTTGGCCTGAGGAGGGGAGGCCAGGTGGTCACAGGGGTGGGGGAGCAGCGTGTAACACGATGCAGTGTTACTGCATATTTTGTTCCAATAAACACAGCCCTTATCCCCAACCTGCTGGCTCCGCAGCTCCATGTCGCAGCAAGGACCATGTGCCTGCCCATCGCCCGGGGCCCAGAAGTGGGACGAAGGGTGGCAGGGGGAGGGCCACTCCCCTGGCCTTTGGGGCTGGGCGAGGTCAGCCTCATCTCTGAGGCCCCTTGGGTGTCAACACATTCCCCGCCACCCAGGAACCCAGGAGCACCAGGGAGAAAAGATGGGGGTGGGGGACCCAGGTGCCCGAGGCACCGTCTTCCAAGATACCCCTGCAGGGAAGACGCACAGGGTGCTCTCCGCCCCCCTCGGCAATTTATTTGTCAGCCCCGGGAGGTCACAGCTCAGGTGGGGTCTGATCACGCCCTCCCGGGTCCCAACACGGATTCTGTGTGCGGGCACGAGGTTGACCTGGGCACACTAGGAGCGGTGCCAGCACTTTGGGAAGTCCCAAGGCCCCCCGGAGACCCGAGCTGCGCGCGCTGGCAGGTGGGGGTGGGCGGCGGAGGGGGCAGAGTCCCCAGCGTCCCAGCACGGGTATCGTCCTCGGAAACCTCATAAACCACGGGTAGGCAGTCCGCACACGCTGGCCCCGCCCAGCAAAGGGCATTTATGAAAACAGACGGGGAGGGGGCGCCTGTGGGCGGCCCGGTCACATGTTGGCTCGCTCCCGCTGCAGCCGCGAGTTGTAGGCGCGGGACACGGTGTTCCAGGCGTCCATGTAGCGGTCCATGCACATGGCGATGCACTTCTGCAGGCGGGAAGGAGCGCGGCTCAGCTCGGGCCCGGGGCAGCGGATTGCGCACGCGCAGAGCCTTCCCTCCGCACCGCCCCTCGAGTCCGCGCACGCGCAGAAGCCGCCCTGCTAGTCCGCGCACGCGCAGAGGCCACGCCGCTAGTCCGCGCACGCGCAGAGGCCACCCCGCCGGGTCCAGGGTCCAAGGTACCGGCCCACGGCCCCCGCCCGCCTGCCCACGGGTCTCACCTGCTCCGAATTGTCCAGGGAGCCCCCCGGCTTCCCGATGCACTTCCGGAAGCACTTGTCAGTCATCCTCTGTGGGGACACGCGAGCCCTCAGCCGCGACGCCGCCCCACCGGACCCCCGCCGCCCCCGGCCACCGCCCCCGGCCTTGGCCCCGGACCTGCAGCAGCTCCTGCGCGTTGGCCACGGCGATCTGCACCTTCACCTGCTCCATGATGAGCCCCGGGTCCAGCTTGCCGCCGCCGGAGCCCGCGAAGTCCGAGCCGAAGCCGCCCTCCATGGCTCCGCAAAGTCAACCGGACCGCGGCCGCGTGCGCCGACCCGTACCCGCGCCGGAAGTCGGCCGCCCGGGGGCACCACGGGAAATGGAGTCCAGCCGTGCCAGGACGGAGACCGGCGGGGGGGGGGGGGAGAGACGGCCGGGACTACAGTTCCCACAAGGCCGCGCGGGCGGGAGCCGGCTGTTACCGGCGGAAGCCTGTTTCCCGAGGGGCGAAGAGGCTGAGCGGGGACTGGGAGCGTTCAGGTTCCGCCCCCGGCTCGCCCTGCCGCGCATGCGCAAGGGGCAGAGGGCGCGTCTACACTGCGCGTTCTGCCCGGGGCGGAGCCGGGAAGAGTCACGGCGTGTCATGCGGCCAAAAGCACAACGCGGCGTCCGCGGCGCCGGTAGAAAACGAACGCAGAAAACACGGGTGGCGGGTACCGCCAGGGAGTTAAGGAGTGGGGTCTGTCTACACTCGCCACTGAGATTTTTTTCTCTCAGTGGGTGGGTAGGTCTTAGACCCCCGCCTCATTAGGGGCTCCGGCAGCCCCGCGTCAGAGTACACTCAGAGGCAGAACTTAAAACCAAAATGTTTATTGAGTGTTGTACAAAAGGTTTCCAGTCATAAAATGTATATTACAAATCATCGGAGAAATAAAGACCACACGTTTGGCATGCATCGTAAAAACCAACCAATCTCTGAAATGAAGTCCAGACGGCGCAGCTGTTGACCCGACTCCGCTAGCGAGATGCCCTTGGGGGCACGGACTTAAGACCTTCCGAGTGGCTTTGCCCTCCTTGAGGAATGTCAGTCTCGTCTGGGCTGTGCTACTATAAATAGAACTCCCGGTCTACGTGCGCTGCCAACCACCCGAGTCGGAGGCCTCGTTGTTAGCAAAGGAGCTGAGAGAGCAAGTCCAGGTGAAGAGCCCTTAGTGTAGGCCCGGGGCGGCCTCCCCATCCCTGCATGCCCACAGGCAGGCCTCCCACCTTGCCAGGGCTGAGCCGGAGTCCGGTTTTCCTCTAGGAAGGGTGCTGCCTGGAGTCACATGATAGGGGCGCAGACAAAAGAATCATTTCCGCATCATTTTAAGTGGCTTAAAGCTAAGCATGTTTCAGGGCTGGTGCAAACTGTTTCCCAGGCCACAGCGACATTTTAACATTGGCTTCTGCTCCATGTTTCCAAATACTTGATTACCAACCACCACCAAATCACCAACCTCCAGTCACCACCTGGCCACACACGCAGTCCAGTGTAGCCTACTCCCCACAGCCAAGGGCACCCCAGTGGCTGCCCAGGCCACCTCCCATTTCCACCCAAGACCTTAGCCAGGCCCACCTGGGGTGCGGTAAGGGGAGAACAGCCCCTATCTGTGAGCCTAGGGGCTCTGCTAGGCACTAGGGGGACATCTGGGCCTGTGGGGAGGGTGGGGCCCGCTCCCTTCCTTCCTGTCCCTGGACCAAGCCGGAAAGACAGCAAATCAGACCCAAATTCCAGGACACAGCTTTGATCCCCAGAGAGTCCCAAAATACACTGAGGAGTGTGGCCCAGACCAGCGCAGACTCCTGCGTGTCTGGGGGCCAGCAAGCCCCACCCTCCCAGCGCCTCGTCCACACACTGTCCACACGGCTCCCCCTAGGCCAGGGCTCCCACTAAGCCAGGGCGGGAAGGGGAGGCAGCCTGCAGCCTCAGGGGCCTGGGAAGCACTCCCAGGAGAGGTCCCACACGGGGCAGGATGGTGCATGGCCAGGGCAGGCCACCACAAATGGGGGGTGTCTGCACTTTCCGTGAGTTGTTTTGGTGACACATTTCCCTCCACAGAGAAAACACAGCCCATGGCCTGGAGACCATAGAAAGATCCGGACTGAAAGCAAGGGGCTTCTAGCAGGTTCTAGATACAGCAGCAGCAGCAGTGTTTGTGTTGTCAGCCACTGGCACTTTCCCGGCCTCCAACCCTCCTCGCCATTAGGAATTCCCAAGCAAAGCCAGACACGTACAGGTGGGGCGAGTGTGCTGCCCAGGGCTAGCGTGACCCACGAGGGGCCAGTGCGGCTGCGCTGTACACGTCGCCTTCCAGGCAGCACGCCTCATGGCTCAGGGTTGCGTCTGTAAGACTTGAGCTGCACTTTCTGAAGGAGTCTGCCCTCTGGGGGCTCAGCTCACTGAGACAGGCCCCTGGATGCCAGCCCACCCCGGGGCACTGTCCTGGTGACCCTGGCATGAGCCCCTGGAGCGGGATCCTGGCAATCTGAGTACTGACCAATGTAAAAAAATAAATATCCATTAAAAAAATAACTTCTGTGTATCTAAGCAGGAGGGTGGACACGGGAGGCTAACGCAGGAGGGGTGGCCGGCGGCCAGGGCGGCTGCGTGGTGTGGAGCCGGCCCGCAGGAGGCAACGGGCGTGTCCCAGGGCCAGCACATCAGCAAGGTTAGACAGAAGCTAGGCTGTCAACAAACGCGTGAGGATCTACGTGGGAAACGGGGGCCAGTCTCAGCCCCGTGCACACGGCAGGGTGGGGAAACAGGGAGGGGCCCAGGGACTTGCCGTGAAGTCACCTTCCTCCTGCCAGGAGGGCGGGAAGTGGTTGGCACACGTGGACATGGTTCTGAACCCCGAGGCGCTTGCTTCTGAGGTTATCAAACTTGTCCCCTCACCATTTACCTGGCGACAAGTCTTAGAACGGAACTGTCCCCGTCCCCTAGGCTTCCTTCTCTCCTGCCCCGCTGGTCCCGCAGGGTGAGGACCTCACCTACAGAAAGCTCCAGAAACGCAAGGGTCAGGCAGCCAGAAACGGCAGGAGGCGGCCCAGCCCAGAGCACCCCGATCCAAGAGGGCAGAAACCTCGCTGCTGCCCACCGCCACAGCGGGAACTGCCCCCACCCCGGAGGGCCGGGTCGAGGTCAAACGCACCATTCCTCAGCGCTCCAATACCTCGTTTCCGGTTGGTTGAGCCACCAGAACTCGAGGGGGGTACGCCCCTGCCCCCCACCAGGTCGGAACCTGGATTCTGAATTTGGTTTTAAAAAAGCTTAATAAAACAAACCACTACTGGGGCCGGCCGGGTGGCGCAGGCGGTTAAGTGCGCACGATCCGCTGTGGCGGCCCAGGGTTCGCCGGTTCGGATCCCAGGCGCGCACCGAAGCACCGCTTGTCAAGCCATGCTGTGGCGGCGTCCCATATAAAGTGGAGGAAGATGGGCACGGATGTCAGCCCAGGGCCAGTCTCCCTCAGCAAAAAGAGGATGATTGGCAGATGTTAGCTCAGGGCTGATCTTCCTCACACAAAAACAAAACAAACCACTACTATTGAATTCCTATGCAGCACCGCTCTCCATCACCTCAGGGCCCCAGGGGCAGCTCCTCCCCGCCCCAGCCCCGGGGGGTCTGTGGTGGAGGCAGGGGCAGTGGGCAGCCCCCAGAGGTCAGCCCAACCCTCCAGCCGCCAAGCCCACTCTGCTAACCATGTGGTTCCTGGGCCTGGAATTCAACCAAATGGTGAAACGGGGCACCAGAAAAACTCTCCTGAACAGTGATGATGAGCGGAGGGTCCGAGGAACCAACCCACAGGAAAGATCGACAGAGACCCACCCCGACGGCCTGGCAGTTTGCTTAAAAATTCTCTAGAAATGTATCAAGGACTAAAGAGCGCCAATGGTATAAAAATAGTTTTCAGTGGCTCTGGGTAAAGAAAGGTGTGGGATGAGGCGTGTTCGTTCACATCACGCGGCAGCCTCGGGAGGTGGTCCTCGGGTCCCCCTGGAAGGAAGGACGGCAGCCGTTAATGAGCGGGGAGGCGGGGCGCACCCTCCTGGCTAGGCAGGTAGCTGGTGGTCCCCTGTCCCCGCCAGACACCGGCTGGACCAGGCCCAGGGCCTGAGCCACCTCAGGAAACTTAGCTGCCGGCAAGATGACAGGGCCAGCGGCTTCAGCCTCAACCGTCCCTGTTCCAGAACCTTCCATGTCTCTCGTACCTCTGTTCTGAGCTACACAACATGTCGGGTTTTTATGTTTCAGACAGCACACGTCTCACAACTTCTATCTCCTCCGATGTGGTTCCTGGGCTCTCCATCTTTTCCCCGAAAGCCATAACTTAAGTCACCAGTGTCTCACACTGGGGGGACTGTGGTATCAGAGCATTCGCTGAGAACCCTCGGGGCTGCCCAGTGCCACTCAGCTTTCAACACCTTCCCGGGGGTCGCCGGGCCAGTACCCTGAGGTCCACACGACAGGCAAGACCCAGGAAGACAGGGAGAGCTGTCCCATGGCCCGTCTGTGGGAGGGGGAGGGAGGCCTGGGGGGACCAAGAACCGGCCACGGCCAGCCCTGCCCAGAGCTCCGGCAGCCCGGGTGGGCACGGTGCTGGGGGTGCGGCCAGCAGGGCCCATGGGAGTGTGTGCATGTTCCCGTGCATGTCCACATCTGCCGCCCCGGGGCCTCTACCTGCTGATGGAAAAGGTCCTCCTCGCCGAACTCGGCTCCGTCCTCGTCTCCCTCCTCTCCGTTCTCGGCCTCCCGCACCACCGAGGACTGCTTCACGGTTCTCATGGCCACTTCCTGTGAGAGACAAGGGCCCAGCCCACGGGATGACGGTCAAGATGCCCGGACGGGTTGCTGAGCCACATCCTGGGGCTGGGACCGGGCCCAGGGCTGCACTTGCTGGCTCGCCAGCCAAGGCTCCACCCCAGGGCTCCCACACCGGCAAGTGGTGTGGCGTGGGCTGGACAAGGGGGAGCCCAGGAGGGATCTGGGACAGAGGTGCCCCCACCCCGAGCCCCAGGCACCCACCTCCCCATCGGCGTTGACCAGCACAGCCCGCAAGCTCTCGCCTGTGCCCCAGCTGCTCTGGCTTTTCCAGACGAGCGTCGAGGGGGGGCTGTGGGCCACCCCCGCACCAGCTGCCCAGACCTGGGGACACAGGAGGGCCTCCCGTGAACACAGGCTCTGGTCCCAGTAGCATATACCACCAGCCAGTCCCGTACCACAGCCCCCCTCGATGCCCCAGGTGTTTTTGTTTAATCCTCTCAGCTCTACTGGGTGTTGTCCAGGAATGACGGTCACTAGGGTATGGAAGGAGAGACTGAGAGTCACAGTGGCCCAGGGCTCTCGTCTCATGGGGCTGAGCCAGGATCTGAAGGCTGCTGGCTCCAGGGTCCATGCCCATGCTGTCACATCTCTTGCCGACACCTGCCAGCCTGGACAGCCTGGACCCACACCGGCCTCCTCCGTGGGACCCTGGTACATCACTCAGGCCCTCCGAAGGGCTCCAGGGACCCACACAGGCACACAGGTGACCCATGACAGCAGAGGCTGTTCTCGAGGCTGGGTGCTGGACCACCGCCCCCACCCCCCCCAAGCCATGTCCTGCTTCTCAAGGCCCCCACACCCCATCCCAACCACCACTCACACCCCCCGTCACCTGTGTGGCGGGTGCTCTCCCCCCGCCCCCGCCAGCCCACTGCCCTTCCGCAGCCACCTACCGTGACCGTCTGGCCGGCCCGCAGCACATACTTGGGCGTGAACTTGTAGGCAATCTCCTCCCCTTCTATGATCTGCCGCTTGATCCTCCAGTTCCCCAGAGACTGGTCCTGGCAGAGGGGACAGGCGCCTGACACATGGCTCTGGAGGACCCCGCGGCCGGGCCCTCCCCGCGGGCGGGGGCCCTCACCTTGTCCGAGCTGTTCTTCAGCCTCACAAACTTGCCCTCCAGGTCGATCTCCTCGATGCTGACGCTGCCCGAGGCCGAGGCCTGCTGGGCCAGGTGGAAGCTGCCGCTGCCGACGCCGATGCCAGGGCCGATGCCGCTCGAGGCCGAGCCCAGCGCCTCCTCCGCCTCCAGCCGCTTCCGCTTGCTGCGGCCCGAGCGCCCGGCCGTGGACACGCTGCTGCCGCTGCCGCTCGACGCAGCCCGTGAGATGGTGACCCGCGACGACGGGCTGGGGGACAGCTTCAGCCTGGGGGCGGGGGGCGGGGTGACGCGGTGGGACCGGGACAGACAGGCCCTTCCCGGCCCCGCCCCTCCCCTCTCGACCCCGCCCTTCCCGGCCCCGCCCCTCTCGACTCCGCCCTTCCCTCCGGGCCCCGCCCCCTCGGCCCCGCCCCCCTCCCGACTCCGGCCCTCCCCTCTCGACCCCGCCCCTCCCCTCTCGACCCCGCCCTTCCCGGCCCCCGCCCCTCCAGACTCCGCCCTTCCCTCCAGGCCCCGCCCCCTCGGCCCCGCCCCTCCTGCTCACCAACCGTCGGGACCCTCTGCCCGCAGGACCCACCCCTCATCCTGCCTGACCTCCACCCTGAGGAGCTGACCTCTCCTCCCGGCCCAGCCCCCTCCCCTCTCTTCCCCTTCTCTCGGCGCTCCCGCCCACCTCTCCTCCTCGCCCTCCAGGAGCTTGCGGTAGGCGCTGATCTCCATGTCCAGGGCCAGCTTGACGTCCAGCAGCTCCTGGTACTCGGCCAGCTGCTGCTGCATCACGTCCCGCATCTCCGTCATCTCGCGCTCCTTGGCGTCCAGCATCTTCCGGAACTTGTCCCGCTCCCCAGCCATGGTCTCCTCCAGCTCGCGGATCCGGTCCTCGGCGGCACTCGCCTGCGGAGGGGCCACGCGGCCAGGTCAGGGTGGCCTCTGGGGGTCGTGGGCAGAAGCACCCTCCCGACTGCGGGCGTCTTCCTCCGGGCGGGCCAGGACAGAGACCGGGCCAGGGTCCCCTGGCCCCTGGGGGAGCCAGGGTCCAGCGGCCGGTCAGCCTGACAGCCCCACTCCGGGCACAGGAGGGCAGCGGGCGCCTGACCCTCGAGGCTGCATCTCCCGCCGGCCCCGGGGTGCAGGGGCGGAGGGGCCGAGGCTCAGAGTCACCTGCTTCTGGAGGCCGGAGAGCTGGTAGCTGAGGGACTCGACCCGCATGAGGGCCTCCTTCAGCTCCTCCCGGGCGGCGCTGGCAGCCTTGTCGTTCTGGTCAGAGAGCAGCTTGGCGTTGTCCAGCTGAGGGGACAGGGCAGACAGTGAGGGACCGGCGCCGGGAGGCGCCGGGAGGCTCCAGGGGGGGCCCGCCCTGCGCCCGGCCGCCCGCGGCACCTTGGCCTGGTAGGTCTGCTCCAGCTCCAGCTTGTAGAGCCGCACTTGCTCGTCGTGCTGGGCGCGCAACTCCTCCAGCGCCTGTGCCATCTTGAAGTCGTACTCCTGCTGCCGGCTGCTGTCCACCTCCACCAGGCGCCGCTCGTGCCGCCGCCGCGTCTCCCGCACCTCCTGGGGACAGACACACGAGCCGCTGGCCGAGGCGGACCGCCCCAGCCCTGCACCGACCCGTCCCGGTCACCAGTGTCCTCACCCCAAGCACAAGGCTCAGAACTGTGCAAACAATGAACCTCTGGGGAATCGCCCTGGTGACCTGTTCAGACTATCCCCTGCCACACATTTCACAGGGGACAATCCAGTCACCAAAGAGGGGACACAGCCCAAGTGTCCATCCCTCAGTAGTGGAGGTATAAACACAACGTGTCCATCCACACACTGGAACACGACGCAGCCATGAAGAGGCCCTGACACAGCCACATTGTAGATGGACCCTGAACACACGATGCTCAGTGAGAGAACCAGACACAGAAGGACACACAGTGTGTGATTCCACGGACGTGAAGTGTCCAGAACAGGCGCATCCACAGACAGAAAGTGGGTGCGTGGTTGCCAGGGGCTGGGGAGGGGGATGGGGGTGACTACTGATAGGGATGGGATTTCTTTTGGGTTGACTGAGTATTCTGGAATTACACAGAGGCAATGGCTACACAACACTGTGAATGAACTAAAGGCCATTAAATTAATTGTATGCTTTAAAATGGTCAACTTTATCTCAAAAAAATTGAGAACGATAAAAAACCAGGGGCCGGCCCCATGGGTTAGCGGTTAAGAGTGCGCGCTCCGCTGCTGGCGGCCCGGGTTTGGATCCCAGGCGCGCACCAATGCACCACTTCTCCGGCCATGCTGAGGCCGCGTCCCACATGCAGCAACTAGAAGGATGTGCAGCTATGACATACAACTATCTACTGGGGCTTTGGGGAGAAAACGGGAAAAAAAGGAGGAGGATTGGCAGATGTTAGCTCAGGGCTGATCTTCCTCACACACACACAAAAAAAGAAAAAAAGCAGAATGCTAAATGGGTACAGGGTTTCTTTTTGGGGTGATGGAATGTTCTGGAACTAGAGGTGATGGCTGCAAATTCCGTGAATGTACTAAAAACTACTCTAAGCCATACACTTTGAAAGTGTTATGGTAGGGGAATATCTCAATAAGGCTGTTGTTTGAAAAAAAAGAATTCCTGGTGGAGCCCTCCTCTGGTGCCTGAGGTCCGAGATACAGACACCAGCACTCAGGACAGCAGAGGGATGGGAGAGTGGCGCCCAGGCCACACATGTCACCAGCGAAGCTGCCCAGACGCACGGAGGGGTCCAGGGCAGGCAAGGGCAGACCAGCTCCAGGGGGAGGGAAGTTCCACTCTATTCTACGAAACCTGCCCAGCCCGGACGTGGTCACTCGTCACTGTCATTGGTTTGTAGGAACAACAGGAATGTCTCTCAAGGAAGCCAGTGCTGTTCACCAAAAGCCAATGGACCTCGAGAGCCCCCGACCAGCACACCCACCTGCACAGTGCCCCCCAGGGCTGCTCGCACGGCTCCACTCCAAGAGCTCCTCACGGCCCACCCCAGGGACCCCCTCCAGGAGGCCTTCCAGGGTGCCCTCCCAGCCCCCCTCCTCACGGTTCTCTTCAGGCCTTCCCTCAGGGGGGCCTTCAAGGGTCCCCTCATGGGTTCCCTCACAGGTGCAGTTTCAGGGTCCCCCACAGGTTCGGGTCCCCTCAAAGGTTCAGTTTCGGGGTCCCCCATGGGTTCCCTCGAAGGTTCGGGCCCCCTCTCAGCTCCCGTCCCAGCCTCGCCCCCGGCTGCCCTGGTGGCTCTGGCCCTCGCTGGGCCTGGCTGGAGCTGGACACTGCTCCTCAGCTGCATGGGCATCCTTCCCGCCCGCAGCTCTTCCCAGCAGTAACCGCAGGCACCGGCCGGCCCCCAGGGTTCCGTCTGGGCCGTGACAGCACAATGGGGTCTGTGATGATGAGGCAGGAGGGCCCCGAGGGGCCAGGCTCCCACGCCAGCCCCCCTCCCCAGGGCACAGAACCCCGGCTCTCCCACCAGGGACCCTCAGTCACTCCCAGCCAGGCCCGGCCATGCCAAGGAACCAAGGCCCAGAGATTAGGAGGCCGGGGGTGGGGAGCAGGTGGGCTCTACCCTCTCTGTGACGGAGGGTCTAGAGTAGGCCGAATTGTGGCCCCCAAAAAGGTGTCCACGTCCCAATCCCCAGAACCTGTGAAGGGGACCTTATCTGGAAACAGAGACCTTGCAGATGTAATTAAGGGTTTCAAGATGAGCTGATCCTGGTGGCCCAAACCCAATGACAAGTGTCCTCGTAAGAGACACACGGAGGGGACAGGGAGGAGGGGCCACGTGACGAGGAAGGCCGAGATCAGAGTGACGCGGCCACAAGCCCAGGCGGCCCGGAGCCCCAGAAGCTGGGAGAGGCAGGGAGCCCCACCCCTGGGGCGTCGGGAGGGCGGGCGGCCCTGCGACACCTGATCCCAGACCCTGCCCTCCCCAGCTGGAGGGGAGATTTCTGGTGGTTAAGTCCCCACTTTGCTGTACTCTGTCACGGCAGCCCCGGGACGCTGGCCCACCCGCGTCAGGCAGAAGGCTGGCCCCCACGACCCACCTCCTCAAAGACGTTCTTCCGGAAGTCCAGCTCCTCCTGCAGGCTCTGGCAGCGGTTCTCCAGGTCCACGCGCATCAGCGTCTCCTTCTCCAGCTGCTTCTTGGCCACTGCGTGACCGTCCTCCGCCTGGGTGACACCGGACACCGAGCTGAGGCGACAGTCTGTCTACTGCCCCACGTGGCTCCTCGGGGCCCGGGGGTCCCCCTAAATACACAAACTCCAATGTGGGGTGTCAGCTGGGCGGGGGGCCTGCAGGCCGCTGGCATCCGCGCCCCAGGCTGCTCACCCTGGCAGGACGTCCCTCGGCCCCCCGGCCCCCAGCACGGGCCCAGGCCCAGCGGCACCGGGTCCCCATCTGCAGACCGGGGCTGCCCGGGGCCTACCTTGGCCAGCTGGGCCCGGAGCTCAGCCACGTCGCCCTCGAGGCTGCGCTTGTCGCTGAGGGCAGCGCCCAGCTCTGCCTCACTCCGCTGGAACAGGGACTCCAGGTCTTTCACGCGGGCCTGGGCCACCACAAGCTCGCCCTCCCTCTTCTTGGAGCTGCAAGTCAAGAGCGGAAGGTAGCTAGGCGGGGACCGCAGGGGTGCGGGACAGGGAGCCCTCAGGCAGCCCCGGGACAAGGCCCCTCAGCCTCTGAGCCTCCGCCCTCGGGTGACAGAGCCTCGCCTGTTGCCTGTCGGCACAAGACAGGCTTCACTCTGCACCCTTGGGACCCCACCCACCGGCAAATACAAGCGCACACAAACAGCCCCAAGGCGTGGGTTTTCATGGCCTTTGCTGAGATTTTTGGACACAGGAGGGATCACTGTAGGAGGGAGAACTCTGACTTTTTAAAAAAATTAACGTATAATTTATTAAACTTACAAATCACAACCTTGTTGAAAAGCTGATCCCGTTTGCAAACGTGAGCTATGTTAAGCGGGCTTATCTCGTATCCTAGTAGACAATTATCTCCAACGTTAAATACTTAAGACGGCAAATAGATTCTTTACCACACAGCTGCTAACAGCGTGGACTTGGGGCTCTTGGATGTTTCTAAGGGTAACTCTCAATCTTCCTGGGGTTGAATGCTTACCCACCCGCCTCCAAGGAACTGACTGGCCATCCTCAGCAACGGTGGGGACGCCCAGGGTTCCTCCACTGGGCGCTGTGGACACTGGGGCCAGGTCACTCTCTATGGGGCTGTCCTGGCTGCTGTGGGGGGTTGAGCAGTATCTCTGGCCCCACCCACTCGATGCCAGGAGCACCCCCAATCCTGACAACCAGAACTGTCCCCAGACATGGCCCGGTGTCCCCAGGGGGCAGAATCACCCCAGGTGAGAGCCACTGGGGATGCCACATCGGCTTGCGTTAGTGGAGTGGCGTAAACACCAGTGACTGCAGCTGCATGGCCGCGCGTGTCAACAGCAGCCCTGGGGACCCAGAGCTTATCCAGGCTTGTCCGGACAGCCTCCACGAGGGCCCGGGGTCCCCGCAGCCCACGTCCCCGAGCCTCAGCCACACACAGGGCCGGTCCTTCAGCTCACAGGGGGGCTGCAAACCCCGCGTCCCTGAAGGGGAGTTCAGGGCTTTGGAGAAGCTGGAGTCATCCGTTTGACAAAGCGTTCTGAGTGCCAGCTTCGTGGAGAAGGCCATCCTCCCGGCAGAGACACATCTGGGGACAACCCCGCCTCGTGGGTGGAGGCGACAGTGAAATACGCTGCCTGTCAGATGTGACTCTAAGGACGGACGAGGCAGGGACGGGGGACGAGGAACGTGCGTGTGCCTGGAGGGACCCACACTTTTAAGTCACGTAGGCCCTGCGGGGCAGGGGGCCCTTGAAACAGAGACCTGAGGGCGGGGAGCCTGGGAACGAGGCGGGCCGCTCTTCCCAGGAGAAGAGCGTTCAGGTGGAGGAAAGAGAGGCACAGAGGCCCGGGGCGAGGCGAGCCCAGCAGGATCGAGACCAGCGACGAGGCCAGGGTGACAGGAGCGCAGGCATCTGGAGATGTGGACCGTTTCTAAACCACTCTCCAAGTTTAGGGTTCTGCAGAAGCACACGGAATGGTCCAGAAAGCAGAGCACCAGTGGCTCTCACTGGCTTAAGCACCCGTTCCCTAAGAGCTTCAAGGTGCTAAAGCAGACGCCTCCCTGCGAGACATAATCCCGGGAGGGTCAGGTGGGGAATCGGGCCTGTGGGTCAGGCCCCCCCCCCCGGCCACCACCTTCTGTCAGCGCAGGGACGTGGCAATACGCTTGTCAGGACAGAGAAGCACTCGCTGTGGGCCGTGGGGGCTCGTCCCCCAGCAGGCGGGGCCGACCAGGAGCACCTGCTGTGGTGACGGCTGAGGGGGGACTGGGCAACGGGGCCCGGGCTGGGACGACAGGACGCCTTCCTTCAGCAGGGGCCTTAAAGACACGCAAGCCGCCGCCCCAGACGCGGGCAGTCCCACCCTCCAGTACCCGGGGGCCTGGCGAGGACGGGACAGACGGGCCAGCTGGCCGCCGTCAGGAGGCACAGGCCGTCCTCCTCTGCTCCTCCGTCAACGAGCAGGCGACTAGGCGTGCGGGTCTACGTCTGGGATCCCTGCTCTGCTCCAGCGGATCTGTTCCACGGAGGAAGCGTAAACGCACCTCACCCACTGGAAGACGCCAGGCTGAGGGGGCGACACACTGTGAGTCCAGCTCTAGGACATTCTGGAAAAGGCAAGGCTAGGGAGACAACACGGGATCTGCGGTT
Organism: Diceros bicornis minor; assembly: GCF_020826845.1. Taxonomy (NCBI): domain Eukaryota; kingdom Metazoa; phylum Chordata; class Mammalia; order Perissodactyla; family Rhinocerotidae; genus Diceros; species Diceros bicornis. Next base: position 1,720,331 of record NW_026691553.1, read on the forward strand.
TCCAGGGGGCCGGGGGGGCCAACAGGTGGAGCACAGGGGACTTTTAGGGCCGTGACACTACTCTGTATGACACTGTGACACTGGATACGTGTCATTACGTATTTGTCCCGACCCACGGAAGGCACAACGGCAAGAGTGACCCCAGTGTCAACGGGGGACCTCAGTGAATGCTAATGTGTCAGTGCTGGCTCCTCAATTGTCACAACGTAGCACACTCGTTAATGCAAGATGTTCACAGCAGGAGAAACTGGAAGGGGGTTTTGGAAACTGTACTCTCCACTCATTTTCCTGTAAACCCAAAACTACTCAAAAAAAAGATAGAAAAACTCCCGCCAACGTGAAGGTGTCTCTGTCAGCCGCTGGGACTACGAGTCGGGACTCAGGAACCAGCGTCCAAGCCTCAGTCCTGGTCGCAGCTGAGCTCAGGGACTCTGGACGAGTCCCCAACCCCGTGCCTCAGCTTCCCCCTCTGTAAATGGAGGTGACGACAGTCGGCCCTGCTGGGGTCGCTGTGAGGACTAACGGGGATCACGTGTGACCCTGGTGTTACTCTCAGACCCTCTGTTACTTTAAATACTTGAGGTATTTAAATTATTACTTCTGCTATAACACCACCAGCATGTCCTCCAAATCTTCTGTGTGCTTTCCCTCAGAAGCAGGCGGGAGAACGTACTTCGCAAATAAGCAGAGAAAAGCCCCCAGCCCGAAAGTGCACTAGGGTGGGCCCCCGAGAGGAGGCGTAGAGGGATGAGGGCCGCCTCGCCACACGGGGGGCAGCCTGCACGCCAGTGCTGCAGGGCAGAGGAGGGAGGCAGGGTCCTTGGGGAGGCCTGGCTCTGTGGCCTGGGGCCGTCCCTTCTCTCTGGGACAGGGTAGGCAGGCCCAGCCCCCTGAGCTACCAGGAGACTCAGTCCCGGGAGGGCTGCTGGGGTTTAAACTCCTCCTCGGGCCACAGTAGGGGGACACAGTGACGGACAGGGTAGGGAGAGGACCAGGCCAGAGGTCGGCCCCCACCCCTGAGGCTCCCGGAAGAGCTGCCCGAGTGGGGGTCCCCTGCTCAGACCTGAGCCCCCGAGGGTCCCTGGGTGTTTCTCAGAGCGGCCCCGCCACACACAGGGTGACAAGCCCTGCCCCAGCACCCACCCGCCCCGCACACACCCCCGGAGGGCTGCACACCCAGAATCCCACAGGCCACACGCCCTACCTTTTGCTGGCCTCCTCCAGCTCGGCGTGCAGCTTCCCTATCTCGATCTGCAGCTGCGCCCGCTCCCGGGCCGTCTCGTCCAGCACTCTGCGGGCGTCCGCCAGCTCCGACTCGTACAGCGTCTTGATGCCGCTCACCTGGGGGACAGTGAGGCCCAGTGAGGGGAAGGCCCCTGCCCCCCAACAGCGGGCGATCCTGAGCTGCCTGCCGCGCGACACAAGCTCCTACGAGCCCCCAGGCTTCCCCGACCGGCTCAGCCCCCCAACCCCGGGCGACCCCAGCCTGCCCATGTCACTTGTCCCCTGCCCGGGCCACACCAGCGCCTGGGCACACTACTGATACTTCCCATCAGTCTTCTTGTCCCCCCACGTCGAGGGGCACAGGGCCACACACAGGTGTTTACACATATGGAACCAAAGCAGGACAGAGACACCAGCTCACCCCGCCAGGACCGCCCGAGCCAAAAACACAGGAGGTAACAGGCAGTGAGGATGCAGAGACATGGACCCTCCACGCACGGCGGGTGGGGATGCAGATGGGGCAGCCGCTGTGGAAGACGGTCTGGCGGTTCCTCAGGTGGTTCAACAGAGTTTCCCTATGACCCAGCGGTTCCCCTCCTAGGTGTCGACCCAGGAGAAAGGAGAACATACATCCACACAAAACCCATACACGCCTGCTCCCAGCAGCAGCATTCGTCACAGCCGGAAAGTGGAAACAACCCCAGGGTCCACCAACCCCCAAAGGGATCCACACAGCGTGTCCACCCATACATGGAATATGACACAGCCATGAAGAGGAGTGAAGCCCTGCCACAGCCACACCGTGGACGGACCCAGAACACACGACGCTCAGTGAGAGAACCAGACACAGAAGGACACACGGTGTGTGATTCCACTGATGTGAAATGTCCAGACCAGGCAGATCCGCAGACAGAAAGTGGGTTCCTGGTTGTCGGGGGCTAGGGAGGGGGTGGGGGTGACTGCTGATGGAGATGGGGCTTCTTTTGGAGTGATGGAATGTTCTGGAATTACTGGTGATGGCACACCTCTAAATATGTTAAAACTATTGAACCGTATAGTCTAACTGGGTGAACTGTATAAGATGGGAATTCCATCCTAACAAAGGTGCTACACCTCCTTCTCGTGCTGACAAAGAAGGCAGACAGGGTGGCCAGGAGAACCACTACCCGGGCAGCCGGCTGTGAAAGTCGCACCGTTTCCCATGAAGCTGCAGGAGACCCTCGAGTGTCTGTGCTCGGGGCTCGGCTCAAATGCTGAGATGTCACTCCCCCCCTCACAGGAAAGGCCCCTGACAGACCTGCTACGTGGTAGGGTAGCCACCATCCCGGTTTGCCCAGGACCCATCAGGGGGCTTCCCAGACATGGGACTTTTCAGTTCAAGCCAGAATGTCCTGGGCAAATCTGGAAGAGGTGGGATTGAACAGCCAGTCTGGGACTCCCACCCCCCCCTACACACACACCAGCCTGAGCCTGGATACCCCACCTCAGCCCAGCAGTTCCCAGTCATCTCATCCCACAGGTGGGGCAGGATATGGGCTCCTAGCCCCATTTCAGGTAGGGAAACCGAGGCATCAAACAGTAAACTGCCCTCTCCTGACCTGCTAGGGGCCATGCTGAGATGGGGACACACGGTGGGGGGAGCAAGCTTCTCCTCTCTGTGCCCTGGCCTCTCCCCTCCCAAAACACACACACAGCAAGGGCCCTCCCTGCATTTCCACCCTCCAGGAGCTGACTTCTGGAATAAACCTCGGTCCACGAAAAGCGACAGCTCCACTCTCCAAAGACAGCTGGGCACCTGGGCTCACACGTGTCTCTGCCCTCTCTCCCGCCACCTCACCTTCCAGAACTCTCCTAAGCCGAAGGGAGGGTCTGGCACCTGGAGGGAGGGTCACAGACAAGGTCTACTGTGCCCACAAACTGCATGCCTGTGGGGCCCTTTCTCCCCCACCCTCCTCCACTAGGCAGGAGGGTCATGGATGGACCAACAGAGACCAGTACCCAGCCATGTCGGAGCCCAGGGCAAAAGGAAAGGCTGGCATTCTGAGACTCTATTTCAGTTTTTGATATTTCGCACACTGTGCATTTTTCTGCATTAATTTCAAATCTTTTAAATATTCCATTAAAATATTATTCATCCCACCACCCAAGCCTGACCATGGGAAGCAGCAGACAACAGTGTGTCAATGTTGGCGAGTCAAGTGTGGGAACACCGAGGTCAGATGTTAACAGGGGAACCGGGCTGGGGCATCGGGAACTCCGTGCTTTCCTGCAGTTTGTCTGTGAATCTAAAGCGGGCCTAAAAAATAAAGTTGAGTAATTAAAAATCTATCATATCAAGAGTTCATCTCCGCGACTAGGATTTTGGCGCCCCCTTAGAGTCTGTGCCCCAGGGCAGTGTGTGTGTGTCTGTGTCTGTGTGTGTGAACATCTGTCTGTCTCAATAAGTCAATTACCTACAGCCAGGTCTGCAAACTCAGGCCCACAAGCCAAAACCCCAGCCCGCCACCTGCTTTGTCCAGCCTGCAAGTGCAGAGTGGTTTTTACGCTTTTAAATGGCTAAGGGAAAAAAAGAACAAGAAATTTTGTGACCCAGGCAATTCTGTGAAGCTCACGTGTCGGCATGTATGAATCAAATCTTATGGGCACGCGGCCCGCTCACTCTCCAGAAGCTGTCGGGGCAGCCCTCCACTGCGGGGCCGGCTGACAGTCAGGACAGAGACCGGCCCACCCACCGCGAGGACAATACTGACTCCGGCCTTCCCAGAAAACATCTGCTGACCGGGGTCTGGCACTGGGGCAATTTAGAAAATGCTTGTGCAGGAGGACGAGCAGACAGCCGCGCTCACAGAGCCTCTCTCAGACTGAGAACAGGTGGCCTCCCGCAGGCCTGCGGTCCCCGCGCCGGTGACGGCCGCACTGGAGAGGCACAGTTTCCACCTTTGTTTGTCTTGCGTGGTGTCAGGCAAGTGCCGAGCACAAGGAATGAGGAATCCCCACTAATATGTTAGCACCTGTTGGCCTGGCGGGGGCAGGGGACGGGGGACACACAGATAACCCGAGGTAGCCTTTTCCGGTTGCCTGCCTCCCTGGGGACAAAATCGGCCCCGCTGAGAACCACAGCTCCCCAAGGGCTCTCATGGGCCCGGCTCAGGCCCCCCCGAGTGCTACGCCCCCCTCCCGAGCTCCCATGACACAGCCCAGCCCCTCCCCCCTGCTCTATGTGGGGACACCCACCACCCCTCCCCGAAGCAACAGGACACCTGGCAGTAATAGAAAAGAAACCGAAGCCTGGAAGAACTTAACACGGGCTGGGGAGAACCCCCCTCCCGCCCCCAGCACCCACGATCCTTCTCACACAGAAACCCTCCAGCAACACCAGCATCCCAGGACTGCCCACCCAGCCAAGAGGGAGCAGCTAACGTCCCCTGGGAAAGGCCTGGAATCTACACGCTGCTGCAGCCGGGACTGTGTCCGAGCAAGTGTGAAGGAGCGAGGGAGTGTGGGTGGGATGAAAGGACAAGACGGGCCGAGCTGCGGGGCGGGAGCAAACTGGAGTTCTACCAGACGCACCTGAGCTGTGTGGGGCTTATCACAAGAGCAAGGTACGCTTATGGATACACTTCAAAGGGTTCCTGAAGTGGCTTCTCAACCTTGATACTAAGGGCACTCAGGGCCGGGTCATTTCTGTGGGGCCGTCCTGGGCGCTGAGGGGGTGGAGCAGCACCCCTGGCCCCACCCACTCGATGCCAGGAGCACCCCCCGTGTGACAACCACAGATGTCCCCAGACGTGGCCCAGGGTCCCCTGGGGCAGACTCCATCCAGACGACAAGCGGCGGTACAGGCAGAGTGCACAGCCCTCGGCCTGACACATCCCTGTCCCTCCTGGTGAAGCCACCTTGCATCCGGCCCACTCACCGCCCACTTCTGGCCAGCCTGAACTCGGCCCTGCCCGCCTGTCAAGCCTGGGCCCGCTGCAGCCCAGGGCCATTTCCAGGTCCCTGCCTCCACAGGGCCCCGTGACCGCCCCAGGCCCACTGCTCCTGTCCCTCCCCCAGCAGGTTACAGCTCCCTCCACTGACCAGCTCCAGGGGCACTATCGCCTCCCACCCCAAGCAGCCTCGCCCCCCAAACAGCCTCCCCCCCAAGCAGCCTCCCCCCCAAGCAGCCTCACCCCTAAGCTGCCTCACCCCCCCAAGCAGCCCGGGGTTCCTGGAGAAGAAGCGACCTGGCTGGAACTCCCTAGCCCAGGCTGGAGCACACCTGTCCTCCTGGGTGACACCTCGGCCCGTGTACAAGCCCTCGGTCACAGGGGAGCAGGCTCCCTTGCCCCACGTGTTAGTCTCGCATTCCAACGAGCCTTAGCAGCTGAGCAAGAAAGAGAGCCGCTGCTCAGACAGACAGGGGCTGATCAAGTTCCCTAGGCACCCCTGCGTTCGCTCTGGGTACAGCGCCCGTGCAGTGGGGGCCGGCACCCCGCTCCCGCCGGGCCCACCAGGCTCAGCACCCTCGAAGGTCAGTGGGACAGCTAGAAACCAGCGGTGCCCTGACCAGCCTGGCAGGCAGGAACTGGGCCTTGCAGCCCGAGGAGTGGCGCACGCTGAGACAGGTGGCCAAGCTCTGGGCCCGACAAATTCTAGCCCCATTGTACAGACGACAAAACTGAGGCTCCAGGAGACAGAGTGACTAGCCCAAGGACACACAGATTAAAAGCAGGGCTTGGACCCCATGTTAGAATCCAATTCAAGCAACTTAGAGCAGCACCACCAACCACGGGGTCCTCCCCAGACACCCAAGCCCCACTTTCTGAGCCAAGTGTCCCAGTGACTATTAAACAGGGTCAACAGAACCCACGAGCGCTTCTCTGGGCGCCTGTCCTTCACTTTACAAAACAAACACTAAGACATCGGGGCCACAAATAAGCCCGAAAGGTGGGGATTACTATTACTTCCACTTTACAGAAGAGGCCCTGACACCCACAGAGGTTAAGGGACTTGCGCAAGGTCACGCAGAGGTTAAGTGGCTCCCAGAAATGACCCCCCAGCTGCTCGGGCAGTTGGTGGCTGGGGAAACTGTAGGGGGAAGCCGGACGGCCCAGCTCTCCCACGGGAGCTCCCAGGGGTAACCACCCCCTTATTCTGAAGGCCCACCACGGGGTGGGCGGGGCCCGCGGAGGGAGAAAAGAACCCGAGGTGGGTGAGTTTGGCGGCCATGGTCCCCAACCTCGGCCAGACCCCACCCAGGTCCCCCAGACTCCCGACCCTCACATTCCTTTGGGGGGCGTGGCTTGTCCAGCCCCTTCTCCCTCCGTCTGCAGCGAAACCCTGGGGCCCACCAGGACCCCAAACTTCCCGTTGGACCCCCCAGGACCTCACGTCTCCCCCTCCCTTCACATCCCCTCGGGGGCGGGGCCTACCAGGCTCCTGCCCATCAACCAACGTGGGCCGGAGGGCCTCCCAAATTTCCCGCGGGACCCCCAAAGCATCAGATCCCTCCCCTCGGACCCCACCCACCCCATCCGGCCCAACCCCCACCCTAGTCCCTGAACTCCCCAGGATTCATCACCGGGCCCTGCAAAGTTCCACAAAGAACCGAGACCACGTGACTCCCCCCACGGAACCCCGTAAGACCTTCCACCCCTCCTCAGGGCACCCTCAGAGGGCCTCAGCCTCCCGGTCTCCTCGGAGACCAGAGAACCTCCCCCAAATTTTCTCCCAGGCCACCTGAACACCCGATCGCATCCCCGGACACTCCCCACACTCCCTTAGGGGCGGGGCCTCCCCTGGATTACACCCCCTCAGTCAGGGGATTCCGAGATCTCCTCGGACCCCTCAGTGCGCGGGGCCTGCCCCATCTCCACTTGTCGTAAAGAGGACCCCGAGATATCCTGGGGGCCCCTCAGAAAACAGGTCCGCCCCAAACTGCACTCGTCGCTCAGAGGCACCCCGAACTGCCCTGGGAACTCCTTGGTGGGCAGGGCCCGCCCTAGCCTCCACCTCTCGCACGGGGGGTTCCCTGAAACCCCATGGGGACTCCTCAGAGGCCGGGGCCCCCCCCAGTGTGCACCCCTCGCCCGGGGCCCCCTGAAACCTCTTGGGGACTCCTCAGAGGCCGGAGACCCGCCCCAGTGTTCACTCCTCGCTCAGAGGGCCCCCGAAACCCCCGGGAACTCCCTCGGTGGGCAGGGCCCGCCCCGGTTCCACCCCTCGCACAGGGGGTCCCCAAAACCGCTGGGGATTCCCGGGGAACCCCCTCAGAGGCCAGGCCCCGCCCCAGCGTGCACCCCTAGTCCCGGGGCCCCCGAGACCCCCTGGGAACCCCTCAGAGGCGGGGGGCCCGCTGCAGTGCGCACCCCTAGCCTGGGCCACTCGAAACTCCTTGGGGACCCCTTAGATGGACCCTTCGGGGGGCAGGACCCGCCCGGGCGTGCACCTCTCGCACCGGAGGGGGGTCCCCGACCCCCCCGGGGCCCGCCGCAGCGCGCACCCCATCCTCAGGGGCCCCCCGAGACCCCCCGGGGGGCGGGGCCGGCGCCCGTCTCCGCCCCTCGCCCGGGCCCCCCGGGACCCCCGCCCGGGGCCCGCGCCCACCTCGCGCGTGGTCACCTCCTCCTTCTCGGAGATCTTGAGCAGCAGCCGGTCGTTCTCGAGCTCGAGCGCGCGGACGCGGTCGATGTAGTGCGCCAGGCGGTCGTTGAGCTCGCGCAGCTCCTCCTTCTCCTGCAGCCGCGACAGGCGCGTGGGCGACAGCGGCGTGGCGGGCCCGCCCGCGCGGCCGGACAGCGGCGTGGCCATGGCAGCGGCGGCGGCGGCGGCTCGGGGCCCGCGCGGCTCGGGTCGGCGGCCGCGGCTCGGCGGGCTCATTCAATCCGCGCCGCCGGCAAGATGGCGCCCGCCGCCCGCCGCCGCCGCCGCGAGGCAGCCTGGGACTCGTAGTCCGGCTGGCGCCGCGCGGGGCACGCCGGGAGCTGTAGTTTCCGGCGGGGGCGCGAGGGAAACTCGCGCTCAGTTTCCCGCTCGATCCTGAGCTCTTCCTTGAACCGCGAGCGGAGGGCGCCGGTCCAGAGCCGAGCCGCCCGGATCCAAACTCGCAGTTCGGCCGCTGTGTGACGCTGGGTTGCTTTCCCGTGCCTCAGTTTCCCCACTTGTATAACCTACCTACCTCTTGGGAGTCTCGTTAAATTAAAAGTGGCGCGGGAACCTCAAAAACATGCTCATTGATGTCACTTATATGTGGAATCTTGAAAAGCGAACAACAACAACAAATATCCCTAGCTCACAGATACAGAGACAGATTGATGGTTGCCAGAGGGCGGATGGAGGGGGGGAGAAATGGGTGCAGGGGGTCAAAAGGTACAAACTTCCAGTTATAAAATAATAAGTCCTGGGAATGTCATGTAGGGTATGGTGATTATAGTTAATAATACTGTATCCATGTTTGAAAGTTGCTAAGAGAGTAGATCTTAAAAATTCTCATCACGAGGAAAAAAATTGTAACTAGGTACAGTGACGGATATTAACCAGAGTTATGGTGGTGATCACTTCTCAATATATACAAATATCAAATCCTCAGGTTGTATACCTGAAACTGATACAATGTCATATGTCAATTACACGTCAATCAAAAAACAAACATGTTCAGTGAAAGAAGCCAGACAAAAGGCCACACAGTGTATGATTCCACTTATAGAAAATATCCAGAAGAGGCAAATCTATAGAGGCGAGTGTCTCCAATCTGACACATCTGGGCCCCATTCTTCTCTGGGGCTGGGGCGCCCTGTTCATCGTAGGACGTTGGGCAGCATCCCTGGGCTTGCCCCAGCACTCGATGCCAGTAGCACCACCACGCCCTCCAGTCGGGACAATCAAAAATGTCTCGGGCCTGCCAGTGGCTTAGGGGTTAAGTGTGCGCGCTCTGCTACTGGCGGCACCGGTTCGGATCCCGGGTGCGCACTGACGCACCGCTTCTCCGGCCATGCTGAGGCCGTGTCCCACATACAGCAACTAGAAGGATGTGCAACTATGACATACTACTATCTACTGGGGCTTTGGGGAAAAAGAGAAGAGGAGGAGGATTGGCAATAGATGTTAGCTCAGAGCCGGTCTTCCTCAGCAAAAAGAGGAGGATTAGCATGGATGTTAGCTCAGAGCTGTTCTTCCTCACAAAAAAAATAATAAATAAATGTCTCCAGATTTTGCCACATGTCACCTAGGGGGTAAAATTGCCCCCAGTGGACAACCACTTCCTTCCTGTCGCTCTGGAATCTGCCAGGTGTCTGTCTGCTTAGAGAGCGCCTCCTCCCCTCACATCCTACCTCAAGGAACTGGGCTCAAACAGCTTCCCTCAGGGACCCCAGCAAACCGCACACTGAGAACCCAATCCCTTCCGAGGACACCGAGACCAAGGGCTCCCTTCCTGCACACTTGTCACTCACTCACAATATTCCCCTCTTACCAGAAGCCGGGACCCGCCTCAGAGTCCCTGGCTACACTGTGACCATATGGTCTCTCAAAAGCTCCCCTGTGTTTGCAGACCCCATGCTGTTGTCTTTCTCTCGCAATAGTAGGAATCTCAAATATAAAAGAGAGTTGGTAAAACGTGAGGGCGTTTAAAGCAAAATACGAATAAATGGTGATACAGGAGGCACGTACCGGGGGGAGAAAAATGATTGAGGTTGGGGAGTGGCATGGGGTCACCATGCCTACCCTACACTGCCAGACTGAGCTGCAACCCCCTCCCCACTGAAGCTTCCGCTAAGGGCCACAGGCGACCTGATCCCCACTGGTCTGCCACTCCAGGCCTGCAGGGCCCCTCGCGTCGCCCGGGGCGCTGCCCCTCTGCGCACTGGGACATCCCACCCGCCTCCAGGTCTTTGCCTGCGCTGTTCCCCCCGCCAGGATGCCGTTCCCGTCTGTGCTGCGCGGGCCTGGACCTCAGTCTTCGCCTCTGTAAAGTGGAGCCTGGCCCCTCCTCACCCCCCCCATCTCTCAGCGCTGGGAGGGGCTCGGGGTGTCCAGAGCACCTCTCCCCTGCAGGACCCCCGGGGGCGGGACTCCAAGTCCCAGAAAGCCCCGCGCTTCCCGTGCGTGGGGCCCGGGCTCCCCCCACCTCCCCGCGCGCAGCTTGGGAGGCGTTGGCGATTTTCAAATTTTGGCGCAGGGCGGGCGGGGCGGCGACAGCTGCGGCCATGCACCCCCCTCCTCCGGAACCCGAGGTCTGGGCACCCGCAGAGCTGGCCTGTCCACTCCGCGGGCTCCCCGGGCACGACCCGCGGCGGGGGGCTCCGAGCCCAGTTCCAGGACGGGAAACTGAGGCACGGAGCTATTAGGGGACCTGTCCCGGGCCCCCCAGCAGGGGCGTGGCGGAGGGGGGTTTCGAGCCTGGGACCCTCTGACCCCAGAGCGCTAGAAAGCTAATAGCAATTACTGTCTGCTTTGCCGGCAGGGGGTGCGGGCGGTGGGCGAGAGATCCCCGATCCCGGGACGGCGCAGCCCCGCCGGGCCCTGCGCCCCATCCCTGCCCCTCCCCGCGCGCCGTCGCCCCTACTCCGCGCCGAAGTTTGGCGCCAGATTTTTCAAAATATCAGCCCAACGGCTGCCGCTGGCTCCCGGCCCGGATCTCCAGCCTGGATCTTGAATTCCGGAGCCTGGATCTGGGGATTCCGGATTCGGAGCCTGGATTGGGGGGCCCTGGATTCCGGAGCCTGGATCTGGGAGGGGCCTGATTCTGGCGCCTGGATCTGGGGTGGGAGGACAGAGTCCAGAGGCTGGATCTGGGGGGACCCCGATTCCTGAGCCTGGATGTGGGGTGCATGTTCCAGAGCCTCGATGTTGGGGACCCTGGATTCCAGAGCCTGGATCTGGCGGCCCCAGATTCAGGGGTGGGGGGCAGATTCTGGAACCCAGATTCCAGAGCCTAGAGGCTAAACCTGGAATCTAGGATCAGAATTTGGGAACCTGGGGCTTGGAACCCTTTATCCCAACTGAAATGTGGGAGGCCAGCAGAGGGCTGAGGCTGGGGATGCAGCCGATTGTTACCTGCGTGGAACAGGACCAATGAAATCAACAACTATCGATCCAGCATCCCCTGTGCCAGGCACTGGGGCTGCCTCAGTGACCAAGACAAAGATCCCTGCCCTTGGGGAGCTGACAGTGAAGTAAGGAGACAGAGGAAACAAATACACACAACAAATAAGTAAATTGTATAGAATGTTAGAAAACAGCAAGTGTGGAAAAATAAAGCAGGGTAGAGGGGCTTGGGGGCATGTAGGGTAGGGGGTTGCATTTTAAATAGGATGGGCCTCTTGGAGAAGGTGACATTTGAGCAAGGACTTGAAGAGAAGGAGGGGATCAACTTTGTGAACAGGTCGAGGGAAGCTTTCCAGGGAGAGGAACCAGCCAGGGCAAAGTCTATATTCTAGGCATGGTGGACACTGCAATGAACGAGAACTTCCAATGGGTGGAGGCAGATATTGAAGGACACAAATATGTAATATAACGTTAGTGTATTAGTTATCTATTGCTGTGTAACAAACAGCCCCAGAATATATTGACTTAATGCAACTCACATTTCTTATCTCAGTTCCCATGGGTCAGGAATCAGGGCTCAGCTTAGCTGGGTGCTCTGGCTCCAGCCTTCACAAAACTGCCATCAAGATGTTGGTTGGGGGCCGGCCCCATGGCTTAGCGGTTGGGTGCGCACGCTCCGCTGCTGGCGGCCCGGGTTCGGATCCCGGGCGCGCACCGACACACTGCTTCTCCGGCCATGCTGAGGCCGCGTCCCACATACAGCAACTAGAAGGAAGTGCAGCTATGACATACAACTATCTACTGGGGCTTTGGGGGAAAAAATAAATAAAATTAAAAAAAAAAAAAAGATGTTGGTTGGGGCAGAGTCCACTTCCACTCTCACCCATACCGGTATTGGAAGGATTCAGATCCTTGCAGGCTGTTGGACTGGGAGCCTCAGGTCCTGCTGGCTGTTGTCCAGGGACTGTCTCAGTTCCTCATCACATAAGAGAGGATCTGATTTGGGTTTTGAAACCCTTCCTGTTGGTTGTAACAAGGAAACAAAAGCCAAAAACCACCCAAATATCCATCAGTAGGAAGAGACCAATAGCTTCTTAGAGATTCACGTGGCGGAATATCATACAGCAGTGAAAAATGAATATGCCCAAGCAACAGCCATACCCAGAATGCCCTCCCAAACATAAGATTACACAAAGAAAGCAAAGTGCAGGAGAATACCTATATTATGCTGCCATTTTCATAAAATTCAAAGCCAGGCTACACTAGCTGATATGTTATTTAGGAGCGCTAAATATTTTCTAAACCCACTGGTTGTGAATGTCTCTATTCTTTAAGCTAGGCATATAAACTATAGACACTCTTTGTGTGTGTGATCTATTTCATGTTTCAAAAATAAAGGAAAACAACCTCCCTCAGATTGCTGTGTGGAACAACATGGTCCCAAGAGAAATAGAATATAGGACCACAAAAAGGAAATGATCATTGCTACATGATAATCATGTTGTAACATATAAATGTATCAAATCAACACCTTAAACTTACACAATGTCATATGTCAATTACATCTCAATTTTTTTAATTCCTCAAAAAAAAAAAAAGGAATAGAATGTGAGCCACACATGTTAAATTTTCTAGTCGCTGCTTTAAAAAGAGTAAAAAGAAACGAGAAACATTAATTTTTAACATGTTTTGCTTAATCTGATATACCCAAAATATTCTAGCCAATATTGTAATCAGCATAGAAAAATAATTAAGATATTTTACATTCTTTTTTTTTTTTCATAGTAAGTCTTCGAAATCCAGTGTGTATTTTATACTTCCAGCAACTTAGGTGCTAAATTTTCAATGATTAACGAAACAACAAAGTTGTGTTAACGGAAAAATATTTTACATGGCTTCTGTTTGTAGACTTGAATTAATTAAAATTGAATTGCATTTAACATTCGGTTCCTCAGTCGCACCAGCCACGTTTCAAGGGCTCGGGAGCCACAGTGGCTGCTAGCTACCCGGCCAGCACAGGGGAAGAGGATGCTGGGAATGTCACCCAGGTGAGGGACTGTAGTGGCCTAGGCTGCCCCCTTTCTAGATGACCTCCCTCCTCAAGCCCTTACTCCAGTACCCAGGACTCGGGCATACCCCGTTTCCAATGCCTGGGCGGATCTCAGCCTGTGGGCATCCTCCCCAAGGCGACCTGGGCCTGAGTGTAGCACACCCCCCGGGACCCAGAGGTGGCAAAGAGCAGCTGTTTTTTGTGTGCATGGGGGGGTGGATTTATGAGCTGAGCTGCCACCTGTGCGCAGGCGACAACCCTCACAACATAGGACAAACCCTGGGGAGAGAGAGAACAGAGGCAGGTGGGCACCTGCTTAGGGCTGGCCCTCTGCACACTGGCACATTCCGGGCAGAACCGCAGGGGGTCCAAGAATTCTAACTGTGAACCAGACTTGCCAGGAAGTCCTGCTGGTTTGAATTCCAATCTATTACTGTGTAACGAACTGCCTGGACACTTTATTATGTCTCATGATTCTGTGGATCAGGCATGCAGGTGGGGCTCTGCCAGGCAGTTCTTCTGTCCCCTGTGGGGTTGGCGGGGTCGCTGGGTGGTGTGCAGCTTGCAGCTGGTCTGGGCTGGGGGCTCCCAGCTGCTTCTGTGGTCGCCCCGGTGCCTCAGCCTGCCCCCTCCCTTTCTGTGTGGCGTGGGGGTCTCTCCATGAGCCCACTCCTGCAGCACAAACTTCATACGTGGAGTCTCAGGCTTTCCCGGGAGCCAGACAGAAGCTGTCAGTCGTCTTGAAGTTGGGGCCTGCAGATGGCAGTGTCACTTCCCTTGTGCCCTTGGTCAAGGTCGTCACAGACCCAGCCCAAGTTGAAGAGTCTGAAGCGAAACTGAATCTGCCAGTGGGAGGAATGTCCAATAATTGCAGCCCTGTTTTTTTTTTTTCTGAGAGCTTTATTGAGATAAAATTCACATACCATATAATTCTCCCTTTGAAGTATACAATTCAGTGATTTTTTAGTAAATTCATGGATATGTGCAACTATCGCCTCTGTCTAGTTCCAGAATGTTCAATCACCCCAAAAAGCAACCCCGTCTCCATGAGTAGTCACTCCCATCCCCTCCCCGGCCCCTGACAACCACAAACCCACATTCTGTCTGTGGATGTGCCTGTTCTGGACATTTCACATCAGTGGAATCACACACCGTGTGTCCTTCTGTGTCTGGTTCTCTCACTGAGCATCGTGAGTACAAGGTCCATCTGCAGTGTGGCTGTGTCAGGGCTTCACTCCTTTTCATGGCTGCGTCATATTCCAGTGTGTGGATGGACATGTTATGTTTATCCATCATCCACTGATGAACATTTGAGTTGTTTCCACTTTTTGGCAATTATAAATATTGCTGTTAAGAACATTTACAAATAAGTTTCTGTGTGGAGGTATGTTTGCATGTCTCTTGGGCAGACAGGAGTGGAATTGCCAGCTCATATGGTAATCCTATGTCTAACCATTTGAGGAATCACCAAATCATGTATCCGACAAGGATTAATCTCCAAATATATATAAAGAACTCATACAACTCGACAACAAAAAAACAAACAACCCGATCAAAAAATGGGCAGAAGAGATGAACAGACATTTTTCCAGAGAAGATATACAGATGGCCAACAGGCACATGAAAAGATGCCCAGCATCACTAATTATTAGGGAAATGCAAATCAAAACCACGATGAGATATCACCCCATGCCCGTCTAGGTTATTGCTTTTCGTAATGCTTTGGACAAACTGGTTTTCCCATGAAAAGAGGGAGTTTCAGAGAGGTTAAGTCACCAACTCAAGGACACACAGCTTGTGAGGGGCAGAGGTGGGATATGAACCAGGTAAGCTTGAACTCAGAGGGGAGACCCCAGCCACCTCCCTGGATGTCACAGTGGCAGGCATCCTGTGCCTCCCGCTGCTCGTCACTCCCCCAACTCCTATCCCGCCGTCCTCCTCCATGCTTCTGACCTCCTCACCTTTGCTCTTGCCACCTCCTTCCGGCCCATCCTGTCTCACCAACATCTCAAAGTTCAGAGGGTGAGTCACCTCCACCCGGAAGCCTTTCCTTAGGGACAGGAGTCACATCTTGTTCCTCTTTGCGACAACAACAAAAAAGTGACATCAGAGGCCAGCCCTTCCTCTACATCAAACTTCCCAATCCATGGCTTCCGGGCACCTCCAGAGTCAAATGCAGACCCCTCCCCGGAGCCCCCAGGGCCCACCTTTCTGATCTCATCTCCCCCATGCTCTGCTCCAGCCACCTGGGCCTCCTCAGACGAGCCGGGTGAGGTCCCACCTCGGGGCCTTTGCACATGCTGTGCCTGGAGCACTCTCCCTTCACGTCTCCCCAAGCCTGGCTTCTTCGTGTCACTCAGGTCTGAGCTCAAATATCACCTCCTCAGAGAAGCCCGCCCTGATTACTCCATCTGAAATAGTTGTGTTACCACCTCCCGAATCAGCGCCCAATAGGCCTTCAGTCAATGCCCGAAAGTTAGAAAACAGCCCCCATGTAGAGGGCAGTTACTACGCACAAGCCCTCTTCTACCAGTGGACCAGAATGAACTCATTTCGTGCTCAGAAAAATCCAAGATAATGCTAGTATTTCCATGTGCAGAGCGGGAAACTGAGGCACAGGGGTGGGGTGGGGGAATGATGTGCCCAAGCTCACACAGCTGGTCAGGAGGGAGGCTGGCATCCAAACCCAGGTGATCAGAATTCTCCTCCGTCATCCACCATCCCTCTCAGGCACTGTTTGGGGGGGTTCTGTCTGACCCCCCATTCTCCCTTCCCCAGCCCCTCACAGCCCTCCTGTCTTAGTCTGCTCGGGCTGTTATAACAAAACACCATGGGCCGGAGGCTTAAACAGCAGACATTTGTTTCTCCCAGTCCTGGAGGCTGGGAGTCCGTGATCAGGGCCAGCAGGCTCGCTTCCTGGTGAGGACTCTCTTCCCCGCCTGCAGACGGCCGCCTTCTCCCCGAGTCCTCACCTGATGGAGAGAGAGAGCTCTGGGCTCTTCCTCTTCTTACGAGGACCCTAATCCCATCCTGGGGGCCCCACCCTCATGGCCTCATCCAACCCCAAGCACCTCCCGAGGCCCCACCTCCAAATACCGTCCCGTGGGGGTCTGGGCTTCAGCATAAGAATTGAGGGGACACAAACCTTCAGTCCATAACACCGCCTACAATGAAAGGGGGCCCCCTCTGCTCTCACCTCTCTCAGCTGTCCCTCCCCAGGCTTGGGGCTCCCAATCCTGCAGCATTCCAGAGCCCAGGCTGGGGGTGGGGGGACCCTGGATCCACACCTCCCTGGCAGACCAATGCCCCACCTCCTGGAGACCTGGTTTCCTCCTCCGTCCGGTGGGAACACCTCTGCCCCCCAGGTTTGCTTGAGGGGGACTTAAAGGCAGGGTCCCAGGAAGCAGAGACAGGACTAGAGAGAGGTGTGATGAAAAATCATATTTATTGCAATATTTTTAAAAATTCAAACAAATGCAAACAAAATGCTGGATACACTTTCAAAATTTTAACTCAAGACAGGATCAGTTGTACTGAACTTTCCTTTTGGCTGGGCTCCGATGGGGCGTGGCGTGGCACGGCCCTGTTGTTGATTCTTGATCGGAAATTCTAATATTCCCTCCATCGTGGATTTTTCGGCATTCATTTTGACTGGAACTATCGCGTTAAAAATACTGTTGATCTCCGTCTGGGCTAGGGGTGATGGTTGCACAAACTTGCAACTAGACAAAAACCCACTGAACTGGACGCTTTAAAAGGATGAATTGTATGGTATGCAAATGACATCTCTATTACAAATGAGAGAAAAAAATATTTTTAGAAAGATTATTTATCTTGATGACTACATTTTTGGCTCCCCCTTGAATTTTGCACTAAAAATTTGAATGCTTTCCTCACGCCAGCCCCTGCCCTGCAACGGAGGGAAACGGATCCTCAGAGAATGTGTGTCCAGGTCCTTCCTCTGTACCAGCCATAACAGCCTCTCCCTGGGAGGCCCGGACTTTGTCCCGGCTGTGTCCTCTGCCCGGCATGCCATTTCCTGTCTTCACCAGGAAAACTCCTACTCATCTGTCCTACCCCCTGGGTCTTGGAGTATCTGGGAATATTCTCAGGGAACTCTGAGCTCTGTGCCCTAAGCTAATAACACTGTCTTCCTGAGTCTCTATCACTTCCTCTGTGAACGTGGCACAGTCACACAACGGCTATCTCGTGGGCATGGAAGGACACACTGCTAACACGATGCTTAGCACATGGTAAGAGCTCCATAAATGTCTGCTCTTTTTAGTGTCTTTAATGCAATGAAAAGTTCATTTAAAAAATGGTTAAGTTTATCAGTTCCAGAGACAAGGGATCTGATTTGCCAGCTGGGTCTGTGTCTGCCCGTTTTCTGGCACGGGGAAGGTTCTGGTTCCCTGGGTAGACGCGGTCTCCTCTCTCTGGGGCAGACAGGGACATCCTGAGGGCTGGGACTAGGGTGAATGAGTGAGCCACTGGCCTGAGGAGCAAAACTTAAGGTGGCGCACAAAACCTCAATCATCAGGATAAATATTTTAATGCAATATTAAAAAAATCAAAATCAGGGCCGGCCCCGTGGCTTAGCAGTTAAGTGTGCGCGCTCCGCTACTGGCGGCCCGGGTTCGGATCCTGGGCGTGCACCAACACACCGCTTCTCCGGCCATGCTGAGGCCGCGTCCCACATACAGCAACTGGAAGGATGTGCAGCTATGACATACAACTATCTACTGGGGCTTTGGGGGAAAAATAAATAAATAAAAATTATTTAAAAAAATCAAAATCAACACAAAAAAATCCACAATGAACAAAAGATCAAAATTGCAAGTAAAGACGGGATCTGACTCTGCACCTGCTCAACTCACCTCCCTGACCCCCTCCAGTCCTGGCCCTGCCAGCTCCCGTCTATATTTAAAATCTTGATATTTTGTTCGTCATGGGTGGGGACTATTTTTGCATGAATTTTGATTTTTAAAAAATATTGCATTAGAATATTGTTTATCTTGATGACTGACTTTTGTGGCTCTTCCTTAAAATTCCTGCCTGAGGCAGTGCCTCACTCTCCTCACCTTGATTCCCTGCCCTGGTTCCAGTAAAGCTTTATTGACAAAAACAGGTGTCCACAATAGCCAAATAGTGGAAACAACCCTAGCAGCGGAGGAGGGATGACCAGATAAACAAAACATGGTCCATCCATGCAGTGGAATATTATTCAGCCGTCAAAAGGAAGGAAATTCTGACACCTGCTACAACATGGATGAACTTGAGCACATTATATTCAGTAAAATAAGCCAGACACAGGAGACAATACTGTCTGATTCCATTTATATGAGGTTTCCAGAAGAGGCAAATTCATCGAGACAGAAAGTAGTATAGAGGTTACCAGGAACTGAGAGGAGTTACTGTGTAATGGGTTCAGAGTTTACGTTGGGGATTATGAAAAAGTTTTGGGTCTAGATAGCGGTGATGGTTACACAACATTGTGAATGCACTTAATGACACTGAATTGTACACTTAGAAATGGTCAAAATGATCAATATCGTGCATAGTTTACCATAATAAATAACAGGCGCCTCTGGGCTATTTAAAAATATTGCATCTATAAAATTATTAAACATGTTGCATATGTAAAATATTGTGTGTATAAAATATTGCAACTGGCACCAGTCCCGGCGCACCCCGCCCCCGCCGGTGGGTCCCTTCCGGCGCTGCGGGCGCAGAGACCTAGCGGGGCCACCAGGTGGCGCCGCCGCGCCTCGCGGTGCCCGGGACATTTCGCGCCCCCACGGTGGGCGGCGCGGAGGCGGCGCGATGCGTCAGCCAGACCGCGGGCTGGGGAGTCGGGGGAACCGAGTCCTGGGGCCGAGTCCAGACCCCAGGCTGGCGGAGGAGGGGACGCAGATGTGAGTCACCCGGGAGCCCCCGATCGACCGTGGGAGACAGTCCCACGCGGGCCTGTCCCCCTGGCTCGTGAACTGCCTTCCCGGGGAGACGGTGAGGCTGGCAGCCGTTCCTGGCGCACACGTGTGGCTCCAACCCCAACTAGCTGGTGGCTTGGGGGGAGTGTTGGCCTCCCCAAGCCTCAGTTTCCCCTTTTGCATAATGCAGATAAATATGGCCCCTGCGTCCCGGGTCCTTGAGAACTGAATGAACCATGATACAGGGAGCTTGGTACACAGTGCGCACTTAATACACAGCAGCGCCCACTCCAGAGGGAGGAAATAAAAGTAGTGACCATCATTGCAAGCCGACTCGAGGTGGCAGTGTGCAGCGCAAACAAGAACCATTTCCCCCTGGCTTTCTCGCGGGCCTTATGTCTCCCCACGGGCAGGTGCGGAGGTGCAGCCAAGAGGTGGAAAGCCAGGCGCCGTCAGGGGGCGCGGAGCCGGCTGAGGCCGAGCCACCTGCGCCTCCCACGCGCGCCCCACCCTGAAACTCGCGGGGTGTGGGGAGTGGGCGAGGGGGCGCCCGGCCTAGTCCCTAGGGTGCACAGGGCTTTGCAGCCCCTGCTTCTGGGGACCTCGAGGTGGCCTCCCGAGACCACGAGGTGACATTTATTGAGCGCTTACTGTGTACTCCTTAATTTATTTAACGCTCCCTCCAACCCAATGAGGCCGGCGATGCATGCCCATTAGACCTGTAGCGACGCAGAGGCCCAGAGATGTCAGGTCCCCCGGGGTCTGGGGTCCCTGCCGCCAGGGGACACCCCACCACCATCACCACCTTGGAGGGATCAGGCTGCAAACCCGCTCCCCTCTCCGTGCAAGCTCCCAGCACAACCCGGGAAAGGCGCGGGCTGGGGACTCTCCCGGGACGGAGAGGGGATTCCAGGCCCCCCCGAAAGTCCGGGCCGCCTCGCGCGCTGGAAATCCCGCGCGCGCCCCGAAACGCGGCGCGGCTGCCGGGAAATCAGGAGAAAAACTTCTGCTTTTTTTTTTTCTTTTCTGGCACTCACGCTCCCCCCTCCGGCCCCCCCGCGCCCTCCTCCCGGCTCTCGCCCCACGTGGGGCGCCCCCGCGCGGCGCCCCGCCCTCTCCCCTCCGCCGGCCAACTGCAGCGTGTGTTTCTCTCGCCTTTGTTGGCTCTCCAATAGGAGAGGCGGACGGGCCGCCCAGGCCACGCCCCTTCCTGGTCGAGTCTATAAAAGGCGGCGCCGGCGACCGTGGGCTCAGATCTGTGAAGTCGTGGAGGTGAGTCTTTCGTCTACTGCTGCCTGGATTACTTTTGCTGAGGACTTTGCAGTTTTTTGCTACGTTTTTGGGGGAGGATTTCGCTGCCTTCCGAAGGTCTTGGACGAGCGCTTGGGCTCCGTGGGAAGGTTTTGGGCCCTCCGGCCTCGGATTTTGCATTTTTCTCTCTTGGGACTGTCGTGGGGCTGTTTTCCACTGTGGATTATAACTGCAACATGACACTGGAAGAGCTCGTGGCCTGCGACAACGCGGCGCAGAAGTAAGTAGCCGGGGTCCCCGCCGCCTGAGGTCGGCCGGGCCGGGTTGGGCCGGGCGGGGCGGGGACCGGAGCGCCGGGTGGCCGGACCGGCCCTGACCCCCCTCTCCCCTGGTCCCAGGATGCAGACGGTGAGCGCCGCGGTGGAGGAGCTGCTGGTGGCCGCGCAGCGCCAGGACCGCCTCACCGTGGGGGTGTACGAGTCGGCCAAGCTGATGAATGTGTGAGTCAGACCCCGTCCCCGGGCTGGGCGCGGGTGGGGACCCCCCTCCGCTCTGCATGCTCCCCACTGCACCCCTCTCTTGCACGGGGCTGGGACTTCCCCAAGTGTGTCACTGTGGGTTGAGGGCTTCTTTGCTTTTTTTGAGGGGAAGGGGCTGCAGTCTGGGGGCGCTGCATCATTTGCAAGCGCACCCCTCTGCATTTATGCTCCAGCCTTACCCCCCCCTATAATTTGAACCGTGCGTCTGCTCCCCCACTCCACCATCTGCTTGCAGACACGATCTCCTGCACACCTGCGGTTCCTCTTTGCTTTTGCAAACTCCCTGTGCACGGTGGCCCCTCCCCTGTCCCCAGCTGACCCATCTCTTCCTCTGGCTCCCTCAGGGACCCTGACAGCGTGGTCCTGTGCCTCTTGGCTATTGACGAGGAGGAAGAGGATGACATCGCCCTGCAGATTCACTTCACGCTCATCCAATCGTTTTGCTGCGACAATGACATAAACATTGTGCGGGTGTCAGGCATGCAGCGCCTGGCGCAGCTGCTGGGCGAGCCGGCCGAGACCCAGGGTACCACCGAGGCCCGGGATCTGCACTGCCTCCTGGTCACGGTGAGCTGGGCCGCCTCGGTCCTGCCCCGACCCCCTGTCCCCCGCCCCCACCCCACCCCCCGGGCACCTGAGCCGGTGTTTGTCAACAAAGTCTGTCTTGCACCAGCTCAGCGCTCAGCCACGCTCGGCATGTCCCGTGGGCAGCCGGGTCCGGGCCTCGTCGTCACCCAGTGAGCTATTTTGAGCCAGCCTGTTTTCCCCAAAAGAGCCCTGGGAGAGGGAGGCTTCCTGCCCACTCCCGGGGCTCCCACTGAACCCCGTCTTTCCCCCCTCCCACAGAACCCTCACACAGACGCCTGGAAAAGCCACGGCCTGGTGGAGGTAGCCAGTTACTGCGAAGAGAGCCGTGGAAACAACCAGTGGGTCCCCTACATCTCCCTCCAGGAGCGCTGAGACCCTTCCCAGCATCACAACCTGTCGAGTTGCTGCCAAAAATAAAAAATAAAATAAATATTTGACCCTCCTCCGCCCCAGAACAACCCCCCAAAACAACCCGTGAGACCATCGGGGGCAGAATCATTGGAGAAGACTGAAGACAAGGAGAGGGGAGTGGGCGGCCACCCCCTGGGCGGTGAGCCTGGAGCAGCGCCAGCGGCGGCCACAGAGAGAGGAGAAGAGGGGCCCCAGGCCAGCAGGAGAGGGGACCCCGGAGCCCAGGCCTTGTGACAGAGCAGAAGCTGGAGTGGAGGGCCTGGCCTCCACACTTCGGGGCTGGGGCAAGACTTTCTGCATCCCCCACCCTTCTTGAGACTAGAACTGACATCTGCAAACCAGCCTTGGTGGACGGAGGGTCTGCACCCTTGCCAGGACCGTCTTTGGAGACTTGGGAGCTGGGGTGATGTTGCTCTGTACCCATGAACTCCCAGTTTGCAAACTAAATAGACAATCTCTTCTGTAAGTTGCACTGGTTACTTGAACCACTGAAAGCGAGATGGGAAGCTTACAGATACAGATATTTTTATTTCTATGATGTCCTTGTAATAAATTTCTAAAGCTTCTGGGTTCTCGTGTACTTGCTGTCTCCAAGAAGGACCAGGACCTCGGCTCCCCCTCCTCACCCTCCATAGGCACTGCCGCGGGCCCCCCTCCTGCAGGCTCCCCAGGAAGTGTTACTCAAGTCCCAGTTAGCAGCTCCAGGCTCCTTCCCAAAAACAGTGCCTCTTCTCTCTGCAGCCGGCGCCACCCAAGTCCGACAAATCTTTGCCTTTTTTTTTTTCTCCCTCCTCCTGCCCTGTAGCAATTAAAAGACCGGTTTATTACGAAACCTGGCCGCCGTGCCACTGCTGTTACTGGCTGGGCTGGAGCCAACCCCGAGCTCCGGGCGCGCATAGATGCCCCCACCCCCCGGGGGAGGGGGTGCTGGCTGCAGTCCCGGGTGACCAGCCGCCACCGCAGCCCGAGGTCCAGAGAGGTCAAGGGGGCACCTGCGACCACACAGCGAGGTGGGCCCAGGGGGGAAGGGCTTGGGCCTTGCAGGAAGAGCTTTGGAGATCCCCCCGGAGTGCCCCCCCAGGCCTTCTCCCTCCCAAGATGAGCCTCTTCACTGCCCTACAGAAAAAAAGATTTTTTTTTTTCCTCCAAACTCAAATCAACCAGCAGAAAAATACCCCAGGAAGTGGTGCTCCCGGCCCTGCTGGGCTTGGCACGAGCTGCGTTTGCTTCTAAATCGAAACTGCTAGGCAGGGCCGGCCACCTCCTGGTTGTCCCGAAGTGGCAGGCGAGGCGACGCCCCCCGCTCCGGGCTGGGAGCTGGAGCCCTGCCGCCCGGCCTCGGTCTTTCCCCCACGACTCTGCGGGGTGGGCTCGCGCGCCTGGCACCCTGCGCCCCTCAGCCCCGCGCCCCGGCCTGGGAACTGGTGGGGGGTGCGGGGAGCGCACAGGCCGCGACCTTTCCACGGGGCCCCACGTGGGCGCGGGAGGAAAACCCCGGCGGTCCCCTGGGAGTCATGGGGCAGGGGGCAGCCCCGCCGGGGGAGGACCAGGGAGCGGGGAAGTCCCGGAGGGGCGGAGGGGGAGGGGCGGGGATCCCTCCTGGGGTTGGGAGGAGGGGAGAGTAGAAACGGGGAGAGGAAACCCTGAGATGCAGCCCCGAGTGAGTAGGGGACCCCCCGGGGGGAGGGGCGGAGGGAATCTCTGGAGGGGTTGGGGGAGGGGATTCGAAGTGGAGAGACCCAAGTCCCGAGGGGGGAGAGGGAAGGGGAGGGAGTATGGGGGGAGGGGAGGGGGAACACTGAGGGGCTGGGGGGAGGGGGGAATTGGGGGGAAGGAATCCCTGAAGGGGTGGAGGAGGGGAGTGAGGAGACCTGAGCCGCAGGGGGGAGATGAGGGGAGCCTGGGGGGCGGGGATCCCTGCTGGGGTCGGGGGGTTGGATGGGAGCCCCGAGGGGGAGGAAGGGCGACTCAGAGGAGCGGGGGGGGGGGGGGGGGGGGAGATGGGGAGGGGGATCCCTGAGATGGAGCCCAGACAGGGGAGGGAGCCTGGGGACGGGGAGCAGAGGCTGAGGGATCCCCCACTGGGGAAGGACTAGTGGGGACAAGGGTCGGCCCAGCGGTGGCCTGGCTTCTGCTCTTGGAGTCGGTGGGCTTCTCCCAGAGGCATGTCCCTGCCGGCTCCGCCCCTGGGCGTGGGCGGCTCTATCCCCATCGTGACCCTGGCCATCCGTCCAGAAGGGTCTCCTGACCTCGAACCTTCCCCTCCCTACATCCCGTGTTCAGTGTGGGCCAGACCCCAGGCTCTTGGACCCCAAGGAGATCCAGAGCATGGGAGGGACTCCAGCTGTGTGACCCTCAGGGGATATGTGAACCTCTCTGTGCCTCAGTTTCCCCCTGTGAAAAATGGGGCTCATAATGCTACCTATCTCGTAGACTATTGAGGAGGTTAAAGGAAATATATGTTCCTTAGATTAGCGCCTCCGACAGAAAAAGTATAAAAACCATTAGCCGCTATTACACCACAGGCACCCTGTGACTTAGCAGAGCCCAGATTAGGGTGAGTCGTGCAGATTTCGAGAGCAGGCACCCGAAAACTTAGCCAGATAGATAATATTTTTAAGCAATATCTTTTAAACTCGAATGCCAAAAAAAAAAAAAAAGAAAATTCCCCGGTGAGCAAAATTGTAAATGAAGACCAAGTTAGCATCGTGGCTGATTTTTCCCTTTGCCTCAGGCCGGGCACCGTTCCAGATCCTGTTGTGATTTTAATGTTTGACATTAGGTTCATTCACTTTGCTGGTAGAGGACTGAAGGCTCGGACAGGGGTGTGGCTTCCCAGGACAGGGACACGCCCAAGGATGGATTCTGGAAGGATTCTGGAACCCCCACTCTCTCCACTGTCACCCGCGTGAACGTGGAGACTTGTGGCTCTTATGTTCTAACAGTAGTTCTACCATTACCATTATTATTATTGCTGTTGTCGTTGTTGTTGCTGTCATTAATAAAAGTACCCATTAAGTCTTCCCGACCCAAGCCACGGGTGTACAGGAATCGGCTTCAAATGCTGCTGTTTTGTGAATTAATAACAGCTGGTAGGTTTATTCAGTCTTCCCTGGGTATAAACACCCTTAACCTTGACCCCAATTCTTTCCAGTATGATGCTGTGTCCCATTTTCCAGAAGAGGAGCCTGAGGCCCAGAGGGGAGGAGCCACAGCCTGGCTGAGTCTTGAATCCTGGGTGGCTGGCTAGTCAGCCCCTGGGAGAAACCCAGGGCAAGGGGACAGGTTGCACCTCCCCCAGCACACTCCCTCCACTCCCCCCCAAGAGTTCACGAGGGGCCAGAGAAGTTGCCACAGGTCACCGAGCTGTCGCTGCTGCAGGTGACCCCCTGGGCTCCATCGCTCAAGGCCAAGAGACACTTTGCAACATCAGCCTCTGTCCACACCCACACCCACGGGCCTGAGACACGCAGGCATGCCGGCACACACCCCCCTACACAGCCACACGCACACCTGGAGGTGCACACACAGGTCGCCAAAGGCCACACACACTGTCGTCCGCTCACGTCTGTCCACGCACTCCCGGGCAGAGGGCGAGAATTCCAACTTCCCCCCATGGCCTTAGGTAGGTGGGCTCTCTGAGCCCCCTTTCCATGTTGTCGAATCGACACACAGCCTGCCACAGCGTGTGTCTACAGGTGCACACACACACACGCCAAAATGGACGCGGACGCAGAATCACACGTGTGTTGATGGGTGTGTAAATACAGAAGCGCTCCCTGCCCCCAGGCCTCACCAGTTTGTAGGATTCTAGCCATTTCCCCGAATCCTCCCTGCCCGGGGAAAGGGGGTTGGCCTTGTGAGCATGTCATGAAGCACATAACATATCCCCGGACTTGGGGACCAGGCTGGGGGGCCCAGAGTGAGCCAGCCGAATATGGAAGTGACGTTGGGAGGAATAATGGAATATTAGCTGACACTGTGCTGGGCCAGCCTTTCCACCCTCTTATCTCTTATCATCCTCACAACTCCACAAGGTAGGTACTGTTGTTATCTGCTTTTTCCAGAAAGGGAACACAAGGGCTCAGAGAGGTGCAGCCACTTGCCCAAGGTCACACAGCTGCACAGTGGCAGAGCCAGGGACCAGGCCAAGGCATGCGTGACTCAGAGTCAGAACTTTATATCTGTTTCTATTTCTGTCTCTTTCTATCTAATTGAGATATAATTCACATACCATAAGATTCACCCCTTTAAAGTGTAATTCAGCGGATTTTAGTATACTACACGAGGTTGTGCAACCATCACCACTATCTAGTTCCAGAACACTCCATCACCCTAAAAGGAAACCCCGTCCCCATCAGCGGTCACTCTCCATCTTCCTCCCCCAGCCCCTGGCAACCACGAACCCACTTTCTGTCTGTGGATCTGCCTGTTCTGGACATTTCACATCAGTGGGGTCACATACCGTGTGGCTTCCTTTACTTGCAAAATATTTGGAGTTTCCTCCACATTGTAGTACGTGTCACCATCAAAGTCTGAGCTTGTGTCGCCTGCCCTGTGTCTGTGATCCCCGGTGTGTGTACGCTGGCACCCTCCCTTGTAGATGAGGATACACAGGAAGGCACTCCGAGTCACACACAATTATATTTAGCAAGCTCCCTTGAGCGTGGGAGGGCATCGCACACACACAGCCTGGACCCAGACACTGCGTGCACACTGGCCCTCTAACCTCCGGCTTGTGTACACCCTCGTCCCTCTGCCTGGAGCCCTTCTTGGACACCTTTCTCCAAGCTAACGCCTCCTCACTCTCTTGTTCTAATCTCCAATGCCCCCTCCTCCGGGAAGCCCTCCAGACTGGCCCCCTGAGAGGCCGTCTCCAGGCCCTGCTCACCTCACCTTCCTGACACCTGCCCCTGTTCGTAATGACATTTTTAATCCCGCCGTCCTTTGCTTCTTGTCTGTCTCCTGTGTCAGGCTGCAGACTCCAAGTGGGTCAGGAGAGGGTCATTTTTCCTGCCCCAAGGCCCCTCGTGGCCGAGCTCAGGGTCTGGGACCCAGTGGGCACTTGATAAACACTTGAGGTGTAACAACTCAAGCCTGAACCCGGAGTCTTGTATAACTAGAGATTGACCCATCAGTGGCCTCCTCCTCAGGGACAGACTGTTTTGTCCCTGAGGGACACATGTTGGCCTGTCAAGTGCTGGGTCCTGGCAGATACAGTGACACCACCCAGCGCAGGGAAGCAGGAACCTGGCCCTGTGGAGGCGGTGGCTTTGTGCCCTTGGGCAAGTTGCTTCACCTCTCTGGGCTCAGTTTCCTTATCTGTACAATGGGGTACTAACAGGAGTGCCCATCTCTCGGGGCTGTCATGAGCATCGAATTAGTGAAAATATGTAAGGTATTTAGAACAGCCAAGAGCCTTCCAGAAGAGCTAGCTGTTATTATGTGAGTCGGTGTGCCGCTGTTTACAGGATTCTTTCTACTTGTACACACGCTGTCTGCTTCTCTACCTGTGTCCCAGTGAGGAGGAGTTGGTTCCGGCCAGAGGACCCGTGTGGCTATATGGGGCCGCAGCAGTATACACGCACGTGTGGCTGGGCCTCAGATTTTTGGAATGCCCCATACGAGCCCTGGGCTCCCAGAACTCCTGACCTGCTGGGGTCCCACGGTGACACCTCACCCCAACTCAGAGACGCTGATTCTGCAACGTGGCTCTGCTTCTACCTGAGCAGCAAGGTGGCCCTGGGGTGTGACCTCTGCTACCTGGAGCAGCAGGTGTGGTTGGTGGCCCGAGGATTGTCTGCTCCAAGCCGTGGGCAGGGATGGCCACAAGCGCGCCACACACGTGTGCTTGCACATGTGGACTGCATACACTCAGATGCCCAGGCATGCAAATGCATGCAGGTACACACACCTTCGGACACACAGCTGCACGAACACGACCGCCTCCGCGTCATTGTCACACTGGGGCCAGGAGGGAGCCGGGCATCTGTCTATCTATCCACCAGCTCTCACTGCTCCAGGTCGTTCCTGGGGGCGTCAACTCCCTCTACTTCCTGCCTACCCACAGGGGGTCCAGGTAAAGCCCCCAGGGACGCTGCGGGGTGTTGGGAATCACCCCAGGCCCCCTCTGGGGTGGCCGACGGGACATGGGTAGCATCTCCGGGGGGTGTGGCAGCCTATGGGCACAGCACACACCTCTGGTTCCTTCCATTTGGTAGGTACCATGGCGCCCCAGAGGGTACCCATGTGTGCGGGAGATGGGGACCCCCTTTCTAGCGAGCGACAGATTGAATTCAGGGGCTTCCTGGGGAAAGTGTTCTGCCTGGCTTCTGAATTAATCCTTCCCTTCTTGCTCCCAGGGGTCAGCCAGAGGTCCTGCCCCACTTTCCTCTTTGGCCTTCCCTCTGAAAACCACCGCCAAGCCCTTCCCAGCTCTGCGCCTTGGCTCCCTGGTCCCCTCCACCGGCCAGGGTGCCAGACCCTGCTTCTCTTTTCTCTTCTGACCCCTATCCCCAGGCAGAGGAGGTGGCCTCTCGGCTGGATTTTCAGGGTCCCAGGAGCGCCCAGCTCGGGGCTGGGCACAGGGCGTGTGGAGGGGGGGAAGGAGCGCAGCTTTATCTGTGGGCCGTGGAGAATGTGGGGATGACGCCCCCGGAGTCGTGCACAACAGAGCCTCAGAGACCTGCATGCTGCCCCCCAGCCCCCACCCCAGCGTAGTGAAGAGGGCACCCGCGTGTATGCCAGTGACCAACAGCCTTGCAGATATCCAGGGACCCACGGTGACCCAGAGTGACCCAGATTGACCCACAGCCCGAGGGACACCCCCGCCCCCAAGGACGCGGCCGGGGAGCCGGCAGACCCGCACTCACAGACACGAACAGAAGCTCCATCTGGAGAAGGGGCCGGGGGGTTTCCTCTCGCAGCCCCTCCCTGCCCTTTCCCTGCATTGTTTGTCCTCCTCCTTCCCACCCCACCCCCTCCTCCCCGGCACCCGAGGTTCCCAGGCTCTGGGGCTGGGGTGGGGTGGGATGAGGGGCGTCTCGGGGCAGCGGAGGCCCAGCCCAAGACCCTTGTGGTCCCGGGGGTGCGCCCACCCCAGGCGTGAGCACAACGTGTCGGGGGAGCATGAGCCTGCGATCACATGCGTGCACGCGCGGGGAGGCGTTCCTGCCACGGCGTACACAGCAGGAGCGCCATAAATGCGTCTCGGCTGGCTGCAAGTGGGTGGGGGAGGGAAAGCCGCTAAAGCCTTGGATTCGAATCTAGTCTCGGCGGCTTACTAGCTACCCGCGCGGCGCGCAGCAAGGGTGACTCAGTTTCCCCATCCAGAAAAGGGAAAGTCTGGTCGCCCTCCCACGTGGCGAGGAGGAACCAGATAAAGCGCGGAAGCGCTTAGCAGAACGCTGGGTCCTGAGAACCTTTATTACGCCTTCCCTCCACCCCACCCTCCCGCCAGACACTCAGGAGGTGGAGAGGGGCGCTGACTCCGGCCCCAGACGCCCCTCCCTCCCAGCAGGCGGGAGTCCAGGCTTCCTCCGTCCTTAAATTGGATAATTGGAGACAGAGGCGAGTGTTCGAGAGACAGAAATCCCCGAGTGGGAGAAAGGCAGGGCCTGGCCCGCTAGTTCCCCCACCTCCGAGGCCGGGACCCTCACCAGCGCCCCCACGGGTGCGCCCTGGGCGCGCTGCCCCTGCGCATGGGAGCCCCTAGCGCCGGCCGCCGACCCCCTCCCGTGCCCGGCGGTGCCAGCCTCCCTCTGGTGCCCGCCAGGCGCGGTGTCTGCGGCCGCCCCGGGGTGGGGGGGGGTGTCCGCGCCGGCGGCGGCCCCGATGGCGTCTCCTTCCCCCCAGCCCCTGGCGGCGGGCGGCCGGGCCGAGGGCGGGGCGTCTGCACAGACCCTCCTTTTGTGAGCGGCGCCTTCCCCGGGCGGCCTGGCGCGCAGGGCCCGGGCACCGCGCCAGCGCCCGGAATAGCCTCCCTGCCCCGCCGGCCGCCCCACGCCCCGCCGGAGCCGCCTGACCTGCCCGGCCGGCCGGGCGCGGGGGTGGGGAGGCCAGGCCGCGGCGGCGCGGGGACGAGTGCGTGCTCAGCGGCACCGGGGTGCGCCCGCGTGCAGCACGTCCTACTGTGTGCAGCCCCTCTCCTGCGCGCAGACGCCCACTGTGTGCAGTCCACTGTTTGCATGCAAAGCCCGTGTGCAGACTTCCGCCGGCATGCAAGACCCACTGTGTGCAGAGATCCACATGACACTGGCGCCCAGGCTGTGACATGTGCACACACTGACTTGGGGTGGGAACAGCATGGGGTGCCCACTAGAGAGCTGGGACCCTCTCCAAGCGTCCTTTGTGTATGCCTCAGCTGACCCCACTTGCAGAAGCTCTGCTCTGCTTGAGGCTCTTCTGGTTCTGCCTGCCAGGGGCTCTGAAGGCGTGGGAGGAAGTGGGCTGCACACCCCCCTGCGTTGTGTGGGTCTGTGTGGTGGACTCAGGCGTGCAGGGCTGGGGGCTGGGCCTCCCCGGGCCTTCCTGGAAGCTCAGGGCACAGGTGCAAGGGCCGACGAGCCCTGTGGGCAGGACGCCAGCGGGTGGCTTCCCTGAAACTGGGCACAGCAGCTGGGAGAGGTTTCCGGGCCTGCGCGGCCCCACCTGGCCCGGGGCACTCTCGGCAGATGGGCAGGGCAGGCCGGCAATGCCAGGGAGGAGCCAGGCCCCAGCCTGCACAGGAGCCACTGCACAGGACCTGTGCACCCACACTTGTGTGCATGCATGCTGGTGGGCCACTCGGGTGCACACTCTGCACCCTGAGTACAAACGTGCATACTCGTGCACACACACAGGCTTGTGCTCATGTGCTGCACACGAACCACAGGACACAGGCCATGGTCCCGGTCCTATATTGGTCCTGAGCTCCACAGCACAGAGAGATCTGTCTGCTTTGCTCACTGCCTTGCTGCGGCACCTGACGGTTGGCGCTCGGTAAATGTTTGTGCAGTGAACACATGAATAAATGGACACATCATTTTGCAACTATGTACTGAGTATCCAAGATGTGCTGAGCACTGGTGCATGGGGAACAACAAAAAACAACTTGGACCGACACTCTAGACATGTACTCAGGGGTGCGAATAGGCTCACACTTGCACACACCTGTGGGTACACAGGCATGTTGATCAGGAAACACCTGAGTCCACTTTAATTCGTTCACGTGCAGAAACCAGAGCCAGGCATACACGCGCAGCCCTTGTAGATGTTAACACATTTTTGCGCACACAGTTTTCCCTCTTCTCTCCCGGCAATCTGCTTGTGCTATCCACTCAGCTGCTCCCCCCCGCCCCCGGCCTCCACTTCAGAGGCCACTGGGTTTGGAGGGATTCCTCAGGGCACGGTGAGCCCCACACCCCACTCCCCAAACATCTCTGACCAGGTGGCCTGGTGGCCTGGTATTTCCACCATTTGAGCTTCTCCTAGGGCCTAGGCTGTCTGCAGAAGGCTCCAGAAAACATGCAGCCCGAGTGGGCAGGATGGGAGCTATACAGGAATGGGGGGCTTAGAGGAGCAGCTTCCAGATACCCGCAGTAACCATCCTTCCATTTTACAGCATGGGAAACTGAGGCCTAGAGAGGGGCAGGCCTTCCTGTGGAGCTGGGGAGGAGAGGGGGAGCTTGTGAGAAGATGATGCCCTGGCTGGGCCCCTTGCAGCCAAAAACAGTAGGTTCCCACGGCCGGCCGGCCTGGCAGGGTGGGGACAGGAAGGTGGAGGACAGAGCTGGGGGGAGGCAGCTGCGGGGGGAGGGGAGCCTGTCTGTGTCCTGGAGACAGACACAGAGGCTGGAGGCCCAGAAACACCCACCTCGGCAGACAGACACACACGCGGCAGACAGACCCAATCTGGGACACACAGACACGGGACACTCCTCGGTCCCTTCCTGTCGCAGATGCTCCCTCCCTAGCCTCCACATGGGGCTTCTGGAGCCCTTACCCTGCCAGGGAGTGTGTGTGTGTGTCTGTGTGTCTGTGTAGGTGACACGCATTTGTGCATGTGCATATGTATGTGTGTTTTGTGTGCACAATTGTGTCCGTGGGTGTTTGTGTAGGTGTGGTGTCTGTGCATGTTTTGGTGGGTGCCCATGTGTGCACACACATGCGTTTGGGTGTACGTACACGAGTGTGTATGTGTGTGCACGCATGTGTGTGAATGTGTTTTGTGCCTGTGGATGAGCGCACACGTGTTTCTGTGCATATGTATTTTGTATCTATGCACACATGTGCTTGCGTGCTTGTGTGTCTCCGTGTGTGCTCACACGGTGTTTGTGTGTGCGTGTGGTGTTTTGAGTGTGTGTGTGTGTGTGTGTTGGAGAGGGGCGCTTCAGTGCTCCACAGTCCCCAGCATCCAAGCTCCATACTGGGGACCTACCTTCATGGGCTCGGGGCCACTTGCACACGCACACACACACACACACACACACAACAACAACAACGACGGCAATAATAATCACACCTATTGTCTCCTGTTTCTTCACTACATATGGGGCGTTTTTCTAAACACCCTACATTAACGTTTTTAGCTAGGTTTATTGAGGTATAATTCACAAATTGTAAAGTCATGCTTTTTAGGTGTAGAATTTGATAAGTCCTGACAAGCAGATAGTTGTGGAATGCTTACACATTCAAAACTGAGAGTGGGTGCCTCATCCCTGGGGTCCCCTCCCGCTCCTTTGTGCAGTCAATCCCCTCGCCCCATTACCGGCCCCTGCAGCCCCTGACTGACTCTGTCCCTATAGTTTCCAGAAAGTCACATAAAAAGGATCACATGTACGCAGCCTATTGTGTCTGTTCCTTAAACTCACCCTAATGTGTTTGAGACCCACCCATGTTACTGCCTGTGTAAGTAGGTTGTTCTTTTTCTTTAAAATTGTGGTATAATTCACATACCATAAAATTGACCCTTTTAAAGCGTGTAATTCAGTGGTTTTTAGCATATTCACAGAGTCGTGCAACCACCACCTCTGTCTAATTCCAAAACATTTTTAGCACCCGAAAAGCAACCTTCCCCATGAGCAGTCACCCCCATCCCCTGACAACCACGAACCCACTTTCTGTCTGTGGATCTGCCTGTTCTGGACATTTCACATCAGTGGAATCACAAACTGTGTGGCCTGTTGTGTCTGGTTCTCTCACTGAGCATGGAGTTTTCAAGGTTACTTTGTTTCTCTTTCCTGCTGACTAGTCTTCCATTGTATGGATGGGCCTCAGTTTACCCGTTCACCCAGGGGTGGGTAGCGGGTTGTTTGCAGCTCTGGGTGACTAGGAATAAAGCTGCTGTGAGCATTCCCCTTGGTGAGGACCTAAGTTTTTATTTCTCTTGGATAATACCTAGGGGTGGTTCCCATGATGAGTAAATGCCTTATTTATTAATTCATTTATTTCTCATAATCTAGGAGGTAAGTACTCTTATTAGATCCATCTTATATATAAGGAGAGTAGAGGTTCCCACAGCTTGCTCTCTCTCACGCACACACAGAGTAGACAGGAATGTTGCCCCATCACCCACCCTCGGCCCTCCAGGACCCACACAAATGCCCAAGGCTGCCCGTGGCACACATAGCAGTGTGGCTGTCACCCCCCACACCCCCGGAACAGACGCCGGTGGGGCCTACAGACCCAGACGTGGGGCAGACACTCTGCGATTTGTTCATCTTTCCAGCCAACTCGTCTCGTCCTGATAGTAATTAGCTCCCAGACTGGCGGGGAGACGGTGAACAGGCTCCGAGTCATCGCTGCGGGCCCACGCCCACAGGCCACGGGCACCCGGCACTGTGTGTGTGTCCAGGCTGGGTGCCCCCCCACCTCCACCCCAGGTATGACAGGCAGGCCCTGGAGACTCAGGCCAGGGCTCCCCACCCGCTTCCCTGGAGCCAGCCAGGGCCATGCACGCAGGCCCACCGTGCCTTCCACGCGGGATCGTGCCCCGGGGATTTCAGGGCACGCACGAGCAAGCCCGTGAGCCTGTGCACGCCTACACACCCTAAGCATGCACATACGTCCGTGCACCGAAATGGCGTTGGTGCGTGCGCCCCGGGCACTAGGCGCTGGCGGAGCGTGCACGCGCGCTGGTGCGTGCGCGTGAAGAGGGCGGCGCGCGCCCGGGCCGGCGTGGGGGTGGGGCTCCGTGCGCACAGGCCCCACCCCCGCCCCGCCCCCCGGCTGCCCGGCTCGGGCCGGAAGGCCTGCGGCGGCGGCGGACGCTGGCGTCACGGGTTTCCACTGGGGCCCGCGCGCTGGGGCCGGGATTCCCTGGCGCAGGAACGCCCGTGACGGCGGCGCCGGCCTGCGTCGGCCGCGCTGGGAGGGAGGCTGGCCCGGGCTGGGAGTGACATCAGCCCCTGCGTCTCTGGAACGTTTCTGGAGCGGGCCTGGGCGGGAGGGGGCCCTGGAGAAATTAAAGTCACTCCGGCTGCCACCACGTGCGCTGCGCTTTGTAACTGCCCAGCGGGGGCTGAGCGCTGCGCTCAGGCTGACCCGGGGGGCTGCTGATGTTCCCATTTCATAGATGCCGAAACCGAGGCCCGTGGGCTCTCATCTGTGAAACTTTTGTCACGCGATGAGCGCATGCCTGGCGCATGGCCAAGCGGTTGCTAAGTTCCCATCTCGGGGTTTCCAGAGAGTCCTCCAGTCCAGAGTGAGGGGCCGGGGCTGGAAGCCCCCTTTGCCCTGCGCCTTCTGGGGTCCGGACCCTCTACCCGCTTGTCTCCCTCCCTCTTCTGCAGCAAGCGGGCTCAGAGAGGGCGTGTGGGTGCTCTGGCGCCACCCAGCAAGTCGGGCGCTCAAACCAGATCTGTTCACCCTGTTGGTCTCTCTCCAGCTCCGGCCCCTGTGGTGGCCAGAGGCGGTGCCTGCGTCCGAGCCAGGGCGCCCGGGCTGCCCAGCGGGGTGTGCCCACCGCCTGGCTGCCTTTGTGCTGAGGCCTGGGCGAATGGACTCTAAAAATAGCCTGGGAGGAGGCGAGGGCTATTTTTAGCTTGAGTGGTCAGGGCCCTCCCAGTTCCCGGGTCAGCAGCCCTCGGGCCAGGGCCTAGGGAGGGGGGAGGGGGCTCCACTTCACAGAGTCCCCAGCCCCCAGATGCCGAGTCAGCCAGCCGGCCCTTCAGCGCACAGCCCCGGGGAGGACAGCTGGGGAGAAGGGGCCCGGAGGGGGTTGCCCGAGGCCACCTTTCCTCAAACCCCACCCCCCTCTCTAGCTACCGGCCCACCCTGGCCTTTTGTTGGGCGGGGAGCCTGCTTTCTATTTTGGGAAGGTGTTGGAATAATTTCCCTGGCTATTTTTAGCTGCTTTGGGGATTCCTCCACCCAGCCTGGCCGCCCCGCCTCTCCGCCTTTTTGTCGTCGCCCTCCTCCTCCCGGCTGACCCAAGGCTTGCCTCCATCATAAAGGGCAGACAAGGACACACAGCCCCCTGGAGCGGGAGGTCTCCCCTGGGGCAGACCTGGAGTGGAGAGACCCCCATATGTCCTGGTTAGTGGGGGGAGAGGGGACTCTGAAGGGCGTTCCCACGTTCCAGGTGAGCCAGACAGTCCGGTCTCAAGGAATCTGTGACATCTCACATCTGAATTCCATCCCCAGGACAGGGTGGGGCTCCCCGGACTCTGACCTTTCACCTCCTTTCAGGGTTGTGACAAGTCTGCCCTGCTAACAGAGCTTGACTCCCTACCCGCCTTGGCTGGGGGTCTCCCATGTCCCCAAGAGGAAGATCTATTCCATGACAGTAAACTGAGGCCCCAAGGGGACACAGGAGTACACCACATCTCAGGCGCATTCTCTGATGGTTTCTTCTCCATCCACACTTAACAGCTTGGTAACCTTGGGGTAGTGAGTTCACGTCTCTGTGTCTCAGCTGCCTCCTTCTGGAAAATGCTGTAATAATTGCAATGGAGTTATTGCAAAACTGTCAATGAATATATTAAAGGTCTTAGAACAAGATTCTGGCAGGAGACGGTGCGAGTGGCCCCAGAAAGGATGCTGAGATGGGTCTGGCTGGAGCTGAGAGGAACATTTTGGGTTCTAGCTGGCTCCACACTGAGATGACTCTCCAGTCACCTCCTTACCCCTCACAGCCCTTGAGGCTAGCAGGAGTGACCCCAAGCTACAGAATAAGAAACCGAAGCCCTGGAATAATTTCCTGGGCCAAGGGTCTCATGACTGGTGACATACAGGAGGCCACATGGTCTCCTGACTCTTCTAGCTCTGACCCACACTGTATTCCACAGCTGCCTTTTGCATCCTTTCATCCGTTCCTTCACTCATTCAGCAAATATTTGTTGGGTACCGTGTGAGTTTCCAATTGCTGCTGTAACAAGTCATCACAAATTTAGTGGCTTAAAACAAACAAATTTATTCTCTTACAGTTCTGGAGGTCAGAAATCGGAAATCATCGGGCCAGCCCCGTGGCTTAGTGCTTAAGTGCATGTGCTCCGTTACTGGCGGCCCGGGTTCGGATCCCGGCCGGACGCACCGCTTCTCCGGCCATGCTGAGGCCGCGTCCCACATACAGCAACTAGAATGATGTGCAATTATGACATACAGCTATCTACTGGGGCTTTGGGGAAAAAAAAGGAGGAGGGTTGGCAATAGATGTTAGCTCAGGGCCGGTCTTCCTCAGCAAAAAGAGGAGGATTAGCATGGATGTTAGCTCAGGGCTGATCTTCCTCACACACACACACACACACACACACACACACACAAAACAGTTTAAGAAATCAGAAATCAATCTTAGTGGGCTAAAATCAAGGTTTCCACAAGGCTGTGCTCCTTCTGGAGGCTCCAGGGGAGACAGCGTTTCCTGCCTTTTCCAGCTTCTAGAGGCTCCTGCATCCTGGGCTCGTGGCTCTACACCACCTGCCTTTTCTCCTTCTCTTTCTGGCAGACTCTCCTGCCTTTCTCTTATAAGGATCTTGGTGATGGCATTGCCCCCCACCACCCCAGATAATTCAGGATCATCCTCTATCTCCAGATCTTTAATTTAATCCCATCAGCAAAGTCTGGAAAATATTCACAGGTTCTGGGTATTAGGACATGGACATCTTGGGGGGGCCATTATTCAGCCTACCATAGGCACCTCGTTTGGTCAGACCCTGTTGGACACCAGACAGACATGGAGCAACAAAAGCTGACGGGTGCCTGTCCTCCTGGAGCTCACAGTCTGGGGTCCATGGCTACGTGGATCAGGTGATCGCAAGGCTGAACAAATAATTATACGTAGGGTGGCCAGGTAAAATACAAGACACCTAGTTCAATTTGAATTTTAGATAAATAACAAATAACTTTAGTATAAATTTGTCCCATGTAATATTTGGGACATTTTAAGTATGTCTTGTGTAATATTTGAGTCATCCTAAAAAAATTAGCTGTATAGTACTCCATGCACGGCTAGACCACAAGTTAATCATAGGATGGTTTCATCAGAGCTAACAGGTAAGCTGGTATGTGTGTTAGAGCACGCCGGCCATGGCATGGAGAATGGGGCCTAGATACACAGGTGTGTTGTGCTGCCAGGTGCCCACCTAAGGCTTTTCTAGGAGGCGGCTTCCCGTATTTTATAGCCTCAGAGTGGGCGGTTCCTATGCTGGAGGCTCTGCCTCTCATACCTGCGCATGCGCATCCTGCCCTCCAGCTCCCTGAAACGCTTGGCCAATCAGAGGCCAGCCTCAGCCTCAGGTTCTGAGGATGCGCGTGCGCACCTTGCTCTGGCGCCTCCGGCGCAGCCTCGCAGGGGCGGAGCCTCGTGGTGGGCGGGGCCTCGCTCAGGTTTCCCGCGCAAACAGCCCAGGCGACAGCCGTGCACAGGCGCTTACGGGGGCTCAGGGACAACAGAGCTCTGGGCGGGCCTGCGGGCACCTGGAGACCCCGCTCTGTGGCCGAATCGGGGTTCGGGCCCGTGGGGCCGCCCGTCTCCGCTCTGAATGCCCCCGAGGCTGACGGGCCGGCCTTCGGGGCAGGAAAGAGACCGCCTGCCTCGTCCTCCTTTTGCAACGCGCGGGATCACAGCCGCCATGACAGTGGGCCATGTGGTTTTTAAGCGTATTTTTCCCTCGGCCAGTGGATTCTTGGTCTCTCCGGGAGAGGACAGTCCGGGGAGACAAGGCCACCAGCAGAGAGTACATGTGGGTTCGGCCTCCGGCGGGAAACTCGCGCTGGAGTCAGAGGAGACGCTTGTCACTAGTTCCTACGCCTGCGGGATGCTGAGGATGTTTAGGGCATCTGAAGACCGTCAGCCAGTTGCACTGTTGACCCCTTATTCTGCACTTTATGCCAATGAAGTGTCTCCACGACAACCCTGGTCCTGCCGATTCTGTCAGTGACAGACGGGCAAACTGAGACCAGAGCCAGGAGTTGCTAGAGGTCCCCCAGCCAAGTTGGTGGCAAAACCTGCCCGGCCTGTTCCTTTTCCCCTTCGCCTGCTGCCTCTTGACGTCGTGCATATCCACTACTGAGCCGTCCCCCCGGAACAGTCATGGGAAGATGGTGGGTTCCACAATCCCCGGCCCTAGCCCACTGCAACCCTCCGGATCTGAGCAAACGAAAAGCCTCCAGGAGCCCACCGGGGGAGTGTGTCAAAGGGTGCTGGGCAGGAAAGAGACCAGACGTGAAGGGCATTTCCTCCCCTTCCCTGCTCCCAAGGTGGCCAGGAGGAGGCCGGCGGATAGACAAGGCAGCAGGAGCCGGGGAGGACGGCAGCTGCCCTTCCTTCCTCCCGGGGCCGGACGTTGCTGGGAGCCCAGTTCTGTGACCCAGGGGTCACGCCTTGGCTTTCTTTCCCCCCTAACCAGCCCGTTTCATGCCTTCTACTAGATGGATGACTAGATGGATGACCCCATAGTTGTGCCTGCATTGTCCCATGAAACTTTTAGACCCTGGTCTGAGAATTCCTCCTTTCTAGAGGCAGCCCCACGTGGCTTTGAGGATGGAGACATGAGTCATTGCCAAACTCAGAACTTTCTAGATTCTCCTGATAATTAGAGAGTGTGTTGGGGGCAGATAAACCACCTGGCAGTACGTGAATGTTCTCTAGAGTAGGAATTGCCTTTCTCCTGCTTAAAGCTGATCTCTTACCCAGGATTTGAGGCTTTGGAAGGGGGAGTGTCACTACAACTTGTTCCAGAATCCCCATGCTACTCGATCTGTGATAATTCATTTTCTTGATCCTAGAAGAGTAGAGTAAGAAGACATCATTGGGATCATCTGTGGAAACCGAAGGGCCGAGAAGGGCTGTGGTTGCTATGTGAGATCACAGAGCAAGTGAGGGGTGCGCTGGGATTAAGGTCCTGGACGCCTGTTGGCTAGCCCGCATCTCTGCCTCACCCTGTTCTGCTTCGGTGTAGGCTGACAGACTGTGCTCTGACCAGAGGAAAAATTTCTTTCTCAACCCTGGGCTTGGAGTTCTTCCCAGAGTGATAAATTCTGGCGAGAGAGTGCCACATTCTCCGGGCCGGCTCTCCAGTGAGGCCTGGCCTTGCATCACTCTTTCCACTGTAAACCCTGCGCTGGCTTCTATGCATCAGCCACACGTGCATGGCAGAAAGCACTGAGCCTGGCGAGGCCACCCAGGGGGAGGCCCCCAAGCCTGGAGACTCTGCTGCTGCCTCCGAGGCCCCTGAAGTGGGATTTTTTTCCTCATCTCTTTGGATCTCGGGGCGACTGAATCCCAAGCCCGCGTCATTGGCTGCCTGCACTTCAGAGCCCAGCCTTTGCTTACGGACTTGCCAGGAGGGGTGGGAACTGGAGAGCAGGCAGGCTTCTGGAGGAGGGAAGATCCCCGTGGGAGGGATTTGCAGCTGGCAGTGGGTCAAAGGTGGAAGTCCCAATAGATAGGATCAAAGTCTTCGCTGAGATAAGCACTCTTGCTTCTGCACCACAGCCTCATAAAAGTCTCATTTACCTTTTCTTTCGTACTGAAACAAACGTTCTAATTATTATAAATATAATGGGTGCAACGTGATGGTTGGTTGATGGCATGCATAATCCTTCTCTCGTTTGTGTCAGTCAATTTTGAAAGGGCTCCTTTTAGTGGAGAGTATTGGTGCCAAATGTTTATGCCCAGGAGAATGTTCAATATGAAAGCTAAAGATGGACGAGGCTGGTGGGCGTGGAGATGCGCTGCCCACCTCCCGTCAAGGAAGGCCCAGTTGCCCTGGCCTCTGGGAGTGTTGTCCGTGGACACCCTTGAGCTGTGAGCCCCTTGAGGAATCGCTTCAGCGGCAGAGAGCTGCCTGGCCCAAGGTCACAGCCTTCTGGAAGCAGCCCATCCAATGGCTGGTCAAGACGCAGCTAGAAAGGCCTGCATTTGGGCCCAACAAGGGACAATTCTGGCAGGCTGCTCCAGCTTCGGTGGCCTGAGGCCCCTCCCTCTCCCTTCCACGCGTTTTAATCCCCAAAGTCCCCTCTAATAAACCTCCTGAACACGAGGCCGTCTGCTTCCCAGGGAACCCCCTCTGCCCCCCCATCACTCGTGTGTCTGTACACTGCATTTCCTCTGCAGGGCGGTGAATTTGGAGGTACAGAAATGATGAAAGAATGTTAGGCCTAGTCTTCTAGAACTCTCTCAGGATCCTCGCAGTTCCCACAGTTCTTAAGTTTGATATTTTGACGCGGTGTTGCTGGCGTGAGAGTTTCCTCTTGGTTGTGGTCATGCCTTTTATCATTCTCAAGAACCCTTGAAGCTCTCTCTTGATGCCTCCGGCCTTTGCCTTCAACTCTGAAATTAAACACCAGTTGTGAGAGTGACTTGCCCAAGGTCACAGGCAAGCTGGGCTGTTTCCACTTGCTGAGGTTTTAAAAGGTATTTAGGGCCGGCCCCGTGGCTTAGCGGTTAAGTGCGCATGCTCCGCTACTGGCGGCCCGGGTTCGGAACCCCGGGCGCGCACCGACGCACCGCTTCTCCGGCCATGCTGAGGCCGCGTCCCACATACAGCAACTAGAAGGATGTGCAGCTATGACATACAACTATCTACTGGGGCTTTGGGGGAAAAAAAAAAAGGAGCAGGATTGGCAATAGCTGTTAGCTCAGAGCTGGTCTTCCTCAGCAAAAAGAGGAGGATTAGCACGGATGTTAGCTCAGGGCTGATCTTCCTCACCAAAAAAAAAAAAAAAAAAGGTATTTAAAAGAAGAAAGAAATACCAGAAGAGGATAAAGAAATTGTAGAAGAAAAAAATATATAGATTGTAGAAGAAAAAATAGAATACGCTCTTCACAAAGAGATGACATGATTTATAAACATATGAATTCGCCCTGCCCTACAGGTGCTGTGGCCTGGTAATGGGACACAGATTTAAAATTGGATGATGAATATGGTCTTTCAATCTTGTCAATCTATGCCTTGCACTTATCATTTCTTTCGGAGACAGCACAAGATTCTAAAGAGGCTCTAAGTTCAGTTACGGAGTTGGATATAGATCTGGCCTCTTAGGTCAGTGTTCCCGCCCCCACATTCACGACCCCAGTCTGCACTGATCAGTATTTGGTGTTCCTAAATTAAAATAATGACTAAGCATGATGTGTGATGTGGCTGAACAGCCATGGTGCTGCTGACCTGGCTCTGGAGGCAGCTGTGATGTGAGAGTTGCATCTCCGAACATCTTTAAAAAGTGATCTGAGCGGCTGGCCCCCTGGTGCAGGGTTAAGTGCGCGCGCTCCACTGTGGCAGCCCGGGGTTCGCCGGTTCGGATCCCAGGCGCGCACCGCCACACTGCTTGTCGAGCCATGCTGTGGTGGCATCTCATATAAAGTGGAGGAAGATGGGCACGGATGTCAGCCCAGGGCTAATCTTCCTCAGCAAAAAGAGGAGGACTGGCAACAAATGTTAGCTCAGGGCTGATCTTCCTCACACACACACACACAAAGTGATCTGAATTAGATGAGCCTCTTAATTTCATAAATAAAATGCAGTCATTTTGATTTGAAAGAGATAAAGGATTGTTTTTTTTTTTGAAATTTACACCAAGAGCTTTTGTGAAGGAGAACTCAAGATCAGTGAGCATTTTTTTGCACTGCGTTTCTTGAAAAGTTGGTTGCAAATGCAAAGAGGGTCACAGGTCCCCTTGTTCTGAGGAAACCATCTCTGAAGTTCCTGGATGGAGAGGCGGGGCCGGCTTTGTGGACGAGTGACCTGTGTGGTCCCGGGGGCCCCGCGCTCAGAAGGGCCGGCACTGGGTTTAACGCTCTGCCGTTACCATCTTGAAATTCTTAGTTTTTGAACGAGGGGCCCTGCAAGTGATGTCGCTGGTCTAGAGGAGAGCTTGGTGACTCAGAAGTTGCCATTCCTCCCGTCTTGGTTTCAGCGGACTCGTGGGCTGAAGGGGAAGCTTCTGAAGATGACCCTGTTGTCTTGGGTTCTCGCGGTGACCGCACTGGCCATCATTTTGCATCTCTTGGCTACTCTCTCTGTGGACCGTGCTGGATGGCTCACTCTGAGTGGTCTGCCTGGGCCCCGTGGCAGCCCTTTCTGGCTGGTTGTACTCCTGTTTATTGAGTTCCCAGGGCTGATTAGAAACATTCCAGACTCCTTAGCACAACCCCTAAGGCCCTCTGTTTGTTTTGTGTCCTCTGTTTGTTTCTCCAGCCTCAGGTCCTGCCATCCAGCCCTGCCACCTCCTCCCCCTCCACCCTCCTCCACACCAGCTTTCGCAGTTCCCTGCATCAGGCCCCCCATCATTGCCTTCCCTGGCAGCTCTTTCCATCCCCCCCCGCTTTTTTTTTTTGCTGAGGAAGATTGGCCCTGGGCTAACATTTGTGCCCATCTTCCTCTACTTTGTATATGGGATGCCGCCACAGCATGGCTTGACAAGCAGTGTGTGGGTCTGCACCCGGGATCCGAACCTGTGAACCCCAGGCGGCCGAAGCAGAGCCTGAGAACTTAACTGCTACGCCACCAGGCCGGCCCCTCCATCGCTTTTTCCCGCCCCCATCTCCTGGATCCAGGTGAGCACCTGGGCATCATTCCCAGCTCTATGAGTTTCCTGGACCTGCTGCAACAAACTCTCACAAACCGGGTAGCTTAAAACCACAGAAATTTATTCTCTCACAGTTCTGGAGGCCAGAAGTCTGAGATCAAGGTGTCAGCAGGGCTGGTTCCTCCTGGAGGCTGTGAGGGAAAAACCAGCCCAGGCGTCTCTCCCAGCTTCTGGCGTTGCCGGCCATCCTTGGCTTGTGGCCACATCGCTCCAAGCTGTCTCTGTCATCACGTGGCCTTCTCCCGTCTTGCGTGTCTCCCCTGTGCCCTGTATGCAAATCTCCTCTCCTTTCTCTTATACAGACACCAGTCATTGGATTTAGGACCCACCCTAATCCAGCGTGACCTCATCTGAACTTGATTCCATCTGCAAATTCTCTATTTCCAAATAAGGTGACATTCACAGGTGCTGGGAGTTAGGACTTGAACATACACACTCTGACCCAATACACCAGCTCAAGCTTCTCTCTGAAGCCTTTCCTGACCCCTCTCCCCGTGTCTCCAGGTGGAGTCGTGCCCCCTCCCTTGTGGGGTGATCACCCTGTAGAATTTGTTGACCCCACTCTGTGTGCCTGGACCGTAAGCTTTCTGACAGGCCCTTAGTCAATGGATAAATGAAGCGTGTTTGGTGGGAATACGGCGAGCGATTTCCTCAGCCAAATGAAAGAATTTGGAAATGTGGTTGATATGGGTTGACTAATGTCGCCCCAAAATTCACGTCCACCCGGAAACTCACAATGTGACCCTATTTGGAGATGAGGTCTTGGCAGATGTAATTGGTCAAATGAAGGTGCGCTCATGCTGGATTAGGGTGGGCCCTAAATCCAACGACTGGTGTCCTTACAAGAACAGGAGAGACACACAGAGAGACAGAGGAGACGGCTGGGTGACGACGGAAGAGATACAGCCACCAGCCAAGGAACACCAAGGAATGCCGGGAGCCACCAGAGCTGGAGGAGGCAGAAGGATCCTCTCCTGGGGCCTCCAGAACTGCGAGTGCATAAGTGTCTGTTGTTCTAAGCCACCCGGGTTGTGGTTGTTTGTCACAGCAGCCCCAGGAAAGCTACACACCCGTTCTCCTTGGGAATAAGAGAACTGGTGGGCGGGAGTGAGCTTGTGCAAACCTGAGGGCCAGGAAATGGCGAGGGTCTTAAGGTGCAGGAGAGTCCCCCAGTGC
Organism: Diceros bicornis minor; assembly: GCF_020826845.1. Classification (NCBI taxonomy): domain Eukaryota; kingdom Metazoa; phylum Chordata; class Mammalia; order Perissodactyla; family Rhinocerotidae; genus Diceros; species Diceros bicornis. The sequence continues at coordinate 1,764,532 of NW_026691553.1, forward strand.
CTGGCACTGGAGACCCGCCTGTGCTCCCCAGTATGTGCACGTCACCCACCAGTAGGGGCCCGCTGGCGCACGAGGTCAGATCAAGCCACTCCTTTGTGGAAGCCTTGCCTCCCTCCCTGCCACCCCCCACTCCGCTCCAATCAGACCTAGGGGTGAGATATCTGTGTGTCAGAAGGTGGGAACTAAGTCCCCCCAAAATGGAGGGGCGTCCACTTGGGTGAAGCTTCTAGGGGCCCAGTGGTGTGGGGCAGGCCGAGATCAGCCTTCTCAGGTGAGGGGGAAGTTGTTGCATCCAGCCCCTCCTACCACCTTTTGGAGGCTCAACGCCCAGTGGGCCTCCTCGGGATCTGAAGGCAACATGTGCTGCATTTGAGTGTGCCACTCTGACCCCACTAGGGGACGGTCACACCCTCCCTCCTACCAACCCCAGCACCACTCCGCCAGACCCTGTGGGCCAGACCCTGTGTGGGGACACGTCTACATTCTGCTCTGCACCAGCGCAGTCCACGGTTTACGTTCCGGGTCACTCTTGGTGGACGTTCTATGGGTTTGGACAAATGTATAACGTCATGTATCCGCCATGACCGTATCCCACTGAGTAGTGTCACTGCCCTAACCATCCCCTGTGCCCCGCTGTTCATCCCCCAACCCCTGGCAACCACTGATCTTTTTAGTGTCTCCATAGTTCTGTCTTTTATAGAATGTCCGAGAGTTGGAATCATACAGTGTGTGGCCTTTTCAGACTGGCTTCTCTCACTTATTTCTTTGCCTTTTCCGGCTTCTAGAGGCGCCGCGTCCTGGGCTCGGGGCCCCTTCCTCCGTCTGCACAGCCCGCAGCGCAGCGTCTCCCGTCTCTCTCTGCCTCTCACCCTCCTCCTCCCTCTGCTGAGGACCCTGTGATGATACTGGGCCCCGGGGGATCCAGGGTCATCCCCCATCTCAGGGGCCTTGACTCAATCCATCTACAAAATTCCTTTTATCCCAAGTAACGTGACACATCCACAAGTTCTGGAGGTTAGGATGTGGACATCTTTGGGGGGTCATTCTTCTGACCACACAGCCTGTGCACAGCCTGTTCTAGACCTTCACGTAAATGGAATCGTACCGGCCATCCTCTTGGGCGAGGCTCATTTCGCTCGGCACGAAGTTGTGCGAGTCTCCCAGGTTACTGCCCTGAGTGGTAGCTTATTCCGCCATCCTGCCGGGTGGGATCCGGGGTCTGAACAGATCCCAGTGTGTCATCCATTCACCTGCTGCTGGGTAACCGAGATGTTTCCAGGTTTGGCTCTGATGAGAAAAGCTGCTCTGAACATTCCTCCAAGACTCTCCGTGGACATGTGTTTTGATTTCTTCTGGGTAAACACCCGTGTGTGGAACTGCCCGGTCAGGGAGTAGGTGTGTGTTTAGTTTTATAGAAACTGCCAGACCTTTTCCTAAAGTGCTTGTAGCATTTCACACTCCCCTGAACGAGCTCTGAGAGTTCAGGCCGCTCCACAGCCTCAGCAACACCAATCTGCTAAATTTTAGCCATTCAGCTGGGTGTGGGGTAAGGTTGTGTGTTTTTTTCTTTTTGTGGTAAAATATACATAACATGAAATTTACCATTTTAACCATTTTTGTGTGTGTGTGAGGAAGACCAGCCCTGAGCCAATCTGATGCCAATCCTCCTCTTTTTTTTTTTTTTTTTTGCTGAGGAAGACTGGCCCTGGGCTAACATCTGTGCCCATCTTCCTCTACTTTATATGGGACGCCGTCACAGCATGGCTTAACAACGGTGTGTCGGTGTGCACCTGGGATCCGAACCCGGGCCGCCAGCAGCAGAGTACGTGCACTTAACCACTTGCGCCAACAGGCCGGTCCCACCATTTTAACCATTTTTAAGTGCACAGCTCAGTGGCATGAAGCACGTTCACACTGTTATGCAACCATCCCCACCATCTGTCTCCAGAACTTTCTCACCCTCCCAAACTGAGACTCTGTCCCCATGAAACACTGACTCCCATCCCCTCCCCCAGCCCCTGGCCCCACCATCCACTTTCTGTCTCTGTGGCTGTGACTCCTCTAGGGGCCTCCTGTGAGGGGATCACACAGTGTCTGTCCTTCTGCGTCTGGCTCATGTCACTGAGCATCATGTCCTCCAGGTCCATCCACGCTGGAGCAGGTGTCAGGATCTCCCTCCTTTTCATGGCTGAGTAATATTCCAGCATCTGGATGGACCACATCTTGTTCATCCATTCACCTGTTGGTGGACACTTGGGGTGTTTCCACCTTTTGGCTGTTGTGAATTATGCTGCTGTGGACATGGATGTGCAATTATCTGTTTGAGTCCCTGCTTTGAATTCTTCTCTGTATATACTCGGGGTCCTGGAGTGATTCTATGTTTAGGTTTCTGAACTGCCTTCTAATCTTGTACCTTTTGATGCATAGGGGATAATTTTTACGCAGTTGAATCTATAAGTGTTTTACACAGAGAAAGATCTCTGCTCAGAGGTCAGAATCACCAGTTTACAGACTTACTACTAAGTGTGTGGTGTGAACTGGGGCCATGACTCACTCGGCGTCTGGTGGTCAGGGGTGGTCTCCGGCCGATGGGAGGGCAGGGGAACAAGACCGAAGTGGTGAGATTAAGATCTTCCCAGGCTCCAAGCCCTCAGAGGACCAAGGCGCTTTCCCACGGCCGTGCCAAACAGCGAGCATCCTGAACCGTGGGACACATGGCCCTTGTGTGTGCAGACCCTCAAATAGCTCATTCCCCTAAATATCTTTGTCTGCAAATTGGAAAGCCCATTGCAGCTGAAGGTGACTCATTTCTGCTGCTGCCCGAGGCCCGGTTCCATCAGTGTCGCCTCTTCCCCGGGGAAGGGGAGGGGTGGGGAAGGTGCGGGCAGCCCCTCACCTCTGCTGCAGCCCAGCCCGTGCATCCCGCCCCATCCTCCCCACAAGCGGCCGCCAGGGAGAGCAGGAAGGGCCCAGAGCCGGGAGAAAAGGAAGTGAGCCTTTTTATTGTGGATTAATTCACTTTGTATTAACAATTCCACATGATACTAAAACACTGCGAGAAAGTGGGCGGTGAACACTTGGAATTTTTTTTTAAAAATCAGAAATAAAAACCACGGGACATCCACACACAGGTGGGGTAGAACTTGCGGGAATCACAGATGGCTTCCGAAAGCCGGGGACTTCACAACGTTTGGCAAGGGTTTCCGCGGACAGAGAAAGAGGGGGCGAGAGTCCGACATATGGCTTCTGTCAGGGGACCCCGTGGCGGGTGGGCTTTTATGAGTGCTCCTGAAGGAAAGCGACCTTGGTGGCCTCGCCTCAGGCCAGAAACTGCCCTGGTCACTCGCGTGGGGCGGGGGTCCGATGGCCTTTCCTGCCCGCCCCAGAGCTCGAGCAGGGCTGCGGCTGGTCACAGATGGATGAGCTGCCCAGAGGCCCAGCGCTGTCCCCCCTCAGTGGCCGGGACATCAGAAGAAGACAGCACCTTCTGCCCGGCCTGGCCCAGCGGCTTACGTCCCCGGGCTGGAGGTCACAACCGAGGCCCTTAATTCTTGGCCTGGGGGGTCACCTTTGGGGGAGGATGGGGGAGGGGAGGGGAGGTGCCCCCATGGCCAAGGGCTCAGCTGGGCCCCCTGGAAACACTGAACTTGGCTGCAGAAGAAAGGGGGGGGCTCTGTGTTTCCCACTCCTGCCCTTTTTTGGGGGTGCGTGTGTATCCTTAACTTCCCCCCATGACATGGTTGGGAGATGCTGGTTTCGCCCAGGTCCATGCTGCCACCACCGCCAGCCCCCTGCCTCGCGGGGCACATAACAGTCCCGAAGACCACGTTGTCATGCCGGCCACTTGCCCAAGACGGCAGGAGCCGTCTCCGCTGATGCTGGTCTACACTACGGACACGAGATTTACTCTAAAGGGGGGAGGGAAAAGGAGGGTTCTTCTCAGCTAGAAGGAAACCCACGGTGAGGCTTCTGCCCATCGCTGCCACCCTGGGTCCAAGGCTGTGGGCACCTGCTTGCCAGGCTCAGGGGACGGGGCAGTGGGCACCTGGGGAGGCAGCTGAGAAGGAGCGGCAGTGGGGCGGGCGGACAGCCTGTCCTCGTTCCCTCTGGGCCTCAGTTTCCCCAGAAGGCTCAGTCTCGGGGGTGTCTGACTGGGGAGCCTCTCCCCGCCCGGGTCTGAGTTTGCCTCAGGGCTGGGGGGCGGGAGGACGTTGGCTGGCTGAGCCCAGAGTGGGCGATCACCCCACCTCCCCCGGCGGGGTTCCTGGCTTGGCTTCCCGCTGGCTTCTCCGGGGGCGCTCGGGTGGGGACACACGGTGGGGCATGGCACAGCTGGCAGGGCTGGGGGTTGGGGGGGCGTCTGGGCCCCTGGCGTGTTCCTGATGCTGAGATCAGGACCTCTTGTCCTCTCTGGGGCCTGGCGGCCAGAGGACGGGGACGGCGGGGGACACAGGAGGAAGGGTGGGTGCCCAAGGACGGCTCAAGGGATTAAGGCTTCTTTCTCGGAGCAAAGGGGGTGCGCTGGCCACCAGTCGCCAGACGGCTGGTGGGAAGGGCCGGGCGGGAGGGGTCGCCCTCGCGGGCAGATGTGGCCTCCCTGAGCCCCGCTCTGCCACCTGTCCCCTCTGACGTCTCGGGGTGAATCCGCACCGTGCCCTGGCTCCCCCTGGGCTTCTAGAACAGCCTCTTGTTCCATCCTGCTGTTCTGCAGTGGATGGGGAGAGGCACCCCCAGGCCGGCTGGCTCCCTGCCCAGCGACAGGCAGCTGCAGCATCGAGGACCCTTTACAGGGTTCTCCATCCAACCGCAGCTTTGGAGGGGCTGGGCCCCCCAAGCCCCTGTGCTCCCGGACCAGCCGGAGAGAGCTGGGTGCGGGGCGGATCGGCCTGCAGTCTGCACTTGAGGGAGCCGGCCAGGCGGGGACGGAGGGGCACCCCACCGAACCTTCTCAGCTTTGGCAAGATCTGAGCCTTGGCACTGCCCCGGGCGCTCGGCGTGGGAAGCGCTGGGAGGGGGGCACGAGGCTCTGGCCCCGTGAGGCGAAGACCTGGGCCCTCAGTCCCTGCCTTCCATCGGCAGAGCTGGGCCACCTTCCTGCCACTGTTTGCCTCCGGGCCCGGCTCGTGGCGAGTGACAAGGCAGGTGGGGATGTCAGAGTTCAGGGCTGCGTGGGGTCCCGGAGGCTGCAGGCGAGGGAGGGGGCTGCTCCACGTCTAACAGAGGAGAAGGAATTAAAACAGGCTCCCCCGCCCCATCCTTCAACCCTGCGACATCCTAACTTTGCAAGGCGGCTGGGAGGGTGCAGAACTCCACTCAGAAGGCAAGTGTGAGGCCCTCGAGGCTGCTTCCAGATAACTTAACGCCTTTTTACAGCCGCCCAGGCACCGGGCCTCCCCAGGCCGCACTTCTGTTTGCAAACTGCCCACAGCGATGTGCAAGTGGAAACAACAAAACAAAACACCGGGAAGAGCCGCAGAGAATGGCAGCTTCTGACTGCCCCCATCACCCTCTCGTGCTTAAAACAAAACGAAACACGCCTGGCCATCCCGGGGGCCCGGGCGGGCTGCTGAAAACCCGCTTCTGTAAAGCACGGGTCCCCAGCCAAGGGCGGGGCCCACGGTGTGGCTGTGGAGGGACATATCCAATAAAGAGGCCACACAGTGGGGTGACACTTGGCGACACAGGGTGCGTTTCACAGATAAAGCCCCCCTCCCGGCCCTGCCCCCCTCCCAGCCCCGAAAACCCACCTGTGCATTACTACATGGTACACTTTAGCGACAGCTTCAGCCATCAAAATCCGATTTTAGCAGTGTGGAATCACAATTTTTTAAAAGAAAAGGAGAAATCTTCCCCCAAAAGTTCATTATGTCCCTCCCCTGCCCCCCACCCAATTTTACTCTGCTTAAGAAAAGAGAAGCATGGCAGCATCGACCTGGCAGAAGTCGTCACAAGTGGACAACGGTCACCGGCCAGGTCGCCCGGGCCAGCAGCAAATTCCCCCACCTCTGTCCCTTCCCGGCCCCGCTCGGCGCTGGACCACAGCTCAAGTGGCAATGGAGAGTCTTAAAAAATTGTTACCCCCGTGGCCTAGGCATCTCACTTATTCCTAACAGGAAGTGGTGTGAAGTCACCGCCCCCCTTCCGGCCGGCCCGTGAGAGGGCTGCGTTGTTGGGTCTGAAAATCCGTCCAAACCCAGAGGGCACGTTTTACCCCATCTGGGCGGTGGCGACGTTCTGCATTTCTTTTGGAATTAAAAGTTTTGGGGACAGGGAACGCTTTGCTTGGCTACGTACTGAATGATGCCCTGACCGAGGGGGAGACAGAGGTGGGGGGGACACACAGGAAGGCAGAGCTATAGAATAATACACGGTTTCTTGTCCTTAAAGGGGTTCTCGGAGGCAGGGACGCCGACCAGCAGGGGGTCGTTCCGGGCGTGCTGCTCGCAGTAACTCATGAGTTCCGACGAGGCTTTAGAGACCTGCGTGTGGAGACAAGGACGAGAGAGGAGAGGTAAGAAGGTGACACAGGCGCACAGCATCACTCACAGTGGCCAAAAGGTGGACACAACCCCAGTGTCCACTGATGGATGATGGATCCACACAATGTGTCCACCCACACACTGGAATATGACGCAGCCATGAAGAGGAGTGAGGCCCTGACACAGCCACACCGCGGATGGACCTTGAACACACGACGCTCAGTGAGAGAACCAGACACAGAAGGACACACGGTGTGTGATCCCATTGATGTGAAATGTCCAGAACAGGCACATCCACAGACAGAAAGTGGGTTACTGGTTGTCAGGGGCTGGGGAGGGGGTGGGGAGTGACTGCTGATGGGGACGGGGCTTCTTTTTTGGGGTGATGCAATGTTCTGGAACTAGATAGAGGTGATGGTTGCACAACATTGTGAATGTACTAAAGATCACTAATGATAAATTTTATGTTATGTGTATTTTACCACAATTTAAAACAAAAGAATTCCTTCAGCAGGAGTCGCCCAGATTCTGAACAAAAGGTGTCAGGGAGAGGTGGACTCTTCTAGGATTCTGTCAAAGACGCCCTCCCTGCCTGAGAAAGGCCCGGACAGGAAGGTCCTGCCTGAACGTTGGCAGGACCGAGGGGGACGAGATAAACTCTTCTGCATCTCATTTCCGTGGGGGACGAGATAAACTCTTCTGCATCTCATTTCCGTGCTGCCTGAACCCCTCCGGGTCTCGGTGACCCCGGCGAGGGGCTGACACTTGGGAACACCTGCATCAGGGTTCCCAAAAGAGGAGGGAGGAGATGCAGGGAGGGTCCAGCTCAGCCCCAGGAAAGCTGACGTGGGAAAAAGTGGTGCTTAGCATCCAGGAACCCCGGGGAGTCATCAACCGGGAGCCGCCCCCGCCCACCCTTGGCCACACGCCCCCTTCCTCCTGTCCCACGTTTGGGGGTGCTGTAGGCGCCGCCCCACTCTGCTCACCCTGCAGGGCTCAGGTGTCCCGGGCCGGGGCGAACGGGGCCCCTGGATCTCATCCCAGTGGCGGGAACTGTGTCCCCGGGGGACTGGGCACACCTTTCTCAGCCCCCTGCTTTCTCACCTGTAAGGCGGCAGCGTGCAGGGGGAGTTTGAGGGTAAGTCGAGGCAGGGCTGAGAAAATACTTTGAAAACTCTCTGCGGTGTCTCTGCACCCAAGACCCCACGTCCCTGGATGCCGGGACGCCCCACCTCGTCCCCTGCGGCCGAGAGCCTGCAGGCTGCTCCGGGCTCGTCCCGGGGGACGCTCTTACCCTCAGACGGTGACAATTACCACTGTCGGGAGAACAAGGGCCACTCCCTGGCTGCCCCTTTGATGACCGTGATGGAGCCGGGTTTCTAGAGTTTTATTTGGAAAGCGTCCTTCCTAGACGCCGAAAATAGTCTCCAGAGCCTGGAAATAGCTGCTGTTGTGGCTCCAGTGTGTAGCCCCCCCGCCCACGCCCCGGGTGACAGGAAGGCTCTGCCCCAGGGCGCCCGAGCCGCCCCGTTTCCAGGCCGAGGGGGGACCGCTTGCTTGCCAGGCCTCGGCCGGCTGGCCTTCCAGACACGATGCTCTGCAGTTCTGGTCGCCATGCTGTGGGGACGCAAAACCTCAGGCGGGACCAGGAAGGAGAATGGGTCACGTCCTGATCCCCCATCCTCCCGCCTCTCAAAGGGATGGCTGGGGGACTCCTCCCGGACATCAAACGGCCCGATGAATCATCGCTCCCTGCCGGGCCGGGCTGGCACCGGCTCCCTGAAAGAAACCACTTCAACGGGCCCGTGCCCTGCCTTCAGCCCGAAGGAATGCTTTGAATGTGCAGAGTTCTGGAACATTTAGACACCTCGTGGGGGGCGCCCTGCCCAGGGGGCTGCCACAGCCCTCCTGCCCACCTGGCTGGGCCCATCACAATCATTTGACTCCCTTCTGACTGCCTGGCCATTGGGGGTGAGTCTGTCTGCGCCAGGGGCCGGGCCATCCCTTCCTGGTGAATTCCCGCCACGAGTCGTGACTGGGGGATGACGGGGGCTCAGGAAATCCGGGTCTGAACAAACACACGGGGTGATGGTTGATTTTATGTGTCTACTTGGCTAGGCCACGGTACCCAGATATTTGGCCAAATACCAGTCCGGATGTCTCTATGAAGGTATTTTTTAGATGAGATTAATCTTTAAGTCAGTCAACTTTGAGTAGAGCAGATGACCCTCCATTAGTGGGTGGGCCACATCTAATCAGCTGAAGGCCCTCAAAGAAGAGACTGAGATCCCTTGCGAAGGAAGGAATTCTGCCTCCAGACTGCCTTGGAACTCAAGCTGCAACATCAGCTCTTCCCTGGATCTCTACCCATGGTCCTGCCCTACAGATTTCAGACTTGCCAGGCCCCACGATCACATGAGCCAATTCTTTAAAACACATTTATCTTTCTCACTCTCTATGTATGTATATACATACAGCCTGTTGGTTCTGTTTTTCGGGAGAACCTTGGCTACTCCAGAAGGGAGCTGGAGCAGGGCTAATCTAGAAGCGTAAACCGCTCAGGTCTTCTAGATGGAGACTCCCTGCTCCTTACTGGGCCACAAAGGTGCCTTTGAAAAGTGTCAGGCACCTTTCTCATGTAAGAGGCCATGACTGGCCCACTGGTCCATGCCCTTTGAAAGGGGGAAACTTGTGAGCGCTGGATGTTGTTCTGATGTCCCCTTGTGGGTTTAAAATTCATCTACATAAACACAATGTGGTCCAACCATAGGATGGAATATTACTTGGCCGTGAAAAGGAGTGAAGCCCTGACACAGCCACACCGTGGATGGACCCTGAACACACGATGCTCAGTGAGAGAACCAGACACAGAAGGCCACACGGTGTGTGATTCCACTGATGTGAAATGTCCAGAACAGGCACATCCACAGACAGAACGTGGGTTCGTGGTTGTCAGGGGCTGGAGGAGAGGATGAGGAGTGACTGCTGAGGGGGATGGGGCTTCTTTTGGGGTGATGGAATGTTCTGGAACTAGATAGTGGTGACGGCTGCACAACATTTTGAGTTCACCAAATGCCACTGAATTGTGCACTTTAAAAACGGCTAACTTCATGTTATGCAAATTATTAAAAAAAAGCCATTCTGCAGAGCTGACTGCCCAGTGAGGCAGGGAGAGAGGGACAGAAGAGAGAGAATGGCCGGCTTGGGGTGGCCTTCACTGGGCTGTCTGGGGAAGGATCCCAAGGGCTGGGGGTCGGGTTCATAGAGAACTGTGGTCCCACTGTGTCACATCAGATGTCACAACAACCCAGGATGAAGGTTTACGTCAGCTGTGCCCTTCTGCTGAGGAGACTGAGGATCAGAGAGGTTAAGTGAGTGGCCCAAGGTGACACAGCGAGAGGCCCAGCCAGAGCGCACACCTTGCCCTCCTGCCGAGCCTCCTCGGGTCTCTGCGGGTGGGTCTCCCTTCCCCCACCCGCCTGGCTCACCTTGATGCGCTCGATCCCGGCTTCGATGCGGAGCTGTTCCACCAGCTTCCGGGCCTGGGCTATGTTGTTAGTGGCTGACATTGTCTGCCATCAGCTCTGGCCCCGCCGTCCAGAGAGCTGGGGGGGAAGCACATGGATGTGAGCTGGGTTGGGAAGCGCCGGGACCATGGGCCGGGGATGGAGAGGCAGGACGCCCCCCTTCCAGAAGCCTCACGGGGCTGCCTGGCCCGCTGCCCTGCAGCCACCTTGTCTGTGTCCCCGGGGTGGGCGGCCCAGTCCCCTCCTGTGGCCGGCTGGGGGTAAGTGCTGGCTGGTTGTGACCATCAAGGGTCCCAGGAGAGTTCACGCAACAACAGCATCAGCTCCTGGGTGGCACAGAATGAGGGGCTCAGAGAGGAACGGAGTGGAGGTGCCTCTGATCGATGCCCCTGCTCCAGGTCTCCCGCCCGCACTGTGACATGGGGGCCGGGTCACTCTCTGTGGGGGACCGTCCTGGGCGCTGTGGGGAGTTGAGCAGCATCCCTGGCCCCCACCCACTCGATGCCAGGAGCACCCCCAGTGACAACCACAGATGTCCCCAGACGTCACCCGTGTCGCCTGGGGGGGCAGGACTGCCCAGGTGAGACCCCTGGTTCTGGACCGAGGCAGATCACCTGGGAACACCGCACACCGTGGACTCCGGGTACGTCCCCTCTGAGGACGCAGTGGGGCCCAGGAGCATGAAGTGCTGCACAGGGTGGCTCTGGGGGACGAGGGGACCCCACAGGGGAGGGGATCACGTCAGAAACTCCGGGAGACTCAGGGACGGCAGTCACCAGAGAGTTAGGGAGCCCAGTTGGTTTTGCAGGGTTTTCCAGAACTTTCCGAGGTGCTGGGGCTCATGTTCCCCTATTAGTGTCCTGGGGCAGGCGGGACAAATGATCACAGACGGGGCAGCTGAAAACAGCAAGAATTGATTCTCTCACATTCTGGAGCCTGGAAGTCCGAGATCCAGGTGTGGCAGGGCCGCACTCCCTCCAGAGGCTCCAGGGGAGGGTCCTTCCTGCCTCTCCCAGCTTCTGGTGCAGCCGCCATCCTGGGCTTGTGGCCGCATCACCCCCATCTCTGCCTCTCCCCTGTGTGTGTCTGTGTCCAAATTTCCCTCTTCTTCTAAGGACACCAGTCATATTGCATCAGGACCCCCACTGCAGTGCGACCTCATCTTCACTCGTCACATCTGCAAAGACCCTTTTTCCAGATCAGGCCCCACCCTGAGGTTCTGGGGGGACAGGAATTTGGGGGGACACTACGGTTTCCTTGAGCGAGGATGGTGAGCGTGGAGTCACCCTTTTGGCGTGGGTGGGTGATTCCAGATAAAGCCTCTCCCCATCCCAGGTAGACCCCCAGCAAACCCAGTTCCAGGGTGAGAGGGCGCCTGCTGTTTTTTCTGCACCAAATCACTGACCTGTTTACTTCCCTGCCCCCCGGGGAACTGGGAGTCACACGTCTCAGTTTAGGAGACGGCCAATCCCACTTCGCACCAATGATTCCTGCTTCGCTAATGTTTGGGATGATTTTTATTTTCTCTCCAAAACAATTTTAGTAATTTATGTTTAATTACATTTTAGATGTTGAGATGCCTGTGGACCCCCATGTGGCTGTCGGATATAGAGAGGGAGCCCACGTTCCTGGGCCCGGTCTCCCCCAGTAGCCACATCTTCCAAAACAGCACTAAGATCACGACCAGGAGGTTGACACTGATTCGGGGAAGATACGAGCATCTCCACCCCCAGCCCCTGGTGACCACAGAGAGGTTCTCCTTTTCTGTACTTCCATCATTTTGAGAATGGTATTTAAATGGAACCATAGGTATGTAACCCTTTCTTTTTTGTCCACTTGGCGTGATTATCTGGAGATCCACTCAGGTGGCTTCATGTATCACTGGCTCATCCTTTTCCACTGCCGAGTAGTGCTCCATGGCGCGGATGGGCCACAGGGTCCCCTGGTAAAGGGCATCTGGGACAACTCTGCTTTTTGGCTTTTGTGAATAAGGCTGTCATAAATATTTGTGCAAACACAAGTCTTTATTTCTTGGGGATGAACGCTGAGGAGTGTGACTGCATGTTTAATTTTTTAGAGAAAATGCCAGACTGTTTTCCAGAGTGGCTGGACCATTTTACATTCCCACCAGCAATGTGGGAGTGATGTTAATTTATTCTTATAATTCAGTTATGCAAATTTTTTTCTGTTCCTTAAGGCAGTGAAATTTCTGCTTTTTCTACCCAATCTTCATTTAAGAAGATGTACCCCATTAATCTTCAATCTTGCCCTAGTGGTTCTCATCCAGGATGACTCTGCCCCCCAGGCGACACTGGGCAATGTCTGGGGACATCTGTGGCTGCCACACTGGGGGTGCTCCTGGCATCGAGTGGGTGGAGGGCCAGGGATGCTGCTCGACCCCCCACAGTGCCCAGGACGGCCCCACACAGAGGATGACCTGGCCCCAAATGTCCTCAGCATCCATGCTGAGGAAACTCCCAGTGGAACCCACATAAGCGTTAGTGCTGGGGGGTGAGGAGGAGGGTTCAAGAGTCCCGGGAAGCTGGGGTCCCCGCAGGCAGACATTTAACCCAGTAACTAAGTAGCACTCTGTGTTCCTCTTATGACACACTCTATCACTGTCTGTCCGCGGTCAGCAGAGCCAGGGAGCTCCAGAAAATCAAAGGCAGATTTCCGATTTTCAAAAAATTTCCTAGTTAGCAGTAAAAAGGACCGGTCTGTTGATAACACACAGCCCCTTGGATGGTTCTCCAGGGAGTTCTGCTGAGAAAAACGCCAGTCCCCAAAGGTCACACTTATAGAACGTTTCTGAGATGACAAGACTGTAGCGATGGAGGGTAGATTCGTGGCCGCCAGGGGTGGGGGCCTGGGAGGGAGGGAAGGAAGGAGGGCTGGGTAGCAAAGTGACACGAGGGTCCTTGTGGTGCTGGAAACGACGACTGTGGTGGTGGATTCACGCGCCTCATGGGAGACAAGCTTGCAAAGAGGTGAATACACGCACACAAGTAATCTGCAGAAACCCACGCGAGGTGGGAGGCTTGCACCAGCGGCAAATCCTGCCTGTGATGCTCGTCATATTTTGACACAATATTACCAGTGGGGAAAACAACGTTACCAGTGGGGAAAACATGGGAATTTCTCTCTGGGGTCTGTTATCACTGCCTGTCAATCCACAGGCTCTCCATGCAAGTTTCAATTGAAAACAACCACCCTGCGTACCCCCAGCACTCCCCAGAGACATCCAGGCCCCTCTTGGGGCCAGAGAAGGCTGGAGTGTGTCTGCTCCAGGCGCACAGAGCCCATGTGTGGGCTTCCAGAGGGCTCTGATTCAGCAGAGAGCTTCAAAGCAGCCACAAAGCATCCAGCTCAGGGAAAACCACCCTTGGTTCTGCTTAAAAATACCGAAATTACTCAGCGCTAAATATAGACGCGCACAGAGGACAAACGGGTGGGCCCCTGGCGTGTTTTCCTTGGAAGGCCAGGCATCCTGCTCAGCGCCCACACTCGGAGGTGTCCACCGGGACCCTGGGACCCCGGCCACCCCGTGGGGCCACCCCCGACTGTGGCCGTCGTCGTAAGCAGAGGCCCTGGGTGCTGCTGGCTGTCTGCTCCAGGCCCCAGGCCCCCAGAGGCTCCCTCTGGGCTGAGTTATAACCCAGACCCCTGGGAATGGCCAGAGGGCTGCGTTGTGTGTGTGTGTGTGTGTGTGTGTGTGTGCGCGCGCGCAGATGTGTTTGTGCAATTCCATGTGTGTGCACGTGTGAACGTGTGCACGTTTATATGTAAATGTGTGTATGTGCACGTGTTTGTGTGTCCTTGCATCTGTGTCTAAGAGCGTGTGCGTGCACACATGTGTATGCATGTCAGCGTGTGTTTACGTGTACATGGGTATGTGTGGATGTGTGCACATGTGTATGTGTGTGTGAGCTCTCTGGGAGGCCGAGACCCAGACGCTGGTTGCATCACGGCAGCCCCTGCAGCAGACTGCAGCCCTCGTCCCGCCAGTGTCACCGCCAGGCACTGACTCAGGGACCGGCCGTGCCCCCAGGATCAGGCCAAAGAGGCAGCCGTGCTGAGTCAGCCGGGGGACGTTCCTCACAGCCAGCTCTCCGCAGGAGCACGTGACGGCGCCGGGCGCCCGACCTGGCTGCACCCTGGAAAGCCTCGGAAAGGTCCAGAAGCCTGGCAGAGCCTTGGGAAGCTGGGGGAGAGGGCGGCAGGGGCAGCTCCAGGAGGGAGGGGCGTGGTCACCTTCTGGACTCTGGTCCTGCCTCTGCGGAGAGGCCAGGGAGGCCGGCCACAATGTGGGGTGAGGTTTGCCTAAAAATAGAACCTTGACAGATGCCACCAGGCCCTGGGCTGGCCTCCCAGGGAAAGGCTGGGAGGTGACAGCAGGTTTAAGCCGGCTACTGCAGAGGAACGGAACATGCGCATCCAAAAGACAAGGATGGGGAAGGCCCCCCAGCACAGACCAGTATGTTCTGTGAAGCTGGGATCATTATAAAGGGAGAGTAATCACCCTCGAGTATTGCAGATCTGAGCTTAGACACGAGGCCCCAGTGCACATAAGGATTAAACAAAACCATGGGGAGAGGCAGTGTTTCCTCGATGGTGGGCTGTGGGGACGGCAAAAAAGGGGACGTCTAGTTTATAGCAGGGTCTCCGCCTCGGCACTGTGGACATCGAGGCCGTGTCATTCTCTGTGTGGGGCCGTCCTGGGCACTGTAGGGGGTCGAGCAGCATCCCTGGTCCCACCCACTCGATGCCAGGAGCTCCCCCAGTGGGACAACCACAGATGTCCCCAGATGTCTCCCAGTGTCCCCTGGGGGCAGAACCACCCAGATGAGAGCCCCTGGGTTAGATCAGACCTCATACTTCACACCCAAAGAGATTCCATATAAAGAACCATAGAATGACAAAGAAAATATACACAAATGAGTAAAAATGTACAGAATATTCATTCTCCTTCATGGAGACGTTACGTTCTAGCAAGTGAAGCAACAGAACGAATCAAGATGATTAATCGCTATGATCACACACAAATATTTAGAACCTCTACACGACAAACACGAATAAAACTAAAAACCAGGACCACTGACTCAGGAAAAATCATGGTAATGATAAGCTGAAAGGTGATCTCTCTAACCTGTTAATAAAACCCTGGCCGGGTCCCAGTGAAACACGGAGCAAAGGAGTCACTCAAGCAATTCACGTAAGAAGTAATTTAACTGGTAAAAAATGAAGTGAATGGGGGCCGGCCCAGTGGTCCAGTGGTTAAGTTCACGTGCTCTGCTCTGGCGGCCTGGGGCTCGCAGGTTCGGATCCCGGGCGCAGACCCACGCACTGCTTGTCAGGCCATGCTGTGGTGGCATCCCGTATCAAGTAGAGAAAGATGGGCACGGATGTTAGCCCAGGGCCGGTCTTCCTCAGCAAAAAGAGGAGGATTGGCAGCAGATGTTAGCTCAGGGCTGATCTTCCTCACCAAACAAACAAACAAACACACAAAACCCCGAAGTAAACAGAGCACGGCCTCATTAGCGATCGAGGAAAGCAAGCTGGAAGAAAGGTGGGCTGCCACTTTATCTACCCGTGACCCCAGGAAGGCTGCAGAAAGTACCGCCTCACAGGTTGGGCCAGGATATGCTCATCCCCAACTCTCTGGTCTTGTAAACCGAGCTCAGGCTCCTAAACTCACGTCAAGAACTACAAGGTCGTCCTCTCAAATCCCTCGCTCGGGCATTTATCCCGAGGAAAAAAATTAGAAGAAATAAAAAACTACATATAGACAGGTGTTTACAACTGCATTATCTATAATAGTGAAAAGTTAGAAGGAAGCTACATGTTCTGCAATGGGGGGACAGCTAATTCGATGGGCCGGTTTCCTGGTGGAACATTATGCAAGCAATATAAATGATGCGTCAAGTCGTGGAGCACAGAGGAGGCGTTATGTGAAGAAAAGGAGATGGACGAGGTGCAAATGTATGGTTATTTACCCTTGTATAGAAATATAGGGGGATAAAAGTAGAAAGGGAACCTCAGAGTGAGTTTTGTTAGTGATTGTTTTTATGATTTCCTTTAATGTTTTTTAAGGTATAATCTGCATAGAGTAAAATTCGTGCTTTTGGGCCTAGTTGATGAGAATTTACAAACGCATACCATTGTGTAGCCAATACCACCATCAAGATATGGAACGACTCATCCTAAGAAACTCCCCTGTGTTGTCTCTCTATAGCCAGCCCCTGCAACCCCCAATGTGTTCCCTCTTCCTAAAGTTTTCCCTTTTCGAGAAAGTCCTACAAATGGAGTCATCTGGTATAGAGTCTGGCTTCTTTCACTTAGCATGATGCCTGTGCGATGCCCTGTGTTGTGGAGTCTATCGGCAGTCTTTCCCTTTTCACTGCTGCGTAGTATTCCACCCCAGGGACATCCCATGGTTTGTTGAGCCATTCACCAAATGGGTGACATCTGGGTTGCTTCCAGTGTTTGGCGATTGTGGATAAAGCCACGATGAACATTCATGCAGAGGTTTTTGCAGAAGCCTAAGTTTCCGTTTCTCTTGGGTAAATCCCCAGGTGTGAGATTTCCAGTGCTGAGGGCAGGTGTATGTTTAACTTTACAAGTTAAACATTTTCCTAAGGCAATGCACTATTTTGTATTTTGAAATAACCACAGACTCACAGGCAGTTGCAAAAATAGTACAGAGAGTCCCGTGCACCCTTCTCACCTGATGGTGACAGCTTAGGTGACTATGGGACAATATCAAACTGGGACACTGATGCTGGCCCAAGGCTGTGCCATGCTCAGATTTCCCAAGACTCATCTGTGGGCAGAAGGGACTTTTGTAACCACCCATTGCCCCTCCAGGAAGGTCTGGCCTAAACATCGCCTGTCCTGGTCATCATTTCTGACCGAGGGCCGAGCCCCCCCGCATCCTGTACCCCTCATGGAGCTGGACCACCTCCCACACCACCGTGAGCCCCATGGGGCAGATGAGGTTTGGCATAAATGTTTGCTGAGTGGATGGATAGGCAGATACAGGTGAAAAAGTGTGACAAAGTTGGTGACAGCATCAGGGGTGAAAAAGTCTAGGGCTTCCATCTGCAAAGCTACAAAGTGGCTGAACTCCCATGTTTATCAAATCCTGGAGATGCCTGATCAACAGTGGGGGAAACTCAACTCACCATAGCCCAGGTCTCCCCATCGGCACTGGGGACATGGGGGCGGGTCCTTCTCTGTGAGACCCTCCTGGGCGCTGTGGGGGGTTGAGCAGCATCCCTGGCCCCCACCCTCTTGACGCCAGGAGCACCCCCAGTGTGACAACCACAGATGTCCCCAGACATCGCCCAGTGTCCCCAGCAGGATTTAAGGCCTTTATGGGACTCCCTTATCAGAAGAAACTCTGAAGCTAAAAGAGGTTCATTTTGGCAAAATACAAATAGTTTGAAGTGAAATGGTACTGAACGAAAACAGAAGCGTGTTTCAAAAGGGGGTTTAATTTTTCAGCATCCAATGACACTGTGTGACTAGGAGAAGTCATACAGGGCCAGAGCTTCCCCTTGAACTCGACCAGCAATACATTTGAAGAGGGTGAGACCACAGCTCGTGGAGAGGAGAGAACCCCAGGAGGCAGAGCTGCCACAGAAGGTGGCAGACGTGGATTCTTCCCCGGCTCCCAAGGCTGTGTGGCTTTGGGAAAGTTACCTCCCCTCTCTGAGCTCCAGTGCACTCTGCTGGAATGCTCAGAGGGACATTCCCTCTCTGCACCAAGCCTGGCAGACCTCCAGGCCCCCAAGTTCTTGTGCCAGGGAATGGGGGACCCCAGAGGCTGGCAGAGGGCCCTCTTTCAGAGACCTGTGGCAACTGCCAAATATAAACACAGCTGCTGTAGAGATGGAATGAGAGACAAGGTGACCTGGACATCCTGTGCCCAGCGAATGTGGACGGGCCGGTTTGCTGGAAGCTATTGAGAAATCCTGCTCTCCGTGGAGCTCACTGCACCGTGATAGCCACTCTCTTTACCTGGCCCGGGAGACCCGGGCAGGGCTTGAAGTTAATCATATTAAAAATAGGAGCAGATGAAATTAGTGGGAGAGCCAGAAATGGAGAGTCCTGAAATGGTCCATTTCCATGTTGTCTGACTGAATGCAGGCAAATCCCTTCCTCTTCTGAGCCATACAGTCAAGGCGAGCCTGGATTCTCTTCAGCTTTGCAATGAGCTCAAAGAGTCCATGATGTCCAGTCATGCCAGGTCACTTCTGTGACCTTTGTGGACACAATTAGAGGCCTCTGGTGACCGAGTCACATGAGCCTCCTGCTTAACCCATAGAACTTTTGGGTCTCAGGGAAAAGGGGGTAATTTCCAGGGACCTCAGTCCAAGACCAGCTCCTGAGGATCCAACACACAGCACACATCTGGAAACAGGAAACCCGGATTCACGTCCTGGCTCGGCCCTGACCTGGGTCTTAGCTTCCTCAACTGGAAAATAAGAGCGTGGTCCTAAAAGCTAAGGATGGAGCCCGGTCTGTCATCCTGTGCTTCTAAAATCAGAATGGTCTCCATTAGTGGGCTCCTCCTAAGCCACCTAGACTGTGGATACAAATCTCTATCTGTAGATTTTGGCTTGCACAACAGTGGGGCAGCTAATATGGAGAGATTCTCCCACTGAGGGCAAGAGCTGGATGGAATATAGACACATCTGCACTGGAGGGTTATTAAGATAGTGAAGCGCTTCCAGCCAGGATCTGGGAGAGCATGAAAGCCCAGAAGTCTGGCTTTTGGGGTGACTTTTTCCCTGGGTGGAGGGTTTGCTGAGAGGTTGTGTGATACGTCTAATAGCCTCGCAAGGCTGGGGGTACAGAGATCGAGGGCCTTATGGGGAGAGGGCTTGGGGAACCCCACCTTGGTATGAACTGGGACAACAAAGTGCTGTACTCTAAGAAAAAGGGGAATCAGGAAGCAGACAGACCCTCCCAGAGATTGCAGCTGAGTTTTGAATGATCTCAGTCCCCAAATCTGGATGGAGGTGACCCTAGAATACTAGCAGACCTAGAGGCCGGGCAGAAGTAAACAGACATCCCCTCGGGTGGAACACATCATCATCTTAGGCTTCACGTTATTTCTACAAACAAGTCTGCAACCACAATGTCTAGCACACAACTGGAAATAACCAGGCATACAAGGAGACAAGACCACATGAACGAAAATCAGCAGAAATAACGGGTGATACCAACAGACTCACAGGGGTTCTGTACACGGGAGTTGACACAGACTTTAAAATAACTGTGTTAATTATGTTCACGGAGATAAATGGGTGAGATTGGAATTTTGGCAGTGGATTGGAAACTATAGCAAAAGAGAGCCAGTGGACATGTGCAAAGGGCCAATATCTGAAATGTAAGAGCACAATGGAAGAAATAATATCATTAAAGAGAGCTAAAGAGAAAATTAGTGAACTGGAAGATGGGTCAGAGGAAATATGCAGAACGAAGCATGGATGCACAAAGAGAAAGAAACCACAAAGTAAAAGACAGAGAGGCAGCCGTCAGCTCTAATACACGTGCAATTGGAACTCTGGAAGGAGGCGAGAATGGGGCAGGAGCCATCTTCGAAGAGATAATGATGGATAATCTCCCAAAACTGAGGATAAAAAAAAGACTGCTTCAAGCCACAGACTCAAGAAGCCCTAGTACCTCAGGCAGGATAAATATCTTAGAAATGGACAGAGAAATGGCCAAGGAGCACAGGAAAAGGTGCTCGATGAGTAGTCATCGGGGAAACATCAATGAAAATCATAATGAGAGGCTGCTGCATAACCACTAGAGTGGTGAAAATGAAAAAGACTGACGACGTTAAATATTGGGGAGGATGTACACACATTACAGATGGGAAGGGTACGACAGTACAGCCAGTCTGGAAGATGGGTTAGCAGTTTCTTATATAAACTATGACCCAGCAATTCCACTCCTACGGGTTGACTCATGATAAATAAAAACATATTTCCTCAAAAGGATGTGTACAAGATGTTTGTACATCTGTATTTATGATAGCAAAAACTGGAAACAAACCAAATGTCCATCAACAGGAGAACAGACAGACAAACTGGTCATTCACACCATGGACTATGACTGCAAAGACAAAGAACCACCTACTGATGGATGAAGCCTCATGTGTGGCTCTCAAAAGGATTTTGCCAAGTGGGGCTGGCCCAGTGGTGTAGTGGTTAAGTTTGTGCATTCCGCTTCAGCAGCCCAGGGTTTGTGGGTTTGGATCCCGGTGTGGACCCACGCACCATTCATCAAGCCATGCTGTGGCAGCGTCCCACATATAAGGTAGAGCAAGATGGGCACGGATGTTAGCTCAGGGCCAATCTTCCTCACACACAAAAAAAACAAAAACAATTTTGCCAAGCAAAAGGAGATGACACTAGAAATGTTCTGTATCTTCATTGAGGTGTGGGGGGACACAGGTGTGTATGTTTGTCAAAATTCATCAAGCTGTATATTTAAGATCTTCTCATTTTACTGCCTATGAATGATACCTTAATAAAATCAGTTAATTACAAAGCACACAAACAAACGTAAGCTGCCAGAGGAAAAAGGACCCACAATTTGACAGATCCAGTGAAGATTCGAGACCTGGTGAAAATAAACTTCAAGAATTAGGGTGAAATACAATAGCCAAGATGTGGAAGCAACCCAACTGCCCATCAGTGGAGGAATGGTATATATATACAATGGAATACTACTCAGCCATAAAAAAGACAAAATTGTGCCATTTGTGACAACATGGATGCACCTTGCAGGTATTAAGCTAAATAAAATAAGTCAGACAAATACCATACGATTTCACTCATATGTGGAAGATAAACTAACACATAGATAAGGAGAACAGATTAGTGGTTACCAGAGGGGAAGGGGGTGGAGGGAGGGCGAAAGGGGTAAAGGGGCGCATCTGTGTGGTGACATAAAATCTGGACTATTGGTGGCGAGCACGGTGCAGTCTACACAGAAACTGATACACAATAACGTACACCTGAAACTTATACAATGTTATAAACCATTACGACCTCGATAAAATAATCAAAAAATATATTTCCAAGAATTAGGGTGAAATAAGGACGTTTTCAGAAAAAAAGAAACAGGCTCTCTCACCACCAGACCTGCCTTATTCAAGGTAAAATGAAAGGATATTAGACAAAAACGATCTCAGATGAAGGGGAGGAAAGGCAAAAAGGAGTAAAAAACAAATAAAAAAACCCCAAAAAATGTTGAGGAAGGAAAAGAGCTTGATAAAATAATTAGAAAGTTCCAGAAAGAATGTGATAAAATAATTAGAAGTTTCCTGTGGAAAAATCAACAGGAAGTGAGAACCCAGAAAAAGCCTCGGAACACACAAGAATTCCAAGAGGCGTCGACTCAACATTCACCTCCAACCGGTCTGTCCACAGAAGGCGGCCTAGGCGTCCGCCTTCAAAATTTATGACGGTATTTTTTTATTACGCTGTTTTGGTTACTGGATTCCAGCGACTGGGGTTCTCAGGATCATTCAGGAGTTTGTTAGGGACATCTCACCGAATTGTGTGGTTTATAGGAAAAATGAAGTCAGCATCTGAAAAAATATATACGCATCTCTGTCTGCTGTGACTGGTCCAGGGCCAGAGAGGCTGCAAAGCCAGCTGTTTCCAGGGACTTCTCAGCCCAGACAGCCCTCCTCCCTGCACGGCCACCACGGTCCCCCAGCCTCAGGCAGCCCCCGGGCCATCCCACCAGGGGCGTCTGCTCCCTCCATCTCTCGTCCCAGTATTTGGAGCGAGCTTCTGAAAATGCGCTTGAGTCTGTCCCTCCTCGACTCGGGAACCACCAGGGGCCCCTGCTCCCTTAGAAAATGAAGTGCCAGGTCAGAGCTCACATCCCGGGCCTCCCTGTGTGGGTCTGCATCTCGTGTGGGGACCTACGTTTACGACCAGGTGGCTGGGGCACCTGTCTGCCTGCCTCTCCAAAGGGGTGGCAGTTCCTTGGGGACGGGGTCACTGTCTCTCTCTCGGGATGTCTTTCTCCAAAATATCTTCTGCCCTGGCCCCCTGAAACATCTTTCTAGAAGAAATCTCACTGTGTGACTTCTCTGCTTAAAACCATCCCAAGGCAAAATTTTAAAGAGAAACAGGACATTTTATACAAACGGAATCACACACTGTGTGTCCTTTTGTGTCTGGTTCTCTCACTGAGAATCGTGTGCTCAAGGTCCATCCACGGTGTGGCTTTGTCAGGGCTGCACCCCTTTTCATGGCTGCGTAATATTCCGTTGTGCGCATGGAGTAACATTTTTAAGCAGCCGCTTTTTAAAAGAAAAGGAAGGAAAAGAAAAGACCTCATCTTGCTGTTGTTGAAACGGAAGCCGCCTGTTTCCTTCTTAATCAGAACTCAAGTGGAAGATGAAAACAATCAATGGTTTGTTTGAATTGGAGCAAGAAATATAAGTTTTGTGTTTTTGGCTTGTGGACACGGACACTGGAGTGCTAATCTGTGTGTGTATGGTGCACACGAGGAGCGCAGGGGGCCAGCACTCACTCGGGGCCAGGAGTGTCCTGGGCCCGTCCTGTCCTGGGCACGTCCCCTGGACTCTCTGAGCCTAGGCTTTCTCACCCGTAAAATTCAGAACTAGGAAGGGGTTGCATTTCCATTTGTTACATATATAATTTAAAAAAATTATAATAACTTCTTACTACATAAATATACTCAATATGCAATAAACTGAGCATACGTAAAACGTACAGTCTGATGACTTTGGAAATCATCCCCTTAATCGAGATAATGGCGTATCCATCATCACCCCTAGGCTCAGAGGATTGCTCATTTTTCTTCCTGCTCAAAAGTGGAGGGTTTTCGCTCTAATTTCATTTTGCAGTCGAGGAAACAGGCTCAGAGACAGGCAGCAGTTTTTCAAAGTGACCCAGTGATAAAGTTGCAGAAATAGAATTAAAAATAGTCACCATGGTCCCTCTATCACTGGTGAGGACCAGGCTGTCAGGCGTCACAAAGGAATTATTGTGCCCATTTTTCACAGATGAGGAGACTGAGGCTTGAAGACGTTAGTACATTAATAACCCTCCCAAGACCATGCGGCTGGTGGAGGTCGGGCCAGCGTTTGAAGCGAATTCCCAAACCAGGGCTCATCGGGAGACTAGACCCAGGGGCAGCCTGGCCATGTCCCTCCACACTGCCCTGTCCCCTCCTTGCCTGTCCCCCTGCACCCAGAGGCAAGCTTCGGATGCCGGGGGTGGCGTGAGCCTTGTATCCTCCACGGCCCAGTGCGTTTGGGAAAGGGTTTAGGGAGAAAGACCTGGGTGCTCTGGGTCTGACGCTCTAGAGTTCTGGGTTCTAAACACACAGGGAACCATCCCCAGAACCTCACACCACTTCCCTCTTTGGGGAAGGACTGGCGATCGTGTGAACTTTCGGCAGGCGCCAAGGAACGCTGGAAACTTTGATGACACGGGCGCTGGCCTGGGGCGGTCCTGCATGGCTGCCGGGGTCAGAGAAAACCCAGAGTGAGATTTAGCAACAAAAAGTCTCAGCTTCGTGCCCCCTGCCTTGTGGTTTGTAAGCGATGCTGATGCTAAGCCCCGGGAATTTTTTCCCAAGGCCTTGAACAGGCTTTCTCACCAGCTCCAGCCAGGGAGGGGGAACAGGCCCAGACGTGGCCGGCTCTATGATGCCACTCGGCTGTGCCAAGATGCTTAGCACGACCGTGCGTCGGGACTGCCCACGGGGGATGCGTGGCAAATAGGTACCCGAGACCCACGGCGGGGGCAGGCTGAATCTCGGTGCCCTGTGGTGCAAAGCAAGACGCAGGCAGCAGGATGGGGGTGGCCCTGTCCCCTGCAGGGACCCTGGGGCTCCGAGGCCCCCAGGCAAGTGCATCTGCTCCCTGCCTCCCTGGCACACACCCTGGGCAGACCCAGAGGCTCGCCCAGACACAGAGGGTGGCCGGCGTCCCCGGGAGACCTGAAGAGCAGACGGGCTCCTCTGCCGGGGCTGTGATACCATCTCCACCCCCAGAGGTGTTTTCCGGCGGCTGCGCAGGAAACAATGACAGCAGGGCCCAAAAATTCGATCCCTGTGAATTCCTCGCATAGCTCTCATAGCAGGGAAAGCGCCCCTCCCAGCCCTGCAGGCCCCACAGCCGGCCGCCGCGGGGCTGGCCGCTTACCAGGAGCCCGGGCAGCGGCCGCCAGCGCACGCTGCTCCGAGTCGGCCGGGGCTTCGTAAAAGGAAAAGAACGCCAACAATGCGCGGAGGGGCGGACGCAGGCGGGAAGGGCCTTCGAGGAGCGGCTCCTGCGCCTGGTGGCCGCAGAGGACCCCTCCCGGCGGTGAAGGGAGGGAGGTCAGGGCTGAGGTCCAGCTGGCTGGGGGGAAATGAGGCTCCGGCACCTGGGGAGGTCAGCTGCCCAAGGGTGGGAGGACTGGCTGTTTCCTGTTGTCAATTCCACGTGATGAAGGTTTAGAGACGGCCCTGGGGACTCAGGGGAGGACAGTCTGGCCCCTCAGGAGACGGCAGTGGCGTCTCTTCTCCGAGGCGGACGTTATCTACGTCGAGGTTTCCAGAAGCGGGCCCTAGCCTGACTCCCTAGCTCATGAAAACCCGGGCTGGTGGTGCTGGAAGATGAGAAGATGGGGTTCAGGGCTTAGCGCTCCCACTAACCCGCTGCTCGAGCGTTCTGTGTCTCACAGAGAGAGGCATCTTCCAGAAGCAGCCCGAGACGCCAGGCTGGGAGGAGGTGGGTGGGTGGGCGAGCCCCTGGCTCTCAGGGCGAGTGCTCCCAAAACGCGGCCTCTGTCTTGAGTAGGAGGGACTACGGTGGGGTCTCCCCGGGCATGCGGACATGGGGGCTGGGTCATTCGCTGTCGTGGGGGGCCATCCTGGGCACTGTGGGGGGTCGAGCAGCATATCTGGCCCCCACCCACTTGATGCCAGGAGCATCCCCAGTGTGACAACCACAGATGTCCCCAGACGTGGCCCAATGTCCCCTGGGGGCAGGACCACCCGGGTGAGACCCCCTGGGTTAGAACCCATCCACAGAGCCCTCACCTCAAAGCTTGTTTCCTGAATTTTGCTGTTCCTGACAATGAGGAGACCCCCAGGGAACCGGAGTCAGTGTTTCTTTCTGTGGGGTGTTGTTGGTTTCAGGCCCCACCCCGAGTCAGGGCTCTTGTGCCCAATTGCACCTGTGGCCTGTAGTGACCCCCACCCAGGCCGTCCACAGAATGCCCCTGCCTCTCCTGGGGGCTTTCTGGCAACTTACAAGGCATTTGTCACACTTGAACCTTCACCAGCAACCTAGCAAGGGGTCAGTGGGGGCCCTGTCCCCATGAGAAAGATGAAATAAGATGGGGCAGGCCCACCTCTACGACGGCCCCCAGTGACCTTGTATCATCCCCTTCCCTTGAGTGTGGGACTTGAGACTCTGACAGGATATTGTTCCAGGTGAAGGCCATATTACATGGCACAGGTGACTTTAAGAAAGGGACATTATTCTTGGTGGGCCTGGCCTAATCAGGCGAGTCCCTAAAAGGAAGAAGAAGCAATTTAAAACTTGAAAGAGATTCCATGCAATGGAGATGCTCTGTTGTGGCTTGAAGACAGAGGGGGCAAGGTGGCAAGGAATGGGGGCAGCCACTAGAGCTGAGAGCAGCCCCTGGCCGACAGCCAACAAGGGAATGAGGACCCGGTCCTGCAGCTGCAAACAACTGAATTCTGGAACAATCTGAACTGGCTCAGACAACCTCAAGCTCCAGATGAGACATTTTGACTTCAGCCTGGGGAGCCCCCGAGCAGAGAAGCTGGCCACGCCACGGCCCAACGGCTGACCTCCAGAACCACGTGCCGGTGTGTGGGCGTTGTTTGAAGCCGCTAGGTTTGTGATGGTTTGTTACGCAGTGCAGCTAGCTGATACACAGGCCAGGGTGAGACCAGAACGGGGTCTGCTGGCTGCCAGGCTGGCTTCTTTCCCGCATCCCCCATGCTACAGATCGGTCATGCAGCTCAGATGGCATTCACTACTCGCCACCGGGTGTAGACACTTACCGTGCTGCATACACAACTTCCGCCATTTTCCTTTGTAGGAGCCCTGTGATGCACGTATAGCATTAAAACCAGAGGGGTGTCTGGCGGCTTCTCCATCAGTGGGCCAAACCGTTCTCTGTGTTTCCTGTAAACTGGGACACGAGTGCTGCTTGCGTTTAATCTCCCAACGGCACAGGAAGTCGGCCTGAGCGAGTTCCAGCTTGGAGAGAGCCCTGGCTGTTCCAGGCAGTTCCCCCAAGGTCCTCTCCATCGAGGCGGACGGGCTTGTGTGGCTGGCGGGCGGGCTGAGTCAGAGCCCGGGGGAGGTGGCCTTGGTCACACGGGGGCAGCGGCTGGCAGCACGAGCCTGCGTCCTGGGGGCTGTGGGGCTTGGTTCCCGCTTCCTGGCAGCTGGTCAGGAGGGGAGGCGGGTGGCAGCGGCTCCTCATCTTCAGAGGGAACAGAAACAGCCTTCAGTTTGCTTTGAAACTTCCGGAACCGGTAGCTTTGCAGCTCGACGAGCTTCTGAATTCTCACCTCCCAGGGCCCGGCAGCCCGACCCCCACCCCTGCCTGCCGATCAACAGGAAAGAAGAGAAACAAACTCCCCGAAACACAGACCCGCAGCCAGATTCTACCGAGGACAAACAACGCAGGCTCTCCCCCGTCGGGGCATGACTGTTCCCGGGTACACCGCGTTCAGAAGAGACGGCTGTTATGTTGAAAGAGGGAAAAATCTCAAACCAAAACAAAAGGAGATGCGAGGCTGGGAGAAAAGAAGCCTCCGGTCCCGTTAGAACAAGCCGCCCTCTTGCAGGGCCCGGGGAGCTGGGTTTGCAGACGGTTGCACCTTGATCAATGCACACTTCTTGCACACCTACTGTGTGCACACCTGGGGGGGGACCTTTGCACTACTGTCCGTGTCACAGAAGCCCCTAGAACAGGGGCTCTCACCCGGGTGGTTCTGCCCCCGGGGGACACTGGGTGATGTCTGGGGACATCTGTGGTTGTCACACTGGGGGTGCTCCTGGCATCGAGTGGGTGGGGCCAGGGATGCTGCTCCACACCCCACAGCGCCCAGGACGGTCCCCTACAGAGGATGACCGGGCCCTGAGGTCAGCAGTGCCGAGGGGGACCCTGCTCTAGACTCTGCAGAAATGTGCACAGCGTGGATAGCACATGCTGGATGTTGGGGTGATAAAGTCAGAGGGAGCGTCAGAGCTGTGCTGTGTCCCCGGCCGCTGGGATGGGGTCGCCCCCCACACAGGGGATCTATGGAGAGCCACGCGCTATGCTGACATTCGAACTTCAGTACGGGGCAGGCACAAAACCCCTTTGACCCCCCCGCCCCCCGCAACCAGGACTGTGCGGTTCCCCCCACTGCCCCGCCTCCCTCGACCCCCAGGGCCGGCTCTGGGCTCCAAGCCCTGGGCCTCCCTGTGCCTGCAGCTCCCCCAGGGTCAAGTTCACCCCGGCCAGCTTGGGGAGGGGCGGCCACATGAGGGCTTCTCTGACCCTCTGCGCACCCGTGACCTTTTGGTGGGACGGCGGGGCCGTGACACTGGAGCAGGGACCTTGCCAGCGATGTTTCCCAGAGAAGGCACGTGCCCACTGGGGCGGCGTCTTGTGACTCTCGCTGTCAGCCGCTCCTTTTGTGCGCGGGCTAAATTGGTTCCCGGGCAGCTATATTTAGAAAGGGCTGGAGACCAGGGAATGAATGAGGTGCCCACAGAACAGGGCTGCAGGCTCGGCTGCCTTCGGCTGGCGGCGGGGAGCCCGAGCCTGAGCCGGCCTGTGGGCGCGGGGGGACGGTGACCCTGCGGTGACGAAGAGTGATGATGGAGCAGGAGAAAAGGCCCTCTCTGTGCCCCGGAGCAGGACTGCAGTCATGTGAGAGTTTGCCAGCCCAGGAGCCGGGCCGGGCCAGGACGCCGAGCGCCTGTTGCATGGCATGCCGGCTCCCAGCTTCCCGGCACTGAGGGAATGTTGTCACCCTGGCCCCAAGAGGGTGCAGCTGGGGAGCCAAAGGGCAGGAGGGCTGGGGAGACGGGAGGGCAGGTCCAGGCCTTCCCACCTTGGCTCAGGCGAGTCCTTCTCCACCTGGGCCTGGACAAACTCCTACACATCCTGCAAAGCCCTGTGAAGTGTCATCCCCTCTGAGAAGCCCCTGGTCTGCCATCCATGCACAACCAGGCTGCACCAAAACCCCTTTTGGGGTAATCTGGAGCTCCTTGGACACTCCTTGGGCACTGTGTCTCCTGTGGCTGCTGTCACAAATTATTACCCACTTAGTGACTTAAAATCACACGAATTTATTATCTGACACTTCTGTAGGTCAGAAATCTAAAATGGGTCCCACTGGGCTAAATCCGGGTGTCAGCAGGGCTGGTCCTCTGGAGGCTCCAGGGAGAAGCGTCTCCTGCCTTTTCCAGCTTCTAGAGGCCACGTCCTGGGCTCGGGGCCCCTTCCTCTGTCTGCACAGCCAGCAGCGCAGCATCTCCCGTCTCTCTCTGCCTCTGACCCTCCTCCTCCTTCTGATGAGGACCCTGTGATGACCCTGGGCCCCCGGGGATCCAGGGTCGTCCCCCATCTCAGGGGCCTCAAACTTAATCCATCTGCAAAGTCCTTTCTGTCATGGAAGGATCAAATTCACAGGTTCCAAGGATCAGGATGTGGACATCTTTGGGGACCGTGGCCAGGCAGCTGGGCACCAAAGGGCCACCTGGATGGAGGGGACTGGCAGCTGCACTGAGGTGTTTACAGAGGAGGCTCCTTCCAGGAACTCACTCTGTCCCCAGGGCCAAGCTCCCTCCCAGGCAGGGGCCCCGGGACCAGGCAGCGGGGGGCAGACCACCTGAAGTCCATAGCGGATGCCACTCAAGGGCACGTGCCCAGCACGACACCTCAACCCGCCTCTGCTCTGCAGAAGGGAGCACGGCCTGTCCAGGGCCCACACCTGGACCTGGGCCCTGGGTCGCTGGTCCACACCCAGCGTCCTGAAGGCTCCACGCCACGTCATCAGAGTGACCAGGGGTTACTGAGCATCTGTGACATCTCCAGGCACACCCCACTCCACCTCTGGCTTTGTTAGGAAGTCCCGGAGCAAAACTGACCCAGAGAGGCTCTCCCTCAGGGCTCGTAATTAGGGACATTTTTCACGTCAAAAATGGAAAAAAAAAAGAAAAAAAAGGCCAACAATGTGATTAATTGAACAGTTTTCGAGATGAACCTGGTGTGGGGAGTCAGAGTCTAGAGCTGTGGGTCTCATCTGGGGTGATTCGCCCCCCAGGGCACACTGGGCCACGTCTGGGGACATCTGTGGCTGTCACACTGGGGCTGCTCCTGGCATCGAGTGGGTGGGGCGGGGGATGCTGCTCCACCCCCCACAGCGCCCAGGCTGGCCCCACAGAGGATGACCGGGCCCCCATGCCAGCCAAGTGTGTCTGGCTGGAAGCCTGACCCTCCAACGTGACAACAGGTAGGGAGCGAAGCAGCAGTCTTGGTCCAGGATGCAAGTTTCAGCCTTGACTGAGTGCCTCGGGGCTGCATCCTCATTTGGGGACACAGATGGGGAGCAAAGGATCCACATTAGCATTGTGGTGCTAAGTGTGGAAGGCTGGCGTCTCCTGTGGAACCTTCCAGCGAGGGACAACCACAGCTGGCCCTGCTGAGGATGCACGGTGCGGCAGGCCCCAGTGACTGGGAGGGAGGGCGGGATATCGGTGCCCGGGTGCCCACGGGTGGCAGCGGGGGCCAGCTCTGGATCTGCAGAGAAACCCTCGTGAGAATGAGTTAATCTCGGCTTCCCAGTGGCCTCTGCCCGAGACGCGGTTTCGATGACCCGCACGGAATTCCTAACAATGAGATCGAGTGTCTGGTTCTGCTCATGCTGACATCCCCTTTCTCGGCTGTCCAAATTCCATTACGCCTTTTCTTGTTAACGCAGAAACGCAGCCAAGCCCCGGGCTGCCCAGGAAGTGCCGAGGTCTCCTGTGGCTCTCGCTGGAAAGGGGGAACGTGGTCACCTCGGGGTGGGGGGCCCCGACTCTCGGAGTCTCTGTAGGACTCAGGAAAGACGGCCTGGGCTGAAACCAGTGCATGGGAGGTAGAGAGAATGCATACGAGGGAGCCTCGATGGCCCCCCCAGGCAGCAAGCACCCAGGTGCACAGTCCTACAGCAACTGTCAACAAATTCTGCCAACACCCTGAGGGACCCGGAGCAGATTCCCCCCCAGTCAAGCCTGGATGGCGGCCTGGGGGGACACTGAGCAGACGACCCCATTTGGCTGTGCCTGCACTCCTGACTCACAGAAACTGTGAGATAATAAATGGTTGGAGCTTGGGGGAATTTGTTACGCAGTGTCGCTAACTAATGCAGCAGGGGAGCGCGACCTAGAGAGAGAACCAGGCCCGGAGGAGATGGAAGGGGATGTGGCCCCAATGTGGCCTGCCAAGATGTTCCCCATTTTTCCCTACGATGTCATGTCAACTGGGCCTTCCACTCCTAAATTAATCTACGTGACTGTAAAAATAACGGAAAATATAAAAATAATGTAAAATGAATACTAATGTCTCTCTCCTGACCCCAGAATCTTGGACTAAAATGACGGCTCTGGGAAGACACAGCTGTGTGTCCCGCTTTGAGACGCGAGCCCAAGGCCATGTGGCTGGTGAGGGACAGCCCGGAGGGGAAGCCAGGGCTCGGCCAGCCACCGCTCCGGCCTCCAAGGCGTGGCAGGGACAGAACTGTGCCCACGAATAGAGAGATGCGCTGATCAGTCAAGTGCAGGCTGCAGGGCCATTCCCAAACGAAACCATCCACCACTGGGCCGCACTCTTTGCTGCGTTTGAAAACAAGCCGCCTGGAACATGCTGAACCTTCTCCGACCCCTCGGGGCCATCCAGAGACCGGGAGTTTCCGGGCTGGTCAGACACACCGTCCTGCCTCCTCCGTGCCCTCTGTCCTGCCACCCCTGCTGCAGACGTGCGGGGGGCTCTCGCTGGCACCCAGAGGGGCCCCACGCCCGGACACCGGAGGGACAGCGTCTCTTTCTTGTTGACTGTCTCGGGGGCAGAGACAGGCGGGGGCTGGGACTCTGTTCTGGTGTCTGACGGCGCACGCCTGCCCTTGTAAACCTTTACGACCGTCTCCCCCGTTACCTCGGCACATCCCCCAGATGCCGGGAACTGAGGAGAGAAAACGAAACTCCCCGAGATTCTGCCGCCTCACGCCCCACCCCCTACACGCTGGTGTGTTTGTTTCCCGTCCCCCTTATACTTATTATTATCATTTTAACTGCTTTACTGACACATGGATTCAGAGACCACACAATTCACCCATTTAAAGTACACAATTCAATGTTTTTTTGGTATATTAAATTATTAATTTTTAAAAAATTGTGGTAAAGTATATATAACATGATATTTGCCATTTTAACCTTTTTTTTTGCTGAGGAAGATTGGCTCTGAGCTAACATCTGTGCCATCTTCCTCTATTTTGTATGTGGGACGCTGCCCACATACAAAGCCACAGCATGGCTTGATGAGCAGTGCCTTGGTCCAAGCCCAGGATTCAAACCTGCGAACCCTGGGCCGCCGAAGCGGAGTGAGCGAACTTAACTGCTATGTCACTGGGCCAGCCCCATTCTAACCATTTTTAAGGGTACAATGTAGTGGCATTAAGTACATTCATGTTATTATGCAATCATCATTGCTGTCTGGTTCCAGCACATTCCATCACCCCCAATGGCTGCTGTAGCAGTCATTCCCCATTTTTCTGCCTCCCTCAGCCCCTGACAACCACGAACCCACTGTCTGTCTGGGGATGTCCCTGTTCTGGACATTTCACATCAGTGGAATCACACACCGTGTGTCCTTCTGTGTCTGGTTCTCTCACTGAGCACCGTGTGGTCAAGGTCCATCCACGGTGTGGCTGTGTCACGGCCTCACTCCTCTTCATGGCTGCGTCATGTTCCAGTGTGTGGATGGACACGTTGTGTATCCATTCATCAGTCGATGGACATTTGGGGTGTTTCCACCCTACGGCCGTTGTGAATTGCGCTGCTGTAAACATCTGTGTACAAATATCCGTTTGAGCGCTTGGCTTTTCAAAGCCTGCCCAGCTCACCTTCTCACCAAGCCCCCAGCTGCTTTCCCTGTCCTGACTCTCCCAGGGAAAGTCATGATGGCCCCGGGGGGCTCTGATGGGCCCGGTCCAGATGGGCAAACGGCCGTGCAGCCTGGGAGACCATGTGACAGTTAATTTTATGTGTCCGCTTGGCTGGGCCGCGGCATGCCCACATGTGGTCAAACATTCTTCTGGATGTCCTGGGAGGGTCTTTCTGGGTGAGATTACCATTCAAACTGGTGGACATGGAGTAACGTGGACGGCCCTCTCTACTGCGGGTGGGACTCGTCCGATCAGCTGAGGGTCTGAACAGAACAAAAGACGGGCCTCCCCTGAGCGAGAGAGAACTCTCCAGCCACGGCCTCTGGACCGGAACTGCCCCAGCGGCCCTCCCGGGTCTCCACCCTGCAGATTTTGGACTTGCCAGCCTCCACAATCAATTCCTTAAAACAAGTCTCTCTATACGCAGCCTATTGGTTCTGTTTCTTGGGAAACTCTGACTACTACAGACCGCCAGGTACTCCGTGGTCAGAGAGAAAGGAGCTCGAATCCCAGCCCCGTCGTCCATGGCCCGCTGGGTCTCGCTGTGTCTCGCTGTGTCTCTCTGTTGCTAAGCCTCAGTTTCCCCGCCTATAAAGTCGGGATAGGAAAACCTGCTCCCCGGGCTCCTATGAGGACGAAATGAGATGAAGCAGCTGGCTTGGCCCACAGGTGCCTGATAAACTTCTGCTCAGTCACTGAATGGGGGCTCCAGATGTGGGAGGCAGTGGGAGGCAGCGGTCAGCGGCGGGCACGGCCAGGCTGCCTGGGAGCAGGGCCAGGGGGCTCAGCGCCTGCTCACAGCCACGGCCCGGCTGGAGCTGGCTGATGCCACCGGCTGGGGCTTGCGTCCTGCCTGCTGGCGGCCACTGCGGGGCAGGGACCTAATCCCGTAGCACGCAGCCACACGGCCCGCAGCCTGCGCCTGGAGAGCTTGGTCACCGCGGTAACTTATATTTTCATGCAACAGTTTTTTATTTTATTTTATTTTATTATTTATTTATTTTTTTGTGTGAGGAAGATCAGCCCTGAGCTAACATCTGCCAATCCTCCTCTTTTTCCTGCGGAAGACTGGCCCTGAGCTAACATCTGTGCCCATCTTCCTCCACTTTATATGGGACGCCGCCACAGCATGGCTTGCCAAGCGGTGCCTCGGTGCGCGCCCGGGATCCGAACCGGCGAACCCTGGGCCGCCACAGCAGAGCGCGTGCACTCAACCGCTTGTGCCACCGGGCCGGCCCCGACAACAGTTTTTTAATAAGTCAAAACGAATGCGGAATATCCATGATGAACCAAATATCAAGTTTTTCGTTAGACACAGGATCTGATAGGGCTGGTGATCGCCTCTGGAGTTAAAATTTTGACCTTCACTGTGGATTTTTTTCTTTTGGCATTTTGATTTTTGGGAAATATTGCTATGTTATGATACGACTTGTCGTGACGACTGGATATTTTGGTGCTCCCTGGAGTTCTGTGCCCGGGGAGGGTGCCCGGCTCTCCTCACCCTGCTCCCGGCTCTGCCTCCAACACGTGCAGGAAGCAGAGGTGTGCACCCTCGGGGTGAATGAGGCCAAGACGCACCAGCTGGATGGATGGTTAATGACGAGCCCGCCGTGGGCCGGGTGTGTCAGCACCCCCAGTGCTCCTTAGAGCTCCTGGGGAGTTCTCGCGCCCATCTCCTGGGTACAGGAGGGGACGGGGCTATCCAAGCCACACCCTGTGTCCCCCAAAAGGTGTGTTCAAGTCCTAGCCCCTCGTACCTGGGAATGGGACCTTATTTGGAAATAGGGTCTTTGCAGATGGAATTAAGATGAGGTCAGGCCGGCCCCGTGGCTTAGCGGTTAAGTGCGTGCGCTCCGCTACTGGTGGCCCGGGTTTGGATCCCGGGCGCGCACCGACGCACCGCTTCTCCGGCCATGCTGAGGCCGCGTCCCACATACAGCAGCTAGAAGGATGTGCAACTATGACATACAACTGTCTACTGGGGCTTTGGGGGGTAAAAAAAGGGAGGAGGATTGGCAATAGATGTTAGCCCAGAGCCGGTCTTCCTCAGCAAAAAGAGGAGGATTAGCACAGATGTTAGCTCGGGGCTGATCTTCCTCACAAAAAAAATAAATAAAAAATAAAAAAATAAAGGATAGAGATCTGTTTAAAAAAAAAAAAAGATGAGGTCACACTGGAGTAGTGTGGGCCCTGAATCCAATGACTGGTGTCCTTATAACAAGAGAGGACACAGACACACAGGGAGACGCCACGTGAAGAACGAGGCAGAGACTGGATTGCTGGAAACCACCAGAAGCCGCAAGAGGCAGGAAGGACCTTCCCATCGAACCTTTGGAGACAGCGTGGCCCTGAGACACTTTGATTTCAGACTTCTGGCCTCCAGAACTGTGCGAGGATGCATTTCTGTAGTTTCAAGCCCCCTACTTTGTGATACTTTGCTGAGGCAGCCCCAGGACCCTACAACAGGGGGTTCTCTCTCAGCCCCTGCCAGCTACCTCCACCCCCGGACCCTGCAGCCTCATTAGTGATGAAGCCCCACGCCCTTGGGCCTCACGCCGGATCCCCATCTGGTCTAGGAAGCAGGCAGTCTGGGCTCCAGGTGGCCTCAAGAGAGGCTCAGAGAGAAAGTGGTAAAGCCAGGTCCAGAGTGAAGCCCTCACCCCAAAACCAGCCCTCCCTCCACCTCACCAGCGAGCCCCCCAAGGGTCGTGGGATGGGAGCCCATTCGAGCCACACCGCTGCCCAAGGTCCTCGACTGAGAAATGCGTCCGGATGCCGTTTCCTGCCCAAAATGATCATTGAACATGTGGAAACTAAACAACACACCCTTAATACAACCAAGGGGTCCAGGAAGAGACTGCACGGGGAAGGAGAAGGTACTCTGAATGAGAACGAAAATGCAACATACCAAACCTCGCGGGATGCAGCGAAAGCCGCGCCCAGAGGGACACGTAGCTGCAAATGTCTGCATTAGGAATCTCAGACCTATAACCTGACTTGACACCTTCAGGAACCAGAACATGGGGAAAGATGCCCCAGGCCAGAAGGAGGAAGGAAATGACAAAGACGGCTCAGAGATAAACGAAACAGAGACTCAAGACGAGAGAGGCAGAATTAACGAAACCAAAAGTCAGTTCTTTGAAAAGACCGACCACATTGGCAAACTCTCGGCCAGACTGATCGAGAAAAAGTGGAAAAGATGTAAGTAACCGAAGCTGGATGGGAGAGCAGGACGTTACTGCCGACCTTTTGGAGATGAAAAGGATCATGGGAGAATCTGCCGGCAACTGATGCCAACGAATTAGGTAACTGATGTGAAATGGACAGATTTCCTGGAAACACACACATCGCCCACTCAACCGCCTTCCAGGCTCCACTCACATGTGTCAGAGACCTGTTTCTCCACTGTCCTATCTACAGCCTCGTTTAATCTTTGCAACCTTCTTGGAAAGTTGGAGAACGTTATTTCCGTGGCGGAGAGATGAAAGGAATCCGCCCGAATGTCACAGAGCCGCAAAGGGGCGGACCTGGGATTTGAACTCAGGTTTCCTGGCCCTGAGCCCAGAGCTCTTTGCACGGTGACACAATTCCCAGTGTGTCCTGTGGGCGTGAAACACTGTGGCTTGTTTGTTCCTTTTTCTAAAAAACAAGAGATTCCAAGCTCATGAAGTAAGATAAAACGCTTACATACCTTTTTTAGTTTTTCCAACCGAGAAGCACGGCTTTACCCTGTTTGAAAAAGGAGAGAGAGAGAAAAAAAAAAGCCCGGTTACACATTTTTCACTTAACCGCCTCCAGCTTCTCTCGGAGAAATACTTTACTGTCGCCAAAAACGTAGCACGTGAATTGGAAGCGGCCGTGTCCTGCAGAGAAACTGGGGGGAGAATCCACTTTCTTCTTTACAACCAGTCCATTTAGGAGAGACCACTGTGTTTCTTTGCGGGGGGGCGGGGGGGGGAGTCAAGTTTTCTTCTGGATTCCATCTCGGAAGAGGGGGACTCCAAGCCATGGTCTGGTCCATTGGACACGCCAATACTAGAAAAACATAATATTCGGGAACCCAGCCCGAAATGTACCGCGTGGTATTTTTCCACATCTGCTTGTTGCTCTGATGGGGGCCACGTGCCAGGGGAAAACGGAGAGGCGGAGGATGCGAACTCGGGGGCAAACCAATTAACCTCGCGGGGAAGAGGTGACAGGTATATGGGTGGAGGAAGGTGAGGGATCTGAGGCTGGCCGCCTGGGACCGGGAGGTCAATAGGAAAGGAAGGGGTCCCCGTGATCGAGGCCCAGGGGTGGGGTGGGCACGGGCAATTGGAGCTGCTGTTTTCCAAGTGGGACCCTGGACAGAGCATCGGTCTCCGATACTTGATGCGCACAGCATGAGGGTCCCTGGGGGCTGCCACGTCCAGCTCTTGGGGTGACCCCAAGACTGAATGCCAGGCTACACCCTGCTGTCCATGCTGCCCTGAGAATGTACGGCCCGGGGAGGCACGGAAGGAGAGGCGAGTGGTAACCCATCCCGTCCAGCTGCATCGCTGTCTACACGGCTGGCACTGGCCTCCTCTTTGTGGAGCCTCCAGGCTTCAGAGGCTCTGCTGCAAGTCCACATGTCCACCTTGGCCAGACGGGCCTCAGTCTGTATTCCCGGGGGGACCCCTGCAGCGGCCAGGCCATGGCCCACACTCTGAAAAGCTGGCAGCCAGCCCGCCCTCCACTGCTGGGGGAGGCCGGTCCCTGGGGCTCGTGCTACTGTGGGCTGGCCCTGGAGAGGTCACAGAACCCCTGTCCCGGGGCCAACGGGGGCCAGGCTTCCTGAGCTAACAGGCTGTTTCCCTCTTGTTCCCAAGGTCCCCGGTGGTCTCCTAGAGCTGGCCCTTCTTCCTTTGCAACACTCGCTCTTTCCACAAACCAACGGGGTTTTTTCCACCTACGCAAAGGGATGCACCATTGCTGCCACTCCTGGGTCAGAGCTGAGGGCACCGAGCCTTTCTCTGCAGCCCTGGGCCCCGGGGGGCTGGCATCAGAGGCTGGGGGGCTGAGGATGGGTGGAAACCTCCTATGTCAAGGTTCAGCCTGAGTCTTAGGGAGGCTCCAGGGTCTCAGCCACAGGAAGGAGGTGGCTGGGGTAGGCTTCTCTAAAACAGGGTCTGTTCCCTTCGGCACTGCTGGCATGGGGGCCGGGTCATTCTCTGGGGGGCCGTCCTGGGCGCTGTGGGGGGTTGAGCAGCATCCCTGGCCCCACCCACTCGATGCCAGGAGCACCTCCAGTCGTGACAACCACAGGTGTCCCCAGACATGGCCCAGTGTCCCCTGGGGGCAGAATCACCCCCGTGAGAACCCCTGCCTTAAGGAAAGGCTAGATGAGACACACAGAGCACGCAGGCACCAACGTGCCCCGTGAGGCCTGTGGCCCCCATCGCCTGCTGAAGGTCATCACTGGGGCTCCCGTGGCCTGGCAGGGAGACAGACCACTGCCGGGCTGGACGCTGGGTGCTCGGGGGACAGGGGTCAGAGGTGGCACCTCCCCATCAGCCTCTCCTCCTGCCCATGGGCTGGGCCTGAGAAATCTGTGCTGAGCCGTGACGTGCTCATGACAGCAGCCCTGCGTGGGCACCAGGCGGGGGGGTCAGAGACAGTCATCCCCGTTATCCGTGGATTCCGTACCTGCGAATTTGCTTACTCACTAAGCAAATTTCTCTCTAACAGCCAAAGTGATACTGGGGGGGTTTTCCCAGTGGACACACGCAGAGCCAAGGTGAAAAATGTGAGTCACCGACAAGCACATTCTCACTTGAGCTGGAACAAGGTGACGCTCCGCTGCCTTGTTTCAGCTCAGACTTTAAGCCAGGGTCCTGGTAACTATTTAGTGCCACGGCTTTTTGCATTTTTGGTTTTTGGTGGGTGATTCTGCTGTTTAAAGTGGGCCCCAGGTATAGAGCTGCAGCCCTGTCCAGTGTCCCTGGTGTGAGAAGGCCGGGACGTGCTGCACGGAGAAAACAATGCGTGTGTGACATGAGCTTGGTTCAGGGTGAGACACAGGCCTGCTGGCCGCGAGTTCGGTGTGAATGACCCAACAGCATATATGAAATAAGGCGTCTTTAAACACAAACTCACAGGACACAAGGTCACCTGTAGATCAATTAACGACAATGTTGTGACCTGAGGCCAGCAGGAGCCTCCCCCTGCATTCCCCAGGGACAGCCGTTCTTTGTTCGCTAATTCAGTGTTTGCGGCCACTTTATAGGAACAGAGCTGCCGTAAATAACGAGAATCGACTGTGTGTGTGTGTGTATATACATAGACCTATTTTTTTCTTCTTTATGACTCTGAAATTCATTTCACAATTTCATTTCACAAAATCTGGAAACCACATAAAGTAAAGAAAATCATCCATAATCCCACCCCCGCATTCTTCTCAAGCCATATCCACCCACCCACCTGCTTTTACAAATTCAGGTCTC
This sequence comes from Diceros bicornis minor, assembly GCF_020826845.1. NCBI lineage: Eukaryota > Metazoa > Chordata > Mammalia > Perissodactyla > Rhinocerotidae > Diceros > Diceros bicornis. Next base: position 1,803,235 of record NW_026691553.1, read on the forward strand.
ACATTCTATATGCTATATACCTGCCTTTAAAATTCATCTTGCTTAACATTACGTTGAGAGGGAATTGTTATTTTCCCACGCCACCACAAGTTCTTCTAACGCTTGACTTTAAAAAAAAAAAAAAACTTTACTTTGTAATAATTTTAGATTGACGGGAAAATGGCAAAAATAGCACAGAGGATTCTCACATGCCCTTCGCCCAGCTTTCCCCAAGGCTGAGATCTGGTCAAAACGCAGAGACGAACACGGCGTGTTACCAAGAAGGTAATGCCAGACTTCATCTGGATTTCACCAGTTTTTCCCCGAAACGTCCTGTCTAGGATACTACGTTGCATTTAGCAACGTGACTCTTTATGTCCCTGTATTTAAACATAAGGGATACACTGTACTTTATATTATTTTTGCTATTATATGTATTATTGCCCATCATTGGACATTTGGGCCAACTCTGGGCATTAAGCTATAGTTCCTGGATTCGGATATCTTGTACTTTTCCCTACTCTTTTATTGAAGTATAATGCGCACAGAGAAGAGTGTACAGATCATCCGTGTACAGCTCCGTGTGTTTTAAAATGCACGCATTTAAAACTTCATTGCCTGCATGAAGACCCAGGACATTTCCAGCCCTCCAGAAGGCAGCCCTGGGCCTCCTCCCAGAGTGACTCACGGCTCTCATGTTATTATTACTATTCCCATTATTACGACCATCCTGACTTTCCCTCCTGAAGACGGGAAAGAGGGTGCAGATTCTGACTGCAGAATGAGACGTTTAGGAGAGAAGGAAGCACTTCCTAGAAGGTTCTAGAAGGTTCTAGAAGACAGCCAGCCAGCGTCTGCTCAGAGGCGTTGAGGAGTCAGTCTCTCTGAGGGGATTCTGAGCGAGCTGCAGCCCTGGTCCTGGATGTTTGTTGGGCCGAGCTGCCTGCTCGCCCTCTGAACCTTGATGCCCTCGTCTGTAACATGAGGGCCCCAAGGGCGGCCGTGAGAACAAAACAGGACAAGCATAGACCTGGAGCTTCAGAAGGCACCATCCACGGCAACAACGACAAAAATAATATGCATCGTAAATAATATATAGCCACACAGAAGTAAACCGGATTGTTGGAAGTGGGCGTCCCAGGGTCCCGGGGTCAAGTCGAAAGGCCCTCTGTGTCTGGGGCTGACGCAGGCTGCCACTGAGGAGGCCCCAGCATCCTCGGTCCCCTCTCCTGACTTTATCCGCAGTTTACGGCTGTCGGAGCCTCCGCGGGGGCCGCGGCAGGGCTGAGGTCACTGGGACTGGGGTGGGGACGTCATGCTTACTCTGTGTTTGTGACGGGTCAGAGGTTTAACTTCCCTTCTATCTCCACCACTCGCCTGAGAGAATTGTTACGAGGGTGCTGCAGACCCGGCCGGGCAGGGTACTCGATGCTCCTGGAGAGCGTGGTTCTCCCGTGAGAAGGAAGGGGGGAACATTCCAGAAGGCCTGGTTACTTGTGTGCTTTTTCATTAACAAGGCTCTGCTTTATATGCAGGAGGGGTGGAGGGTTTCATATGTGTGTGTGTGGAGTTGGGGGGGGGCCGGTCACTAGGTCAGGAGGTCTCTCCTGAGGTTATTCTGCCCCCCAGGGACACTGGGTGGTGTCTGGGGACATCTGTGGTTGTCACATTGAGGGTGCTCCTGGCATTGAGCGGGTGGGGACCGGGGATGCTGCAGCACACCCCACAGTGCCCAGGACGGCCCCCCAGAGAGAGGACTCGGCCGCGATGTCAGCAGTGCCGAGAGGGGACCTGGCCTAGGTCCCTTCACGACCCTCGGGGTGGTCAGGCACTGCTGTCCTCTGGGCCCAGGACGGACTCCTGGCTCCCGGCCTGTGGCTTTACCGCTCCACGCCCTCCAGGGCGTCTCCTAGAAGAATTTAAAAACAGATCATCTGCTTTTTTTCCCAAGTCTCAGAAATGCCTGCGACAGACTGCCCAGCAGAGGAAGCTGCCCTGGGTGTCAGAGAAACCGGAACTGCTCTTTCTGATCTGTGCCAGCTCTTCGGGGAGACGGGCGGGGAATCCCCTTCCTCAGGCGTTTCTCTTAGAAGGTTCTCTGCCTTGGACTTCTCAGAACTAGACTGGGCCCGGGGCGGGCGTTCACATCCTCCGCCTACCCGGGGCTTTGCCATCGAATTCAGCAGAGGAGGATTCGGAGGGTCACATCAGAGCCGGGACCCCCAGGCGCCTCGAAACCCCAGAGCAGCTGCCGTGGCCCCCCTGTCCTCTGCCCAACAGCGGGGTCCCAACTTGTCACAGCTGCAAGGAGACACAGCTGACCTTTCTTCTTTTTTTAAATGACCAATAAACATTATTTCTGTTCAGTTGAAAGCTATTGTCACTTTCAGTATCTACAGCAGGGTCTGGCCCCCTCAGCACTGCTGACATGGGGCCGGGTCACTCTCTGTGGGGGGCCATCCTGGGTGCTGTGGGGGGCCGAGCAGCCTCCCTGGCCCCCACCCACTCGATGCCAGGAGCCCCCCCTGATTTTTGTCCAGGACATGAGAATAAATTTCTGTATTTTAAGCCACCAGGTTTGTGGTCATTTGTTACGGCCACCCAGGAAAAGAAGACCTTGGTCATACAAAAAAAAAACAAAACTGGCCCTAGGTGTGTCTCCTTGCAGCTGTGACAAGTTGGGACCCCAAGTGAGAAGAGTGCCCTCTCGCCGTTGGACTGACCAGCTCAGGGCACTTGGGGAAAATGCAGAAAACATACCTAACCGCGCCCCCCAGCACGACACCTGCACCTTGCAGGGCTCGACAAGCGCCAGTTGTCCATGTGGAAGGGAGGCTCTGTGGTTCCCTCTATCCCAGAGGAAACTCAAGAGAACTACAGACATACAGGATCAGGAACCAGTTAGCCCAGGGTTCCCAAACCTGGGAGTCACCTGGGAGCTTCGAAACACACGGAGAATGAGATGTGGCTGGTCTGGGTGTGGCCCGTTGAGGAGATCCCGCGTGACCCCACAGGGCAGCCGAGGGCGGGGGTCCGGGTGAGGCCAGCCTGCCTCCCACAGGGAAGTGGGGCCCCCTGTGCTCAGTGCTCCCGGATGGCGAGGGCCGGTAACACGTCCCAAGATTTTTTTTTCCCCTTTTTCTCCCCAAAGCCCCAGTAGATAGTTGTATGTCATAGCTGCACATCCTTCTAGTCGCTGTATGTGGGACACGGCCTCAGCATGGCCGGAGAAGTAGTGCATTGGTGCGCGCTCAGGATCCGAACCCGGGCCGCCAGCAGCGGAGCGTGCGCACTTAACCGCTAAGCCACGGGGCCGGCCCCGAGTCCCAAGGTTTAATGAGAGTAGGAAACAGAAATAAAGAAATAAAAGATCAAATCTCTGCCCTGAGGGAGCTTTCCGTGCAGGGGAGGGGGGAGAAGGGAGGAATTCTTAAGCTGCATAAACAGACACTATAGCGTGAGATATAAGCGCTAATAATAACACACTTTTTACTGTAAAAGGCCAGAGAGTAAATATGTTCGGTTTTGTGGGCCACATGGTTTCTGTTGCAATGGCTCAACTCAGTTGCTGCCATAGACAGCACATAATGGGCGTGCAGTGTGCCAATAAAACTTTATTTGCAACAACAGGCCGAGGGCCGGATTTGACCCCCGGCTGTAGTTTGCAGGCCCTGAGCTAGAGGGATGAACGGCCTCTGAAGTTAAGGAATGGCAACTCCTCAAAAGGTTAAAAGACAGTGACCCATCTGACTCAGGAATTCCACTCCTAGGTGTGTGCCCAAGAGAAATGAAAGCACACGTCCACACAAAAACGTGTGCATGGGTGTCCACAGTAGCATGATCCAGAACGGTCCAAAAGTGGGCACAACCCAAATGTCCATTGACCCAGGAATGGATAAATAAAACGTGATATATATATGCATATGATGGAATATTATGCAGCCATGAAAAGGAGTGAAGCCCTGAGACAGCTACACTGTGGATGGACTTTGAACACACGATGCTCAGTGAGAGAACCAGACACAGAAGGACACACGGTGTGTGATCCCATTGATGTGAAATGTCCAGAACAGGGACATCCACAGACAGAAAGTGGGTTCCTGGTTGTCAGGGGCTGGGGTAGGGAGAATGGGGTATACGGTTATCTTCGGGGTGATAAAAATGTCCTGGAATTAGATAGTAGTAATAATTGTACAACCTTGTGAATGTACCAAAAACACTGAATTGCATAATTTAAATGGGTGAATTTTATGGCATGTGAATTATATCCCTTTTTTTTTTTTTCTGAGGAAGACTGGCCCTGAGCTAACATCTGTGTCAGTCTTCCTCTACTTTATATGTGGGTTACCACCACAGCACGAGTGGTGTAGGTCTGCGCCCGGGATCCGAACCTGAGAACCTGGGCCACCGAAGTGGAACGTGCCAAACTTAACCACTATGTCATGAGGCCAGCCCCACTTTAACCATTTTTAAGTGTATAATTCAGTCGTGTTATGTACACTCACAATGTCATGCAACCATCCTCACCATCCGTCTCCAGAACTTTCTCATCTTCCCAAACTGAGACTCTGTCCCCATGAAACACTGACTCCCCCTCCCCTCTCCCAGCCCCTGGCCCCACCATCCACTTTGTCTCTGTGGATGTGACTCCTCTAGGGGCCTCCTGTGAGGGGATCACACAGTGTCTGTCCTTCTGTGTCTGCCTCATGTCACTGAGCGTCACGTCCTCAAGGTCCATCCACGTTGGGGCAGGTGTTGGGATTTCCTTCCTTTTCGTGGCTGAGTAATATTCCAGTGTGTGAATGGACCACATCGTGTTTATCCATCATCTGTCCATGGACATGCTTTTTGGCTATTGTGAAAAATGCTGCCGTGAACGTGTGTATACAAACCTCTCTTTGAGTCCCTGCTTTTGATTCTTCTGGGTATGTACCCAGAAATGGACTTGCAGGATCACATGCTGATGCTATTTTTAATTGTTTGAGGAACCACCACACACCCACCATCCTGTTTCACCAGCAGCTGCCCGTCTTACATTCCCACCAGCAGTGCACAAGGTTCCAGTTCTCCCCATTAGTACCCGCCCCAAGCCCCATTTTCACCTGAGCCTCAGTTTCCCCATCTATTAAACGGGCTCATGGTTCCTCCACAGGTCCGCTGGGAGGCCCCATGACAGGAGGGGCTCGTATGTCAGGCGTTGTTTTGCTCACGGGGGGACAATGGTTGTCTCCGGGCTGTTGGGAAACGGGGAAGAAACGCTGGTTGGATCTTGTCTCTTGCGTGTTTCTGGCCGTCCTTTGGGACTGCTCTGGAAAGCGGCTGGGAGATGAACAGACCAGGAGCAGGGCGGCCGCCCTCACGCGCGCACGCACACGCACGCACACGCGGACACACGGAGACACGTCGCATGCACACGTGTTCGCAGAGCAGGGGTCGCGGGGCTGGCGGCCTCTGAGACTGAGTTTCCCAACCGGCGGCCGGGCTGCTCGGATGACGTGCAGGCCTGCAGGGAGGCCGGCAACAAAAACAAACAGGCCGGGGTCGGTCCCAGCAGAGCGCTCGTCCCAGCCTGCACGTGGGGTGCTGGAAATCCGCACAGGGCGGGGGTCAGCTCCTTCCTGCGGGGACGCCGTGGCTCCTGGACCCGTGCACGCCCACGGCGGACAGGGTCACCGGCTCGGGCGGGAGCGGGACTGCAAGCAGCTGCTACAATCGTCACACGCCTGGGAAAGGGGGCGCCTGGGCATTCCACTTGTTCTGAGTTCATTCACGCTGCACAGTCACCGGGGCCCTCGTGGGTGCAAAGCTCTGTACGTCTCGGTGTCCCCGTCGGCGGGCTCGCAGGCTGGGGCACCAGGCCAGCGGATTTGTTTTCTATGCTGCGTAACGATTTGCCACACACGTGGTGGCTTCCGACACCACCCGTTTTGTGTCTCAGAGTGTTGGGGCTCAGGAGTCGGGGGTCTCTGCCCCAGGGCCCCACAAGGCTGCACCCAGGAGCCGGCCGGGGCTGCGTCTCATCAGAAACTCGCCTGGGGCAGGGCCTGCCCCGAGCCCCCCCCCCGAGTTGCTGGTACAATTTGCCTCCCTGGGGCTGCGGGACTGGGTCCCCGCTTCTTGCTGGCTGTTGGCCGGGGGTCATGCTTAGCTCCTAGAGGCCACCCTGAGGTCCCAGCCACGTGGCCCCCTCCACGGGCCCTCTTCCCGTGGCAGCCGACTTCCTCGAGGCCGGCAAGGGAGAGTGTGATTAAGAGCCTGCTGACTCATCTCATGTGACATAACCCACTCACGGGCGTGACACCCGTCACCTCTGCCACATTCTCCTGGTGAGAAGGAAATCACAGGTCTTACCCACACTCGGGGAGAAGGGATTACGCAAGGCATCCGGGAGAGGAGAGATCATTGAATAAAGTCTGAGAGCATCTCCCTGGGCCCCGGAGCTGAGAAGAGACAGAAGGAAGGTTTTTGGTGGCCCAAGGTGGGCTGTGTGGGGCTCTGAAGGGGGGAGACAGCTGCTGGGTGGGCGCTAAAGGAGGGAGGGGCCTTCTGGCGGCGGATCGGGCCAATACCTGTATTGTATGAACATATAACGTATATGTAACATATGTATACATATATACACATATATACAAATGTACATAACAATTATATGCATATATCATATATTTATTTATATGTGTGTATAATATATGCTATATTCTTGTACTTATGAATAAATCTAAAAAAACGCAGAGCTTTCCTATACAAAGCTGTACGGTCCCCGTATGCAGCACGATGACATCAGAGCGGGGACATTTAGAGACCTGCTGAGACGCAGCAGGAGGCAGAGCTGGGCCCCAGCCCGGGGCCCTGGGAGACGTCGGGGCTGGGATCCGCGTGCAGAGGGGGGCTGTGTGCACCCGCCCTGCGCTCACTTTCATGAAGCTATTTGCAATTTTCTACTGGATTGACTCTCTTCCTGAACCCTTACTTCGATTCCTTGTGGAATGAGGCAGAATACAAATAAATAGACACAAAAGTGCACTCAAGCCACGTGCAAGGAACTGCCCGTCTCGCAGGGCGGGGCGTGAGTGAGCGAGGTGCTCACGTGCTCACGGGGCCTACGATTACGGGATCCAGAAGACGCCTGTGGGCCGTCCCTGTAAGTCACCGCGGCACTGGGGACATCGGGGCGGGTCCTTCTCTGAGGGGCTGTCCTGGGCTCTGTGGGGGGCTGAGCAGCATCCCTGGCCCCCACCCACTCGACGCCAGCAGACCCCCCGCCAAGAACCACCCAGCCCCAAATGCCAACGGTGGCGGGTGGAGAAACCCATGGTACAGACTTTCCAAGTCACACGACTGGGCAGGGGTGTCTCCTGCCTCCCCGGTCGTGGGGGCGCAGACCCCAGATTGACCCCCGTACGGAAAACAACCAGCACTGGCTGGCTGCCCGTGTCGCCCGTCTGTCTGCGAGGGGCCAGGAAATGGCCGGAGAGACGGGGAAATGGGAAAACATCCCGACAATCAAGTGGCTCCTCTCCAGCCCCGGCCCTCGCCCGCCCGCCGCTGCCTACTTTGGAGGGACCCGTCACTCCTGGGGTCCTGTCCCCCGCCAGGACAGGTCCAGACGCAGAGGCCAGGGAGGTGGCCATGGGAGTGTGGCCCCATGTCGTTTAGAAACGCGCTGCGTTCACGAGAGGAAAGAGGCCACTCCCAGCAGCACTGGCCGCTGTCCTGGGCCGAGGGTCACCCTGTCCTCCAGAGCAGCCAGCCGGGCAGGCACCCAGAGCCCTGGCCGGTGACTCCCTGGGAACCCCCCCGGGCACCCAAACCCCGGCCCTGGCCATCGGGGAGCCGCAGCGACCGTGTGGCAGGGGCCGGACAGCGGCCTCAGGGGCTGAGACCCCAGCACACGGCTGGTTTCAGTCGGAGGTGTCGGGAGCATTGGTCCCCAGGTCTGGAAGTGTTTGTGGTGACGATAGGGGGACAGGCAGCTCTGCCTGCTGGTCACCTCCTCAGGGACACGTGAGGACGGGCCACCCACCTGAGGGGCGTCATAGAAACGACGGTGGACGGCGAAGGATGCTTTTCTAGTCACCAAACAAGCGAACGACAGGCATGAATCCCAATTTCTCAGTAACCGTATGTCTCCTGGGGCGGCCGCAACAAATACCACCCATTTAGTGGCTGAAAACAACACACATTCGTCATCTCACGTTCTGGGGTCAGAAGTCCTGAATCCAGGTGTGTGCAGGGCTGTCCTCCAGAGGCTCCAGGGAGAACCGTCTCCTGCCTGTTTCAGCTTCTAGAGGCCGTGTCCTGGGCTCGGGGCCCCTTCCTCCGTCTGCACAGCCCGCAGCGCAGCATCTCCCATCTCTCTCTGCCTCTGACCCTCCTCCTCCCTCTGATGAGGACCCTGTGATGACACTGGGCCCCCGGGGATCCAGGGTCACCCCCATCTCAGGGGCCTTGATTTAATCCATCTGCAAAGTCCCTTTACCATGTGAGGTGACACATCCACAGTCCCAGAAACCAGGACGGGGACGCCTTTGGGGGCCGTCATTCTGCCCAGCACACACAGTGTTCTGGAAGGGCATTTTTTCCTGATAAAAGGATCACCATGTTGAAAATCAAGCCGCTGTAATAACTAGTGTGATCTGCGGGGAGGCCGGGTGGTCGCGACGTGCTCTGTGGGCTCCGGGAAGCTGATGTCCCAGGGTGTGCACACGCCGACCGGCCCCGCAGACCCAAAGGGCCCTGGGGCCCATTGTGACCCGTCACGGCTCGCGGAGCGGTAACGCTGTTCCTATCCTTTCACGGGTGAGGGCGCTGTTACGGGTTGAAATGTGTCCCCCAGTTTCCTATGCTGACATCTCACTCCTCACATGACGGTATTAGGAGGTGGGGCCTCCGGGAGGCGGCTAGGTCACCCTTGTGGGCCAGGAAGCGGGCTCTCACCAGACACGGAATCTGCTGGAGAGTTGACCTTGGACTTCCAGCCTCCAGGACCGTGACAAATGAACGTCTGTGGTCCATAAGCCGCCCGGTCCCTGGTATTCCGTTATAGCCGCCTGGACGGACTGAGACGCTGGGAAATAGCGTCGTTGTAGATGTAATTATTTAAGTTAAGAGGATGTCACACTGGAGCAGGGTGGCCCTAATCCAATGTGACTGGTGTCCTTACAAAGAGGGGACATTTGGACACAGACACGCACACAGGGAGAAGCCCACGTGAACACAGAGGCAGAGATGGGGTGACGCTCCTACAAGCCATGAGACACCAAGGATTGCCAGTGACCCCAGAAGCTGGAGAGAATGGGACAGATTCTCCCTCAGGAGGACCCAGCCCTGCCGACACCCTGATCTCGGACGCCTGGCCCCAGAATTTTGGGGGAATAAATCCCTGTTGTTCTAAGCCGCCCTGTTTGTGGTGCTGTGTTACGGCGGCCCCAGGCAGCTCAGACAAGTATCGTCCCTATTTTACAGAAAAGAGAAGCGAGAGGAGAGACTGAAGCTCCCTCCTGGGGCCGCAGAGCTGGTCATGACGATGTCTCTGGGGAGACAGAACACGATTCCCATTTTATGAACGAAGACACCAAGGCACAGAGAAGTTTCCAACTTGCTCAACGCTGCAGCACTCCAGGGACCCACACCCCAGGTTCAGGTAACCCCCCTTTCTCTTGGATCCCCCATCCTGCCCCAAACCCACCCACTGGCCTGCTGATAGAGGCCTTTCTTTCAAACTCAGTTCAGCTGCTGCCTCCTCCAGGCAGCCTCTCTGGCCTTGCTTTTCCCTGGGCAAGCCGCCTTCATGCCACGTCCTCCTCGGCCACTCTGCTAGGCCACATTGGGGCTTGAAATGATCTTTGCATCCGCAGGGCCCAGTGGGATGCGTGCGTGCAGGGAGATCGGGGACCCAACACTGCAGCTGAGTATATCCTCCACCCTGCCCGCCAGCCCCTGGGGTCCTCCGCCCATGACACCTGCCCCGTCTATGCAAGAAACACTCTCCGGATCCTTCCTCCATGTCCCTCCGTCTAAATGCAGGGGACGGGGGTGGGACGTGTCCCAGCTCCTCTCTGCCCCGTCCTCGAGGGCTCATCTTTCTTCTCTCCTCTTCCCCCCCACATGAGGCCACAGGAAGATTCGACAGGAACCTTGTAGAACCATCCGCCACGTCCCCCACGTCAGAAGTGCTTTCTTGCGACCCCAGCCTGACAAGTCATTAATCTGTGGCTTGGTCCCCCCTGAGTTTTCTCGAAGGACATCAAGTCCCCAATAATGACACGAGAGAAAAAACAACAGACAGAGGACAGTGTAGGTGACAGTGTGACGGGAGGGGGACGGCCTGCCAGGCGTCAACTCTCTCACTTGCAAATTGCCCAGGAGGCCCCCAGGAGGGGTCTGCCGAGTTCCCAGACCACAGGCGAGTGAGAACGGGCCCCTGGCTGTGGGGTGGGGCGTGGGGGCCCCACTCATCCTTGGCTTTGTGCTCTCCCCTGTACGGATGCTCCATATTTATGGGGACACCTGCCCTCCTCCTTCAGGATGGAGCCCATGAGACACGCCCCCCAAGTGCCTGGCGGGGTCCCATTTATTCCTCATCACTCAACAGATGTCAGGTCAGAGTGAACCACGATTCGGTACAGGACGCAGCTGTGCCCACGGCTGGTGCAACTTTGTGTAGTAAAATATTGAGGTTTTCAGAGGGCGACACATGGCTGGTTACACAACTCATGCAGAGGAACAGCGGACACTGGGAGGGGATGGGATGGTGTGCGTGGGAACTGTTTGTGGAAGGCCCGGCAAGCGGCCTGTGCCCTGCTGGGTGGCTGATGTTTGTTCCCACAACTCTCTCCTTAACGCAGGATGCAGGCGTCATCCTAAGAGATCTGTCCACTGCTGGTATTAGGACTTTGGTCTATGGGATTCCTAATTCACCACCATGAAATGAAAAAGCAAAATGGGAAATACTTTGCCACACGTCTGAGGGACAAAAGGTCCTTAATATATAAAGATCTCCAATAAATCAATAAAAGGTCAACAAACCCACTTAATGAATGTGGGATTCTGGAGAGGACGGACAGTGGGAAAAGTTCATTAGTGGAAAAACCGGTGCAATTTGAATCAGTTCTATGCTTTAGTCAATGGTACTGCAGCGAGGTTGGTTTCTTAGTTTTGATAAATGTTCTGTGGTTATGCAAGATGTCATCCAGCAGGAAGCTGGATGAAGGGTGACAGGGAACTCTGTAGTGTTTCTGCCCCTCTTCTGTAAGTCTTGAATTATCTCAAACCTTAGAAATGAACTGCTCACAATGAACATAAGCAACCCACAAAAAGCATTATAAATGACCATGATGAGAAATTTTAAACTCTCTAGTAATCAGAAAACGATAGATAATACAACGAGATGTTACATTCAGCCTTCAGTCCAAGGAGACTGACAAGCTGGGCACCCGGCCGCAGTGGGGGATCCTGGGCGGGGAGCAGGGGGGGAGCTGTGAATGATGACTCGGGGGGGCAAGTGACAGAAGTGGGATACGGACCGTGGATGAGACGAGATTGCGTCAGTGTGACATTCCCAGATTCTGAGGACAGGACTGTGGTTGTATAAGGGGGTGTCAGCGGGGTACTTAGCGGTTAAGGGGCATGATGTCTCCTAGTTAATCTCAAATGGTTCAGAAAAAACTACCATGTACACATGTATAAGGACACATATACACAGCTACATGAGTACAGATGGCTGCGTCACTGTACATACTATAGTATATAGACTCTATGTATGTGTTACACACACACAGCGGTATACACACAGAACATACATACACACACATGTGAATACACATATGCGCACCTGGATATAAGGGTATATAAAGGGTATATGAAGTTTCTTGTCCTATTCTTGCAAATTTTTGGTTAAGTTTGAAACTCTCTCAAAAACAAACCGTTAGAAAAAAGAGGCTGGAAGATATTTTAACCGTGGTTATCTCCAGGTTGGGGCCGCCCGTGAACTTTTCTTAATTTTTTAGAAATTGAGATATTGTTCACCTGTCATAAAATTCACGCTCTTAAAGGGTACAATTCGATGATTTTCAGGATCCTTTTTTCTTTAAACCTTTGTGCGTTTTCTGAAATTTTTTAAAAACGACGAGCATGGGGGCCGGCCCGGTGGCGCAAGTGGTTAAGTGCGCACAATCCGCTTCGGCGGCCCGGGGTTCGCAGGTTCGGATCCCGGGCACGCACCAACGCACGGCTTGTCAAGCCATGGTGTGGCGGCGTCCCATATAAAGTAGAAGAAGATGGGCACGGATGTTAGCCCAGGGCCAGTCTTCCTCAGCAAAAAGAGGAGGATTAGCAGATGTTAGCACAGGGCTGATCTCCTCACAAAAACAACAACAAAAAAACCACAAGCATTTATTACTTTTATAAATAGGAAAAAAAAAGCTATTTTAAAAAAGACCCAAGCTTTTGCACGCTTTACAATCTGGGGACCGAGGGTCAGGCCAGGGGTCTGGAGGGCATGGAGATGAGATGAGAAAGACCCCGGGAGGGACGAGAGCCTGGCCCGGCTGTGTGAAGGACGGGGCCCTTGTTGGTGCAGGTGCGAGCTCTGGCACCCCAGCCTTCTAGAAGGACCTTCTTGCTCCTGATGACCTTCCCAGCTGCTTGGTGGGCTCATAAATTCCCAGCAAGGGCCGCACACGGAAGCCGACTGGGGCGGCGGGTCTGGCCTGGGAGGCCTCGAGCCAGGATGCTGGACACACTGCGTGAACTGGGGCCCCCGCGAGCCCAGCTGAGGCCAAGGACGGGGCAGGGTGGGAAGGACATGCACGGGCCCGGGTGCAAACCCCAGGCCAGACACCCACCTGCCAAGGGCCCTGGGTCTTCTCTGAGCCTAGATTTCCTCAAATGAAAAAAAGAGATAGAATTGATGTACACACGCCCCTCTATGGGAACTCAGAATAAATACTGCATTTGGAGCCAAAAGAATAGGACCTCAAAGCCATAACCACAGCGGAGCAGCCTGACCCCCACGACCTCGGCTGGGGGACCAAGGTCGACACCAGCAGTGAGAAGTCATATGGACAGCACGACCCTTGACACGGTGGGAGGAGAGGGGCCCTTTGCCTCTGTGGTCCCTCTCCCCAGACCCATCGCCCAGGCCCAACCACGAGAAAAACACCCCGCAAACCCCCATGGAGAGCCTTTCTAGCCCTCTTTGCATTCCTACCCAGTCCGCTGGGGGTGAGGCGGAGAACCCGGACCCCCGCGGAGGGCCATACCCCATTGCAGCTAACAGGTCGTCTTGGGGTAAATGTGTGTGCCCCTGACAACATTCCCCTAATAGTGTCAGCCCTGCGCTGGGCTGCATCGTGTCCCCCAAGAAGACAGGTTCACATCCTCACCCCCGAACCTGTGACTGCGACCTTAGCTGGAAACAGGGTCACTGTGGACATGATCAAGGTAACAAGAGGCCGGGGTGGAGTAGGGGGCCCCTCATCCAATATGATGGTGTCCTGATGAGAAGAGGGAGATTGGGGCACGGAGCGGCCGTGCGATGAGGGAGACAGATAAGGAGTGATGTGGTCACAAGCCAAGGGACACTGAGGATGGCCGGCGACCCCAGGAGCTGGGAGAGGCAGGAAGGACCCTCCCCTGGAGCTTTCGGAGGGAGCGTGGCCCTGCCACACCGTGATCTTGGACTTCCGGCCTCCAGAACTGTGAGAGAATAAATCTCCATGGTCTGAAGCCGCCCCGTGTGTCATGACTCTGCCGTGGTGGCCCCAGGACACTGACTCAGCATTCGATGGGAGCTTTGCCTCTCGTGGTTTTTTCCGCCAGGACTGGGAAAGGGGTTTTCCGAGTCCACCTGCCTTCTGTGCCTTCTTATTAGCTCTTCTCTACAGAGGAGCCCCCCACTGCCCTCTCCTTCTGTTAAAGGGGGAATAAAAAATCCAAAAGGCAGGATGCTCCGCAAGGCTCTCAGGCTCTGGAAAAGGAGTCAGTTTCATGCGAAAGAAATAGACAGAAAAAGGTGCCAGTAGAGACTGTTCCTCCACGAAAGGAGGCCGAGGAGATACCCAGATACAGCGAGGGATCCTGGCAGGGCTCCGGGGGGGAGGGGGCTAAAATAACAACCCGCTGTAAAAACACGCTCGGGGGGCAGTATGGAAAACCCTGAATTCGGGCAGGATATTAGATGACACGGGATCCTGGTTCTGTGTTTTTTTTTTTTTTTTTTAATTTTTTTAAAATTTTTTCCCCAAAGCCCCAGTAGATAGTTGTACATCATAGTTGCACATCCTTCTAGTTGCTGTATGTGGGACGCGGCCTCAGCATGGCCGGAGAAACGGTGCGTTGGTGCGCGCCTGGGATCTGAACCCGGGCCACCAGCAGCGGAGCGCACGCACTTAACCGCTAAGCCACGGGGCCGGCCCCCTGGTTCTGTGTTGATGTGTGGGAATATCCTGGTTATTAGCAGGTGCACGCTGAGAAAGGTGGGGGTTATGGGCCTGGTGCCTGCAAACCATTTCCAGATGGTTCTTCCAAAAACGTGTGCAGATGGTGAGATAGATGACAGATAGACTGATAGATGGAGAGATGCTACATAGAGATAGATGACAGATAGATGGATGGATAAGGTAGATGACAGATAAATAGATAGATGATAGACAGGTGACAGATAATAGATAGGCAGACAGGCAGGTGACAGGTAAAAGAGTTACAGGTCCACACACATCTTTACATGTTATGTACATGTACATGTTATGTACACGTTATGGACACATACATACATATGTGTCCATACACAGATTCCACACAAAAGCGCAGATCTCCCTCCATATATCATCTAGAACCTTCCTGAATCTAAATGTTCTGAGACTTCCACTCAAGCCTCCTTCCTTCATCCCCTTTGTCCCTCCCTCTCTGTCCACAGCAAACCGGTCACTGGGTCCTGCCAGCCCTGCACCCACGGAGGGTCAATCACTCACGCCTTGTCACCCGCCCCTGCCAGGCGCTGTCCTGTGGCACCCGTGTGTACTCCAGAGCTGCTCCCACCTCCCGTGTAGCCTCTCTGTGTCTTCACCACACGGCTGCCATCCTTCTGAGACCTAAGCCTGACCATGTAAATCCTTGGTGGAATCCTGGCTTTCTCTCCCCGGGACACTGTGGACATCGGGGCCAGGTCATTCTCTGGGGGAGCGTCCTGGGTGCTGTGGGGGGTTAAGCAGCATCCCTGGTCTCAGCCACTCGATGCCAGGAGCACCCCCAGTGTGACAACCACAAATGTCCCCAGATGTCACCCAGTGTCCCCTGGGGGGCGGGATGGCCCGGGTGAGGACCACACTGGGTTGGGGGCTTCACCACGGCCGAACTGCAGCCCCGAGAAGAGACTAGAAGGTGTTGCAATGGATCCTCCCTGAACTCCTGGATTTAGCAACTCTGCTTGGACCCAACCCTTTCCAGATCAGGGTCCAGGGTCTCTCTTGCCCCCTAGACATCACCTGCGCCCCCCGCGGTCCACCTGTCCTCTCCCTGGGGACGGCTCTGACAGGCTGAGACGCTTCCCAGGTCCCTGACAGATGGACGGATGCTCCCCGGGCGGTGATTTCTGCTGATGAGAATCCCAGCTGCCGAGGGGCGACGGCAGAGGTCTGGAAGAGCCCCCAGGACCCAGCGGAGCTGTCAGATCTAGCGCCCGGCCCTGGAATGCGGGGGGTCCTGGTCATTCCAACAACAGGGAGTCAATGTGGGAACAGGACACACAGGTGCCACCACCGACCGGCTGGGGGCTGACGGAGAAAGCTTGCCCCGGAGGGACGGGGCACAGACCTGGGCTGCTAAGTCATTTCGAGGCTCGTGCATTTTGCCAAAAGGTATTAACCTGAGGCAGCTTCGTGCCAATCACTAGAGTGTGAAAGACGAAGAGGATGCCGTCCCAGCCTCTGGGAGCTCACAGTCGGCGTTTGACCATTGCTCACGAAACAGAATTCAGAGCCACAGGGGATGGCCCCAACACGACAACCCACAGACATCTTCTCGGCAGGGGTTTCATCTCAGCTGGGGTCTCTCCCCCTCGGCGCTGCTGGCAACGGGGCCGTCCTGGGCGCTGTAGGGTGTGGAGCAGCATCCCTGGCCCCACCCACTCGATGCCAGGAGCACCCCCAGTGTGACAGCCACAGATGTCCCCAGACATGGCCCAGTGTCCCCTGGGGGCAGGACCGCCCCTGTGAGACCCCCACTAGGTGACGGCCGACCCCCCATGAATAGCACCATCGTCAGGATGAAACACACCAGGGTCAGAGGGAGGGAGGGAGGCCTGGCGCTGGCCTGTCCCCAGCCAGCTCTGGGCTCAGACGGAGACCAGGTCATGAAGACACGATGAGTCAGAAGAAGCGCGCGGAGGGAGGGGCCGCCGCCGGGCTCCGCTGGCTTATCTCGGGGGAGCCGCTTGCTGGATTTCCTTCCCAGAAAACTCAGAGGTGCAGATTCCAGCCCCCAGATAAGGACGGGCTCCCTCGCTGCAGGATTTCGTGGAAGGGAAGTGTGGTTAGATTTTCGTCCCCTCCTTCTGGGTGACCTCCCCCATCGGCCTCAACCTTAAGCCGGGTGGCTGCACCCCGCTCGCAGACACTCATCAATGGCCCCTCGATTTCTCATGCATCTGCGGCTTTGGTTCACTGAGTGTGCATTTAGGAAGGAAGACACGTCCAGGCAATAGGTCCCCCACCCCCGATCTTTGCTTCCTGGCACGGGGCCCAGAGCAGGGTCCCCCAACTGGCAGTGAAGGGGGCGGGGGGGGCCCATGCTGGTGCCCAGGGCACTGAGCAGAGCGCGCGGGAGGCAGGCGCCAAGGGGCAGGGGTGCTGGGCGGAGGGGGCGGGCGGGGGAGGTTGGCGTCACTGAGCAAGTAAGCACACGTAGTGGGGATGCTCAGAGCCTGGCTTCTTGTGGTTGGAGAACGTGTTCGAAAACATGCGAAGGGGAAAGTGAGAAAGAATTGGAGGTAGGTGCTGGATGGGAATTGGGATGTCAGCGTGGACACAGAGCTTCTTTAGTAGGTGGGTAGGTAGGTAGGTAGAAGAAAGACAGACACATACATACACAGAAGATACACAGAGGATAGACAGACAGACAGACAGAGAGAGAGAGAGAGAGAGAGAGAGATAGACAGATGGATGATAGATTAATGCTCATTCCCAAGGCCAAACAAGGCCAGCTACTACAGACTCAGCCAGGGGTTGGCAAAGCAGGGCCCTTGGGCCCAATCCAGCCCACTGCTTGCTTTTATAAATAAAGTTTTATTGGAACACAGCTGCACACACTCATTTACAAATGGCTATGGAGGCCACATGGCACAGTTGAGTAGTTGCGACAGAGACATCCTCATCTCCAAAGCCAAAAATATTTCCTACCTGGCCCCTGACACAAGAAGTTTGCCAACCTCTGGATGAAGCGGACTTCAGGGAGCTCTCAACGACATTGAAAACGCCACTGTTCCTCTTTTGTTTAAAGGTTTCCAGCACTGCTCACGGCTTGCTTTTCAGCAAGGGGCTGTGGAGCTCCTTGCTGCTTCTGGGCCTTTGCACCTGCTGTTTGTTCTTCCCTGCATCTCTCTCCTCTCACAGAGCCGGCCCCCTTCATCCTTCTGATCCCAACCCCAAAGACAGCTTATTGGAGAGGCCTCCTCAACCCAATCCACTCCAACCCATTTTTTTTTAAACAAGAGGAGGCCCAAGAGAAGGATTTTCCTTGCTTTAGGTTAGTGGTTCTCAGCAAGGGGTGATTCTGCAACTGGGACATGTCTGGGGATATCTGTGGTCAGTCTTAGTCTGCCCAGGCTGCTGTAACAAAATACCATAGACTGGGGGGCTTAAACCACAGACATTTATTTTGTCACAGCTCTGGAGGCTGAGAGTCCAAGATCAGGGGGCCAGGATGGTCGGTTCCTGGTGAGGACTCTCTTCCCCACCTGCAGACGGCCGCCTTTTCCCCGAGTCCTCACATGATGGAGAGAGAGAGCTCTGGTCTCTTCCTCTTCTTACAAGGACACTAATCCCATCCTGGGGGCCCCACCCTCATGACCTCATCCAACCCCAAGCACCTCCCGAGGCCCCACCTCCAAATACCATCCTATTGAGGGTTAAGGCTTCAACATATGAATATAGGGGGCACACAAACATTCAGTCGATTACACCCAGGAAATTGACATTGATACAACCCACAGAGGTTATTCAGACGTCCCCATATGCGCATGTGTGTGTCACTATGCACACGTGTAGATTTATATCCTCTCTACCACAGTCAAGATACAGGCCAGTTCCAAGACTCTCTCATGCTACCCCTTGCAGCCACATGCCCCTCTCCCTCATTCCCAACCCCTTCCCCAGTGCACCGATCAAATGTCTGTGGTCCTCAACAAAATATGAGCAACGTATGAAATCCAGCAACGTATGAAACGGATTCCACACCAAGGCCACATGGGATTTATGCCAGGAATGCAAGGTTGGTTTAACATAAGTCAGCGTAATTCACCATATCAGTAGAACAAAGGGCAAAACACACATGATCATCTCAAGAGATGCAGACAAAGATTTGACAAACGTCTACACCCCGTTGTGATAAAAACTCACCAAACTAGGAATAGCAGGGAACTTTCTCAACCCCATCAAGGGCCTCTACGGAAAACCCCGCAGCCACCATCATACTCAACGCTGAAAGACGGCACGCCTTTCCCCGGAGACCAGGGACGAGAGCAGGGTGCCCACTCTCGCCGCTTCTGCTCGATGTTGTACTGGAAGTTCCAGCCGGGGCAGTTGGGCGAGAAGATGAAATAAAAGGCGTCCAGATGGGAGAGGAAGAAGGAAAACCCCGTCTCTACTTGCAGGTGACACGATCTGGTAGAAAAGGTCCATGGGTGTGAATTGTACGGCACAGCAGCGGCACGGCGCTCAACAGGCTGCTTAGAAACCTAGGGGATCTCTGGAGCCACAAGTCTTTCCTAAGCTTGGTGGGGGCGGTGGGGGGGCTGGAGGGTGTGATGGTGCTGTTTGTGCACCGGGAGGGACCGGAGTTCTGCTGAAATGCAACTGGCGTTTACATCCTAGTCGGCTCCCTCGGGACAACCAGAAGGGCATCAGATTAAAAAGCCACACTGAGATAAACCCATGACGAGGCTCTCTGCAGAGGGACAGGTAGTAAACAGACCTCTTAAACTACGTCATGAGACTTTTTATTTTTTCTTTCTAAGTCAACAGCTGCTCCGAGCCGGGCAGGGCGGTCAAAGGGCCGGTTCCTCGGCCGGGAATAGGGTGGAGACACAGGGCAGCTGGGGCTGGACGCCCGCCCGCCCGCCCTGCGGGAAGTCTGCCCTGTCAGGGGCCGTATTTCTTCTCCGTCCTCCTCTGCCCTGTGTCCCAAGCTGCCTGCTGACGTGTCCATCTGGGGCTGCCTCGTGGGAACCCCAGACTCGGGGCGAGCAACTTATCCTGCTCCCCCACTTTTAAAGCTGCATCCTGGGAACCCCTGGGCCCCGGCAAGCTGGGACAGCTGATCACCCCATGAACTCTTCCCGCTGGTCATCCTTCTCTCCAGGCTCTCTCGCTTGGCTTTGTGGCACTGTTTTTCTCCCCGGTTGCTCAGGTGTGACGCTGGGATCCCGTGCTGTCCCCTGGGGCCGGCCAACGCCCAGGTCTCCTTTCCTGTGACTCCTCAAATCCTCCCACCTGCCTCTCGGCCTTCCCGCGTCGTCCCCGCCCCTACTGCTTGAATCCGGGCCCCTCCTCCGTGTCCAGGCCATGAGAGCAGCAAGGACAATAAAATATGGACTTGGTGTCCCTGGGCCCTGTGCACAGAGGGTTCTACAATGTCTATGATCATTTAAAACTTCACTGCATGCAGCCTACAAGACGGATGAGCCCCCCAAAACACAGTGCTCAGTGAGAGAACCAGACACAGAAGGACACACGGTGTGTGATTCCACTGGTGTGAAACGTCCAGAACAGGCACATCCACAGACAGGAAGTGGGTTCGTGGGTGTCAGGGGCTGGGGAGGGGGAGGGGGAGTGACTGCTGATGGGGGCGGGTCTCCTTTGGGGGTGATGAGGATGTTCTGGAACTAGATAGTGGTGATGGTTGTCAATTCTGTAAATATACTAAAAACCACTGAATTGTACACTTAAAATGAGTGAAGTTTATAGTATATAAATTCTGAATAAAGTTGTTAGAAAATAAACGGTAGGTAACAACGTTACCAAGAGGTTGGGCCCTTTATCCAAACGGATTTTTTGAATGCATTGGTTTTCAAAAGCATCATTTTAACAGAAAGATTAGAAGCGTTATGGAAAAAATAGAGCCAATAAGAGAGAACAGGAGCTCAGTTTTCAATTTGCTTCATTGAGCACATAATCTTTTCACATATTTTATAGATGAGGAAACCGAGGCTTAGAAATGGTAGAATTACATGAATTATACCTTGATAAAGCTGTCATATCTGTCTGTCTGTCTGTCTCTCTATCTATGTATCTACCTATCTATCTATCTATCTATCCATCCATCCATCCACCCACTCATCTATCCATCCATCCATCCACTTAACCATCCATCCATCCATCCATCCATCCATCCATCCATCCATCCACCCATCATCTACTCACTCATCTACCCATCCACCCATCCACTCATCCATCCACCCATCATCCACCCATCATCCGTCCATCCATCCACTCATCCATCCATCCATCATCCATCCATCTATCCACCCATCCATCATCCATTCACCCATCCATCCATCATCCATCCATCCATCCATCCACCCACCCATCCATCCATCCATCCATCCACCCATCATCCATCCATCATCCATCCACTCATCCATCCATTCATCCATCATCCATCCACTCATCCATCCATCCATCCATCCATCCATCATCCATCCATCCATCCATCCATCCACCCATCCATCATCCATCCATCATCCATCCACCCATCCATCCATCATCCATCCATCCACCCACCCACCCATCCATCCATCCATCCATCCACCCATCCATCCATCATCCATCCATCATCCATCCATCCATCCATCCATCCATCCATCCATCATCCATCCATCCATCATCCATCCACTCATCCATCCATCCATCATCCATCCATCCATCCATCCATCATCCATCCATCCATCCATCCATCATCCATCCACTCATCCATCCATCCATCATCCATCATCCATCCATCCATCCATCCATCCATCCATCCATTATCCATCCACTCATCCATCCATCCATCATCCATCCATCCATCCATCCCTCCATCATCCATCCACTCATCCATCCATCCATCCATCCATCCATCATCCATCCATCCATCCATCATCCATCCACTCATCCATCCATCCATCCATTATCCATCCACTCATCCATCCATCCATCATCCATCCATACACACAGACATGATAGAAATGGTAGAACTGCAACTAGAATTCAGGACTTGCAAACCATGGTTCATACTATTCTTATCCTTTTCAAATGTCAATACCTATTTTATTTTTCCAAGTTGAGCACGATTATAAGTACACTGTTCCATGGATCCCTGATGCTCTCGGTAACCTAGCAACTCGACATCTCTCAGAGGACACAAGGGAACATTCTCACACAACATGTCTGACTCGCAATCAAGTGTTCCACACTCAGAGGGCTTGTGTGAGCTGATGATGCAGATGTTAAAAATAATCCACCCTCCTTGCCATTTCTTACAAGATTTGTAAGGAATACTCATACGTGCCAACACTATATGCCAACATACTACCCCACCTCCACTTTGCCCTGTTTTCTCTCTTGTAAGATGCCAACGACGCGTGTGGGATCTGACTTCAGCACTCTACAGACCCCACGGACCGTCCAGGAGTGAGGGGCTGCTGCCCACTGCCCGTCTCCAAGGACCAACCCGGCCTGGAGGGCATCAGGGTAAACCTTGCTTTGCTGAAGCCCAGGGTGAAAAGCATTAGTGACATTTAAGAGGAAAAACGTGACTTCCGTTTCTTCTTTATGCCTTTTTGGTATTTTCTAGATTTTCTAGTGTGTTATTGCTTTTGTAATTTGAAAAAAAATGTTATTGATTTTTTTAAGGGCGAGATTATGGGGGACCAAGTATGTGACCTTGAGTTCTTCTCTCTGCCAAATCCCTGCCAAGGCTATTCAACTAAAGAACCGACGTAGGGGAAAATTTATCCCAGGGCCAATGGCTGAAGGAAAGTCTCTCCTACACTTCAGGAGCTTCAGGACAGGTGACAGTCACGAAGGCAATACAAAGGCAAATAGCAGACTGGAAAAAACATTCACAGCAGATGTAAGAGACAAAGTGTTGGTGCCTACCATATGTAAAGAGCACCTACAAATCAATAAGAAAAAAACCTCAATAGAAAAACAGAGGTACTTAATGGAGAAATACAGCCAAGAAAAAAAGAAAGAAAACGTGATCCATCTCACTAATGAGCAAACAAATGAAGATTAAAACATCAAAGAGACATCATTTCTCACACAACTGACTGGCAAAACGTTTAAATTAATTACTAACCATTATGGCCAAGCTGTGGGGGCAATGGTGCTCTCATCTACTGTGGGAGGGAGTTTAAACTGGTATAAGCTTTGTGGAAGGTCATGTGTCAATGGCTAACTCAACTTTAAATGCAAATATCCTTTGACACTGCATTTTTTTTTGCTGCAGCACAGTTTATATGTAGGAAAAAGTGGAAACATCAACAACGTATTCTTCAAATAATTCTGGTATAATCCTACACAGGAATGTCATAATTAAAAGAATAACGCAGTTACGGGGGAGGGAAGGAGGAGTATGGAGCACAGAGGATTTTTAGGGCAGTGCAACTACTCTGTGTGATACTATAATGGTGTATACACGTCTTTATACAAACCCACAGAATGTCCAACACCAAGAGTGACCCCTAATGTCAACTCTGCACTTTGGGTGATAATGACATGTCCACGGAGGTTCATTGATTATAACCAATGTCCCACTCTGATGGCGGACGCTGATGATGGGGGATGCCGTGCATATATGGGGGCAGGGGCACATGTGGGAAATCTCTGTCCCTTTCCCTCGATTTTGCCGTGACCCTAAAACTGCTCTAAAAAATAGTCTATTAAAAAAAAGGAACCCAGCAGACCTGTTGCACTGACAAAAATGACAGCCAAAATATACTGTTAAATTTTTTTTTGAAGGCAGACAAGTCTAGCTGTGATACTTATGCTTTGTTTTGTTTTTTAAAAAAGGTCTCTCTCCGTCACAGGACTTGTGTCTGATAACGTCGCAGATGGCATCGCTTAAATCTCTCCTCCCGTGAAGCCTGAGCAATAGTGGATTAAAGAAAACTAACACCTGAACTCACGAAAAAGTGAGAAACCCAGCAGAGGCTGAAGACCTAAGAGGGCTGCGCACTAGGGAGTGAGAGGGGATGCCACGGCCACCCAGGCCGAGGGTCCGGGGGCTGCTGGTTTCGGCCACTGAGAGCTTGATGCTGTTACTGTTTTTTTTTAATCGCTCTCTCTCTTTTTAGTTTGGAGTGGAAGACTTCCAGCACACAGCGAAGTGGGGAGAACAGGATAACGACTCTCCGCGCCCCGTCGCCCACCGTCGACAGCGACGACCTTGCCTTTCTTGCTTTCTCTCTCCCTCCCCTGACTTTGGCCCGAGTATTTAAGCAAATCCAAAACACCCCATTACTTGGCCTGTCCCTGCTTCAGAATGTTCCTCTAACAGTCGACGTCTTTTTATTTCCCGACGTAGAACCACGATCCCGTTACCACACCCAACAACATTAACAACAGCTTCTTATGGTCTTAACACCCGGTCTGTGACCAGCTGTCTCTGAGGGTGAAAAACGTCCTTTCAAAGCTGGTTTGTTCCAATCGGAAGCAGGCTAATGCACCTGCCTTGCGTTGGGTTGGCGTGACTTTTATGTCTCTCTCTCTTTTCCAACTGCTTTTTAAAAATAAATTTTAGTTTTTGGAGTAGTTTTATGTTTACAGAACAATTGTGAAGGCAGCCCAGAGTTTCCACACACCCCACGCCCAGTTTCCCCTATTATTAATTCCTTGCATTAGTCTGTGACCTTTGTCCCAATGAATGAACCAATATTGACACATGATTATTAACTAAAATCTGAATTTATTAGGATTATTCAGATTTCCTTAGCTATTTCCTCAACATCCTTTTTCTGTCCTAGGATCCCATCCAGGACCCCACGTTACCATTAGTCGTTGCGATGGTTAATTTTATCTGTCAACTTGGGTGGGCCACAGGGTGCCGAGATATTTGGTCAAACGTTATCTTGGGTGTGTCTGTGAGGGGGTTTCTGGATGAGACTGACATGTGAAGTGGTGGACGGAGTAAAGCAGATTGCCCTCCCCCACGTGGGTGGGCCTTGTCCAATCAGTTGAAGGTCTGAACAGAATAAAAGGCTGAGTAAGAAAGAACTCTTTCTCTCTGCCTGGGACACCGGTCTTCTCCTGCCCTCGGACTCAGACTCAGACTGGAACCTACACCATCGGCTCACCTGGGTCTCCAGCTTGCCAACTGCAGGTTCCAGGACTTCTCACTCTCCACAACCACAAGAACCAATTCCTTAGAATAAATCTCTCCGTATATATACATCCTATTGGTTCTATTTCTTTGGAGAACCCAGACAATGCAGGTGTCATGTCTCTTCGGCTCCTCGGGCTATGACAATTTCTCAGACTTTTTTTTTTTCCCGTAACTGGACAGTTTTGAGGAGGACTGGCCAGGAATTTTGTAGGAAGTCCCTCTATTAGGGTTTGTCTGAGGTTTTTCTTACAGTTAGACTGGGGAGATGGATTCTGGGGAGGGGGATCATAGAGATATAGTGTCCTTTTCATCCCAGTGTATGAAGGGACTTACTTCTTAGATATGACACCAAAAGCAGAGGCAACGAAAGAAAAAGATAAGCTGGACTTAATAAAATCAAAAGCTTTTGTGCATCAGAGGACACTATCAATAGAGTGACAGGCCAGCCACAGGATGGGACAAAATGCGTGCAAATCATAGATCTGATGGGGGTTAATATCCAGCATACATAAAGAACTCCTATTACTAAACAACAACAACGAACTGATTAAAACATGGGCATCTGAATAGACATATCTGCAAAGAAGACACACAAATGGCCAATGAGCACATGAGAAGATGCTCAACATCATTAGTCACTAGAGAATTGCAAGTCAAAACCACAGTGGGGGGGGCCGGCCCCGTGGCTTAGCGGTTAAGTGCGTGCACTCTGCTGCTGGCGGCCCAGGGTTCCGATCCCGGGCGCGCACCGACGCACCGCTTCTCCTGCCATGCTGAGGCCGAGTCCCACATACAGCAACTAGAAGGATGTGCAGCTATGACATACAACTATCTACTGGGGCTTTGGGGGAAAAAAAAAAGGAGGAGGATTGGCAGTGGATGTTAGCTCAGAGCTGGTCTTCCTCAGTGAAAAAAAAACAAAAAACACCACAGTGGGTACCGCTTTGTACCCACTAGCATGGCTATTATAAACATAAAAAAGCACGGCCAGCCCCGGTGGCCTGACAGTTAAGTTCAGTGCATTCCGCTTCGGCAGCCTGGGTTCGGTTTCCAGGTGAGGATCTATACCGCTCTATTAGCAGCCACGCTGTGCTGGCGGCCCACATACTGAAAAATAGAGGAAGACTGGCATAGATGTTAGCTCAGGGCGAATCTTCCTCAGCACACACACACACACACAAAAATAATAATAAAATAAAATAAAAAAGCAACAGCAGAAAATAACAAGATTTGCGAGGATGTGGAGAAATTGGAACCCTTGTGCACTGCTGGTGGGAACGTAAAATGGTGCAGCCGCCGTGGAAACCAATATGAAGCTTCTTCAAAAAGTTAAACATACAATTACCATATGATCTAGCAATTCTACTTCCGGGTAGAGACATAAAAGAATGGAAAGTCGAGACTTGAACACATATTTGCACACCCATATCCACAGTGGCAGGATTCACAACAGCGAAAAGGTGGAAACACACCAAGTCTCCATCAACGGATGATGGATACACACAATGTGGTCCATCCACACACTGGAATATTGCTCAGCCTTAAAAAGGAAGGAGATTCTGACACCTGCTCCAACGTGGATGGACCTGGAGGACATGACACTCAGTGACCTGAGCCAGACACAGAAGGACAGACACTGTGTGAGCCCCTCACAGGAGGCCCCTAGAGGAGTCACAGCCACAGAGACAGAAAGTGGATGGTGGGGCCAGGGGCTGGGGGAGGGGACGGGGAGTCAGTGTCTCATGGGGACAGAGTCTCAGTTTGGGAGGATGAGAAAGTTCTGGAGACGGATGGTGGGGATGGTTGCACAACACTGAATGTGCTTCATGCCACTGAGCTGTGCACTTAAAAAAGGTTAAGATGGTAGATTTTATGTTATATGTATTTTACCCCAGTAAGAAAAAAGTTATATACATATTTTAACAGGCAAGGACCCGCAGAGGGCTTCATCCACAGGGGAAGAGAGACTAGACAGAAAACCCACCCACTGTGCAGAGATGCGGCAAAGACCCCCCTTCTCTGAGTCTGTGGGGCCTCTCTGAGGATGGGTCACCAGAGTCCCGTTCCCACCCCACGTGGCTTGGAATCCCGAGCTAAGAAATCAACATAAAATGTGACCCCGCACATCTGGGGAACCTACCAGAAACCAAACCACGGTGAAGGGACATGCTCGCCACCCAGGACCCTCCTCGCTAAAGCTCGGGGTGGCGAATTTGCCAGGCCCTCCATATTCTTATACTGCACAGCCACGTCTATATGTGTGCACGTGCATGGGAAAAGCCTAGAAAGAAATTTTCAGAGGGGAATGGGAGCACTGCTGACGCCAACAGCAAAGCTGGCATAAAAATTTAATTATTTAGCACACACTCTCGTCAGGCCTACTATTTAGGTTTTCCATAAATTATTCAACATAATCTCACCACAACCCTGTGCAATAGATGGTTATTATTCCTCTGTACAACACAACGCCTATTATTCCTTTGCACAAACGAGGAAGTTGACACGTAGAAAAACCAAGAAGCTTCCCCAAGACTCATCATTAAAATTTGTGGGTGAATTTATAGACTGGACAGCTCACCTCCTACCTGCCGTGTTAATGATCGTTAATATCCACCCTGGCCATACTCTCCGTGGCAGTTAATTCTAGGGAGCTGGGTTTGCGACTGGAGATTTCCACTTTCTCCTGCCTTACTATTAGATTTATTTATAAATACATTCCCAACAGGGGGCGAAAATCAATTCTCGGGGAGGCAAAAAAAATCTCTTTTTATGCGTATGGCGCAGCTGTACAGACAGTACAGACACAGGTGCACAGTATACGTGCTACGAACATTTCATGGGTCTCCCATAAAAAGAATTTTTCCTCATCAACGTTTGGATGATCAGAACTCCAATTTTTCCCAAATAATGAGTTGGTGACCCAGCAATCTCCAAAGATGAACAATTGAGGGATTTTTTTTTAGAGCATCATTATAAACCTGTCTTCACCCACCGCTGACAGCATTCTTTCAGACGAGCGATTAGGAAAAGATGGTCTAAAAATTCTCCTTCCTGGGCCGGCCCCATGGCTTAGCGGTTAAGTGCGCGCGCTCCGCTGCTGGCGGCCCGGGTTCAGATCCTGGGCGCACCGACGCACCGCTTCTCCGGCCATGCTGAGGCCGCGTCCCACATACAGCAACTAGAAGGATGTGCAGCTATGACACACAACTATCTACTGGGGCTTTGGGGGAAAAATAAACAAATTAATAAAATTACAAAAAGTCTCCTTTAGAGGGAGTGACCACGAAAACAAAAAGTTGAGAAAACTGATTTCTATTGAACTAGTTTCACTTCCGTATTAATTTCTTTTTAAGTGGAGAAAAAAAAATTGAAGCTGAGTTAAAAGGTCACGTCGCTTCAGCTGGAAAGAAGTCTAGTTTCTAGAAGCATCTAGAACGGCAAGCTGAGTTCCACTGAGTGCCGGTGAGGAGGCTGCAAGGGGAGTGGGGGGGCAGGAGGAACTGGGGGGTGCACACTTAGCTGGAAAAACCAAATGCCACTGGGCCCGGCCGCCTGCTTGCAGGATGCCCCCCGTGCGAGCACAGAACGTGCCTCTTGGGCACTGTGCTGCTGCATAAACACCACGTGGTGTTTTCTTAGATGGCCGGCCGCTGTCCCGGGCTCACCTCGGGAAGGGCTGCACTTTCCCTCGCTGACCCCGGGGAATGTCTCTCTTCTGGAATATCTACGGGGAGATCTGAGGTTTGATTCCACCAAAATAAACACTGCACCGGGCCCACCCCTTCCTCCAGCCCGGGCTCCGCGAACCCAAATAAAGCAGGCTGGCTTCTGAGAGCGTTTCCAGGGTTTCCAGGGGAGCAGGCGCCGCCCCGCCAGCCTCCAGCACGCAGAGTGCGGGCGCTGTGAGATCCTATCCCTGTGGCCTCTGCATGCAGGCGGTCTGCTTCCCCGGTGGGACCACAATTCGGGGAAATTTGGGCATGTCCCTAAGGTCGTTAAGTCATCACTTAAACCTGGGTTTGGTCCGTAACATCTAAGTTCGGAGGCTACATGTATGAAGGGATCTTTAACAAATGAAGGGGCCTGCCTTAAAAATCCAAGAGGCAAGGGCCCCTGGGGGTGAGCGGACGTGTGAGCACCAGGCCTCCTCTGCAAATCTCAGACCCCATGGGGAAGGAACTTTCTAGAACAGAGTTCTCCCCCTCGACACTGTGGACATCAGGGCTAGGTAATTCTCTGGGGAGGGCCATCCTGGGCAGCATCCCTGGTCCCCACCCACTGGATGCCAGGAGCACCCCCAGTGTGACAACCACAGATGTCCCCAGATGTCACCCAATGTCCCTGGGACCAGTCACCCCAGGTGAGAGCCCTGGTCTGGAAGAACTCACGACACATGAGCAAGCGACTGTCCTTTGTTGATTCAATTCAAGGAACGTTGACTGTGCATCTGCTGGAAGGCTGGTCTGGGGGCTCCCTGTTCCCAGCTGCACAGCCCTGGGCGGGTCCGCCAACCCCTTGGACCCCTGCGTCTCCCCACGGGGTTCTTACTCCTGGAGAGGCCCATTGGAGCCTTGGATGGGTGAAGGGTCAAACGAACAGTGAAGAGAAAAAGAGATGGTTTTGCAGGGAAGTCCAGCTAGCACTCACGTAAGTAACAAGCTACATCCTTTTTCTCAATCTGTGTCTCTCTAGAAAAAGTTCCACTTGCAGCCTCTTAACGACTTGGAAAAACTTAAGCAAGAGGTTTAGAAAAACAGTGACAAGTGAACGGAAATTTTGCCCCTGAGACAATGATAACACCGAAAATAGCATTTGCTCTTTGGAATTCCAGGCCCTCCAAGTTCCAGGCCAGCGTTTTTCCAGACTTCAGCTTGCGCTGATCCCTTAACGAATGTTCCTGATGCATTTAAGTTAGGATCCGATTTGCAAAAATTCAGGTGATTGCAATCAGAAGAGGCCCGTCACGTTCTGGGGGGAGTTAAGATGAGTCTCAGCGTTTGAGCATTCAGCATCATGAATTCAATGATCGTGAGCTGGATTAAAAATAAAACATGAGAAGAGTTTTGTAAACAGAGCGGAGGATGAATTCCACCCACCGTTCTGCGACTGCACTGGCAGGGTACGCGCCCACAGCGAGATGGGTGACGTCGACTTGCATTTCCCTCCTTCAGTCCTGTTCCTGACGCTCTGGTGGTGAAGAGCCTTGCAGCGTGCAATTACTGTTTCTATTTTTATTTTTAACAACACAGTCACTAAATGCAAGCCATCTGCTTCCGTATGTAGGTGAAGGTACAGTAGGTTGTTCCAACACTGGAGGAAAAACTGGTCGTGTTGGATTCACTGAGCGACAGCAGGCCCGAAGGCCTTATCTCAATTTTAATCTTTTAAAAGAATAATTAGAGGGACACTCTCATAGCAGCTAAGAGTACAAGTCTGGAGGCAGAAGGGTTGGTTCCCCAGTCCAAGCTCTACCATGCACTGGCTGTGAGATCTGTGGAAACTGAATTTGAATTGACTTCCTGGTTCCTCACCTAAAAAACGAGGCTAGCTTTGGCCTCAAAAGGCAGTTGAAGGATCAGATGAGGCACAGGTCTCCTGGCATTGTTTCTCCCAGCCAGTGATTCTCAAATTTTCTGGTCTCAGGACCCACTTACACTCTTAAAAATGATGGAGGCTACACGGGTGACAAAATTACGTAGAACGGCACACACAAATGGGTGTGTGTTACACTGGGGAAGTCGGGATGAGCTCTGTGGGCTGTACCAACGTCAGCTTCCCAGATCTGATACTGGACTTTAGTTATTCAAGATGCTAACATTGGAGGAGGAAGGGGTCCATGGGACCTCCTGTACATTTCTTGACAACTTCCTGTAAACGTATATTTCAAAATAAGAAGTTAAGTAAAAAAAAAAAATACATACAGGCGAAGCCTTCTTAGATATGACACCAAAAGCACAAGTAACAGAAGGAAAGATAGATAAATAGGGGGGCTTCATCAGAGTTAAAAAGGTTTGAATTTCAAAGGACACTGACAAGAAACTGAACAGATAGCCCACGGAACGGGAGGAAATATTTGCAAATCAGAGATCTGATAAGGGACCTGTATCTCAAGAATATATACGGAACTCTTACAACTCAACAGTAAAGAGAAACAACCCAATTTAAAAATGGGCAAAGGATCTGAATGGACATTTCTCCAGAGAAGATACGCAAATGGCTAATGAGCTCATGAAAAGAGGCTCAACATCACTAACCATCAGGGAAATGCAAACCAAAACCACAGTGAAGATATCACTTCACACCCACTAGGACGGTTAAAAGAAAAAAGACAGACAATAACAAGTGTTGGCGAGGGTGTGGAGAAATTGGAACCTTCACATACTGTTGGTGGGGATGTACAATGGTGCAGCTGATTGGAAAACAGTCTGGCAGGCCCTCAAAAGGTTAAAGAGAATTTCCATATGACCCAGCAATTCTACTCCTAAAAATGAAAACAAGCATCCACACAAAAACTTTTGCATGAACATTCACAACAGCCAAAGAGTGGAAACAACCCAAATGCCCATCCGTGGATGAATGGATATACACAGTGTGGTCCATCCACACGCTGGAATATTACGCAGCCATGAAGAGGAGTGAGGCCCTGACACAGCCACACCGTGGATGGACCTTGAACACACGACACTCAGCAAGAGAACCAGACACAGAAGGCCACACGGTGTGTGATTCCACTGATGTGAAATGTCCAAAACAGGCACATCCACAGACAAAAAGTGGGTTCGTGGTTGTCAGGGGCTGGGGGAAGGTGGCAATGGAGAATGACCACTAATGGACACGAAGTTTCTTCTAGCAGGGAACAAAAACACTCTAAAATTTAATTGTGGTGATGGTCGCACAACTGTGAATATGCTAAAAACCAGTGAACTGTACAACTTAAATCCATGAATTGTGTAGCAGCTGAAAATCTCAATAAAGCTGTTATATAAAAAATACATTTGTGTACATAATTATGATAAAAATTATGGGGGAGACTGCAGGCGTGTGGGGGGAGGGAGTGTGGGAGAACTCTCTACTTTCCGCTCAATTTTGCTGCGAATCCAAAACTGCTCTTAAAAATACCATCTATTAAAAAAATTATTGAGGACCCCTTACAGAGTGTGTTAAAAAATGACCTATTTCTCACATTTTAGCAGGACTTCATTTTTAAATGAAAAGGAACAGTTTTTCAAAAAAAAAAAAAATCCTTCTTAGGGAGAATGGTGGCGTTGTTTTGCATTTCTGCAAATCTCTTTCACGTCTGGCTTAATAGGAGACAGCTGGACGCTCGTATCAGCTTCTGAGACCATCTGCCGTCACGTCCGACTCACGTAACCGGTGGCAAGAAAGCTCCACGGAGCACGTGCGAGAAAATGAGACTGAAAGAGGCAAACAGCATCTTCGCCTTATCGAGTCACCAGGGAGAACTCGGCTGCAGAGATTGCCTTCTCTCCATTTGACGGACGGGAAAACGGGCTCAGAGCAGGTATGGGACCAGCCCAGATCCACCAAGTTCAGCTGACGGATTCTCCCACGTGGTCCAGAGTACAGCTGGGATCTCCGTGTCCCCAAAGACCTTGGGGGTACCCAGAGGTACCTTCAGATGAACCTGCTCAATGCAATTCAACCAGCATCCGACCGCTCTCCATGGACCAGGCCCTGCGTTTCCATAGCGATGAGATGGAGTCCAGGCGGACTTGCAGGTACACACGGGTGTCTGTCGCCCCAGCTCTGCCACCAGCGTCCCCACTGCCTGGCAGCTGGAAAACAGAGGCACCTGCAGGAAGGGGCTGATGTCCCCTCCCCGTGCAAGATTCTGTCGAGGAAGAGAAAAGCGGTGGAATCCCAGATGGTCCTTAACGCTCCTTCCAGAAGCTGCCAGGAGCCCTTGGGAGGCATCTCTGGGAAGGAAGCCCACTGGGCCCCCGAGACGCGTTCCTGACCGAGGCTTAACCATCTGCAACTCGGGCTTCGCTCTCCGCGCCCCTGCACTGTGTCAAGCAGACGCCGCCTCCCTTCTGGGCCACGGGAGAAGCTGCCAGCAGCAAAGAACGAACAATCTGTGCAAGGGCCCCAGGTTACACCGCCCCACCCCGAATCAGCAGAGCAAGTGAACACAGATCTGTTGCAGCGGGCGGGTGCGCGGGCGGGCGGCGGGGGACACCTCGGCTGGGGCCCTGGAGCATCTGAGCACGAGCCGCTACGCAATCGTAACAGCATGTGCAGCCTCCGATGGTATTCTGGGAATCTAAATTAATCCCAGACGCCGGGCTGCAAAGCAGGAGCTGATGTCGGCCCGGGCAGCAGGCCACCTCTCTTCTCGAAACCCCTGTTCCTTCGATCAGAATTGCCTTTTATAGGCAGGCTGAGGTTTAACGACTGGAAGGGGTCAAAGGGCAAGAGAAATGATCACTAGGAGCAGGGGTGAAGGAGCAGAGGCCAGATCAAGGCTGGAACCCGGACCCTGGCTCTGGGGCAGGTGCTAAGCACAAATGAGCCAAGAGCTCGTGGGTTTGGGACTTGCAGGGGCAAAGTGGTGGCTCTCTGGGTGGCAAATGCCAGACGGAGATGCT
The DNA here is from genome assembly GCF_020826845.1 of Diceros bicornis minor. Taxonomy (NCBI): domain Eukaryota; kingdom Metazoa; phylum Chordata; class Mammalia; order Perissodactyla; family Rhinocerotidae; genus Diceros; species Diceros bicornis. The sequence goes on from NW_026691553.1 coordinate 1,836,402, forward strand.
GGAGGAATCCAACCGTCCAGGGCTGGGAAATGCAGGCTCAGGGCCGTGTTTTCAGAGCCTGGACGGACACCGACCAAAACTATGCTGGGCTCACGCTGGCGGGGTGGCAGCTAAATTTAGGAAACCGAGCTATCTGGAGAATGCAGGCAGGCGAAGCTGTCGAGAGCGGCTCCTGCGTGGGGGAGGATCATGTAGGTTTGTTGTTATTCATTGTTCACAGATTGTTTTTGTTCTTTCAGTTTTTTGTCGGGCGTTAGAGCTGGGAGGAACTTCAGTTTCTCTCACCTTGATTCATTTTACAGACGGGAACACTGAGCTCGTGAGGCAGGGGTGTACTTTCTGGAGGAACTGAAAATTCTCGGCCAGCTGCCTCCCAGGGATGGCGTGAAGGCCTTCCCCACGCCCTCCACTCCTCGCCTTGAGGGTCTGCGTCCCCCACCACCCCGTGTTCTGGGACCAAGTGTGGATCCTCAGGACGCTTTTCCCAGAGAGAAATCTAGAACAACGATGGGATAGAGCAAAATCCAGCTGGGGCTTCCCCCACTTAGAAATAGCTAGCCAGGGCAGGCCCAAGAAAGACGCTGAATTCTGGGGGTGAACGAGGTGCAGTTCCTGGAATCCAAACCCTTTGTGCTGGTCTGTGCAGTCTGCTGGTTTCCTGGGGCTGCTGGAACAAATCACACTGGTTTGGTGGCTTCAAACGGCAGAAATTTATCCTCTGCAGTTCTGGAGGCCGGAAGTCCCAAATCAGCATCGTTGGGCTGAAATCAAGGTGTGGCAGGGCCACGCTCCCTCTGGAGCCTCCAGGGGAGGGTCCTTCCTGCCTCTTCCAGCTCCTGGGGGCCCCAGGCGTCCCTTGGCGTGTGGCCGCCTCACCCCAGCCCTGGATCCATCTCTGCATGGCCGTCTTCTACGTGGGTGTGTACCCAGTCTCCTTTAGGGCCCACCAGAATAAGCTCTCCATCTCAACATCCTTAGTTTAATTACATCTGCAAAACCTTTGCCCTATCGGGTAGCATATTCACAGCTTCCAGGGATGTAGGACCTGATATCTTTGGGGGCCATTCTTCAGCCAACCACACCGTCTCTTTTTGGGGCAAATGTAGGGGAATTGATGGGAAACGCCACGCCTCACAGCCAGGCGAGCCTCCAGGCCAGCAGTCCGCTCCTGAGAGCCGGGAAGAGAGAGGGCAGCCGAAGCAATGAGCGAGGGTGGTGTGGTCTTCCCGGAGGACGCCCCAAGAGAAAGACGGGAAGGCCCCCATCTGGGCTCATGAGAAAGTTCCAGACCTAGATAGGGATGATGGTTGCACCACACCATGAAGGTGTAAATGCCAATGAGTCGTCCACTTTGAAAAGATTAAAACGGTGGAATTTTTGTAAAAAATTGAAGATGGGGGCTGGCCCAGTGGTGCAAGTGGTTAAGTGCACGTGCTCCGCTGCAGCTGCCCAGGGTTTGCAGGTTCGGATCCCGGGCGCGCACCGATGCACCGCTTGGCAGGCCATGCTGTGGCAGGCGTCCCATATAAAGTGGAGGAAGATGGGCACGGATGTTAGCCCAGGGCCAGTCTTCCTCAGCAAAAAAAAAAAAAAAAAAAAAAAGAGGAGGATTGGCAGATGTTAGCTCAGGGCCGATCTTCCTCAAAAAGAAAAAAAAGAAAAAAAATTGAAGATGGGAAATAAAATCCACCTGGCACTGGGGACCCTGCTTGGGTGGGAAACCCCTTCCATTCTCACTTAAGCAGCAGGACTGACCCGTGGAAACCACCAGAGATGAACGAGAGGCTTTCGAGGGAGCAGACACCACCGAGCAACCGAGGGCAGTGAAACCGGTTCCTCTGTGGCCGGTGGCCGGAAAGTGGGGTGCACCGGGCCTTCAGACAGTTCTCCGGGATCTGGGCGGCAGGTCCTCCAGGAGCTCGTAGATCAGGTGGCATTTGAGATAAAAGGTTATGCAGCACCTGCTACCCATGTCACAGAGCAAACCACGTCGGTTTCAACACCTAAAAGTCAGAACAACACGCAGGTGGCGAGTGGGTGGGGAGGCGGAGGGGGAGGGCCTCGGAGGAGAAAAACCGAAACGGGAACGTAAGATCTGATTCAGCAAAGGTTCTGCCCACACAGGATCCGCCCTGTGAGGACGAGACAGCCGAGCGCCACGCAAGGGCAGACCTGCAGACTAAAATGACACACGGGCCCAGGCAGGCTTTCTGTGCGTGTGTGTGCAAACACACGCACACCGGGGGGCATGGAGATTCCAGGCGAGGCGGAAGGACTGGCCGGCACCGTGCGAGCTGCAGGTACAGCACACCATGCTCCCCGAGTGAGTGACGCAGGTCGTCACCTGGAGACGGGCAGCCAGCTCACGTGTCCTCAGGTGCATGCACACCTGTGCTGGCCTCGACGCACCCCGGATCACGTGGCCACGCTTCCCTTGCTTTTCTCGGACATCCCCGAGCCTCCTCCAGCAACTCCTTCTGCAAAGAGCTCGGTGGGAGAGTCCCAAAGTCCCCCCCTGGGGTGGGCAGAAGCACAGGACACGGTGGCCCTGGGCCCTCCCAGGTCTGCGGTTTGCTGGCGCCCTCTCAGCCAGCGCCAAGGCGTCCACCAGACGCCTGCGGGCCTGTGAACACAGCCTGCGTGCCCACTCCAAAGCCACACTTCCTTCTGCCTATTTTTTTTTTTTTAAATTGAGGTGAGATTTGCATAAAATAAAATTAACCATTTTAAAGGGAACAATTCCGTGGCAGTGACTGCATTCAAAGGCTTGTGTCACCATCAGCAATATCTAAATACAGAACATTCCACCACCCCAAAGGAAACCTTCGGTCCCCATCAGCAGTCACTCCCTACTCCCCTTCTCCAGCCCCTGACACCCACGCACCCACGTTCTGTCTGTGGATGTGCCTGTTCTGGACATTTCACATCAGTGGAATCACACACCGTGTGTCCTTCTGTGTCTGGTTCTCTCACTGAGCATCGTGTATTCAGGGTCCATCCATGGTGTGGCTGTGTCAGGACTTCACTCCTCTTCATGGCTGTGTAATATTCCAGTGTGTGGATGCACACATTGTGTTTCTCCATTCCTCTGTGGATGGAAATTTGGGTTGCTTCCACCTTTTGGCTGCTGTGAATCGTGCTGCTGTGAACATGTGCATATGTGCATTTGTTTGAGAATCTCTTCAGTTCTTTTCAGTACATTCCCAGGAACTGAATTGCTGGGTCACCTGACTCACTTTTCACCTCTGCCATCCCTGAAATGCCCCAGACCAGGCCTCCCACTCTGCGCCTCTGTGCTGGCTTTTTTGAAGTGTGACAGCTCACAACTGGCAGGTGCACATCCATCTGATGACGGGGAACAGTGGCTCTTGCATGATGGGGACCCATATCGGGCGAGCGAGCCACTCATCTCGGGCACAAAACGGATGGGGACACCAAAACCCCAGCGATCGAGATAAATAATATCTCAACACGCTGTTGTAAAAAAGTCAAAAAGAACAACAAAATCCACGCTGAACCAAATATCGGCATTTTCAATCCAGACAGGATCGATCTCCGCCATCCTGGAGCCTGAATGGAGGGGAGAAATCGCAACGAACGATCCTGTCTCGACTTAACATCTGGTTCATTATGGATTTTCACGTAGATTTTGGATTTTCAGTGGAAATAATAATGTTACATAAAGATGTTTCACTTTGACGTTAAATCACATTAGAATAAATTAGATTACATAAATAAGTCAAAATGAATGCAAATGAATTAACTTTTAGTTTACGCTAAAATATTATTTCTCTTGATCACTGAGGTTCTTGGTCCCTTAGATTTTGCGCCCAAGGCCCTGCTTGTCTCACCCTGGTCCTGCCCCTGGGATGTGGGTCCCGATGGATCTGGGGGGGATTCCCAGCCCTGACACCTACTTGCTGGGGGTCCCTGTTCTCCGAGCTGCGTTTTGGCCATTTCTAGAATCCCAGTTGTGCAGAGAAGCTGTAGGGCTGGAGCGATGCTGACCCAGCATGTCCTAAGTGCCCGGCACACGGAAGGGGCCCGCCTGTTGACATCAGCCGAGCTGATGGACTTCGAAGGGGGCGACACAGTCTTGAATGACTTAAGGGAACGGGGCGCGAGCGAGGGTTCCGTTTTTCATTTTCTGTTAGTCGGAGGCGGAGGGGAGTGAGCGGCGGCTAGCGTTATTTTCTGAGCCCCGATTTCCTCCTCGACAAACTTCCCAAATAAGAAGTGGGCTCAGCGCAGGTGGCAAGACGCAGGTGTGTTCCACCCCAAAATACCCGCAGCCGGATGCGCCGTGCTGGCGAGGGTTAATGTCCCTCCTGAGGCTTCTGAAAACAGTCCCGGTGTGGAGGGGGGAGGCCAGGAGGCCACCGGCCTCTCCCCGAGTCAGCAGAGCCTCCCTCGGGAACCTTCCGCCCCGCTGCCACCCCGCGAGGCTTCAAGGAAGCGTGTCAGCACTTTGCCAGAAAACTATTTGTTCTGCAGACAACACCACGGGCACTTCCGTCAGCCCTGCCTGGCCCCGAGCCATGCTCAGTCAGCGCGGCCAGGCCCGGTCAGCGTCCATCCCCAAGCCCAGCTCCTCCTGCCCGGGGCCGTGCGGGACTCCGGGGCCCGGAGAGCCAGGCAGGAGGTGCCACCGGGCACCCTTCCCGCCCCGGCCCCCAAGGGCCGGAGTCCAGTGTCTGGTGTTAGGGGTTGAATTGTGTCCCCCCTCCCAGGTCATATGTTGCAGTCCTGACCCCAGGACCACAGAATGTGACCTGGTTTGGAAATAGGGTCATTGAAGGTATAACGAGTTAATGTGAGGTCACACTGGGGTAGGGAGGGCCTAATGCAATAGGACTAGTGTCCTTACCAAAAGGGATGTCAGGACACAGACACACAGGGAGAAGGCCACGTGAAGACAGAGGCAGAGATGGGGGGATGCTCGTACAAGCCAAGGGACGTCGAGGATTGCCAGCGACCCCAGAAACCGGGAGAGAATGGGACAGATTCTCCCTCAGGAGGACCCCACCCTGCCGACACCCCGATCTCGGACTTCCAGCCTCCAGAACTGGGAGAGGATGAATGTCTGATGTTTAAGCCCCCCAGTTTATGGTATTTTGTTACAGCGGCCCTAGCAAACCAACACACTGGGCTAATCTGCTGGAATTGCCCTCAGAGCCCACGGCCGCAGACCGTCCACCTTGGAACGTTCCGGGGAGACCCTGGCAGCGCCCCGGTCTCCACCCCAAACCCTCAGAGGCTCATAGTGTGGGATCAAGACGATGACGCTTTAGGAAAAGCCCCTCTCGAGGGTCGCAACCACAGGATGCGGGCTCAGGAAACATGACAGAGACCAACTGGAACTTTCCAATGGTGCTGATCCATTTCAGAAGGGGTTGGGACCGAGGTGAGTCGGGGCATGATTCTCCCAGGCCGGCTTTGGTTTCGGTGTGGCGGGGGGCGCACACACCTGTCTTCTGAGCACTCAACTTGAGACTCTCGGTTCCCAAAAGGCAGCGAAAGGAAGAAATTCAAAGTCAGACCCAGGGTGGGCGGCTGAGGCCGAGCCGAGGGCCAGTCGGGAGGAAGGCCGTTGGTGTCCTCAGAACCTGTCACCCCTGGCTAAGCTGGTGGCAGTGGCCTGAGACCTGCCTGGCCCTGGGGGGTTTTGCACTGGTGTGCAAGTCCCACGGGGAGTGTCCCTTTCCCCACCAGCTTTCCCAGAAGCAGTGGCCCCCCAGGGCGCTGACCCCCAGCCAGACCCTTACTAAGCCACTCAGTCCGTGATCCGGCCCTGGCGAGACAGTCTCAAAAATGCACAGTGGGGAATGATGACCAAGCATGGATGGCGACCGTCTCCGCGCGCAGACTGACTTAAGGGGAGAGGAATTCGGCCGGCGGGCGTCTAGACTGCGGTGTTTCTGGGACGCAGGAACCGGGAGCCAGAAAGGTGATCGAGCGAGAGGGCTGTGCTGCCACCTGGCGGCCACGGCTGGACGGGCCGCACGGGGTCAGCCCCAGTAGCCTGTCAGGGGGACCCCGGTGCTGGGGGGTCGGCAGAGAACAAGGCAGAGGGGTCCTGGCCCTCCAGGGGTCTGCAGCCAGCAGGGAAGGCCGTGCAAAACCTGCATTTATTTAGGGCAAGGTGACCCCCCTGTGTTAGGGGACTCCACTGACTCTCAGGAGACTCTGTTCCATAACCATCTGACCACTGAGGCCCCAGGAAGCTGCCTACATTCAAACACACACACTGAGTGGGAGGGAGAGGGGGGACGCTGGGGGTCACCCTGGTTTGTACCATCTGATCGTCGGGATTTATTCTGGTGTCTATTGTGAGCTAAGGATCAAATTCAATATTTTTCCAAATAATCAACACAGTTTCTCAGCCTTGGCACCATCAACATTTGGGGATGGGTCATTTTTAGGGGGGCCGTCCTGGGCGCTGTGAGGGGTTGATCAGCATCCCTGGCCCCCACCCACTCGATGTCAGGGGCACCCCCAGTCATGACAGCCACAATCACGACTGCGTTTTCAATTTCTTTAAAAATCAGTCGACAAAAAATGAATACTACATTAATGAATATATAATGACGAATTCAACTGGGTTTATCCTCATCCTTACACCGATGCAATTGTGAAATATCATTTTCCCCATGACTGTATGGAGGCGGCAGCCCATGAAGGCCATGCCTCAGGCCAGCAAACGTCCTGACGGGTCCCGCAGCCAGGGCAGGCCGGAAGGGAACGGGTCGTGTTAAAAGGCCACGAAAACAAATGCAGAAACAGACTTTTGCCGTGAGAGGTTAACCTTCCTGGTTGGATGCAGCCCAGGTCTCCACACCTTGTCTCTCTTTGAACTAGCAAATGCCCCCCGCTGTTGTCCGAGGGGCACACCGGGACCTCCGTGCTCTCAGACCGCCTGTCTCCCCCTCGGCTGCCGAGCTGGTTGGGTTTCTTCTATCCCTTGTTCCCAACCTCCCAGGCCCCCCAATACCATGGGCTTGGCCCTGAAGGGAGGCTCCTTACAGGTGGGAGGACAAGGGACCCCCTCTGAGGGTGCGACTGGCATCCATTGCCTGGAAGGTTCCTGCTTAGCAAGGACATTTGGGCCCAATAACAAAAATAAGAATTACCCACGGCCCTTGTTTCTAACCCAGGGCAATTCACCCAGCCATGTCTGGGGACATCTGTGGTTGTCACACTGGGGGAGCTCCTGGCATCGCGTGGGTGGGGCCAGGGATGCTGCTCAACCCCCCGCAGTGCCCAGGATGGCACCACAGAGAGTGACCCGGTCCCCATGTCAGCAGTGGTGAGACCCTGGGCTACACCAGTTAACTCCCACCGCAGGGGCTGGTGAATTCCCTGCGGCCTGAACTAAAGACTCAGGCCAGACACTCAGAGCTCTTGAGGTGACTTGCTGGAAGCTGCAGTCAGAGTGACTTCTAAAGGAGCGGCCTTGCAATTCAAAAGGCCACCGGAGCGGCCTCCCAGGGCTGCGAGGGGGGTGCGGGAGCCTGGCCTCGCAGGGGAACCACGCGTCCCACAGCCCACGAAGGCCATAGCAGCCCAGGGAGCCATGTCTAGGGGCAGACTCAGAGCCTGAGAGATCCAGGGAGGGCGGGAGGCGGTTCCTCCGCTGCGGCCTGAGCAAGGTCACAGAATGAGCAAGAAAGCAGTTATGAGTCTCATGAACGCCCACCAGGTGCCTCTGTGTGTGTGTGTGTGTGTGTTAAAATCCGCATAACAAAAGCTACCGTTTTAACCCTTTTACACTGTTCAATTCAGTGGCATTTGTGCAACCATCACTTCTATTAATTCCAGAACATTCTTCCACTCCAAAAGAAGCCCCATCCCCAGTCACTCCCCCTCCCCAGCCCCTGACAACCAGGAACCCACGTCCTGTCTGTGGATGTGGCCTGTTCTGGACATTTCACATCAATGGGATCACACACTGTGTGTCCTTCTGTGTCTGGTTCTCTCACTGAGCATCGTGTGTTCAGGGTCCGTCCACGGTGCGGCTGTGTCAGGGCCTCACTCCTCTTCACGGCTGAGTAATACTCCAGTGTGTGGATGGACCACATCTGTGTATCCATCATCCATGGATGGACACTGGGGTTGTGTCCACCTCTTGGCCGCTGTGAATCATGCTGCTGAGAACATGGTGTACGAGTGTCTGTTCAAGTCCCTGCTTTCCTTTATTTTGGGTGGACACCCCGGAGTGGAATTCCTGGGTGATACAGAAACTGCATGTTTAATGTTTTGAGGAACCGCCCGACTGTCTTCCACAGACGTTGCACCATCTTACATGGCACATCAGCCCTCAGTTGCCAACGTGTCCCCCAGTTTTAAACAAGGAACGCAGGTGGGGGGGCAGTGCACGGATGGCCCAAGGCCACGTGGCTGCGCTGGGCAGAGCTGGAATCTGCAGCCGTGATTTTTGCGGTGGCTCAAGGGCTCCCTAAGACCACGTAGGCTGGGCACGCTGCAATGCGCCGGGCGCAGTGGGGGCGTCAACAAACGGGCACTTCCTGTCCCCCCATCCTCACAGGCCACCCCGGGATGGGGTTACCTGGCACAGCACCAGGCCGGGCAGCGGAAAATCCCACGATGCCTTCTGGGTGGACGCTGTAGGGAGATCACATGGTCCCCTGGGGGTCTCTGTCCCCCAGGCGCCAGCAGGGACGAGGGCAGGGCAGAAAAAGAGCCCCTTCCAGGTGGCCCTGCTGATGTCATTAGCAGCAGGGGCCAACTTGAGTTGATTCAACGTGTTCTTGGGGCAAAGACCAGTGACCAGACCCCACGCTGAGGATGGCGGAGAGTTTGGGCCTGGGCGCTGCTGGCCTGTTCCTGAGCCTCAGTTTCCCCATCTGTCCTCATAGGATAAACCCAGCCTGGCCTTGCTGGTCGTGAAGGTGACTACGAGTGAACATGTGTTGTAACTCGGAAGGTTCTGGCAAGCGTGAACCTCTCACAGGGGGGCCACCCAACATTTCACTACCGTGGAAATGTCTGCATGTTACAACCCAGCGTGCACGTGGTTAAGGCAGGGTCGCCCCCCAGCCCCGGCACTGCGACATCGGGGCCGGGTCGCTCTCTGTGGGGGGCTGTCCTGGGCACTGTGGGGGGTTGAGCAGCATCCCTGGCCCCACCCACTCGACGCCAGGAGCTCCCCCAGTGTGACAACCACAGATGTCCCCAGACGTGGCCCAGTGTCCCCCGTGTGGGCACAGGACGCATCTGAGGTGCAGGTGAGGAGCCTGTGACGGTCCTGGTCCCCAGGCTGGCGTACGTCGCAGCTCTCAGCACAGACGCTAAACGGCCTGGTCGCCCAGTCCCTGGAAAGCACAGACCCAGCCTGTCTGCTTCCCAGCCAAGCAATCCGGCAGAGGAGCCCAGGGTGGGGTTCCGGCGGCGGCCGCGGCGGCTCTGCGTGACCCCAGGCCTGACCCCGGCAGGTGTGGGCGAAGGGACCCCAGCTGCACGCGGAGGCCGGGCCTCTGAAGCTTCTGCGCCCGGCCTCCCCCTCCAAGATCCTGGACAGGAGCTCCACGTTTCCCAGCCTCTTTCTGGTCAGCCCAGCGGAGCGCACTGAGGCTTGTAAAGTCAACATGGACCCGAGCCACGGCGGGGGCTCCGGTGGGGGGTGGCCTGGCCTGGGTGTGACGGCCCTGCAGAGGGAGGGACGGGTCCTGGGGCCTGATGCCCGGCTGCCCTGCCAGACGGCCTCCCCTCTGCTGGCCTCCACCGCGGAGCTGACACGGCCGCCCTGACCGCGGCCCTGCGCTCAGAGGCCCGCCCTTGCTTTAACGCTCTGCTGTCAGCGCCTACAATCTCCCGGTAGCTTCTGAACAAGGGCCCGAGTTTTCATTTTGCACCAGGCCCCGAAGACTCTGCGGCCGGTCCCTCGGCTCACGGATGAGGGAGTCTCTGAGGCCTCTTTGCTCTGAGCCCGTGTGGGCCACCAGCTGCTCGGGGAAGCCCAGGAAAGGCGCGCGGGTGGGGAAGGCCAGTGCCAAGGGCATTTTAATCTCCAAGTAGAGGGCGACTCAGAGGCCCACCCGAGTTCAAGCCAGCTCCACACCCAGCATCCAGTGGAGGCAAGGGTCTGACTCATGTTTTTCCCAAATAATGAACACAGGGTCTGCCCCCTTGGCACTGCGGACATCGGGGCTGGGTCATCCTCTGTGGGGGGCCGTCCTGGGCCCTGTGGGGGTTGAGCAGCATCCCTGGCCCCACCCACTCGATGCAGGAGCACCCCCAGTGTGACAACCACAGATGTCCCCAGAATCGCCCAGTGTCCCCTGGGGACAGGGCTGCCCCTAGCTGAGACCCACTGGCCTAGTCGAGGAACCGGGCTCTCTGGGGGAGGCTGAGCTGACCCGCTGTCTGGGGCTGAGCCCAGATCTGCCACTGCAGCTCTGACCCTGCCTCGGGGGCTGTGAGCCTCGGGGGCCCCCGTTGGTCTGATCAGCCAGACTGAGGGCCATTCGACAGGACACCTGGCCATTGCCTCCCACCCTGCAAGACCAGCTTGGCCCCCCGCGTGGCTCCCCAAAGCCCCACCTCCAGGGAGCCCTCAGCGTCCTGCCTTCTGCCTCCCACGCTCCTCCCCAAAGGACTCCTCTCCATCCCTCGGGGGTCCGCGTGGACGTCCCCTCCTCGGACACCCCCCTGGCTCCTGGTGCACGGTCTCTCTCGGCCCCCACCCGCAGTACATTTCTTTCTTTCCTTCCTCACGCTCACAGAACCGTCCTTCTTGTCTGCCGTGTGACTGTGCGAGCCCTGTCCTCAGAGGGCACGGCTTTATTCGGTCCCTCTCACGGCTGTGTCCCCAGCACCTCTGTCCCTAGCATGTGCTGAGCACTGGGTTAATATTTGCTGACTCGTGGCCTGACCTCCATTTACTTTCCCACCATCTCGCCCTGACGCTGGGCACCAGGGGCCGAGGTCCCCCCCACCCTCCTCTGACTGTGATCAACCGCACATTTCTTTTGTTCTGTGCTCTTTTTTTAAACAAACTCTTACTTTGGAATAATTTGGGATTTACAGAAAATTTGCAGAAACAGTAGACAGTCCAGTCTATGCTTCAGCCAGCACCCCCACGGGAGCATCTTCATAACCGGGGCGTGTTATGTTTGTTTGTTTTGGAAAACATGGTTACTTTCCATTAAAAAATGTCACTTAGAGTTTACTGCTGTTATTTCTAAATGAATCAATAAATATTTAAAATTTTTCTCAGTTTCAATTTTGAATCCGGTAACTTTCTTTCTTTTTTTTTTTTTTTAAATTTTATTTATTTATTTATTTTTCCCCCAAAACCCCAGTAGATAGTTGTATGTCATAGCTGCACGTCCTTCTAGTTGCTGTATGTGGGACGCGGCCTCAGCATGGCCGGAGAAGCGGTGCATCGGTGCGCGCCCGGGATCTGAACCCGGGCCGCCAGCAGCGGAGCGCGCGCACTTAACCGCTAAGACAAGGGGCCAGCCCCGGTAACTTTCGATAAACATAACCGGCATAAAACAAAAGGTCTTTGGAACCTTCAGGACCAGAAAGTTTGAGAATCTCTGCCCTAAAGCAGGGGTTGGAAAGCTATGGGCTGGGGGCCACATCTGGCCCTCTGTGCGTTTTTGTAAATGAAGTTTTATTGGCACGCCGCCACGCCCATTCGCTCACATATTGTCTCTGGCAGCTTTCGCGCTCAAGGGCAGGGCTGCATAGTTAGAATAGAGACCGCCTGGTCCACAAACATGAAAATATTTAAGGTCTGGCCATTTACAGAAAAGTTTGCTACTTTTGGTCTAGATTATAGCAAGATTCTAGCAAGTGCTTGTTTAAAAATCAGGCCAAAACCTAATCAAGGTGTAGGGCCCTCCCAGACGTTGGAATACCATTGAAATGTCCATCATGTAACGTCTTTAAAGGCGAACAACAATGTGGAATATTACTCAGCCATGAAAAGAAGGAAGCCCTGACACAGCCACACCGTGGACGGACCTTGAACACACGATGCTCAGTGAGAGAACCAGACACAGAAGGACACACGGTGTGTGATCCCATTGATGTGAAATGTCCAGAACAGGCACATCCACAGACAGAACGTGGGTTCGTGGTTGTCAGGGGCTGGGGAGGGGGATGGGGGGTGACCGCTGATGGGGATAAGGTTTCCATTTGGGGTGATGGAATGTTCTGGAATTAGATAATGCAATGGCTGTACAACTATGTAAACGTACTAAACCCCACTGAACTGTGCACTTTAAAAGGGTCCATTGTATGGTGTGTGAATTATATCTCAATAAAGCTGTTATAAAATTTTTTTTAATCTTGTGGAATTAAGAGGAAAAGCCCCCACGCCTGTGCTTTGGCTCCAGGACGCTGTCCTGTTCTTCCCTGTACACGCCAGGTCTCCCCGCTCACCACCCCACCTTGCAGTCCCCACAGCAGGCACAGCAGCGGCCCTCACCCCGTCCCCCCACTACACCCCAGATCAGGGCCCACACCCCAGGAAACCTGTCACCCCCAGGGGTAGCTCAAGCCCCAAGATCAACATGATACGAAAGAAGAGAGAAAGTCAAAAGCGCTTCCCACCCCAGCAGATTAGAAAGATCTTGGGGAAAAATGCAACATTTTCAAGGAATTAAAGGCAAAAGAGAAGATTTCAGGCAAACGGCTGGTGGGCTTCTAGGGCCATGGTGCCGGCCACATGGGGGCACCCGGGGGTGGTTCCTACACCATTGGCACCCGTGCCTGGGCAGCTGGTGTTGTGCCAAGACCCAACCCTCGGGGTGGAAATGCTGGCTCTGCTCAGGGCTGCTTTGTGACTGGGGTAACCTCTCCCAGCCGCATTTCCAGTTTCGTTTATAAAAGGGGGTGAGGGCCCCCCTCCCGGAAGAGTGCTCCAAGGTCGGAGATTACACCTCAGCTAAGGACTCGCACTGGGTTCGCACAAACAGGGGTCCCATCCACGGAGCTCTTATCTGCTGCGGGGCCCCCTCCTGGGGTGACCTGTCCCCCTTCCCTCCTGCACCCCCCAGTCCCAAGGCAGGGCTGGAAACCCCCCCACGGGAAGGTGGGTTGAATAGTGTCCCCCCAAATTCATGTCCACCGGAACCTCAGAAGGCGACTGGTATGAACTGAATCGTGTTCCCCCAAATTCCTATATTGAAGGCCTAACCCCTAATGTGACTGTATTTGGAAATGGGGCCTTTAAAGAGGTGGTTAAAATGAGGCCATTAGGGTGGACCCTACTCCACTCTGACTGGAGTCCTTATAAGAAGAGGAGAAGAGGACACAGACACGCACAGAGGGACGACCACGTGGGGACACAGGAAGGAGACAGCCGTCTACACGCCAAGGAGCGAGGCCTCAGAGGGAACCAGCCCTGCCCACACCTGGGTCTGGGACCTCCAGCCCCCAGCGCTGGGAGAGAACCAGTGTCTGTTGTTCAAGCCCCCAGGCTGTGGGACTTTGTGACGGCCACCTGAGCAACTAATACAGTGACCTTATTTGGAAACAGGGTCTTTGCAGATGTAATTAGTTAAGTTAAGACGAGGCCGTGCTGGATGCGGAGGGGCCCTAATCCAGTAACCGGTGTCCTCATGAGAAGAGGGAGAGACACGCAGAGACGGACACACAGGGAGAGGCCGTGGGGTGACGGAGGCAGAGACGGAGGGACGCGGCCACACGCCAAGGATGGAAAGCAGCAGAAGCTGGGAGAGGCAGGAAGGACCCTCGCCTGGAGCCTCGGGAGGGAGCGCGGCCCTGCACACCTTGGTTTCTGACTCCTGGCCTCCAGAACGGAGAGAGGATAAATTTCTGTTGTTTTAAGCCCCCTGGTTTGTGGTGGTTTGTTACGGCCGCTCCAGGAGGCTGGCACCTCCTCTCTGGTCTCCCCTCCTGGCACCCCCGTCGATTATTGAGAAGCCAGTTCACCCCACCTTCAACAGACCCCCCTGATGATCTAAAGGTCACCTTCACCCGCCCCTGTCCGCACACTGCCCTTAGGACGGCCACACGCTGGCTTTGGCGTCTACTTTTGATGGGATGGATTAGTCCATTCGGGCTGCTCTCCCAGAACACCACAGACTGGGGGGCTTAAATGACAGGCTTGTTCCTTCTCCCAGTCCTGGAGGCTGGGAGCCCGCGATCAGGGCCAGCAGGCTCGCTTCCTGGTGAGGACTCTCTTCCCCGCCTGCAGACGGCCGCCTTCTCCCTGAGTCCTCACCTGATGGAGAGAGAGAGCTCTGGTCTCTTCCTCTTCTTACGAGGACCCTAATCCCATCCTGGGGGCCCCACCCTCATGGCCTCATCCAACCCCAATCACCTCCCGAGACCCCACCTCCAAATACCGTCCCGTGGGGGTCCAGGCTTCAGCATAAGAATTGGGGGACACAAACATTGGGTCCCTAACATGGGGGTAAATTATTATTATTAAATATCGACCACGTACGGGCCGGGGGCCAGGCCTGTGGGATGGGCGGGTCCTCTGTGGCTCCACAGCGCCCAGAAGGCGAGCTTGCCCGGAGCACAGGCCTGCTTCCCTGAGAGCCCTCCAGCTCCCCTTGGAGACACTGCTTTGGGGGCTTTAACCCTATGAGGGGTGCATGACTTTGTCCTGCAAAAATTAACGGCCACTGGGGCTGGCCCAGTGGTGTAGTGGTTAAGTGCCCTCACTCCACTTCAGCGGCCTGGGGTTTGCAGGTTTGAATCCTGGGCACAGACCTATACGCAATGCTCATGAAGCCATGCTGTGGCGGCGTCCCATATAAAGTAGAGGAAGATGGGCATGGATGTTAGCCCAGGGCCAGTCTTCCTCAGCAAAAAAAGAAAAAAAGAAAATTAATGGTCAGAAATGTTATCTGGGATGCAGAGCACATCCAGGGAAAGACCCAGAAACTGGTCATGGTAGTCGCTTCCGGGAGGGGAGGCCGAGAGCCGGGAGCACGGTGCAGGGAGACACTGTTCTCACCATGTACCATTTGCACCTTTTGAACTTTTATACCGTGGCATATTTATTTATGCAAAACTATATTTTTATTCCTAGAGGTGTGTGGGCAGGGAGGGTGGGGGAGGGAGAAGTCACCTTGTGGCCTGGGTTCCTGATTCTGTGGCTCAGACTGGGCTTCCCTGTGTGTCCTGGGGGCAGACAGGTGACCCACTGGCTGGGGTTGACACGTCAAAACCAGAACAAAAAGGTGTTTCATGCCCCCAAAATTGAAAGCAGGGTCTTAAACAGATAGTTGTACACCCGTGTTCAGTGCAGCATGATTCACAACAGCCAAGAGGTGGAAACACCCCAAGTGTCCGTGGACGGATGATGGATAAACACAATGTGTCCATCCACACACTGGAATATTACTCGGCCGTGAAAAGGGAGGAGATTCTGACACCTGCTCCAACGTGGATGGACCTGGAGGACATGACGCTGAGTGACATGAGCCAGACACAGAAGGACAGACACTGTGTGGTCCCCTCACAGGAGGCCCCTAGAGGAGTCACAGCCACAGAGACAGAAAGTGGATGGTGGGGCCAGGGGCTGGGGGAGGGGAGGGGAGTCAGTGTTTCATGGGGACAGAGTCTCAGTTTGGGAAGATGGAAAGTTCTGGAGATGGATGGTGGGGATGGTTGCACAACAGCGTGAATGTGCCTCATGCCACTGAGCTGTGCACTTAAAATGGTGAGGACGGTGAATTTATGTTATGTGCATTTTACCACAACAAAACCAAAAAAAAAAAAAAGAGAGAGGATAAAAAGTGCCTCACATGCAAACAAGACCCCGTCTCTGCCCTGGCTTTGCAGGTGTGTGGAGCAACACAGCCTGTGTGTAAACATGGTACCCCCGGGGGCCTCAGGAGGCAGGTGCCCGCCCCCAGCTGGCGTCTCCACGGGGCTCCCCCCAGGAGGCGGCTGAGCAACTCCGAGTCTTCCGGGAAGGGCAGGGAACCAGGTTCACCAGCCTTTCCTGAAAGTTCCAGAGGGGCAGGCGGGCGGGTCAGGAAACCCGGCACCTACGCCCCCACCCCCCGCCATCCCCCCGGGTGTTTACTGAGCTTGGAGAGTTCCACTCCGAGGGCCGGGCTGTTCCCGCCCGGAGGACAGGAACACAAGGTCAGCTCGGGACACAGAACCACCGCCCGCAGGCGTCCTTCCTGGTGGCCGCAGGGCCGGGACCCGCCGGCCTGGAGGGCAGAGGCTGGCCGCCCGTCGGCTGCTTCCCAGGGGCGCGGGCTCTGGGCGGGGGGCGCATGGTCTGTCCCGAGGTTCCACGGCTTCTTTCTCGCCCTCGGTCAAGGGCAGGGGTGCCGGGACGGGGAGCAGGGGTCCAGGGCTGTCACCAACCTGCTGAGGGGCAGGGGTCACTCACTCAGGTCCCTGAGTTTCCATGGATACCAGAGAAGCCGGATGAAGTCAGATGTCTTGGGAAGCAGGAAGGCAGAGCCGGGAGAGGGGCGGGGCTCGGGCCCCGGGGGAGGGAGACCTCCAGTGATGACGGGACGAGGGACACGCTGCGGTTCACAGAGCCCTCGCTGTCCCCGCGCCCGGGGACGAGGTCTCAGAACTGAAGACTTCATCTCATTCAGCAACCCTGGGCGTCGGGGCGGCCGTCACCCCAATTTTACCAAACCCAGAAACTGAGGGTGGGAGCAGGGGCCTACTGAGCGGGGGTCTCAAAGCTGGGAGCTGCTGCAGACGCTGCTTCCTGGGCCTGGCTGCAGGGCCAAGGCCGTCCCCAAACCGGCCTGGCCAGTGGCACTGTGGAAACAGCCCTGAAGCCCCCTGGGACCCCTGTCCACCAGCGCTGGGGGCCACGGGGGCACCCTCACCTTCTCTGCACCTCAGATTCATAATCTGGAAGACACAGAGATCAACTGCTTGTTGCCACGGGTCGGGCAGGAACCCTCTATGGCTCCCTGCTGCCCTCGGAGGAAGCCCCGTCTGCCCTCTCACTCACCCTGCACCCCTGCGCACCGTCCCGGAACCGGCCTCTGCTCCCATGCACACACAGCTCCCGCCACCCAGAGGGTGCCCTTTCCCGGTCAGCTCCAGGGCATTGTCAACCTCAGCCCAGATGTCATTTCCTCCAGGAAGGCCTCCCTGAGGCTCCGACGGACCCCCCAGGGCCAGCATATGCTCTCACTCTCGGGCAGCACTGTCACCATCGGCTCACTCGACCGGGGTCTCAGCTGGAGTGAGTCTGTCCCAGGGGGCGCTGGGCCATGTCTGGGGACATTTGTGGTTGTCACGACTGGGGTCCCATTGCTCTCTTCCTGCCTACTCTGTCTGTCCTTACATCTGCAGCCTCGGCTCTTGTCAAAGACACCCACAGCTGGCAGGCAGCCTGGTGTCGTAAACACCCCCCCAGACCCGGCTCTCTGTCCCTCCCCCTGCTCCTACGAGTCCCATGGGTCCGGGGGTGCCTGGCTCCAAGAGCCTGTCCCTTGTACAAGCTGGGCTCTGAATCAGCGGAGTATTAGTCAGGGAGCCAGGGAACAGCATGTCACATTCCAGGAGGCTAACGAGCTCAGACCTCAGCTCTGGAGCCTGACTCAGCCAGGGACGCCCCCTGTGAGCATCACTCCTCTTGGGGTACGGAGATTACGTTCTCGAGAACCATTCCCTGTCCCGGACGTGTCACCGGGCCAGGTCCCAGGCTCTCCTCTCTGCTCGGGAGGCCGGGTGAGGATTCCTCTGTCCTTCCTTTTCTCACTCACTAAACATCCGGCGAGTGGTTGGACCAGATCCCTGACTTAAGGAGCCTCGGGTCTGGCCCGGTGACAGATGCAGGTAATTTGAATATCGCAGAAGAGTTACCAGGTGGCCCTGGGCGAGTTACCAAGCCTCTCTCTGCTACTATTTTCTCATCTGTGAAACAGAGATGATTATCTAATGTGCAGGGTCGTGGCGAGTTTTAGAATGAGTGTGCATGGAGCCAGCATGGTGGGTGTATCGGTTAGCGATCGCCGCCTGACAAATGGCCACGCACTCAGCCATTTAAGACAAGCCCCATTTGTCATCTCACGGTTTCTGCGTCAGGAAACGGGGTCTTGTGAGCTTGAAATCTAGGGGCTGGCTGGGCTGAGTGCTCATCTGAAGCTTGGGGTCCCCGTCCAAGCTCATTCAAGTGGTGGGCAGAATCCACTGCCTCAGCTGCGGGACTGGAGGCCCCGTTTTCTTGCTGGCTGTTGGGTGGGGGTGCTCCCAGCCCCTGGAGGCCACGTGGCCTCCTCCACAGGCAGTTTACAACGTGGCTGTTTGCTTTCCTCCAGGCCAGGCGGAGAGTGTCTCCTGCTGCTTCTCGTCTCTTTTTATTATGGTAAAAATACATAACCATCTTCACCATTTTTAAGTGCACAGCTCAGCGGCATGAAGCACATTCACACTGTTGTGCAACCATCCCCACCATCTGTCTCCAGAACTTCCTCATCCTCCCAAACTGAGACTCTGTCCCCGTGAAACACTGACTCCCCACCCCCTCCCCCAGCCCCTGATCCCCGCCATCTCTATGGATGTGACTCCTCTATAGATATGCTTCTGGTCTCTTTTAAGGGCTCGCCTGATTAGGTCAGGCCCACCCAGGTAATCTCCCTTTGGATGAACTCAAAGTCGACTGATTGGGAGCCTTCGTTACATCTGCGAAATCCCTTTTGCTGCATAGCATTAGCCTAAGCCTGGGAGCGGCATCCCATCCCATCATCCATCTGCCCACATCCCAGAGTGGGGACCCAGACAGGGCGTGGACTCCAGTGGGCGGGAGGCTTGGGTGCCATCTTGGAATTCCACATCCTACCCAAGGTGTGTAAGACGTGGGGGGCGTTGCTACCCTAAGTGCTGCCATAGGGAATAAACACACGACAGCCCCCCGGGAACACCTCCTGTGCGTCAGGCTCTGCCAGGCACGGAGAAGACAGCAGAGAGCTTTGGGGAAAGTTGAGGCAGGCTTTATTTGAACAATGGGATGTCTTAGTTGGTCTCTGGAGGTTGGGCAGAATGGACGGGGGAGAATGAGGGACGGGTTCTCTCCTTGAAAGAATTGGAGTCTCTCATGATAACTTTCCGCCCTCCCAGTCATCCATCCCTCCAAGGAATCTCAACAGGCAGAGACCCTGGTGGTCCCGTGACAGCTGGCCCACCCTCCGTGCTCAGAGACGTCAGGTGAGTTGCCTGGTTGCCTGTGAAAGTGAGTTTGACGCTGGGCCTTCTGGTGCTGGCAGCCCCCACAACTTTGGTGCCCACTGGCCCACTGCAAATAAACCCACTGCAAGGGCTGGCTGCCTGGAGAGGTGGCCGCTGAGACCCTGCAGAGCTGTGGGACAAGACAGGAGGGTGTCGCCCTGAACGCTGAGCGTGTGCCCCCGGTGCCATCGAAGTTCAGACAGTTACGTCTGTTTCTGCCCCTACCCCCCCAACCCCACACACGGGAGTAGACTCTCTCCACTTTATGGGCGTGCGATGGCCCTGCACACTCATAAATTAGGCGAAGCTAGATCTGCACACGTGATACATGGCACGGGACTCTGCACATGGGCGCCGTGCCAATTTCCTGGATTCGTAATAGTTACTCGAGATGCCAGCGCCGGGGGAAGCCGGGGGCGGCGGCACGGGATCACTCTGCGTGATTTTTGCAACTTCCTATGAATCTGTAACTATTCCAAAATAAAGGCTTTTTACAAAATGAGGTGAAGCCATGGGCACGTTTAGGTGTGACAGGGACAAAGCAGGCCGTGCATTCTCCAAACACCGCCTTCCCCCCGGGCCAAGCCTGGACCCTCCCCCCCAGAGTCCTGGCAACGCTCCCGGCAAGAAGGGGTCAGACGCGGAGTGGAAGATGCCACCTACTCGGCCCTGGTGGAGGCTTAGCGCTGGCTGTGCCTAGAACGATTATGTCCTCTTCTTCCCCTCTGTGGCCAGCAGGATTCTAAGAGCCCCCCAATTCCTGCCCCCCGCAGAACACGCCCTGTAGACTAACCCCCTTGTGTGGACAGGACCTGTGAGCATGGTAAGATACCATTCCCCTGATTAGGGTACTTTGTACGGAAGAAGGTGTTTGGAGAATGTAATTAAGGCCCCGGATCGGTTGACTTTGAGTTAATCAAAAGGGAATTTGCCTGGGTGGGCCTGGACTAATCAGGTGAGCCCCTGCAAAGGGCAGGGCCCATACTGAAGTGAGAGACTGGAGGTGGGAGGGGGCCTACGGAGGAGACCATGTGGCTAGGGCAAGGCCAGAATGCAGCCTCCTAAGAGCTGAGAGTGGTCCCCAGCTGATAGCCAGCAAGACAAGAACCTCAGTCCAATGACCACAAGGAACTGAATTCTGCTGATAACCTGAGTGAGTTGGGACGTGGATCCTTCCCTAGTCGAGCCTCAGATGAGACTGCAGCCCTGGCCAGCCCTCTGATTGCAGCCCTGTGAGACCCGGCCACACCGTGTCCAGACTTCTGACCCGCAGAACCGGGAGCTAATAAACACGTATGGTTGAAGCTGCTAGATTTGTGACTTGTTACGTGGCAACAGCTAGCTGGTACACTCTATGTGATGGCAGAGCAGGGCACCCTGGGTTTTACAGTCACTGTCACATTTAGTCACACATAAATGATGCTCCAATAGCCCAAGAAATTCCAAGGGTTTTGGGAGCTGTGAGCCAGGAACCAGAGATGAAGACCAAAATACGTATTTATTATAAATCACAATATCACTCCTCCCAAAGGCCCCACTTCCAATTACCACCACATTGGGGGTTAGGTTTTAACATTTGAATTTTGGCGGAACACCAATGGCAATCAGAGACGATTGGTAATTCAGTCTATGGCAACAAGAGACAAGCTCCCAACACACCAGCCACCGGTGGGCTCTGTATTTGGTGTATCTGCTCAGGCCTCCACCAGGCTGCCCCCTGAGCCCCTCCTTCCTGCCCCCCAACTCCTGAGCACACCCGCCTGGGCTCTCTCCAGGCTGCAACTTAACTCTCTATTCTACGTGCCCCCCACGCTGCACCCCGGGAGCTTATGCAGACAGACACGACAGTTTTAGCCGGGCAGGGACCTGGCACGCGGGTGTTTGCTGACTGACTGAATGAAGCAGCAGGAAAGGGAAACCAGTAGCCAGGGCCCACATCCTCGACGCCCACTGGCTCGGATGGGATCAGGCTGGTGCGTTGCAGGGCTCATAATGGGCCCTGGGATGAGGCAGGGACCTCTCCTGCCCAACCCAAATGAGCTCCTCTTGGCCTCATCATGGCCCCCCCATCTCCCCCCGCCCCCGCCTTCTTGTCATACGTGACTGTCACCCCTCTGCGGGTTTTGAGTCAAAGGAGGCCTTGGTTCGATGACTCTACGATGAGCACACGTGTGCATCACCCCTGCCCCGAGGGAGGCTGACTGTTCAAGCGGTTGCCTAGCAACGGGCACGTGCCTGGGGATGCGGGGGTCTGGGTGCCTTCCTTGCCACCGGGGCTGCCCCCGTTCTAGCTGCCCCACCGACGGATCCCCTGTTCCAGCGATCTTGGACACGAACCTCTCTGAGCCTCGATTTTCAAATCAGTCACATTAGGTGGCGGTGGTAGCGCTCACCGACCCATGAGAGGATGAGCTGAGAGAACCTTATGAGGCACCTTAGCCTGAGGGTCCGGAAAAGAGGCTTGTTTCCTGGGTGGGAACTCTGGGTGAGACTCTGCTGTAGGGGGTGGGGGGTCACGCTCGTGTCTGAGCCGTCCCAGCCGCCTTGGGAAGCACCACGTGGCCTGGTCTCCAGGCTTGAAGGCTGCAGGCTGCAGGGGGAGGGTTTCGGCCACTGTCGGCTGTGGCGGGGGCCCCCTTGGCCGGTTTCAGTGTGGCACCCCAGAACCACGCATGTATTGTATACATTTCTGTTGGGAAGGTGCTGGCACCGGCCGTGATCTTCCGTGAGCAGAACTTGTGAAGGTTTCGACTGCGTATGTTGGCAGTTCTTGCAGAACAACTTATCCACGGAGAGAACTGATCATAGTGTGGATTTCAGCAGGCCGGGCACAGACTGAAAGCTGTAATCGACCAGGGGGGAGAGGTGCGCCCAGATCTACACGCGGGGGTTGGAGCTGGCTCCCCGCACGAGGGCCTCTGTCTTGAGATAACAGGCTCCGGTGGGGCTTTCCAGAGAAATGTTCCAAAGCTTCCAGGAGAACAAGGAGCTGTCAGGAAAACACGCTCGGCCGTTGGAGGTCACCGAGTTCTTTTGTATTTGAGGCAGTGAGCAAGACGGCTGGGGAAACGCCGCCCCAGTCCAGGGTCTCCCCTCGGCACTGCTGACAAGGGGCCGGGTTGTTCTCGGGGGGTCCGTCCTGGGCCCTGTGGGGGGTTGAGCAGCATCCCTGGCCCCCACCTACTCGATGCCAGGAGCTCCCCGAGTTGTGACAACCACAGATGTCCCCGGACATCACCCAGCGTCCCCTAACGACAAGATCGCCCTCATTTAAAAATCATAGATTTAGCCCAATATATGCAAAACATTATCATTTCCACTTGAGGCCCCATTTTAGGTGCCCAGTGGCCGCCTGTGGCTAGTGGATACCGTATCGGAAAGTGCAGCTGTGGACACTGCGTTCAGCTCAGAGACGATGTCACGTCCAACAGGAAAGCTAAGCACCACGACGGCCCGGATGCCTGAGCCCTGGCCACTCCCAAGGTGAAAGGTCGGTGCACTAGGGGTGTCCAAGGTGTCCTTGCAAAAGCCCTTTTCCCTGCATGGCTGCCACGCTGCAGGGACACTTGCCAGCCACTCCAGGAGGCAGGAATCAAGGCTGTGGTCCTGGTCCCCCAGAGCTTCCAAGCCAATGGGGAGAAGCACGCAGGGGAACCTAACCACATCCAGAAACAGACTGTGAGAGAAGCCAGTAAGGCAGGGCTCTCACCTGGGTGGTCCCGCCCCCAGGGGACACTAGGCCATGTCTGGGGACATCTGTGGTTGTCACACTGGGGGTGCTCCTGGCATCGACTGGGTGGGGGCCAGGGATGCTGCTCAACCCCCCACAGCGCCCAGGATGGCCCCTTAGAGATGACCCAGCCCCGATGTCAACAGTGCTGGGGGAGAGACCCCCCTAAGGGTCCACACTTGTCACTAGAACGTCGGCTCCATGAGACCTGGGGGTTTTGCCCGTCCCGGTCACCACCATGTCCCCAGAGCCTGGCCCAGGCAGACACCGGGAAGTCCTTGCCGAGGGAATGGATGAAGTCTTTGAGAGGGTCACCACGTGCCCCACCGGGCCAGGCAGTAACCACCCAGGTGACTGTACATGAAGGTCTGACACACGCGGAGACAAAGGCTGCGGGCGCTGCAGGGGGACACCGGGCAGATCCCGCACCAGGAGGCCCGAGGGGGCTTCTGCGGCTCGGTGCCATTTAGGTAGACCCCAAAGGAGGGGCTGTGTGGGGCCGGCCTGGGGGAGGCACACGTGGCCAGAGCCGCCGGCCACTGCCCCAGGCGATGGAGGGACAGCCCCAGAAAGAAGACCCAGTCCTCCGGGCGGCAGAGCAGCTGGCTGCCCACCTCCATCCTTTGCGTCTTTGCTTCCCTGAGCAGCCTCTGCTCCGGCCACGGGGCCATGCCCAGGTCCAGGGTGGGTTTACGGGGTGCGGGCACCCCGAGCCCCCCAAGGTCACAGAGCCCATGCTTTCTGTCTCCCTCCTACACCCCACGGAAGGGGCCAGCTAGTGGACGCTGGTTCTGACTAGCAGATGCTCCAGGTCTGCGAGGCTGGAGGACCCCCTGGGACAGGGTGACCAGGTGACTCTGGGTGCTGAACTGGAATGTCCCAGAGAACAGGGACAGGGGCGAGGGGTAGACTGAAGACAGCTGGGGCGCCCACCTGCACCCACCTGCATGGCCACCCCTACCTGACTCACGGCCTGGCCCTGCTGGAGATCCCATGGACCTTCTCCGCCCCCTAGTGGCCGCCACGGGGAACTGCAGCACTCTGGTGAACTTCCCTGCGCCGCACCCCCAGCTCCAGACACCCCACGAGCAAAGGCCCCAACCTCTTGGCCATCTTTGAGCCCCGGAATCTGCAGAAATTCAGAGCAGCGGGTCAGAGCGCTGGCTGTCACCAGGATGAGTGGTGGTGGCCCTAGTCGGTGACACTCCAGCTCTCCTGGTCAGGCGGCCGCGAGCCATGGGAGACCCTGGTTCAAGTCTTGCACGTCTGGGAGCAAGGACGTCATCTCGTCCTCTGTCCGTCACAGATGAGCACCAAAGCTGCTCCCCAGCGCTGCTGGGGACCTGGACGTGAGGTCGCCTGCAGACACTTAACACCTGGCGAACAGGATGTGCTCGACGAGTGACTATTAAATTTAAAAATAATCAGGCAGAGCCTAGACTCCCCGCTTCAAGGAGTTCCTACAGGAGACAGTAGGCTACTTTGTAACCGAGAACTCCAGCAAGACCTGCCCATGGGGTGTGTGCCAGCTCAACGATGACGCCCTCTCTCTCCCACAGGGTCTGTCCACCTGGGCAGTGGGGACATCGGGGCCGGGTCACTCTCTGTGGGGCCGTCCTGGGTGCTGTGGGGCGTTGAACAGCATCACAGGCCCCCACCCACTTGATACCAGGAGCACCCCCAGTGTGACAACCACAGATATCCCCAGATGTCACCCAGTGTCCCCTGGGTGGGGCCAGGGGGTCAGACTCATCCCCAGGTGAGAACCACCAGCACAGCCGGATTTCAGACGGCTCAAAGATTAAGCGTAAAATAAACAATCTGAACAAAATGCAGGTGGATTGTTCTTTATAATCTCGAAATTTGGACGATGGCCACACAAAACACAAAGGAGAACACCGGCGTGGGCGAAACGTTTTTAAAATCCCCTACAGCAAAACCAGCCACAAGCGAAGGGGACAGACACACTCGGAGTCGCCGTGTACATGGCAGACGCAGATGGCATCCCAACAGAGAACAGACCAAGTTCAAACAAGGGTATGCGCAGAGTTCAAACAAACCAGTGAGAGAGAGAGAGACCCGGGGGGGAAGGAAAGCAGGGAACGCAGCCAGGCCGTTGGCAGAGGAGACACCCACGAGAAAAGGCTGACACCACGCATAACTCAGGAGACCCCAACAAAGCGACTGACATCGTCCCGGCTGCTCAGATCGGGAAGATGTCAAAACTGTAGTTGGGGGCGTGGGAAACAGGCCTGGAGTGGGAAATGTGCATTTCTGGGGGTCTTGGTGGCTGCATGTCAAAACGCAAATGAGAACACCCCGATTTAAACACACACACCCCATGAACCTACGTAGAGGAATTGACCCCAAACAAGAACCAACCAAGGATGAAGGGTGTACAAAGTTTCCACAAGGAATTCATCCTAGAGCATAGCAAAAAGAAAAAAACAAAACAAAAAAAAGAAAGGAAGAAAAAGAAACACCCTCAAAAAGTCCACAAATAGGGCCAGTTAAATCAATTATAAAATTATTTTAAAAGAAATAAATTATAATTCCCTTATAACGTGGAATGTTAAACCAGCATCAGGAAAGGTGATGGGATCTGGGTTTACCGATTCCATCATCAGTAAGGAAAGATGCCCATCAAGCGAATGAACTCATTAAAGAGAAAATCCTACTTATCTAAAATCATGAGTGTGTCTTGGTGTACGAATTCACAGAGAGATTTGGGGAGGACGCTCCCCAAGACGTCCGCAATGGTCATCATTGGCGGGGATTTTGGGTCACTTCGCCTTTACTCTTTACTTGTCTGCATTCAGTTTCTTTTTACGGGAAGTCAGCCTGACGCGGACACTGAAGAGAATGGATGAGTGGGGCTCGCTCGTCTCGCACGCTGCGCAGACACGTACACCCTGCCCCAACCTCGCCACCCGACTACCAGCAGTTTGCCAAACTCCCATTCTGGTTGGCAACTCTGTGAACCAAAGTTCATGTTTTAAATCTGTTTTGGCCCCAGGCTGAGCATAAACAAGTCAGTTGGAGACCAACTTTTGGATCTCAGCTTTTGTTCTCTGTCTTTGGGGACAGCTCGTCTCCTGAGTTTGGCTAAAATATATATATTTTAACTTTACCGAGATGCACTTTACTCACCATAAAATTCAACGAAGTGCACAATGCAAAGATTCTTTAGTAAGCTCATCAAGTTGTGTGACCACCCTGCCACACAGTTTTGGACCCTTCCTTCACCCCCTAAGATTCCTGGTCCACATTCACAGCTAATTCCCATTCCCACCCCAGCCCTGGCAACCACTAATCACCTCTCTTTCCCTACAGACTTGCCTTTTCTAGAAATTTCATCTACATGGAATCACCTGATGTGTCGTCTTTGGGGTCTGCCTCTTTCCTGACATTTTTTCTGTTACACACACACGGGATGGAATATCCAACATTACAAAGACATCGAATCTCCCTCAAATTTATTAAGTTAAACACAACCGGGATCAAAGTTCCATCAGAATTTTTGTTAGAAGTCGAAAGTTCATTCTAAAGACCGCATGACACGGAAAACGCCATCAGAATAGCAAAGAGATTTAAGAAAAAAGGAGGAGTAAGGAGTGGGGCTTCCCCGCCGGGCAGGAAAACATGCAGAGAGTGACAGTAAGTGAACGGCGAGGCGGTGGCACGCTCTAATGCTCCTCATGTATTTCCTCCTCCTACGTCATAAAAGCCACTCAGGATCCTTCGGGGAACAAGACCAGAGATAAACAAACAGGAGTTAAGAGAGCAGGATCTGAGCCTTCGCTTTGCTCCTTGCTTGTTGACAAAGAATCTTCCTGAATCCACTGTGGTGTTTGCCAATCTGCCCTCCTGCCAGGGCGGGCGACACGTTTTAGATATCATCATATTTATCCAGTGACTTAGCTCTGCTGTCGGCGATGGCCGGGGACGGGTCACCTGCCACGTGCACGGGACATGGAGTGAAGGACCAAAGCTCCCTAATGAAGCCTCTCCAGGAGGAAGCTAAGACGGCTCAACGCAGGTGGCACGGTGGCGCACTCTCGTCCCCGACTCCGTCCTGGGGTGCATCAGGACCCGCCCGCCAGCCCCCGACCCCTGCTTCCTGGGCCATCGGAGCCCAAGAGCAGAGCCGTCCTCCCCTGGTGGACGAGGCAAACCCTCAGAAAGCAGCAGAGCTGGGAAGATTCAGGCGTGCACGGCTCGACGGCCAACCAACCTCTCAGCTCTCCCCCCGGCTCAGAATGCCCAACCTCACGGCCGCGTGGACCACAAACTCGGAGAAAAGAAAAACACCGTGACACCGACCTGTGCGTGAGGCCTGGCCGTCTTCAGCGCCGAGGTTCAGGAACCGAACGTCCACTCCCTGGAAGGGAAACGTAACACTTGAGTTGAGCATTCTCTGGACAGAAACGCGGGCGTTAGGGCTGGCGTCAGCATCGAGGAAGAGTCACGCGCTCCCGCTCAGAAAACCGTAAAAATCGTCCCAGGCGTCCTGCCTTTTGGCTCCTCTGCCAGACTCTGGGGACGGCACACGCGGGGTGCCTCATAACGCAGAGAGCTAAGATCTAAGAAGGCGGCTTGCCTTCTCAAAGAAAGATTTCTCTCTCCTTCTTCAAGAAAGAAAGATTTATTAGAGATTTACAACACTATCCCGTAAAATTTCCACATGTTCCAAAACCAAATTGAGCAGAAGGATCGGGTGTTTACATGACCTTTTGTAGTTTATAAAAGATGTCTGTCTGCATCGTTTGAGGCTTGTGCTCCCCTGGGAGGAAGGGGAGGGGACTGAGTGAACCCCATGCCCCAGGGTGACCGACTCACCCGAGTTTGCCTAATAAGACGTGAGGGCTAAATGCACTGTGGGGTTCTGGACACGGTCCTGGGGCAGAAAAAGGGACATTCAGGGAAAACTGGTGAAATCTGAACACAGAGAGGAGTGGGGAGCACAGAAATGTGCCTGTGTCCTTCTCTTGTCATCACAAATTCTCCATGGTTACCGCAGACGTGACCATTCGGGGAAACCGGGTGAGGGGCAGACGGGAACTCTGTACCATCTTTGAAACTCTTCTGGAAATCTAAAATTATTCTAAGATAAAAGTTTATTTAAAAATAACTCAATAGGGCCGGCCCCGTGGCTTAGCGGTTAAGTGCGCACTCTCTGCTGCTGGCGGCCCAGGTTTGGATCCCGGGCGTGCACCGACGCATCGCTTCTCCGGCCACGCTGAGGCCGCGTCCCACATACAGCAACTAGAAGGATGTGCAGCTAAGACATACAACTATCTACTGGGGCTTGGGGGAAAAAAAGGAGGAGGATTGGCAGCAGATGTTAGCTTAGAGCTGGTCTTCCTCAGCAAAAAGAGGAGGATTAGCACGGATGTTAGCTCGGGGCTGATCTTCCTCACACACACACGCAAAAAAACCCTCAATAAAAATATTAAATGCCGGTTCCCTTCCTCCGGATTCAGGCTAACTTGTCAGTAAAGGATGCCAGGATGGAGAACGGAAATTCCCATCGTCACCTGCAGGTGGTGCCCCTGCCTCAGGAATGTTCCAGACGCCCTTTAGGGTCCTGGAGCTGCTAGAATTGAGCGGGGTCTGCTCTACCAGGCCTGCCACTTAAGACACGTGCTGCCGGGACACTGAGGTGAGAGGGGTGCCCGGGATGGCCCAGCCAGGCAGCAGTGGACAGCAGGGATGAGAGATGAAAGGGCCGGATGGACATGCCCACGGACCTGGAGGCCAAGACTTGCCTCATCTTATAGGGACTGTCCATGCACATGATCCTTCAATTTTTTATTTTTGAATCAATTAAAGACTCACAAGAAGTTGCAAAACTAGTACAGAGGGGTCCCGTGCACCCCTCACCCAGCTCCTCAATAGTGGTCCTTACACAACTGGGGGACGTTATCAAAACCAGGAAACAGTGACTGATAAACTCTGTATCAGCTTTTTAGCCAGTCTGATTGAGACGTAATTCTCATGCCACGCAATTCAACTATTTAAAGTGCGCAGTTCAGTGGTTTTTAGTACATTCACAATGTGGTGTAACCATCACCCCTATCTAGTTCCAGAACATTCCATCACCCCAAAAAGAAGCCCTGTCCCCAGAAGTCACTTCCCCATCCCCTCCCCCAGCCCCTAACAACCACGAACCCACGTTCTGTCTGTGGATGTGCCTGTTCTGGACATTTCACATCAATGGAATCACACACCATGTGTCCTTCTGTGTCTGGTTCTCTCACTGAGCATTGTGTGGTCAAGGTCCATCCACGGTGTGGCTGTGTCAGGGCTTCACTCCTTTTCATAGCTGCGTCGTATTCCAGTGTGTGGATGGACCACAAGTTTATACCTTCACTACTGATGGACATTTGGGTTGCTTCCACTTTTGGGCTGTTGTGAATCATGCTGTTGGGAACACGGGTGTCTTATAAATCATTTTTAAGATGGTTTCTCACTCTCTGCCCCCACATCTACCAACTGCAATCTCCCCGTCCCCAGCCCTTTAACGTCAGCTGCTGGCTGTCCTCGAGTCCACGGCGTTGGGCTTGGGCAGTGAGGTGACCACTGCAGACCCTCCCAGCTGCACTCAGTCCCAGACCAGCTTGGTCCGGAGCAGAGAGGAAGGTTGGCAAAACTCATGCCTGCAGCTCCGTCCCCAGCCCACGAGACGGCAGGCTGCGAGTGGCACCAGCTGGCGCCTGCCTGTCCCCGTGACCTTCACCAGGACAAAAACACCAGGCTTTCACTTTCCTTATCAGAGTGAACCCCAACCCCCCGAAGGGCCAGCAGTGGACGGAGGAGGTGGGACCCGTCAGCGGGATCTGCTCCAGAATTTGCAGAGCCAGCAGCAAAACGACACTGGGGGACGGCCTGCTCAAAAATTATTACAAATTTCAAGACGGCGACGGCAGAGCCCCGGTGCGAGGGGGCCGCGTGAAGCCAGGCCTGCCAACCCCACAGACCTGCCCTTGGGCACCGCCGACGAGGCGGGGCGGACGAACCTCAGCCACCAATAGCAAAAACCCCCGGTGGAAAGTGACAAGTGGAAAGTGACAAGGGCTGGCAGGGAGAAATAAACCAAGCGCGGAAACAGACCTAACTCACGACGCCGGCGATCAGGGGCGGCCGTGTGGGACGGACTAACGCTCACTCCCGTCCTGGGCAGCGCGTCTTACAACCTTGACCCCCACCCTGCCCACATGCTTTCTTTTTCTTTCTTTTTTTTCAAATTGAGATATAATTCACACATCATAAAATTCACCCTTTAAAAGTGTCCAATGCAGTGGCTTTTAGGATATTCACAAGGCTGTGCAACCATTGCACCATCTAATTCCAGGACACCGTCGTCACGCCCCGGAGAGACCCTGCGCCCATGAGCATTGTGTGGTTAGAAGTTGAGTCTCCCCCGAGAGAGGTGAGATCCCAAATAAGAGGAATCACGCGTGTTTTGTCTGCCACTGCGGTTCAAATACCTTCCACAGAGCCCGGCCCACAGCAAGTCCTCAATAATTCCTGGGATTTGCATGATCCGGTTGGGGCTAAGGGAACAGGCTGCAGAGCCAGAAGGATCCACGGGAGACGGGGCCAACCCCACAGAGCTGGGGGATTTTGGGCTCGTTCCCACCTGGAGCCTTGGCTGTGAAGTGGGATGACACCCGGGAACCCCAGTCCCTTCCTAGGGGAAAGGCGCAAGGGCACGGTCCTCGTAGGCTGGGCCTGCGGCAGGCCCTATAATGCGGGCTCCTGTTCTCAGCTGTGTCGTCTGTCACCAAACATGGATCTCAAAGTGAGAGCGCTGGGCCGGCCCGTGGCTTAGCGGTTAAGTGCGAGGGCTCCGCTACTGGCGGCCTGGGTTCGGATCCGGGTGCGCGCTGACGCGCCGCTTCTCCGGCCATGCTGAGGCCGCGTCCCACATACAGCAACTAGAAGGCTGTGCAACTATGACATACAGCTGTCTACTGGGGCTTTGGAGGAAAAAAAAAAAAAAGGAGGAGGAGGATTGGCAATAGATGTTAGCTCAGAGCCGGTCTTCCTCAGCAAAAAGAGGAGGATTAGCATGGATGTTAGCTCAGGGCTGATCTTCCTCACACACACACACAAAAAAAACCCCGAGAGCGCTCAAGGGTCTTCCACCGTTGATGTCCTGGTGGTTTCTAGTTCTCTCCTAACTCTGAAAGGACTCCAGAGATCCGACAGCCTAATGTCGCCAAGCGGGGACACAGGTGGCTGGGCCCTGAGCGCCCAAACCTGGAGATTCGAAACAGCCAAAATCAGGGCCGTGACGTCAGATGCTAGGGGAGATGGTGGGTGGATCCTTGACAAAGCAAGACGGCCTGAAAGGAATCGGCTTGCTCTGGACTCTTCAGAACCCATCGCCAGTGAAGTGGAGGAACCAGCCCCAACTGCCACACGATGTCACGTCTGGGAAGGAAGCAGGCAAGTCGAGACCCACTTCACTAGATCAGAGCTTCTGGGACTTTTTCAAAGGGTCTGCACAACCAACACACACCTGCTGAGGCCTGCTGTGTGCAAACACCACTGTCCCACCCTCTAGAATTTAGGATCTGGGCCCCTCTGCGTTGTGGACATCGGGGCTGGGTCACTCTCTGGGTGGGGGGCGCTGTGCTGGGCGCTGTGGGGGGTTGGGCAGCATCCCTGGCCCCACCTACTCGATGCCAGGAGCACCCCCAGTGGACAACCACAGACGTCCCCAGACGTGGCCCAGTGTCCCCTATGGGGAGGGGGGAAATGCACCACAGTTTCCTGAAGCTTCTATCTGCAATTCCGCACAAGACTCTCTGCACGAGAGTCATGAGCGGCTGCCACCTCTGAGTTCCCTGTCCCCTTGTGGGGCAGGGGAGTGGTGGGGTGGAGAGTGAACCCCAATGTCAACTATGGACTTCAGTTCATCAGGATGCATCCATACTGGCTCATCCATTGTAACAAATGTGCCATACGAACGCAAGACGGCAAAAGGGGAGAGTGTGTGTGTGTGCGTGTGTCTGTGTGTGTCAGGGGAGAGGGGGTCCAGGGGAACCCTCTGTACTTTCTGCTCAATTTTTCTCTAAACCTTAAACTACTCTAAAAAGTCGTCTCTTAAAAGAGGGCCCTGGAGAGACAAATTAGGAGTTACGTCAAGAACCAAGAATTCTGAGCCAGCCCCGATGGCCTAGTTAAGTTTGGCGTGCTCCGATTCAGCAGCCTGGCTTCGGTTCCCGGGCGCGGAACCACACTGCTCGTCTGTCAGTAGCCACGCGGTGGCGGCGGCTCACACAGATGAACTAGAAGGACTTACAGCTGGAATATACAACTATGTACTGGGACTTTGGGGAGGGGAAAAAAAAAAAAGAGAGGAAGATTGGCAACAGATGTTAGCCCAGGGCGAATCTTTCCCAGCAAAAATAATAATAATAATAAAAGAACCAAGAATTCTGATTTTAGAAAGAAAGAAAGAGGGAGGAAAGTGTCCATCGTAGACAAGATGATGGTAAGCACTCACGTTTTACGAGCTTATTCCTTCGACGAGCTGTTACGAACGAGACCCAGAGAGAAGCCAGTCAGTCTTGGCCAAATGGGTTTCCGACCTTTCCCCAAGGCCCCTGTGAGCATCCTAACCATGTACCACGAGGATCAAAATCTCCTGACTGCTCAGGCCTGGATTAACCCGCACTGGAGCCATCCCCAGGCCGGGGACCTCGGCGGCTCCGTGAGCGGATCAGAGAGCCCTAATACCCTAATAGAATCAGTCCCACACTCCCTCCGTGGGATTACTCCCAAATCCCATTAGACCAATGGGAAGCATATTCTGGCGGGCGGTGAGCTGATTTCTGCAAGACGGTGCCGAGCAGGAGACAACCTCCTCATTCCCCCGTTACTGACCAGGCTCTGTGATTCAGCCTGACCCACAACCCGTTCCTACCGCCATGCCCGTCCGGGAGACTCAATCCCCCCCATCTTGGAGACCTTGCCGCCTTCTGCTCCAACACCCTGTGGAAAGGAGGAAACGGACACATCTCTCTCATCCACCCTCCCTGTATCTGTCATCAAAGCTTTGTGGGGAGAAGCGTGAAAGAAGCCGAAATAAACGGACAAAAAGGCATCCCAAGGATGGTTCCAGAAATCGCAATTCTACCCAGAATGCCCTGGGAATGGACTGCGCTCAGAACTCCGACAACTGCTAATTCTTGGTGACATCACTAAATCCATCACTACATATCGCATTTCTTTATGATGGCAGGTGAGGTTTTTTTTTTTTTAGGGGTATTGGGCAAATAAGTTAATGTTCCCATTTTGACTGATTTTCAGAAACAAGTTTCCCTGCGGTGGCAGCCAGTCTCCAACGACCCTGACAACCATGCCCTGTGCAGTCTCCTCCCACTCTGCAGCAGGGTTGGCCCATGGGACCGATAGAACGTGGTGGAAGTGACAGCACATCGCTTCCAAGACTAAGTCATAAAAGACAGGTGGCTTCTGCTCGGTGTCTCTGGGGTCACTTGCTGTGGGGGGAATCCAGCCGCCATGTTGTGAGGAGGCTCAGGCGGTGCTGTGGAGAGGCCTGTGTGGAGACGGAGCTGAGGCCTCCACCAACAGCCACAAGGGGAGCCATCCTGGAAGTGGTCCCTCCGGCCCCAGTCGAGCCTTCAGAGGAGGCAGCCCCAGCTGACATGCTCTGCAACCCCTTCAGAGACTCTGAGCCAGAACCACCCAGAACTCCCCTCAGTACCGCTGACACTGGGCCATTCTCTGTGGGGGGCCGTCCTGGGCACCGTAGGGTACTGAGCAGCATCCCTGACCCCACCCACTCGATGCCAGGAGCACCCCCAGTTGTGACCACCACAGATGCCCCAGACATGGCCCAGTGTCCCCTTGGACCCCCAGATGAGGATGTCCCTCACAGGCAGGGACCATCGGGACCCAGCATTTGGGGACAGGCACATGTCCCCTGGCCCGGCTGCATTTCCCTCCTCTGGGAACCGAGTGGGTGGGCCTGGGACGCCTGAGCCCCCTCCCGTGCCACACCGACACCCCCACAGTGTGTGGCAGGAGCGTCTTGTCTTGCTGGAGGCTCGATATAGAAGCACAGCACTGTCTTTTATGCACCCGCTGCAGCCATCACCTCATCACCATGGCAACCATCTAAATATGTCACCCTGACGCGCTCTGACTGCAAATGAAGGGGGAGGAGAAGCCTGGGGACCAGGATGGCCGCCCAAGCTCCGGGACTCATGGGGAGGTGCCTGGGGCCCAGCGCGTTGACACGGCTGCTCCAAAGCCAGGCTCTGCAGGGACGGACCCAAAACGGGCGCCATCACAGCCCTAGTCAGACAGGACAAAAGGGCACAGGTGCTTGACCCCAGGGGTTAAAGGTCTCTGGGAGCCGACAAGGAGCAGGGAAAGAATGCTGCTGCCCTCAGATCTCTGCTCTTGGTGCCTCAGAGGCTGCCCACCCTCCTCTGGGTGACATGCGGGGGGGGTCACCCTGGTCTACAC
This sequence comes from Diceros bicornis minor, assembly GCF_020826845.1. Lineage (NCBI taxonomy): Eukaryota > Metazoa > Chordata > Mammalia > Perissodactyla > Rhinocerotidae > Diceros > Diceros bicornis. Next base: position 1,870,807 of record NW_026691553.1, read on the forward strand.
CATCTGACCATCCGGAATTTATTCTGCTATATAACGTAAGCAGGATCGGACTCAACTTTTTTCCAAATAATTAACATAGGGTCTCTCCCCTCGGCACCGCGGACATGAGACCCGGGTCATTCTCTATGGGGGGCATCCTGGGCGCTGTGGGGGGTTGAGCAGCATGCCTGGCCCCCACCCTCTCGATGCCAGGGGCTCCCCCAGTCGTGACAACCACAGATGTCCCCAGACATGGCCTAGTGTCCCCTGGAAGACAGAACCACCCCACTGTGCTAGGCAGTGATCATCGCGCCCCCGCCACCTGGAACTATAATATATGGAGGGACGAGCAACTGATGTGGGAAGAGGACCAATTTCCAACAGCTAAAAAAAGAAAATGTGTACAAACGGATTTCTTTTTCCACTCAAAATTAAAATAGTTACACTGAGTCCCATGAACGGGGGTGGGCGGGGACATATATTCTTGCATCTGGGAGGCAGCACGGTGGCTGTCTGTCCCGGCCTCGTGACTCCTCTGTGCCTCAGTTTCCAAATCTGTAACATGCAGGTGACGGCAGCACCTACCTTGCGAGTTTGTCTTTTGGATTAAATCAGTGAGTATCTACAAAATGCTTAAATCAGTGCCTGACATATTGTCAATGGCATATAAGTGCTTTATTATTTAGAACACCTATTCCCTGCTTTATTTGCAAGATCAGGGTTCAGCAAAGTGTTTCTGCGAAGGGTCAGATGGTAAATATTTGTGGCTTTGTGAGTCAGAGGGTCTCTGGCTACTATTCGACTCGGCTGTCGTGGACAAATGGGCGTGGCCGTGTGCTAATAAAACTTTATTTATAAAAGCAGGTGGCCGGGATCCGGCCCTCGGGCTGCAGTTTGAGACCCCTGGGATGGAAGACGGTCTATGAGAAAATGGCACTATTTTAGCCACAAATGCTCATATCCAGGCACCACGGCAGAGCCAGCATTCCAACCTTTCATCCTGAAATTAGGTCCCAGGTCATACGGGAGAGCTCCACGCTGCCCTCGCCATCACCCCGCCAAATTATCTCAGAGCATCCCGCAACACAAAACACAACCACAGAGGCGTCATTCCTTCGAAATTTAGAAGCGGGCTGGTGCCTTCCCATCGCCTCGAAAAATCCATCACCCGACTTCTGTTCGCAAATATCTCTTCTTTATCACCTGGCTAGAAAACCTTGGCTGCGAAGGGTATCCAAACAATCTAGATTTGATGAGCAAAATTTTCATATCATTCTAGATAAGACAGTTTATCACCTGCAAAATTGCCACCAGTAACGTCCCCTAATAATCCATCCATCGAGTGAGAAATGGCTTCTGTGTACGGAAAGTCTGAAAAGCCACCACAGCCCAGAGAGGTCTAAGGAGACATGACAAACGAATGTCATGTGGGGTCCCGGATGGGGTCCCGGGCGAGAAAAGGGGTAAAGTGTGGACTTTGGTTCATAAGAACAGATCAATACCGGTTTCTTCGTTGTGACTAACGTACCAGACAGAGGTGAGATGTTCACAATAGTGGGAATCGGGTGTGGGGTATGCGGGAACTCTCTGTACTGTCTTCCCAATTTTCCTGGGAATCTAAAACTATTCTAAAATGAAAGTTTTTTTTCACAAAAAAAGAAAAGGGAACAAAGACAGGCAATTAGCTACTTGTGCTGGCGGACGCTTTAAAATGTGATCGAGGGAACATGAAGTTCCCGTGACAGCATCTAATAATGAGATGGTTATATAAAGCCGACAAAAGGAAGGGATGCTAAAAACAGGATATGCTAATCGGCAGGGAAGTTTGCTTTCATGAAAGGAATGAGGAGGGGGAGAAAAATCGGGGCTGAGTGGTTCCTGCGTCAGCCGTGTGGACCCGACACAGGGGCTGCTGCTGGAGGAGGCCTCTGGAACATTGCAGGCAGATGCGGGCAACATGGTGCATTCACTCAGGAGGCCGTGGCGCCCAGGCAGTGCTCAGTCAATGCCTGCTGGGTGTGCAGCACTTATGGACGGAGAGTTCTAAAAAAGAAGAGTGAAGTGTGGTCCAAAGAAGACGACGAACAGTACGTGGCAACCTGGTCTTTGCAAGATGACTTATTAGACATTCTCATCTACACCAGGGCTCTCCTCCTCGGCCCTATAGACATTCAGGGCCAGATCATCCTCTGTGGGGGGCCGTCCTGGGCGCTGTGGGGTGTTGGGCAGCATCCCTGGCCCCCACCCACTCGATGCCAGGAGCACCCCCAGTGTGACAACCACACGAGTGTTGAATATCGCTTTTAGTAAGAGGCCTCTGCATTGCAGACGAGTCAGGCGATGCTGATCCATCAGAGCCCAGAGGCCAAATCTGGCCCGCCACTTGTGTTTGTAAGTAAAGTTTTATTGAAACACAGCCACGTCCATTCACTTATACACCATCTGTGGCACTTCCGTGCTCACAAAGGCAGAGTCGAGTAGCTGCCACAGAGACCACCCGGCCTGCAACGCCGAAAATATTTACTCCTTGGCCCTTTACAGAAAAGGTTTGTTGACTGCTTATAGAGAGAATCCTACATCACCCCCTCAAGGCTCTGCAGGGTTTTCTTTTCAGACTCTCAGTCTGAGTGCTCAGTGAATATTTTGTTGAAGGAACGAAGACAACAGAGGCAGCCTCCCTGGGAGTGAAATGAGTCCGGCCTGGTTCTGGCCAAGGAGGCCCATCTGGGTTCCCCTGCTCAGCCAGGTGGGGGTCTGCTCCTTCCCCAACCACCCGCCCCGCCCCGTCCGGCTCCCAGGAGGCGCATGTCATCGGAGGTGTGCGGCCGCTGCTGGAGTGCACGGCGGCTGGCAGCACACCGGCCCACCTGCATTGGAGGCCCGGCTGCTTAGGCTGCGCTGTCACCGTGACCCCGCTCTACGTGGGACGGAGCGGAGGCTGCTGCTCTGAGCTGCGGCTCTCAGCACCACGTTCACCTTGCAGAGTCAGGTGCAGAGCCCTGCCGCCTCCGGAGGGAAACATGCTGAGCGAGGAGGGCGCTCCACACCCGCTCATCTTCCCGGGCCCCGCGTCCTGGGCGCAGCTCGGCGTCCTGGGGCTGAGACCCACAGAACGTTCTCCAATCTGAAAGTCACCTTAGTCCACGCTTTCTGCCTCTCACCTCCGGCAGTGCTGACATCAGGGCCAGGTCACTCTCTGTGGGGCCGTCCTGGGCACTGTGGGGGGTTGAGCAGCATCCCTGGCCCCACCCACTCGATGCCAGGAGCACCCCCAGTGTGACAACCACAGATGTCCCCAGACTTTGCCCAGTGGCAAAAATGGAAACTACTGGCTCCATAAAAGTAACTCCCTGGTGGTCAGCGCTGGACTCGCCCCGGCACTCAGAGACTGAACCACGGAGGCTGAGTGGGGCAAAGAAACCGAAACTCAGGCCCAGGCAATATCCGGACACCTCTGCACGTTACGCGCCTGACAGTTCCAAATACGTTCCAAATATGTGGTTTGCTGAGTGTTCTGTTTTTGTTCTCCGAAACTTGCTTACTTCGCCATCCGACCCTCACCAACTGCATTCACTTCCTGGGGCGGCCGTAACAAACGACCATGGACGGGCGGCTCAAAACCACAGGAAACCATCCTCTCCCAGTTCTGGAGGCCGGAAGTCCGAGATCAAGGTGTCGGCGGGGCTGGTTCCTTCTGAGGCTGGGAGGGAGGGTCTGTTCCCTGTCTCTCCCAGCTTCTGGGGGTCTCTGGAAGCCCTTGGCTTGTAGAAGCATCACTCTGATCTCTGTCTCTGTTGTCACATGGTCGTCTCCCCGTGTGTCTGTGTCTTCACATGCCCTTCTTATAAGGATACCAGTCATTGGACTGAGGGCCCACCCTAATCCAGCGTGACTCATTTTAACCAATTACATCTGCAAAGACCCCAATTCCGAAGGTCTCACACTTGGGTACTGGAGGGTTAGGACTTGACTATATCTCTTGGGAGGACACAGCTCAACCCTCAGCACCACCTCTTCGGCCTTGCCTCCTGCTCTCCCGACCTCACTCTACGCCCCGGCTCTCCTGACCCCACCATGGGCTGGCCCCTGAGCTGGGACACCCGCTTCCCTCCTTGTCCATCTGACTCTTCCCTCCAAGCCCTGGCCCTAGGGTCGCCTGCTTCGTGGGGACTTTCCTGGCCGGCCCAGTGGAATGATGGTCTGGAGGGAGCAAGGCCGAGGGCCGCCCCCCAGTTAACCCTGGACGCCCGTGGCTCTGAGCCTCGTATGGCCGGGATTGGCTAGCCGTGTCCTTCACACCAACCATAAAGGGCTCCATACCTTTCGCTCCCCTGCATTCTAACATGCGCTTCTGATTTACAGACACCTCCCCAGGGACTTTGTGCTGGGAACGAGCTATGCAAGGGAACACTCCCCCTCGAGGGCCAAGGAGGGGACGCTGAGCTCCGTGCCCGTCCCGGGGTCACGAGTTTGAGGTGGGCCCCAGGGCAGGCAGGTGACAGCACGGTGGGGCCCTGGAGAGATGACACCTGGCTCCTTAGAAGGGGACACTGCTCGCGGCCCCAGCTCTGCCACCACAGGGGACGTGGCCCCGATGTCATCCACTCTTCCAATTATCCCGAGAAGCTGGGAGGGTTTTTACTGTAAAATCTCCTGATTCTTAAACGTTGGCAAGAATTCAAAGTTTAAAACCACTGGGTTCTGCCTCAGCCGGGGGATCAAGGTCAACCCTGAACAGCTCGTGCCCCTGGGGCAGTGTGACGTGAAGGACACCTCACCTCTGCGTGTTCTTCCCCAAACCCGTAACCCCGGTCCGATCACAAGAAAATACCAGAGAAACCCAGCCTGGCGGATGTTCTGCAGGACACCCGCCTGGTCCTCCTCAAACCCGCCAAGGGTGTCAAAATCTAGGAGAGTCTGAGAAACGTCCCAGCCCAGAGCAGCCTACGGAGATGTGACAACTCAATGTCACGTGGGGTCCTGGGACAGAGAGGGGACATTAGGGGGAAACTAGGAAAATCTATATAGAGTGTGGCCTTTAGTTAATCATAACGTATCAATATTGGGTCAATAACTGTGACAAAGGTCCCACACCAATGCAAGGTGTTAACAACAGGGGAAAGTGGGGGTGGGGTACATGGGAACTCTCTGCACTGTATTTGCAAATTTTCTGTAAACCCAAAACTGCTTCAAGATAAAAAGCTCATTTTAAAGAAAAGCTTGCAAACTATACACTAGGTATTTTGCCATAACACACTGCAGGATGATCACAATTTCCTTATGATTTGCTGGTAAAAAGTCTCGATTAGGGGGCCGGCCCGGTGGCGCAAGCGGTTAAGTGCACGCACTCTGCTGCAGCGGCCCGGGGTTCACCAGTTTGGAACCCGGGCGTGCACCAACACACTGCTTGGCAAGCCATGCTGTGGCGGCGTCCCATATAAAGTGGAGGAAGATGGGCATGGATGTTAGCCCAGGGCCAGTCTTCCTCAGCAAAAGAAAAAAAAGAGGAGGATTGGCAGATGTTAGCACAGGGCTGATCTCCTCACAAAAAAAAAAAAAAAAAAAAAAAAGTCTTGATTAGTGTTCCAAACTCAATGGGCTTGTTCTCAGAAATGACCGCCAAATAAATATAAATACATAGCCATGTGTTTTTTTGTTTTTGTTTTTTTTCTGCTGAGGAACATTGGCCCTGAGCTAACGTCTGTGCCAGTCTTCCTCTATTTTGTATGTGGGTCACCACCACAGCATGGCTGCTGACAAGTGGTGTAGGTCCCCACCCAGGAACTGAACCCGGGCTGCCGAAGGGGAGTGTGTGAGCTTAACCACTAGGCCACAGGGCTGACCCCCCATGATAGTTTTTTTAGAAATTAAAAAACCACTGAGGTCAAGCTCCGGGGCGTGTGGACAGGATTTAGTCCATGACCCACCAGACCCACGTCGAGGAGAAGGCAGGAGCCCCCAGGGAGGCCCGGGACCCAGCCCTCCACGGTACCGAGGGGTACAGAGGTCCCCGGCCTCCCATGAGCTTCCAAGCCAAGGAGGGCCACAGAGCCACGCCTGGGGACACCACTCCTGAGCGGAAATCGTGACCACTGCCTGCCCGGCTCTGAGCTGGGGCCCTAAGGATCTTGATGCCATTTTACTTCACGTGAATATGGCTGCAACGTTGGGAACCACTCCCTTTCTATTTCAGATAGGGAAAAAAGCTGTTTAACGACAAAAAAAGAAAGCTAAACGAAACATAAAACATTGCCCAAAGCTAGTAATAGGAAAAGGCGAATTCAAACTCAGGTTTAACCCCAAAGCTCATGAAGGGAGTGATCTGGTGTAACTCAGTGTTCCCACCTGGGGACAGTGGGTGACGTCTGGGGACGTCTGTGGTTGTCACACTGGGGGTGCTCCTGGCATCAAGTGGGTGGGGCCAGGGATGCTGCTCCACACCCCACAGCGCCCAGGACGGCCCCACAGAGAGTGACTCAGCCCCAGTGTCCATACTGCCGAGGTGGAGAAGCCCTGATTAACAAGGAAGGACGAATATCTTATCACACAGCCAGACCTGTACATACTAAGATTGAAAGAGATCCAAGACATTGCTAAGTACCAAGAATTGCAGACCAGCACACTGACTAGTCCCAGCCACTCTTTTTTCTTCAAAAGCTATATTTGTATATGCACAGTCATGTGCTACATAAGGTCGTCAACGACTGGCCACATAGACAATGGTGGTCCCATAAGACTAGTACTATACGGCCTAGGTGTGTAGTAGGCTATACCATCTAGGTTTATGTAAGTACACTCTATGATGTTCACACAATGACGAAATCGCCTCACGACACATTTTTCAGAATGAATCCCGTTGTTGAGCAATGAAGGACTGTACTTGTACATGCAAAAAAAAATTCTAGAAGAAACACCAAAAGGATTAACAGTTACAATGGTGAGCAGGACTGAGGGGTGGGGGGCTTATTCTTTGTTTTATACCCTTACATATAACCTGGAATTTTATTTACCAGGAGCATAGTACTTTGATAATTCAAAATTTAGTCCTACTAACTGGGGATTTGACGATATTGAGGAATTATCTAGCCCAAAATGTCAATAGCGCCTAGGCTAGAAACCCAGATGTATGGAAAAGACAATTTGAAGAAATGACCACTGAAGAAGTGAAGCATTAAAGATGACTTCCCCAGGGAAGGGAGGCAGAGAAATGGGAAAGCCTCATGATTAAGACAGAAAAACAAAGGCAATCATCAATGCAGACCAATAGGTAAAACAGAAAGCCAACCACAGTTGGGCACAGGGGATGGTACTCAAGTTATGAAATCACACAAAGTGGCAGCTATGGACACTCCCACGGGCAACATGAGGGCAGATTTTAATTCAAGCGCACAGCCCAACCTGTGCTTTATTTATTTATTTATTTTTTAATTGTATTTATTTATTTTCTCCCCAGAGCCCCAGTAGATAGTTGTGTGTCATAGTTGCACATCCTTCTAGTTGCTGTATGTGGGACGCGGCCTCAGCATGGCCGGAGAAGCGGTGCGTCGGTGCGCGCCCGGGATCCAAACCCGGGCCGCCAGCAGCGGAGCGCACGCACTTAACTGCTAAGCCACGGGGCCGGCCCTATACCTATCTCTAATTACTTCTTTAGTATACATTTTTAGAGATGGTATTATGGGATCAGAGAGCATTAAATATTTTTAAGGTTCTTGAAAACATACTACCAAATTATCGTTGAGAAAGATTATGCCATTTTCTACTATCCTTCTGTCCACATCCTCATCAACACTAGTATTATCTTTTATTAATCTTCACCTATTTTAAAGGTGAAGAATAGCATCTTCTTGTTTTTTTAACAAACGTTTTACTTTGGAATAATTTTAGATTTGCAGAAGAGTTGCAAACAGAGTACAAACAGCATCTGTACATCCCTCACCCGACTTCCCCTAATGTTGACAATTCACATAACCAGGGTGCATTTGTCACGACTAAGACATCAACGTTGCTGTGTTACTATTAACGAAACTCCAAAGCTTATTCAGACTGCACTAGTTTTTCCACTAACGGTCCTTTTCTGCTCCGGGATCCCATCCAGAATACCACGTTGCATTTATTACACTTTCTGTACGTTATCCTTGATCCTCAAAACAAGCTTGCAAGCTAAGGTTTAACATCTCCATTTTGCTAATGAGAAGATGGAGGTTCAGAGAGGTTAAGCGACTTGCAGAAGTCATACAGCTGGTGAATGGCACAGCCCGGAAGCGACCCACACCTGAAAGACTCCAAATCCGGGACTACTCGGAGCACGCCTCCTTCCCTCTCACTCCCTCTTAAGTTCCCCTCCAAACAGGCACAGGCTGGGCTCTAATTCTCCATTAACACACGTGGTGATCCAAGCTGAGTGATTCACCAACACGACAGAATTAAGTAGACACCCTTCCCTCCGCAGGTCCACCTTTCAAAGCAATATGCCACCTTGTGACGTTTCTGTATGCATCCTCGGAAATCACCTTCAGAGACAGGGTAAAATCTTATACCCAAGAAATACAGCCCTGTGATTTAGCAATAATAATACCTCCCTTTCGACCAAAATGGACCCTGATCCCATTGAGCACCCACCTTATCCTCCACTGAACGACCTTGGCTGGGTGGAAGGTACTCTAAGATGGTCCCTCAGCATCCTCAACTCCGGGTACTCATGTCTTGTGCCGTCACCTCCCCCTGAGTGTGGATGGGACCTGTGACTTGCTTCAACCACAAGAATACGGCAGAGCGATGGGATATCACTTCCATGATTATCTTACGTGAGGATGTAACTCCCGTCTTGCTAGCCGACTCTCCCCTTTGCTGCTGTGATGATTCTGGCTTCCACGCTGGGGAGGTCCACCAGCCAACAGCCAAAAAAACCTCAAGTGCCAACAGCCAACGAGAAACAAAGCCACGCCAATAGCCACAGGAGTGAGCTTGGAAGTCAATCCTTCCCCAGTAGAGACGAGACTGCGGCCCAGACAGACAACTTGATCGCAGCCTGAGAGACCATGAGCAGAAGACGACGACCAGCTGAGTCGCACCTGGATTCCTGACCCGAGGAAACTGGGAGACCATAATCGTGCGTCATTTCGAGCCACTAAGTGCGACGACTTGTTACGTGGCATTAGCGGACTCATAGAGGCTGTTCCTCAAATTGAAATCTACCCTCCAAAGATAAAAATCTGAAATGCATTTGAAACATACAAATTTGTGTGTTTGAAATATACAAGAGCAGTGCAGCCCCTCTTGAAGGCCATCACAACAGCAGCATCATAAGACGTACAGTCTCCCAGGGTGACTGAAAATGGAGAGGACACCAGCTCCGATGGGAGATCTGGGGGTGTGGAAGAAAACAGATATATCCTCAACTGACGCTCATAACTCAGATTTCCGCATTCAACAGCATACACTATATCAGGGCTTTTTTTTTTTAACGTGACCGGGTTTGAAAGCTGTGCTGTTGCGTCTCCCCAAACAGAAAAACCGATTCAGAAAACAATGCTCTTCGTTATATATATATCACACTCCTTTCCTTGAAACAGAACTGTTAGAACGCCTCCCCCTCTGGCTGAGACTAGAATAGATGAAAAACCAGATTTTTATATGCTTGGGACCGCTCATGTTTCAACACATGGGAAATGCTACGGGGCTGCAAACTGTTTCTTTTCTTCAAACAGATCTCCAACCGCGCCAACCGCCCCACAGTTGGACATGTTCCTAAAGGAGACCCAGCAGATCACGTTCTTGGAGACGGATACACGGCGGAAACTAAGGGGTCTCTTGGCCGGAGGGAGAATTAAACCCCCGAACATCACAGGAAACGGGAGTCCGGCTTTTATGAAAATCCAGGCTTAGGGAACACGCGAAGCGGGAGTGCCAGGGCCGAGTTCAGTGTTATCTGCTGAAAACCCGTCACCGCGAAGACCAAGAAATGCCAACCAGAGAGGAGAAGGAGAAGTGGCTCAGAGGTCAAGACGCAGGGGACATTATTCACCGAAGCAGGCTGGTGAGGGACTGGAAATCTCAGATTGTGTGGCCTCTCCCCTGAGGACAGCCATGACCTCAATTTGTTCACGTGTGGACCTACACAAAGAACCGCTGGGCGACATTTCCCCAGGGTCCGACAGGGTACAAAGAAAGACGCATGAAAACGTATATTCCTTGCATGCGAGTTCTCAACAGGGGAAGAGAGACAGTTCTGCCCTCTGGGGGCACTGGGCGATGTCTGGGGACATCTGTGGCTGTCACACTGGGGGTGCTCCTGGCATCAAGTGGGTGGGGCCAGGGATGCTGCTCAACCCCCCACAGTGCCCAGGACGGCCCCACAGAGAAGGACCCGGCCCCCATGTCCGCAGTGCTGGGGGGAGACCCTGCCCGGTCTGGCCCTCAGGTCTAAAGGGACCCGTCCGTCTTTATTACAGTTTCAAATCCGTGTCATCACCACAGAGGAAAAACGGCTGCTTAATTATATTTCCGTATGTGCTACCAAGAATTTTTCTAGGGAAGAGGATTTGGGAACGTCGTCTGGAGATGAAACAGCTCAAGTGGTCTGAGCTCTGTGCGAGCATCGAGTTTCACTCTATGTGAACCGGACGTCACAGGGCAGGTGAGCCCTCCACACACTTCTCTGTGGCTGTGATCATTTTACATACAACCGGGGGCGATTCTGCCCCCAGGGGACACTGGGACATCTGTGGTTGTCACACTGGGGGTGCTCCTGGCATCCAGTGGATGGGGGCCGGGGAGGCTGCTCAAACCCCCACAGCGCCCAGGACGGCTGCACAGAGACTGACCCAGCCCTGACGTCAGCAGTGCTGGGGGAGACCCTGCCTTATAGGAAATGAGTCTGGAGGAGAAGGTGTAGTGTGAAGGATCAGAAATGCAGACGGTGGGGACTCTGCCTCCAAGATAATCACGCTGATGAGAACCCAGTGTCCAGAAAATAGCATGCACAGACTTGCAATTAACTCACTTCGTCACCACCATAACTTTGAGCTGGGTTGTATTATTTCCCCATTTTACAGGAGAGGAAACAGATGGAGGGAGGCCCGGGGTGGGGGGGGAGCTGGAAAGGGCTTTGCCGTGGACTCGTTTTTGATTGACACCTGGCGTTACCATGCACTACTCTATGACCTGGGGCAGGTCTCACCACTGCTCAGCTCTCCGGTTGCTTTAAAACGGGACCACTGACGTCCACCTCAAATGTTTAAGCTTAATGTCTTCCCCTCGGCACCGCTGTCTGACCGTGAGGGATTTATCCTGGTGTCTACTGTGAGCAGAGATTAAATCAATTTTTTTTTCCAAATAATTAATGGTGGGTCTCTCCCCCTCGGCACTGTGGGTACTTGGGGCTGGATCATTCCTGGGGCCGCCCTGGTTTAAGGGCTAAATCAACAACTTCGGTGTCCACACTGGGGTCTGGCACAGAGCGGGTACTCCGAGAATGCATGGCTCCTGATGTGGGGCCAGCCCTCAGCCCTCCACAGCCTCCGTGTTTGGGTCACAGAGTTACCCCGACTGCAGGGGCAGAGGGACAGCCCTGGGACACACAGATGACTCTCCCAGCCCTGCCGGCCCGCTCCCCGGGCAGAGTGGGGGAACCGGACGTCACCCTCTGCAGAACCTACAGTGGCCCTGTGCCCTGCCATCCTTCTACAAAGACGAGTGCAAATGTCCCTTTGGCTCAAAGGACAATCCGTCACCGTGACGCCACGGGCCCCTCTTGCCCCATCCAGAAATTTCTAATTCCTTGGCCGCCTGTGTCTGACCATCAGGGCCTCTGTAGGGGTGTTAGTAGCAGGGTCTGCAGCCTTCGGAAAACGGCTGACCAGGGTCCGGTCCCTTTGGCCCTGAGCAGAAGGGGGGTCGACCGCAGCTGACACGGTCACAGCAAGACACACGCGGGAGATGGATGTGTGGTGACAGAGGCAGGTGGCCCCGAGGCGGGTGTGGCTTTGGCCACTTGTGTCTCGGGCACACACTGTCCGCTGCAGGGCTGGGGTGTGGAGTGGAAACACTGACAAAGAGACGCCATGGAATGTGACCCCCGGGGATGACATGGTTGCCACCGGGCGGGTTGTCTTTCCGCGTCCTCCTCCACTGGGTCTCGCTCAGCTCACTGGACAGTCAACCTTGTGGAGGCAGAGCAGCCAACAGACCAAGACCGAGTCTTTACTCTGCTCCCACTTGGGGCCCGACCTGGGACAGGGGATGAGATGCACGTGCCTCAGTTTCCCCATCTGCAACACAGGCGAGGGGTCAGATGAGGGGTCTAGCCCAGCGGAGCCCGAGCGGCGGGCAGCTCCCTCCCGACTTCACCTCCAACTCTGTCTGGCCTCATCCCTAAAAGCCTCAGCTCCCGGGGCCAGGAGTGGCCTTCGATGTCAGGTCTACACCCTCCTGCGACCGAATCCTTTTCCCGCACGCGGCCCTTGTCACCAACAACAGGCCTATCTCTTCCTCACTTTGGTCCATGCCTGTGGCCGCAGTGGAGGGACAATAATATTAATATTAACGTATAATACTAATGTGAGCTATAATAGAAGATCAATAATCATATTAACAGTGATTACAGCAACCACAGTGATCACCTGTCCGCCTCCACCCAGGTCACTGCCTCGCACGCCGCCTCAACCCTTAGGATGATCCCGTGCCGTGATTCCTATCCCATTTTGCCCACATGGACGCAGAAACAGAGAAGTTCAATGTTTTGCCCGAAATCACACAGGGAGAAAGTCATCCAGTGGCTAAGAAAAGAATTCCAACCTCGAAGCCTCCATATGCTGTAATGCCCTCTACATTCCAGAAGGTTCCAGAAAGTTCCATAATTCCCAACCTTTTACCTCTTACATATCTTACTCCTGGATTCCTCTTCCTCAAAGGAGGACAGAACGTTCAACTACCCCCACATCTTCACCTTACTCACTGCTTTCTCCCGGGGACCCGGGAGCACCTTCCTCCCTTCTGAACCTAAGTTACACGCATGGCCAGTTAAGGCCGGGGGCTGGCCAGACCTAAATCAAAGGTGTGACTGCTCAGCAGCCCCAGACGCAGAGGAATTCACGCCCTTGTGCCAGACTCACAAGGACGCGCGCCTCAAAATGAGAACGTGACAGAGATCACCGATTCGCTGGGCTTGAGCTAAGGAGGAGGAAGGGGAGAGGCTCGCAGGGAGAAAAACAGGGCTGTCCTCCCACTAAGGACTCTCAACGGTCTCATGCCCTGAAATGTGACCACTTAGACCAACAGATGCTTTTTCTGGTAAAATACATATAATATAAAGTTTATGATTTTAACCACTTTAAAGTGTACAAGTCAATGGCATTTAAGATACTCATTATGTTGTGCAACCATAACCTCTATCTAGTTCCAGAACATTCCGTCCCCCCAAAAGAAGCCCCGTCCCCATTAGCAGTCACTCCGCGTCCCCTTCTCCAGCCCCTGACAACCATGAGCCCACGTTCTGTCTGTGGATGTGCCTGTTCTGGACATTTCACATCAATAGAATCACACACCACGTGGCCTTTTGTGTCTGGTTCTCACTGAGCGTCATGTGTTCAGAGTCCATCCATGGTGTGGCTGTGTCAGGGCCTCACTCCTTTTCATGGCTGCGTCATATTCCAGTGTGTGGATGGACACATTGTGTTTATCTGTTCCTCTGTTGATGGTTATTTGGGCTGTTCCCACATTTTGGCTGCTGTGAATTGTGCTGCTATGAACATGCGTGTACAGGTTTTTGTGTGGACGTATATTTTCATTTCTTTTGGGTGGACCCCTAGGAGTGGAATTGCTGGGTCATATGCAAACTCCACGTTTAACCTTTTAAGGAACCGCCAGACTGTTTTCCACCGCGGCTGCACCATTTCCATTCCCACCAGCCACGCACGACGGTTCTAGTTTCCCCACAGCCTTGCCGACACTTGTTACTGTCTGTCTTTCTGATTCCAGCCGTCCTGGCGGATGTAAAGCGGTGTCTCACTGGGGTTTTGATTTGCATTTCTCTGAGGACTAAAGACGCTGAGCATCTTTTCACATGAGACCACTAGTTTGTAATCCTAGGAGGCAGGTGCCCCAGAGCCAGCCTCGGATCCTCAATTCCACGGCCAGAAGGAAGGGTGGCCAGTTCTGTCACCAGGACAAAAAATGTGTGCAAAGTCCGGGCACCGCGGTCAGTAGCTTTGTCTCTTACAAAGAGCCCAGGTCTGGGGTCCCTCTTGGCTCGGCTCCCCCGTCTGAGCCTCGGTTTCCTGAGCTGAAGAAAGACGCTCAGAGGGGCCCCTTGGGGGGTTGTTCTTGGGGTCAATGCTGCCCTGGGTGGGAATCACCACACACAGTGTTAAAAGCAAGACAAGAGTGACCAGCAAGTCACCGGCACCTTGACCTGGGGCAGGAGGGGGAGGGGGAGAAAGATGGAGTTGCAGCCCTGGGGGAGGGAAGGTGTCGAATTAGCCTCAGAACACACATTCTAGCGCATTCTGGAAGATTCAACCTTGGGCTGATGGGATAAGAACCCCCTGAAAGAAACGTGGCTGATGCAACTATAATGGAAAGTCGCCCGAGAGGCATGAGGTGAGAATCCCGCATCGGGGGCTCAGCCGGGGGACACGGTGCAGTGTGTCACTGGAAACTCCACCAGCTCTAATGGGCCAGCCCAGCCCAGCTGGGAGGACACAGACCTTGATCTGTGATGTAGTTTCCTAAACTGTACGAGCGTCCTGCAGCGGCTGTAACAAATTACACAAACTGAGTGGCTTCAAGCCACACACATGTATCATCTCACTTTCTGGGGTCAGAAGTCCTGAATCCGGGTGTGGGCAGGGCTGTCCTCCCGGAGGCTCCAGGGAGAACCGTCTCCCGCCTTTTCCAGCTTCTAGAGGCCACGTCCTGGGCTCGGGGCCCCGTCCTCCGTCTGCACAGCCCGCAGCACAGCGTCTCCCGTCTCTCTCTGCCTCTGACCCTCCTCCTCCCTCTGATGAGGACCCTGTGGTGACCCTGGGCCCCCCGGGAATCCAGGGTCACCCCCATCTCAGGGGCCTAGACTTAATCCACCTGCAAAGTCCCCTGTGCCGTGTGAGGTGACACATCCTCAGTCTCGGGGACCAGGACGGGGACGTCTTTGGGGTGCATCACTCTGTCTACACGGCGTGCTTATACTTTTTCCCTCCTCCATGCTTTTATCTGAACAAGAAAGCCAATTTTTTCTGCACATTTAACCCCAGCTACTGTGCATACATTCTGTGTGGTCTTCTCAACCGCCCTTGAGGTAGGAGTATCTTTTCTAGATAAAACAAACAAACCCACAGAAACTGAGACTCTGGCTAAAGAAGCTGGGCAAGGTCCCCCCGCGACGGCAGAGCAGAGGTGGCTGACGGTCTGGCAGGTGGGCGACGTCCGGAAAACACTGGGCATGAGGGCAGGTGGAAGCAGGGGAGATGAAGGGGTGGCCATCAGAGGGGCGGGCAGAGAGCCAGCAAGGAGTTTGTCAGAGACAGAATGGAGGGCATTCTCGGCCAGGGCAAACAGGCGCGAGACCCCGGCGGGGAGGGAGAAAGATGGACCGTGCTGGGAGACGCCTCCCCGGGTGGGCGGGCTCGCGCAGGGGCCACCCCCCACCCCCAGCCGCTGCCACCCCTAGGCTCTGGGCAGCAAGGAGGATGGGGGCAGGGAGACGAGGGGAACCGGCCAGAGGAACGCAAATCCTTCCAAGGCCCCCGAGGGCTGAGCTGCCAGAAAAGCAGCAAATGCATCAAAATCCCACCGGGCGCAGAAGCACAAGCAATCTATGGGTTTAAAAATAGATGATGGGCCCTGCGCTGCCACTCCTGGGTGTCCGCCAGAACTGAAAACACCCGTCCGCACAAAAACCAGCACACGCGTGTTCACAGCAGCACGATTCACAACAGCCAGAGGGCGGAAGCCACCCGGTGTCCATCGATGGATGAACGGATCCACACAATGTGACATGTTCCCACAATGGAATCTTATTCGGCCATAAACAGGAATGTGGATGGACCTTGAACACACGATGCTCAGTGAGAGAACCAGACACAAAAGGCCACACGGTGTGTGATCCCATTGATGTGAAATGTCCAGAACAGGCACATCCACAGACAGAAAGTGGGTTCGTGGTTGTCAGGGGCTGGGGAGTGACTGCTGATGGGGACGGGGCTGCTTCTGGGGTGATGAGAATGTTCCAAAATTGCCTGTGACGATGGTTGCACATATCCGCGAATATCCTAAGAACCAGCGAACGGTACTCTTTCAACGGGTGAATTGTATAGTCTGCGAACGATAGCTCCATAAAGCTGCTAAAAAAAAAAATTCTACCCAGCATAGAAACAACACACACAAACAGTCCACGGGTTTAAAAATAAATGATAGGAAAAAAAATAGTTGATAAGACCTCTTAGAACAAAGCCCGTTGAAAGGCGCGTGAAGAACACGAGTGGGGATTCCATTTCGGGCTCAGCTTCGGGGGACACTGCCTGTTGCTGACTCGGGTATTTGATTCTCCACAATAACTCACTTGGGTCGGCATCACGCCCATTCTAGAGACGGGGAGACTGAGGCTTCATCCTTGTTCCTGGCGCTCCCTTCTTCCCTTCCCCCCTCTTTCATTCAACCAACCAGCAAGTGATGGAAACTCCTTTGCAAACCCCTCCTGCGTGGGTCTCCCCAAATCTCGCCTTATCATCTCCCTCCTGACGGGCTGTCCTGTGACGTTTCTGTCCTCCGACCAGCTGACTCTGCTGAAAAGCCACCCATGGGACACGCAAATCAAAGACGCTGTGAGACACCACCTCACCCCATCAGGGCGGCTAGGCTCAGAGACGGACAATCACACGTGCTGATGGGGGTATGGGGAAATGGGAGCCCTCGTGTGCTGCTGGAGGGAAGGGAACACGGCCTGGCGGTTTCTTACTGTGTTCACCCTAAGTTGATTAAAGGACCCAGCAATTCCACTCCTAGGAATCTCCCCACGTGAAATGAAAACATACGTCTGTCTACACAGAGATTTATATGTGAATGTCCACAGCAGCATAATTCACAGTAGCCAAAGAGGGGAAACACCCAAGTGTCCATCAATGGATGATGGATACCCACAATGTGGTCCATCCACACACTGGAATATCACGCGGCCTTGAACAGGAAGGAAATCCTGACATCTGCTCCAATGTGGATGGACCTGGAGGACATGACACTCAGTGACATGAGGCAGACACAGAAGGACAGACACTGTGTGATCCCCTCACAGGAGGCCCCTAGAGGAGTCACATCACAGAGACAGAAAGTGGATGGTGGGGCCAGGGGCTGGGGGAGGGGAGGGGGAGTCAGTGCTTCATGGGGACAGAGTCTCAGTTTGGGAAGATGGAAAATTCTGGAGACATGGCGGGGATGGTTGTACAACCATGTGAATGCCCTTAATGCCACTAAGCTGTGCACTTAAAATGGTTAAGATGGTAGATTTTATGTTATGTGCATTTTATCACAATTAAACAAAGGGACCGGCCCCGTGGCATAGCGGTTAAGTGCGTGCGCTCTGCTGCTGGCGGCCCGGGTTCGGATCCCGGCACGCACTGACGCACCGCTTGTCAGGCCATGCTGAGGCCGCGTCCCACATAAAGTGGAGGAAGATGGGCATGGATGCTAGCCCAGGGTCAGTCTTCCTCAGCAAAAAAAAAAAACAGAGGAGGATTGGCATGGATGTTAGCTCAGGGCTGATCTTCCTCACAAAAAAACAAACAAACAAACAAAGCAGAGTGGGCAGAAGCAGATGCAGGTGAGTTGGGATGTTCGCGACGCACTGGGCAGAGAGACGGAAGGCTGGTGAGAAGTTAAGGGGACGTTGTCTGGATCCACGGGAACCACCACGACCGACAGGTCCCCTCCCCCTGGGGTGGGGGACATGGCAGAGGATGGTCCTGTACTTGGCAACATCCCACCATTGTTTGTCGAGTAAAAAGAGGCCACTGAGGAAAAGGCCTCGGTGCAACAAAGGGTCCCATTCGCTGTCCCAAAGGGGCTCGGAGGACACCCTGCCCTCTTCCTCCAGGGCGATCGCCCATCACCAACCACCTCCCCACTAAACAGCCTGCTTCCCAGTGACCCTCTGCTTCCGCCAGGCACGCCATCGACGTGCGAGCGGAGACGCCGGGGGTCACTCTGGGAGGCAGGCGGACCCGGGCAGGAGGGCACGGGGGTTCCGAGCCTTGGGCCGCCTGTGTTGCAACTGCCCCCCTGGGGTCTAAAGCCCCCCCTCATTTTATAAGAATGTGGCACCTTACACAAAGCTGTGCTGAAACACTCCGGGCCAGCTCACGCCCATTTCAGTCACCAGCTGCAGGACCCGTCCACGCCCCCCACCCATGTGCATGGGTACGAGACGGGTGGAACCCAGCTGTCTCGAATTAGAAGGAAGACGTTTCTCCCTGACATCCTGCCGTGCCTGTGGCCACCACATCTAAGACGATGAGTTTCCAAGCCCCAAACTCATCTCCAGGAGCACAGGCTTTGTCGAGAAAGTTTACACCACGCTGGGAAGATCGAAGGCGAAGTTCGCAGCACAGGGGACGGAGAATCGGCGTCGGGGAGTGCAGGGAGGGGTTCTGGGGGGGCCCGGCGTTCCCTCAGCAAGTTAGGGGCGGAATACAGGCCTCTGGGGACCCGGTGGGCAGGCAAACGCTACCTGGGCCAGGCAGTCAGGGTCAACATCAGGGTGACGTCGTGTGGGTGTCAGGGACCTGTGATGGGACGTGACCAGAAGGGCACCTCAGCTCTGTGTGTCCTTCCCCAAAACCCACGACCCCCGTCTGCTCACAAGAGAACACCAGCAAATCCAGATCGGGGGACGTCCTGCAAAACTCTGACCAGCCCTCCTCAAGATGCCCAGGCACGAAAGACAAGGGAAGTCGGAGAGACCGTCCCAGCCCACAGGGGCCCACAGAGACGTGACGACTGATGTCACGTGGGGTCCTGATGGGGTCCCCGGGCAGAGGAGGACATTAGGGGAAAAGCAGTGAAATGGAATAAAGCACGGAGTTTAGTGAATGGTAAGGCGCCCGTGTGAATTTCGCAGTGCAGCGAAGGCCCCCGGGGGGAGGCTGGGTGAGGGCACACGGGGACTCTGTACCATCTTGGTGACTTCTCTGTGCATCTAAAATTAGTCCCAAGTAAAAAGTTAATTTAAAAAAACCAAACAGGTCTGGGAGCTCAGTCCACTATCCTCGTCAGAGACAACCCAGGTGGGTGCTGTGCTGGGTTAGACGGAGCCGTGGGGGTGGGTGTGACCGTATCCCACGTCCCACTTCACAGCCGGGGAAACAGAAGCTGAGGGGAGAGGGGACTCTGCCAATGTGGAAATGAGAGGCAGAGCCGAGACTGAAACAAGGTTCTGGAACCCGGTCCCCGCCCCTCTGCGCCCCAAACCTACGGACACGTGTCTGAGGTTTGTGGACATCAAGGGACGCAATTTTGGTTTCTTTATGCAGCAACTGAGAGCCTCCGGGAAGCCTTCAGTGAGAGACAGAGAGACAGACAGAGAGAAGAGACAGGGGGAAGAGACAGACAGAGACAGAGAGAGAGATAGAGAGGGAGAGACAGAGACAGAGAGAGACAAACAGAGAGACAGAGAGATGAGAGGGGGGAGAGACAGACAGAAACAGAGAGACAGAGAGAGAGAGAGAGAGAGACAGAGGCAGAGCAGGGAAGTGAGAGAAGCCACCTATTGTTTTAAACAACAAAGGCCCAGCCCACCCACAAAGCCCCACCCAGCCCCATTTCCTCCATCACCTCCTGCTGTCAATGAAAATTCAAGTCAAAAACAGCCCGACATTTCCTAAGCAGCAATTTACCAAAAGAAAAAAAAAAAAATTTTTTTAAATCTTCCATTTCTCGCCCCAGCCTCAAACACTGAAAACCAGCCTCTGCGACAAACTCACAGCTCGTTAGTTCTCCACCTGAAGAGAAGGCGTTTCTAAGTTGGGTGACTGTCACAACACAGCGGCCTGGGCCCCCCGGCCCAGGAAAGGAAGCGTCTGTGGTCACACAACCGCTCTGAGCCCTCTGCCTGGCCAGCTGTCACTCTCGGAACGTCCTTCTCAGAAACACCCATCGCCTGACGACAAAAGTGACCGTCTGGACATGCGTTTGGATGACCACTGCTTCGCTGGGTTGCCGTTTCGTTTTTATGTACTTGCTGTGCTTTTTTCGGCTTATTGCATAAAAGCCATAAGCACAAGACATTTATACGGAGTTTCACGTTTGTGCATCTTTAGGTAACATTATAATAAACATAACTGACGTTGGAAAATGTGATCTATTTTTGAGCTCTCGGATGCCACAGTTCGTCGAATCTAAGGGCCCATTATTTCTAAGACATATTGTTACGCCTTGTGACACGAAATAAAATAAAGGATCGATCATACTCCTCCTCTAAGGGGCCGGAAAATCAATATTTTTGGCTTTTCAAGCCACACGGTCTCATATGCTGTAGCGAGAAAGCCGCCACAGGCAGCACGTAAATGAATGCACGTGGCTCTGTACCGAAAAAACTTGATTTCTGGACACTGAGATGTGGACTCTGCCTAATTTTCACATGTCACGACGTAGTATGCTTTTTTCAATTGTTTTTCCAACCATTTAAAAATGTAAAAATCATTCTCAGCTCACGGGCTGGATCTGGCCCGAGGGCCGTGGTTTGATGCTCCCTGGGCTGGACAACCTCGGGGGCCCTTCCGGAACTTTCTAAGATGCTCCGATCCTCAATCCGCTTTTTCAGCCAGTCAGCTCAGTTCTGCCAGAACAAAGCTGCGTGTGACCTGAACACCGCATCGTAACAAAGCACCAGTGTTCTTTTGATTTGAAGAATTGTAAATCTTGCAACTCACATTTTAACAAGCGATGAGTAACTCTCTTTTCTTCCCGCTTGGGGAATCTTGACACGGAGGTTATTGGGGTCCAGCGTCACTCCTTAGCAAAGCAGACACCTCTGTAGCTCTAAAAACGCCCCACAACGTGTCCAAACGCTAAGCTACACCCCTCTACCTCCAGAGCTCTTATTTTCTCCTAAAATTCCCCTATTCACTTCTGAGACCTGCCACATTTGGTGTGGCGGCCACCGGCCAGGTGTGGCCTTGAGCACTTGAAATGCGGCTCATTCAGAGATGTAAAAATCTTTTTTTTTTTTTTTTGTGAGGAAGATCAGCCCTGAGCTAACATCCATGCTAACCTTCCTCTTTTTTTTGCTGAGGAAGACCGGCTCTGAGCTAACATCTATTGCCAATCCTCCTCCTTTTTTTTAACCCCAAAGCCCCAGTAGATAGTTGTGTGTCATAGCTGCACATCCTTCTAGTTGCTGTATGTGGGACGCGGCCTCAGCATGGCCAGAGAAGCGGTGCGTCGGTGCAATCCCGGGATCCGAACCCGGGCCGCCAGCAGCGGAGCGCGTGCACTCAACCGCTAAGCCACGGGGCCAGCCCAGAGACATAAAAATCTGTGAGTGTAAAATCCACGCCAGACTGTGAAGACTTCGTATGAAAGAAAGAATGGAAACTAGCTCATTCACACCTTCTTTCTGTCGATTACGAGTGGCAACGATAATATTTTGTCTGCATTGGGTTACGTAAAATGTATCATTAAAATTAGTGTCACCTACTTTGCTTCTTGGAGTGTGGCTAGTCGAACATTTAAAATGACGGATGAGGCTTGAGTCCTGGTTCTGTTGGAGAGCACTGTTTTTTGGAGCGGAGAATGTGGACGAAGAATTCGTAATCAACTCCGCAGCAGCCTACAGAGTGACGTCTCTCCCAACGGTCCCTCGAGATGACTAAGCCGTTCTTGTCGCTTTTGCCCATAAAACAAAATAATGGGGAGGGAGGGATGAACAGGTGGAGCACAGAGGATGGTGACACTATTCTGTCTGATGCTCTGATGGTGGGTACGTGTCATTACGCCTGTGTCCCAACTCACAGAACGTCCACCACCAGGAGTGACCCCTGACGTCAACTATGGACACTGGGTGATGACACGGCCGTGTAGGTTCATCGATTGTGACAAATGTCCCACTCTGGTGGGCAACGTTGAAAATGGGGGAGGCTGTGCTCACGTGGGGGCGGGGGGCAGACGAGAATTCTCTGCACCTTCCGCTCAATTTTGCTGTGAACCCGAAACTGCTCTAGAAAATAAAGTCTATTAAAAAAACCCAAACGTATCTTCTTACTTGAACGTAATCACAGAATCATGAAACCTTCTTAAAAAAATTCAGCCGGGGCCGGCCTGGTGGCGCAAGCAGTTAAGTGCACGCGTTCTGCTGCTGGTGG
This sequence comes from Diceros bicornis minor, assembly GCF_020826845.1. Classification (NCBI taxonomy): domain Eukaryota; kingdom Metazoa; phylum Chordata; class Mammalia; order Perissodactyla; family Rhinocerotidae; genus Diceros; species Diceros bicornis. The sequence goes on from NW_026691553.1 coordinate 1,893,132, forward strand.
CCCGGGTTCGGATCCCGGGCGCGCACCGACGCACCGCTTGGCAAGCCATGCTGTGGCGGCGTCCCATATAAAGTGGAGGAAGATGGGCACGGATGTTGGCCCAGGGCCAATCTTCCTCAGCAAAAAGGGGAGGACTGGCAACAGATGTTAGCTCAGGGCCGATCTTCCTCACACACACACAAAAAAATTCAGCCCAATGGTTCCCAACCTGGGGTGATCCTGCCTCCAGGGGACACTGGGCAGTGTCTGGGGACATCTGTGGTTGTCACACTGGGGGTGCACCTGGCATCGACTGGGTGGGGCGGAGGATGCTGCTCAATCCCCCACAGAGCCCAGGACGGCCCCCCCGGGAATGACCCAGCCCCCATGGCCGCAGTGCCGAGGGGAGGGGCCCTGGTTTAGTTAAACCCCAATTCAACAACAAGAACACGTAGTATTTACAGAGCTTTAGAATTCCCACTGCGTCCTTCCAGAGGCGTCACTTGATCCCACATCCTGGAGGGAGGCCGAGGCGGGCGTTTCGGCCCCGTCTTACAGATGACGAATAATCAAGAGCTTCTCCCAGGCTGTGAGTTAACCTGCGGCCTCCTCCTCCACGCCCTCACCCCCGATGATCGAGAAAACTCTCACTTCCTCCCATAGCCTGCACACCCAGGGGCCCCGCTGGGCACAGAGTTCCCCATTTTCTCTGAGATGGTGTGAATTTTTATTTTTATGGTGTGGAGAAAGTAGGAACAGAGGAGAGGGAAGAATGGTATTTAGCAACTGGGATCACATGGCCCTGGAAAAGCTGAACCTCACCCACCGGCGACCGCTTGCTAGGTGGTGTGGGGTGCATTGCGTCCCCCCAAAAAGATACGTCTGCATCCAAACCAGGGTACTTGCGATGGGACCTTATTCGGAAATGGGGTCTTTGCAGATGTGACCAAGTTAAGGGGAGGTCACCCTGGAGTGGGGGAGCCCTAACCCAATGCCTGGTGTCCTCATACGAAGAGGGAAATTTGGACACAGCAACACGACAAAGATTCTGTCCTTGACCAAACTCCACTCAGGCTGCCCTGAACTTCTCAAAGGGGGCCTCGACTTTTGGGTTTCCGTGTTCACCTCTGCATCGTCCGATTTTAGCAAGAATCCCCGCTGAGTCGGTTGATGGAGAATCCCTCATCCTCCACATCTGATCACCCTCGATACCCAATTGGGTCCTCGTCTCCCTCGCTCCCCAAGGCCATGTCGGATCACTGGCCTGTCTCCAGCAGGAGTCAGATCAGGTCAGTTTAGCCAGAATCCCCCCTCCCCATGTTTCTTCTTAGCAATTCTCCATCCACTGACGCCACCTGCTCCTTGGCTGTAAACCCCGCCGGCCCGTGCTGTCTTCAGGTCTACACGGAGGTCTCCTTGCCCCCGCCACTGTTTCTGAGTACACTCTGTTCCCACCCCTCTAACTACTGTCCATCTCTGGTTTTTCTTTGACACACACACAGGGAGACGCCCACGTGACGACAGAGACAGGAGGGATGCGTCTATACCCAAGGAGCGCCCAGGAATGCTGGAAACCACCAGAAGCTGGGAGAGGCAGGAAGGACCCTCCCTTGGAGCCTTGGGAGGGAGCGCGGCCCTAGGACACTTCAATCTTGGACCTCCGGCCTCTAGAACCGGGAGAGGAAAGATCTTGTTGTTTCAAGCCACCCCATCCACAGTGCTTTGTCACAGCCCGCGGGAGAGTCACACAGTTAGACAAAGAGCAGGCTGGTGGCACGGGGCCCTTTCTCACGACCCTGCCGGGCACAGCCGCGTCTGCCCCAGCACTGTGTCTGCATTTTAACTCGGCTGGACTCACCTCCTGATCTCTGATTCCCCCTGACTTTTTTTGTCCATCAAATTACAGAGTCTCTTAAGGAGGCAGAGGCAAGGGTCACGGCCTTGACCACAAACAAAAGATGTGACGAGTGGTAACTGTCAAAAAGCAGAGCTGGCGGGCAGGTTTCAAGTTAGGTGCAGCCCCGACTCACCTGGGCCCTGGCCCGGGCACCCCCTCCCCTTAGCATAGAGATGGCAGGGAATTCACACGTGTGTGCACGCGCACGCCCGTGGTTATGAAGAGCAGGCTCTCGACTAATTGACATACACCAAAGACGGGGCGTCTTTTTCTATTTTGTCATCTCCAAACAGTTAACTGTCAGAAATTCCAAAAAATGTAGCAATTTCTGCAAATCAGTTTATCTCCCTCAGCACTGAATCCTGGCATCGAGTGGGTGGGGCCAGGGATGCTGCTCAGACCCCCACAGCGCCCAGGATGGCCCCCCACAGAGGATGACCCGGCCCCATGTCCGCAGCGTCCGGGGGGGCCCTGCTCGAGATGACACGGAAAGATCCGGCCCCGGCTGGGTGCTCACACTGGTGGGCTGCACTCCCCCCACCGGTCCCCTGGCTAACTTCTCTTCAGCCTCTCCCCCTGACCGTCCTGTGCACAGGTGTTGTCCCCCCCTCCATCCCCGGAGAAACTTACTGTCACCACACCTGTGGAGCTCATGGAATACACAGGCCTGGCCCCCGTCTCCACCACCCCCAGGGACCCCGACTCAGAGAGCCGGGCCAGGGACCGAATGGCCCTGGGTCCCCCGTCTCCGCACCTCCCCACGCGCATACACAAGCGTCTCATTCACGTGGCGCTCCCGGCGCCTGGCACCCGCTCTGATGCTTAAAATAGGCACACAACCAGCCTTTGTTGGGGATAGGAAGGAAGGAAGGAAGGTTTCAAAGGAGACAGCAAACCTCGAGGTCCGGGCAAGCTGGGGGCATGCACTGGGCGGGCCGCTGGAGGAGCGGGATGGGCGGGTTTCTGGAGTGAAAGTGAAGGTCACTCCGGACAGGTGAGGTGGGGCCCACTCCCGGGTGCCACCAAGGCCGAGTGAGGGATTTTGATTTTGTCAAGTGGGTGACGAGTTGGTGACAGTGGCAGGGAAATGATGAACCGATCTGAGCTTTAGAGACCAGATTCTGGTCGTGTGGGGCGACCCACCAGATCAGGAGAGACTGGAGGCTGATCCACCAGCTGGGATGCTCTGAGCAAGAGACGGTGAAACGCTTAACTCAAGCGGGAAAGAACCACAGACAGGAGAGAGAGGGATAGGACCCAGGGCGATGACACCTAACGACCCCCAAGCTTCAGTTTAGTGGGCTGTCGAAAGCCCAGGAAAAAGCCATTTAAATAGCAGCATGATTCTTCACTGCCAAAATGTGGGAGCAAACCAGATGTCCATCAATGGATGAATGGATAAACACAATGTGGTCCATCCACACACTGGAGTATTACTCAGCCGTGAAAAGGAGTGAAGCCCCAACACAGCCACACCGTGGATGGACCCTGAACACACGACGCTCAGTGAGAGAACCAGACACAGAACGACACACAGTGTGTGATTCCACCGATGTGAAATGTCCAGAACAGGCACATCCGCAGACAGAACGTGGGTTCGTGGTTGCCAGGGGCTGGGGGAGAGGATGGGGGTGACTGCTCATGTGGACAAGGGATCTTATCTGGGTGACGAAAATGTTCTAAAATGAATTTATAGGGATGGTTGCACAATTTGATAAACTTACCAAAAAATTTAACTGTGTGCTTAAAATGGCTGAGTTTTCTGACATGGAAGTTGTACCTCAACTAAAAAAATAAAAAGCAGTAAGACTTTCTCCTTTGCAAGGTTCTCAGGAGAACTAGTAGCCATTTCTGGAATTGTCTCAGAGCTGCCCAAAGCCCCCCCTGCCCACGAGAGGGGGCTTAAGGGGAGGACAGGAGAAGGAAGAAGTGACTGCCCAGGACAGGTCACCCCACATTCTCAGCTCCCCGGTCTGGTCTGGAAGGTCTGCTGAGTGACATATGGAATGAATTTCCTCCAGATTCTGAAAAGAGAGGCCACAACAAACGGCAGCACGAGAGAGCAGCGGTGAAAATCAAGTCCAGAAGCGTCCAAATGAACAGCACGACCCGGAGGGAGGCTCCCCGACATGGGCAAGGACGTGGGTGGCAGAAGCCAGCCGTTAAGGGACCCAAGCAAACGTTCCCAGAACCAAGCTTGGGCAATCACCCGCAGGAGCAGCCCGCGGGGCACACAGGAAGGGGGGAAATAAGTCTGTGTCAACACCCGGCGATCATGCAACCATCCTGCTCACCGTGCCCTCTAGAAAGCTCCAGAAAGTTCCAGAAAGTTCCACAGTCACGGAGGCCAGGCACAACCCTTGCGTAAGAAATTATGAAGGAGCTTCAAGAATACGAATGACCTAGTAAATACTGTTGTAAAGACGATGATTTGTTTCCAGATGCAAATGAGAAAACCTGTAACAACACCTTTTTACACTACTACACGGTGTACAAAAAAAAAATACCTCCATTCAGTAAACACGAAGCTGAGTGTCTGTGTATTTGGGTAATTCATATCCCGTTGTCTTCCCTTCAAACCGCAGGGCCCAGGGCTTTATGAAACAGGAGCAGAAAACAATGCACCAGTCGCGGGATATTTTCTGGAGAAGACCAAGAATTACCCAAAGAATTCGAGCTTCTGTAGAAGCCTCATGAACTCAGTTAAAACCAAGGAATCAAACAGACTTTGGCATCTCAATGCCCACAACCGATCACTTAATCCCATATTCGAAATCAGTATCAATGTTTGAAAGCCACACAAAAGACTCACCTAGGAAGAAGCCAGCATCTCTCAAGTTCTCGAAAAGCATGTGATTTTCATTTTATTTTTCCTCTCAAAACGAGAGCACTAGAGGATTTACAAATAGAGCTCAAATCTGGACCGAACTTCCTAAGGATCCAAGGGGAGATGTGGTCTTTAAATGAGACAAGAACTTGGTTTTGTCTATTACAAGGGGTCTCCACCAGGGGTGACTCTGGCCCCAGGTGATGGCTGGGGACATCTGTGGTTGTCACCCTGGGGGTGCTCCTGGCATCGAGTGGGTGGGGGCCAGGGATGCTGCTCGACCCCCCATAGTGCCCAGGATGGCCCCCCCACAGAAGATGACCCGGCCCCCATGGCAGCAGAGCGATGGGGAGACCCCGGTCCCTCATATACACTCAAGTTATAACGCTCATAGATTTAAAGAGCATCTAATCATGGCTCAGTGGTTCCTGCAGGGGACACATCCGAATGGCTCCTGGGGGTACACCTAAATCAGAATGACCCGTGCTGCCTTCTCCTTCGTGGATAACCTCGCTCCCTGACAAACCTTCAGAATCTCCTGGCACCAGATCCAGGTAGGTTCCTCTTTTTTTGTTTGTTTTTTCTTCACTTTTAAAAATATGGAAAAAAAATTTTTTTGCAGATTCTTTTCCAGAGCTCCAGGGGTGATTCTCATGTGCACCCTAAGATTGCAGGACTGGAGTCGAGCTCCACCTGACTCCTTCCCTCCCCTCCCTGACAACCCAGTCATGCCACCCACCCACCTTCCCCCTCCCAAAAAAATCTTAATTTAGAACGTCATTATCAAGGCCGCACGCACCTTCGCCATGTGCCAGGAGCATGCTCCGTGCTCCCTTCCCTCTTCTGCCCCTCGCAGCCATCCTACAAGGCACTGCTACTGTTTCTATTATTCCCATTTTATGGAGCAGTAGACCAAACTTCCCAGAGGCGACGCGGCCAAGCAAACATGCCGACGAGGCAGGGGGCCCGTCTTCAGAGCCCACCGCGCCCTTCCCCTCTGCAAGACCTCCATCCCACTGCACAAGTTTGTGAACTTGGCGTTGCCTTGCCGACACCTAGCAACAGTCGAAGCCTCTGAGCTGCTGTTCGTCACGCCTGTCTTTTCCCACCCACCTCCCAGCCCCCGGCAGCCCCTGCTCCCCAGGAAAAGTAAAGTGCCACCCACAGCCCTCAATAGCATCGTCCCCAAAACTCCCACCTCGGTTCCTCGCTCCCAAGCCCAAAAATTCCTGAAGAATTCAGTCACCAACTCGAGCCTTTCTGCTTCCCAAGACTCTGTCCTTTGCACCCTAAGTCCCAGAAACAGACCCCGCAAAGGAGGTTGAACTCCCATCTTCTCCAGCTCACCGTGGCCAAGAGGTTTCTGCCCCATACCCTCTTCTATACCAAATGATTAGCCCCCCAAAAGTAGGGGGCAAGTCCCCTCCACAATCCTTATAACTGACTTCTAACCCAGAACCCGCCATTTCCTCCTGAATAGTCAACTTCCCACAAAACACCAGCCCTCCATCCCATCATCACTCGGATCCCTTCCTCCCTTCTCATCCCCTCAAGCACTTCGAACTCCTCATTTCTCCCCAGATCCTTCGGACCCCTTCTGAAACAGGTCTGACCCCATCTCCATCCCTCAGCCTTCCCCATCTCTGCCCTCCGGCCCTTGGCTCACTCTAACCCTGGGCTCCTCAACCACCCTTCCCGGCCAACTCGACCTCCAACTCCAGCTGCAACCCCCTCCCCAGCTACCCTCAACCTTCAACTCCACTCCCAGCCCCCTCCTCAAATAACCCTCACCCTCAACTCAACCCCTCTGCCCCTCCCCAGAGAATCGTGACCCCCAATTCCTCCCCCGACCCCTCCCAGCTAACCTCGACCTCAACTTCAGTCCTCTCCCTAGTTGATCTAGACCTCCAATTCCAACGCCAGCCCCCTCCCCAGCTAACATGGACCCCCATCTCCAGCACGATCCCCAACTCCAGCACCCTCCCCAGATGACCTCGACCCCCAGCTCCAGCCCTGATCCCCAACCCCAGCCCTGATGCCCAACCCCAGCTCCGATGCCCAACCCCAGCTCCTCCCCAGCTGACCCTAACTCCCATCTCTACACCCAGCTCCTTCTCCAACTAACCTCGACCCCCAAATCAGCCCCAGCCCCCTTCCCAGCTGACCTCACCCCCAGCTCCAGCCCTGATCCCCAATTCCAGCCTAGATCCTCAATTCCAGCCCCCTCCCCAGCTAACCTCGACCTCAAGTTCAGTTCCCTCCCCAGCTAACCTCGACCTCCAGCTCCAGCCCCAATCCCCTACTGCAATGCGAGCCCCCAACCCCAGCCCGGATCCCCAACTCCAGCCCCTCCCCAGCTGACCCTGAGCCCCATCTCCACCCCTAGCCTCTTCTTCAACTAACCTCGACCCCCAGCTCAGCCCCAGCCCCCTCCCCAGCTAACCTTCACCCCCAGCTCCAGCCCTGATCCCCAATTCCAGCCTGGAACCTCAACTCCAGCCCCCTCCTTAGCAGACCCCGACCCCCAGCTCCAGCTCAGACCCCTAACTCCAGCTCGGATCCCCTGCCTCAGCCCCCTCCCCAGCAGACCCCGACCCCCAACTCGGTCCGCAGCCAGATCGGATCCCTCGGGGGCCCCCTTCCTCCGGGACCCCGGGCCTGCCCTCCGCCCCGGCCGCGCCCCGGCCCCCTGAGCCCGAGGCGGGTGGCGGACCCGGCCCGGACCCCGGCCCCACGCGCCCTTACCTGCGCTCGGGCCACCGCGGCCGTCTCAGCCCCGCCGCGCAGCCGAACCCGCTGCCTGCTCGCGAGCGCCGCTCCCCGCTCGGGGCGGGGCCGGCGCGCAGGGGGCGGGCCCTGCCGGCCGGCGCGGCCAATCGCGAGCCCCGACGGCGGGAGGCTTGGGCTGGGGGCGGGGCGCAGGGCAGTCAGCGGGGTAGGCTGCGCCCAGGAGAGGGGGCGGGGCGCGGGGAGCGGGGCGCGGGCGGGGCCGGGAGGTGGGGCGCTGAGTGGCACCTCCGCCGGCCACCCTCGATCGGGGAACGCGCGGGGGGCGGGGCTATGCTAATATGCAAATCGGCTCGCGGTGGGGGCCTCCGCGGCGCGGCGGCGAGCGCATTTTCAGAGGTGACTGGGTGACGTCAAGGAAGCGCGAGGCGTTTCGTGAGTTCGAATCCCGCCGGGCCGCGGGTTCGAATTTCAAATCCTAGCTCCAGGGCCTCATCTTCCCGGGGAAGAATGTCCTCTCCTAATCAGTCGCTTCGCCTTCGGGATAAACAATAATTTCTCCCTTTCGTTGAACCCTCTGAATAAAGCTAGGAGGAGAAATGATATCCCCCTTTTACAGAAGGGGGAAACTGAGTCTCAGAGAGGTTAAACCCAAGGTCATTTGTCCAAGCCTGACTCATAATTTCCAAGGTTTCTCGATTTCCTAAATCCTGGGCTTTAATCTTAAAAAGCAGGTTCCTGGGCCCGCACCCAGATGGAATGATCCAGAATCCTGGGGAAGGGGGAAGGAATGGACCCTTGCAATGTGCATTTTAACAAGCTCTCCTAGTGATGCTGGGAAACATTTGCTATGTCTTCAGTAGCATCCAGCGGTTATGGAGGGAAGAATTTCTTATAGAGAAGGAAGGAGCCACCATATTCTGAGACATCAAGACTTTGTGTGATGCTTATATTCTGTGATCTGAGCCGCTGGCCTCCCAGCTGGGCCCCCCAGGGCTCCTGTCCTCCCCGCAGAACCTCCCTGCTCATCCCCAGCAGTGCACAGAGAGAACCAGCCGCCTGGGAGCCGGCATCTCTCTCCCCAGCCCGTCCCTCCCAGAGGAATTACTATCTAAACAAGAGTCGCAAACTGGTGGCTTGTGGTCCAAAAATGCTTTAAAACTTTTAAATTCGTTGGCAACATTTGAAAATCAGGACATTTCACAAAAAGAAATCCAGATTTCCAGGCGCTCTTGGAGCATCAGCAAGTCTGGGATTCCTGCAGCAATTGGGGGAAGTGGCTGCCACCCTTCACTCAAGGACATCATCGTGTGGCCTCAAAGACAGAGCAGGGCCAGAACTGGGGAGAGGCAAGGGAGGCACTGTTCTCAAATCCAAAACTTAAAGGCGAGCAACACAAACAAACAAAAACACTCGCCATCAATATTTTAAAATTCAAAATAAATGCAGAAATAATCCATGATGAATAAAATACCAAAATTTTAGAGAAAGACAAGATCTCATTCTGCACTTGTGCGAACCACCTCTCTTGTTTCTCCCTAGCCCCGGCCCTGTGAGATACCATCTTTATTTAAAATACTGATATTTTGTTTACCATGGCTGCCTTTGCATTAAATATTGCATTAAAATATGTACCTTGATGGCTGAGTTGTTGGCACCCTCCCTCAAGTTTCCCGCCCCTGGCAAGCACTTAGCGCTCCTCACCCTAGACCTGCCCCTGCTTATAAGTTTGCAAGCTGAGCCCCGAGCCATTTAGCAGATGGAGAATCTGAGGCCCTGTGGGTCCCTCCCCATGCACAATGGGGCTCATGGCGCCTGCCCGCTCCCCTCAGCTGGCTGCAGTAAGTACCGGTCCAGCAGGGCCTGTGAGGTCTCCTGGGGGAGCCACCGGGTGAAGGGCTAAAATGCTCCCACGACTACCCTGTTTTCTCATCACAGAAGTCCACTCTTCCCACAGCCCCTTCCTTCATCCCCATCACTCACCCCCCAGCTCTCACTTCCTGGTGCCTCGTCTCCATTCCTCACCTCCTTGTCCCTTCCTTTCTCCAGCCCTCTCCTCTTCCATCCCTCTTCCCTCACCTCCTCATGCCTCACCTCCTCCATCCCTCATCCCTCACCTCCTCCATCCCTCTTCCCTCACCTCCTCCATCCCTCTTCCCTCACCTCCTCATGCCTCACCTCCTCCATCCCTCTTCCCTCACCTCCTCCATCCCTCTTCCCTCACCTCCTCATGCCTCACCTCCTCCATCCCTCATCCCTCACCTCCTCCATCCCTCATCCCTCACCTCCTCCATCCCTCATCCCTCACCTCCCCCATCCCTCATCCCTCACCTCCTCCATCCCTCACCCTCATCCCTCATTCCTCATCCCTCACCTCCTCCATCCCTCATCCCTCACCTCCTCCATCCCTCATCCCTCACCTCCTCCATCCCTCATCTCTCACCTCCTCCATCCCTCACCCTCATCCCTCATCCCTCACCTCCCCATCCTTCACCTCCCGCACTCTTTGCAGGCGGCACACTGCCCCCCCACCCTAAAGAAGGCGCACGGGTGGGGAATGCAGGATCCACTTCTTTATTGCAGGAAGACTATTTCTAGAGAGAATGCTACACAGACCCCACGACAGGGGGCGGGGGGCACCCACATGCGGGGGCAGAGGGGGCAGGGGCAGGGTTACAGCAAGCATGGCCTGGGGCGGTCCCCAGACCCAGGGATGCCCGGGCAGGACGGGCAGCAGCCAGGCAGGCTCCGGCCCCTCCTGCTGCAGGACCCCCCTCTTGTCAGGCAGGGCCTAGGGAGGGAGGGGCCTGGAGGCGGGCAGGGCCCCAGGGAGATTGTGCTATCAGGGTGTGTCCCTGAGAAAGGGCTGCAGACCCCTGCCCAGCCCCACGCTCTTCAAGGCCCAGGAAGCACTCCCGGAGCAGGGAAAGGGCATCACCAGCTGCTGGGGGGCCCTGGGCCCCCCACAGGATAAGAGGGCTCAGCTGTGCTCAGACAGGATGCTACTGCTCTTCTGCAGGCCTGTCCACGTGCCGGGCAGTGACCCCCAACACACACACACAATCCCTCTCTCTTATAGTGTGCCCAGTAAACATTAGTGGAGTGACGTCACAGGAACACAGAGAACATCCATGCTGTGACCAAGATGGACAGAAACATAGAGTCCCACATGGTCACACGACTTACAGCCATGTGGCCTGTCTCTCTCACATGCACACATACACACAGAGTTCAGTCCCAGCGTGCACAGAAGCACACACACACACACAGCCTCCTCACGCCCGATGACACCCAATGTTGCGAGCGGCCCCAGGGGGTCACCCATGTGACAGGGAGCTGAGGGCAGCTCCAGTCGACAGCCAGTGACCAGCCGAGCCCCTGGGTCCTGCAACCACAGAGACCTGAGTGCTGCCGACAGCCCCGTGAGCTCAGCAGCAGGTCCTTCCCCAGTCCGCCCTTCAGATGAGACCACAGCCCAGCCAGCACTCTGACCACAGCCTCGTGAGACCCTGCACAGAAGACCAGCCAAGCCATGTCCAGAGTCCTGACCCACAGAAACTGGGGGATGACAAATGTGTCTTGATTCTAGTTTCTGAGTTTGTGGTCCTTTGTTACACAGCCATAGCTGACTGATACAGATTTTGAGCTGAGAGCCATCTTGCTACAGAGTCAGACAGGCTCAGCATGCCTCCGACGGTCAGAGCAAACAGGTTTATGGATGCTCTGATAAATCACGTCACCCACTCCCAAAAAGACAGCCACCCTATACCATTATTACACACACACACACACACACACCATCCCACTGACAGCTACACACATGCATTGACACAAGCCACCCACTCGTGTACACCATGCTGCACAGATACACCATCCCACGGTCACCCCCTAAACTGGGCCAAAAGGTCACCTTCGCACTTGTCAGACACAGCCCCACAGGGTCCCACGAGCGTAGAGTTATCTAGACGCTCTCAAAAAACATTCAGAATCTGATGGTGGCGGATATACTCCAACTCTAGGATACTCGCCTTCCTGGGGGGACCCCTCTCTGGGGCACAGTTGGTGGGAGGAAGCGGCTGGTCAGAGCTCTGCCTTGACCCCCTCAGATCCTGCTGGTGCTGGGTCCAGTCGCCTGCCCCTGGATGGGCCCCCGGCACCCCTCTCCAGCACCCTACATCCCCACCCCCCCGAGGCTCAGTGGTGACACACTGTGCCGATCTGTCTGTGGGCCATGTCCGGGAAGGCCCTCCATATTCACGCCAGACAGCACCCTGGAGTTGTGCTGCGGCCATCGGCCGGTCTCGGGCCTCACCTGCCTGCACCCCAGGCCCCGGCCGGGCGAGGAGTGGGGCTCCGGGCTGGTGGGGTGCTGCTGCAGGCCCTGTGGTTATTGCCTGGTGGCCTGAGACCCATCCCGCGAGGCCCCCGCACCCCAGGCTGCGGGGACAGGGGCGAGAGGAGTGGTCCGGGACCCGAGGTGAAGGGCACAGGCCAGAGGTCATGAGAGATGGAGGTGGGGGGGGAGGATGTATGTTAATTAAACACCAAATAGGAGAAAACAAAATCTGAGGTCCATGTGCATTTCAACTCCCCCTCCTGGCAAGGTCACAGTGATCTAATGCGGGGGGGTGCACAGGTCTGGCTGGGGGATAGGGACAGAGGTGGGGGTCCTGAGGGACAAGGAGACAGGCAGAGATGGGGGAAAAACCAGCATCCTCGGTCCCGACGGGGCCAGGCAGTTTCCCCACTTTCCCACGTGCAGATCGAGGGGGCCACCTCCAGTACTTGGCTTTTGGGGGTACAGACGGGACGGGGGGCAGAGGGATGAGACAGAGCCAGACCCGCCGCGGGCTCACCAGGGCCTCAGCTTCCCCAGCAGAGATGTCGGAGGAAGGGAGAGAAGTGGACGGGATGAGAGAGAGGAGGGGGAGGGGAGGAGGCGGCGGGGGGCGTCGGGAGAGGCAGGGCCGGGACAGCGGTGGCGGCGGGCGGGCGTCCGTGCTCGTGCTCACATGAGGACGCATTTGCCCTTGATGCGGTCTGTCCTCTTCTGCTTGCTGGAGCGCTTACCGTCGATGTTGAGGCTCATGTTTCGGCGCGTCTCCAGCGTGAGCAGCTCCTGAAAGAGCTCCTTGACGTTGTAGTTCATCTTGGCCGAGGTCTCCATGAAGGCGCACTTCCACTCCTGGGCCACGGCCTGGGCCTCGCGGGTGTCCACCTCCCGCTGCGTCTCGTCGCACTTGTTGCCCACCAGCATGACGGGGATGTCCTCCACGCTGCCCTTGATCTGCACGATGAGCTGGTAGATGGGCCCCAGTTCCTCCAGCGACTGCTTGCTGGTGACGGAGAAGACCAGCACAAAGGCGTGGCCCTTGGAGATGGACAGCCGCTGCATGGCCGGGAACTGGTGGCTGCCCGTGGTGTCGGTGATCTGCAGCGTGCACACGCTCTTGTCGCAGCTGATCACCTGCCGGTAGGTGTCCTCGATGGTGGGGATGTAGGTGTCCCGGAAGGTGCCCTTCACGAAGCGCAGCACCAGCGAGCTCTTGCCCACGCCGCCCGCCCCGAACACGACCACTCGGTAGTCGTTGCTCTGCTCCGGCATCTTCCACGCGGGGGTGGGGGTCGGGGCCAGCTGCTAGAACCCCAGACCGACCTGTACGGAGAGCAGTGTCAGAGACAAGAGGCCACCAGATCGGGAGGGGACGGTTCAGGGCCGGGGTGGGGAGAGAAGGGGCGGCTTCTCAGAGGAGGTGGATTTCTCCTGCATCCTGGGAAGGCCCTCCTGGTTGGTTTGGCTGACTCTGCGATTCTGCCCTGCATGCAGGCTGGGGGCCAGCCCCCTCTGCTTGCTTCCCCCCGACAAAATCTGGGGCCTACGCTCCTTCCCGGGGGACTCTGGGCTGCAAGAGGCATGGAGAGGCCAGCGTGCGTGTGCACGAGCCCGCTTCCCCACCTGCATGCTCCCGCCGCCCCCTCAAGCTGCACTGGCTGCTCCCTCTCTTCCCAGCGTGGCTCCTGGAAGCCAGCAGGCCTGGCTCTGCGACCTGGCCAAGCCAAGCCACTTTGCCACTCTGAGCCTCAGTTTCTTCCTCTGCAAAATGGGTGAAATGGTGCCTCTCTCCAACAATCACCAGCTTCCTGCTCCTTCCTCAGCCCAGAGGCTCCTTGGTGGGGCGTCTTTAAAATGCAGATTGCAGGGCCTACGCCCCCCGGAAGGGATGAATCAGTTGGCCCAGGCCACGGCCCTGGGAACTTGCATTTTATTTTTATTTATTTATTTTTTGTGAGGAAGATCAGCCCTGAGCTAACATCTGCCAATCCTCCTCTTTTTGCTGAGGAAGACTGGCCCTGAGCTAACATCTGTGCCCATCTTCCTCCACTTTATATGGGACGCAGCCTCAGCATGGCCTGACAAGCGGTGCCTCGGTGCGCGCCTGGGATCCGAACCCGGGCCGCCAGCAGTGGAGCGCGCGCACTTAACTGCTACGCCATGGGGCCGGCCCCCTGGGAACTTGCATTTTAAAGCTGCTCTCCTCCCCTCATCCCAAAAGTGTGATTCTGGTGCTGGAGGCCCAAGAATCACAATTTGCAAATCACGGCACTGATTTCCAACAGCAGCCCAGGCTGGAGATGAGAAAACTGAAACTGAGCCCAAATAGAAAAACCCCACTCCCTAAACTCTGTCCCCAGACTACGCTCTGGCCTGTCCTGGCCGCTCATTCAGGTCTGATGCATCCACAGGACTCTCATCATCTCTCCCCTCTCCTGTGCTCAGAGAGGTCGAGTGGCCTCCGTAGGTCACACAGCACAGCAATTTCTGAAATGACGGAGGTGGGGGAAGAATCTTGGGCTGCGGGCGGGAAGGCAGGAGGCCTGTCTCCAACATCCGTGCCCTCATTTATAGAAAGCAGCAGAGACCCCTTCCTTCCCAGCCGTCCCTGAGGGCCCCTCAGCATGGGGGGTGGTCTCCAGTGGGCACGATAAGATTGCACTTGGCCAAGTCACTGCCCTCCGGTGTGTGTGTGTGGGGGGGGTGGTGTAAGACCCGATGGTGTGGGCCTGGTGGTGAGAAGCCGGGCAGGTAAGTCTGTGTCCCCGAGCCTCGGTTTCCTCATCTGTGAGATGTGAGCAGCCCCAGTGCCCCTCCACGGAGTTGCTGGGACAAGTGGTGTCATAAGCTAGATAAAGCCCTTGGCCAGGTGCCTGGCACACGGGAGCCTCGATAAAGACGGACCGTCTTGTTTATCAGTCACAAGGGCTCAGGGAGGAAGGCACGTGGCTGGTGCGGGGGTGGGAAGTTGCACGTTCCGAATGAGCAAAGGTACCAGGTTGTCAGAAAACGATAAAATAACAGTGAACACATACCCCACAAATTATGCGCCTGGCAAACTCCGAGTAGCTGTCACAGTACTAACTAGAGTTGGCTGTCAGGCGTGTCGGTGACACGCGTGGCAATGCTCAGCCCTGGGAGGAGGCTGGGAGGCCGGCTGGCGAGGGGTGCCGGCCCGCTCTGCTGTCACTGCTATTTTCTGGGTGGGCGCCCCGAGGAACGAGCCCACCGATGTGCAGCCAGGCACCACCACAGGCCTGGGGACCCAAAGTGGCCGGTGACAGCTGGTTCTGCAGCCCCAGACCCAGACCAGGCCTCGCTCTGGGTGCAGACCCCCTGGCAGGGCTCCAGGCCCATCAGCAGGGGTGTCCTCCAGGAGGGGCCCGCTGGATCCCTGACGAGGAACCCCCATTCAATACCTCCCAAGTCCACGCCAGGCACTCACTCACCTGGTGCTGTTGGAATCTCACCCTCGCCTCCTGGGGTGGTGGGGGAGGTCACCAGCACCCAGGCTCAGAGGGGGAGCACGGGCTCAAGGTCACAGAGCAGGGAGATAGCAGGGCAGAGCAGGATCTGAACCGGGCCCTGGTTGGCTACTCAGCTGGGGGGCCTCCCCCTGTGCAAGGCAGCCCACCCTGAGACCCCTGGGGACCAGGTGAATCCGCGGAACCCAGGGTCTCCAAGCCCAGCCCCTTAGGTTGCAGTGACCTCAGGAGCAAGACAGCACGCCTGACCCAGAGGAGGGTCTGGGGGGGCGGATGCTTGACCCAGTGGGTGGGAGGGTCTGACCTAGAGACCACCTGACTAATGAGGGGTTTGATGAGAGGCCTGCTCCAGGGGGCCTGAGGGAGGGGAGGCACACTGGGGGCCAGCCCAGGGCTCCCCTTGGCCAGGGAGGATCTCAGTGATGGGGAGGGGCTCCTGAGTGAGGGGCTGGAGGGCTCAGTCGGTGTGCGGCGGGGGGAGCCGGGCGCAGGGCCCACCCGACTCCTCCTGGAGGAGGGGGCCTGACGGAGCGGGACCACCAAGCCCGGGAGGGGCCCAGGGCCCGGGGGAGGGGCTGGCCTGGCCGCGGGGCTCCCTGTGAGTCCCTGGGGGAGGGGCTGCTGAGAGGGCGCCGTCCACGGTGGGCACAGAGGGGGTCCCGGTGGAGCGGCCCGCCCGGGGGGAGGAGGAGGAGGAGAAGGATGGGGAGGAGGAGGATGGGGAGGAGGGGGTAGAGGGAGGGCCCGAGGGTGGGGCTCGGACAAAGGAGGGCGCGGGGAGGCCCGCGGGTGGGATGCGCCACGGCCCGGCCCCCCGCCCTGCCGCCTACCTGGGCGCTCGTCCCTGCGGCGCCGCCGCGGCTGCTGCTGGCCGGCTCGTGTCCGCTCGGCCGCCGCCCCCCGCGCGCCGCCCGCCGCCGCCGCCGCCGCGCCCGCGCCGGTCCCGCCCGCCGCCCGCGCTCCGCCCTCCCCGGGGACCCGCGCCCGCCAAGGTCACCGCCGCGCGCAGCCCCGCCGGACGCGGCCCGGCTCACCCCCCGGACCCCCACCGGGACCTCTACTGCAGAACCTCCACCCGGACCCCCACCCAGATTTCCACTTGGACCCCCATCTGGACCCCACCCAGCTCTCCACCCGGACCCCCACCCAGATCTCCACCTGGACCTCCATCTGGACCCCCACCTCGCCCCCTACAGGACCCCCAGCCCGCCACCCCCCCCAGACCTCCACCCAGACCCCCATCCTAACCTCCACTCCAGAACCCAGACCCGGACCTCCACCCTAGACCTTCACCTGGACCCCCCACTCGGACCCCCACTGAGGTTCTCCACCCAGACGTCCACTGAGGACCTCCACCCAGACCCCTACCTGGACCCCCACCTGGAAGTCTACCTGGACCCCTACCCGAACCTCCACCTGGATCCCTCCACCCGGGAACCCCACCAAAGACCCTCCCCAGGGACGCCCCACCCCCCCGACCCCCACCGAGGACCTCCACCTGGACCCCCTGCCTTGCGCACACCGGCTCCTGCCTGCGGGGTCTGCTTCCCCCACGGGGGGAGCCCTGCGTGGGAGCTGGCGTACCCCAGGGTCACCCCCTACAGCCAGGCGCTGGGCGAGAGGGGGGCAGAGTTGGGGTCACCCCTGGGGCAGAGGGAAGGGGCTGTTGACAAAACTGCAGATGAGGGGGCTGGGGGAGCAGAATGGGACCCCCAGGGTTGGTGGGGGTGGTTCTAGCACAGGACCCGCACCGGAGTGGGTGCAGGGCCGGAATGGATAAATAACCAACCCATAGAGGGAAGTGTGAGAAGGCAGAGGTGGCTGGGTTGCGGGGCGCGGGGCATACCTGGACATATTGCCCCATTCCCGGGGCTTGGCCCTGCCCTGGGAGGGAGGGGGAGACCAAAGGGTGAAGCTAGCGCTTGGTCGGGGTTGGTGCCCCTCAGGCAGCCCACCCAGGGGGAGATGGCAGTGGGCCCTTAATGAGTCTGGGGTCCACTTGAAGTTGGGGTGAACCAAGGGGGCCAGCAGGGAATGGGTTTGGGGTTTCCTGGCAGGAATATCTTCCTCCAGCGGGAGTTGTCTCTGAGAAGAAATCTTTGCCTTTGGGACGTGTGTGTGCGTTGGACGCATCTGTGTGTCATGTTTAGGGCATCAAGATACCCTTACCCCCTCCCTTCTGAAGACCCGGAGGGCACAGGCTCATCTGAGGAGACTGGACTGCAGCAACCAGACCAGGCGTGGGTGTGACAGCCCCAGGCCCCAAGCCTGTTAGAGGAAGGCGCCCCTTGATGGGGAGGCCAACGCTAGGGTCCCACAAGGAGGGACTTGCTGGGGTCAGAGCAGTCGGAGAGTGAAAAGGCTCTTTGGCATGTGGTGAGCTCCCTGTCACGAGTTGTGTGAGCAGATGGCCCCTCTGGCTCTTGGCTCCTTAATTCTTGCTGACCCACCATCTCCGTGGCTCTGGCTGAGGCACACCCTTCCTGCTCCCTTGGAGACACCGGCACTGCCCCCAGGACCACCTGGCTCCCCAGAGGCTGGGCCACTGAGGGTCATCCAGCTTCTGGGGCTTGAAGGGCCCCACTTCTCCCTGATTGGGCCCCTTGGCTGCATCCCCTGGCTGGACCATCCCACCTGCCTCATTCCTGGCCTCCCAGGACGGCCCCCTCCAGCCTCCTTCCACTCTGGCATCCACTGCTCAGCCTCCAACGTGGGCCTCTCCTCCTCTAATGCCGCCCATGGCTCCCTTCACCTGTGGGTCAAGATCCAGCTTCTCAGCCTGGCATTCAGTGTCCTCAGTGACCTGATCAGAGCTCTCCTCCTGGTTCCTCATCCTCGCCCAGCTGCGTGGAGCTGTTCCCCGGGCCCTCCTCCCTCCTGCCCTGTCCTTGGCCCCGTGGGGCACCTCAGAGGGTGGCCTGGCCCCAGCCCCTCGTCTCAGGGTGCTCTCTGCCAGAGGTGGAGACAGCCTGGTGTGCAGACAGATCCTGGCTTCTGATCTGGATTGCCAAGTCCCTGCCAAGAGCCCCTCTGAGCCTCAGTTTCCCCATTGATGAACGAGGATTGCTGTTATCTTGCCTCGCAGGGTTGCTGGGAACAAATGGACATGACACCCACCTACGTGGGGCTGCCAGGCACACAGGCCTGCTCCCTCCCACTCTGCGGGCCTGCCTGCCTTGGTCTCCTGAGCGACCGGCCGCTGCTGGGCCGGGCCTCTGGCCTCTGGCCGGCTCTCCGGCTCCTCGGGCGCCAGCCCAGGCCGGGCAGGCTGACTCATGCGGAGGAGCGTGGGCGCACGCAGTGGTTCCACTCTGCGGCTGCTATTTATAGCTCCCAGGCCAGGCTCTTGGCCTCGGGAGCCAGGCCAGGCCCCAGAGTCCCCTCCTCACTCTCCCGGGGGCACGGGGCCCAAACCTCCACCGAAGGGAGCCCCCAAACTAAGACGGCAGTACCCCCTCCCCGTGGCTGCCTGGGAGAGCCTGGCCTTCGTGAGCGTGTGTGTGTGTGCGCACGTGTGTTGGGAATGGCCAGCTCTGCCCACTCTGGAAACGGAGGCCCAGAGAAGGGAAGCAGGTCTTCGGAGGCGGCCCAGCTGGGTAGAGGCCGAGCTGAGGCTGGAACTTTGTCCATCAGGCTCTGAAGCCACAACCCAGCCTTCTTGCTGTCCCTGGCTGTCTGGGGACCTGGCCCAGGGACCTGCACCTGGCCTTCGGCCGTCCCTGTCCTGCAGAAGTCCTCTCGACTGCAAGGGACAGGCGTTCACCGGCACATCCCAGCTGCCCGCCTGGGCTCCTTGCAGCCTGTGGGACTTCTCCCCGCCCCAGTCGTCCTGATGGGGCCACCCTGGTGTCACTTATCCCCCCGCCGCACTCCCGGTCCAGCACGGCTGCCCTGGTGCGAGGAAGGCGGCTGGGTCGCATCCTCTGCCCTCTCTGTGCCCCGGGATTCACGCCATCACTCTGGCCAAGCAGTGGCTGGACACACCAGCCTCTCACAGGTGTGGTCTGGCCACACAGGTTTTTTGTTTGCTTTTAAGTTTGGTGTCAACATTTAAAAATAAGATCATTTGTCGAAGCTCAGTGTGCTTTGAAAAACGAACGGGCTGACGTGTCTGAGCCCAAATTCTGCCCACCAGCGTCTGTGGGAGGTGGACCCCAGCCTGGGGTGGAGGGCGCTGGTTCCCCGCCGAAGCCACCTGCCTAACCCAGGGAGGCGGGCTGGGGCTTCCCCTTAATGGATACACCCCTGTGACGCGGGGGTCTTTCTGCAGAGAGCCAGGGCAGCTTCTATCAGGACTGTGACACACAGAAAGACCTCAGGGCCTTTGCAGGGGCTGCTCACTCTGCCGGAAAAGCTCTTCCCCCATTTTCTTGTGACTCAAATGTGGCCCCTCGAGATTTCCTCCCCGACCATGCTGCTAAAACAGTCTGTCTCTCTTCATCTTGCTGTTTTGTCTTCAGGGTGTTTATTGTGACCTGATATTGTGTTATGTGTTCCTGTGTCATCTGTCTCATCACCAGGATGTGAGCTACCCTACGTGGCAGTGGGTCTCACTCGGGGTGACTCTGCCCCCAGGGGACACTGGGACATGTCTGGGGACATCTGTGGTTGTCACACTGAGGGTGCTCCTGACATCGATGGCTGGGGGCCAGGGATGCTGCTCAACCCCCCACAGTGCCCAGGACGGCCCCCCACAGAGAGTGACCCGGCCCTCGTGTCAGCACTGCCGGGGTGAGGGGGGAGCCCTGGAGCAGAGCCATGGATCTCAAACGTGTCCCCAGACCAGCAACGTCAGCATCACCTAAGGTTTGGTAGAAATGCAGATTCTCAGGCCCCACCCGCCAGTCAGGAATGCTGCTTACATCCTGCGTGGCAAAGGACAGCCTCAAATGTCCACAGTGCCGGGGGAGAGACCCTGTTCTAGGGGCCTGCACCAGCTCAGAGGGAGGCCCAGCCGGTCCCTCGAGGCAGAGGGCCCGCCGACCGTGGTGGCCGTTTCCTTTGATCTAAATGCAGCACTTCAGTGGCACCTCCCATGCACCGAGGAAGTGGGGGCTCTGAACTGCCCACCTGCCCGACCCGGTCCTCTCCTGCCAGGCTGGGCACACGGCAATCACTTCGGCCCTCGGCCAGAACACCGCAGCCTGCCAGGTCAGCAGTTCCTGGGGGTTGCAGGGACAGAGGGGGTCTCCCTGCTCCAGCCCAGTCTGGCCTCAGCACCCTGAGAACTGGAGAAGAGTTCTAGGGTCTTCACAGAACACCCCCCACGCCCTGCAGTGTCCGGGCCCTCCCCACCTGCAGGTGGCTCTCGGAAGGTCTGATGGACCATCAGTGGCTTTGTCCCGAAGCTGACACTCAGGGCGGCCATGGGTGGGACGGGGGGATGCACGGCCCCCTCTCCCGGGCAGGGCTGAGGGTCCCAGCTGGTGGCCAGGGCAGGTCTGAAGGTGCCACTGGCTGGGTGACACCATCCCCTCCGTTGTTGCCTGCTTTTGGGGGCCGAAAGATGCAGACGGGCGGGGAACCGTCGCTCCCCCTCGCCGCCCCGCACTAATAACTTCTCCTCCAGAATCGCAAACAGCAGACAACAGAAGCGCGACATGCTGTTATTATGGTTGATTCAATCCGCGGGGCCCGGGTGCCGCCTCCTAATTTTCTCCTCTTTTGTCTCCAGATCCAGGAGGGGACTCGGTCGACTCCATCCAGCTGTCGCCTGTGCCGGGGGGGGGGCCCCTCGCTGAGCAGACTGCAGAGGGCGGCGGGTCAGTCAGGGCTTCCTGGTGGAGGTGACACTCCAGCAGGCTCGGCCAAGGAAGAAGGCAAGGCCTGAGTTAACGCTCCCATATGCAGAGCTCTGAACGGCGCCCCACCCCGTGCACCCCCACAATCGGACCCACCCGAAGCCTGCCTGGGCAGAGCCAAGAAGCCCAGCCAAGCAAGTGGCCAGGGGTGACCTTGTCCCAGGCAGGAGCATCCGAACAAAGGTGGTGTTTGGTGTTTGTGCTCCAAGTTTTTTTTATTTTTTATTTTTTTATTATTTTTTTTGCTGAGGAAGACCGGCCCTGAGCTAACATCTATTGCCAATCCTCCTCCTTTTCCCCCCTTTTTCTCCCCAAAGCCCCAGTAGATAGTTGTATGTCATAGTTGCACATCCTTCTAGTTGCTGTATGTGGGACGCGGCCTCAGCATGGCTGGAGAAGCGGTGCGTCGGTGCGCGCCCGGGATCTGAACCCAGGCCGCTGGTATCAGAGCGCGAGCACTTAACAGCTAAGCCACCGGGCCGGCCTCTCGAAGTTTTTTTAAACAGAGCTGTTTGTGCTTTTTGGGGGCAATCGTGTCCAAGCTGTGCCTGGGCGTGGCCGTGAGCATTGAACACTGAATCAGCTGGCATTGCCCTCCCTCTCCTCCCTCCGTCTGTCTCTGTCTCTGTCTCTTCGGCCCAGACTCTCGAAAGAACTGGCCCCTGTCTGCGACCCATCATCACTCCCTGTGAATTAGGGGGGATTTCACCCCCTCGGCACTGTGGACATCAGGGTCGGCCACTCTCGGTGGGGGACCATCCTGGGCACTGTGGGGGGTTGAGCAGCATCCCCCGCCCCACCCACTCGATGCCAGGAGCACCCCCAGTGTGACAACCACAGATGTCCCCAGACATGGCCCAGTGTCCTCTGGGGGCAGAATTGCCTGGAAAGAGAACCAGAGTTAGCAAAAGACCCCTGAGAAGGAGGAATCTCTGCTTCCACAGGCCACGCGACATTTCCTCGACGTGGCACATTTGCATCGAGCTGGATGAAGCCTTTCGTGGCCGACATCCAGTTTTGTGGCGGGGGCTGGTCCAGGGCCCCAGGTGGTGACCAACCCGCAGGCTTATTCACGCTGAACCCCCTGTCACCACTTGTCCTGTGTCAGAGCCGGCGGGGGATGGAGCGGCTGAGCTGGCCTCAGAAGACGCTGGTCTAGGCCGGACTCGCCACCCCTGGCCGGGGACCTCAGCAGTGAGCTTGGCTTCTGTTGGGTGGGACGACCACTCTCCTTCTTACCCCAATGTGGAGACGTTCTGATCCTCCCCCAAAGTGGGGAAAGCTGATCAGAGCCGGCCAGAGACACCATCACCCCTGCGGCTGGCTGACCCATAGTGGCTTCTTGAAGCAGATCCCCGGGCTGACCTTTGCTCCTCGACCACAGCAGACAGGAGGGGCGGCCAGAGGTGGCCTCGGGGGGCCGGCGGGGCAGCCTGTATCCTCTCCTACACACGGCCTCTCCCCGAGCCTCTCAGGTCCCACTGTCCTCATGGGGCCTGGAAGCAGATTTGCTGGGGCTGGTGGGACCCTTGGGAAGGAGGGGCAGCCGGGAGCGGGCTGGCAGACCTGAGACGGGGCGGCATCTGAGGATGCTGGGAACCGCAGCGGGGATTTCTATCAGGGGCTGGCAGAGGTCTTCCACGAGACGTGGCGGCGCTCTTCCTGGGCCTGCTGGCAGGAAGCCGGCTCAGAGTGAGGGGGACGACGTGGCCTTGGAGGCTTCACTAGAGGGAAGGAGGAGTGTGGGGATGTCCCCAGGGCCACCCCAGGGAGCTGAAGGCTGGCAGGATGGGGATCCTGCCGTGTGTGTGCTTTGGGTGGTGATGGGGGTCCAGAGCTGGGGACTCCTGGGGCAGGCTGCCCTGCCCCCACATGTGGTCTCTGCCACATTTGGGGGACAGGGGCCCTGAGCCTTCCTGTGTGGGACCCCCGATGCCTCCACCCTGTCCCCCGCCCAGCCCCATCCCACTGGCCACATCCCCCTAGCTGAAGGCAGGCTTCGGAATCTGGTGGCTCCACGGCAACCCGCCCACCGGGGCAAACGCCCACCTGGTGGAACCTTCCGGTTCCCGGCAGAGTGAAGTGGGGGCAGGCAGAGGCCGGCAACGCTGGGTTTAGGACAGAGCAGAGACGATGTTTCCACACCCACGGGGGTCATTTTCCCGGCACGGGGACAGGGTCAGGCCACGCAGGGTTCAGACGGGTCCCCGGTAAGAGATTCAGACAGAAGTTCCTGGAAACGGGCCTGATGCTTCCAACAGCGCTGGGCTGGGGGCCCCACAGAGTGGAAACGGGGGGTGTCTCAGACACGCCTCCCTGCTCCCCCAGACTCTCGTAGCAACACCTAAGGAGGCCGGGCCATGGCCATGGTGACGGTCACCTCCCCTCGTGCCTGGCGGAGCCAAGCGGGCAGCAGCAGGCTGGCCCCTGGGGCGCCCACCCTGGGACAAGCAATTAGCTGCCCCTGGAGCTCCCAGCCTGGCCGGAGAGATGGACTGGAGGCCTCGCCGAGCTCCGGGCCCTGGGGCCTATCCTTGAGGGGAGCTTGGAGGGCCCCAGTGCAGCAGTGTCTTCCTGGCGTGGGGGGCGGTGGGCCGTGAGTGGGGCGCAGGAAGGAATTGGGATTCTAGAAGGTCGTGCACCTGGGCCCTGGTGCCTGCAGCCGAGTGAGGAAGCAGGAACAGCACGAGTAAGGAGCTAACCCTACAGCCCGGGACAGAGGTGGGAGAGGCGGAGGCTGCGAGAACCCAGCCCAGGCCCCCAGGCCCCACTCCCTCCTGCCGAGCCTCCCTGGCTTCGAGCAGACACAGCGGAATCCCCAGGGAGAGGCTCTCGCCCCGGCTCATTACCGGAGGCACGCGGCCGGGTTGCCCCAACCACAGGCGGCTAACGAGGGGTTGCCACGGAGCTGGGCCGAGGCTTTGCGCCAGCCCGGCACGCGGGTGTTAGTCCCCCGCGCCCTCTGGGGCCGCGAGCATCTTCATTTGTTTGTGTCTGGGGGGGAATCGCCTGCCCCACGGCCTGCAGGAGGCCGTCTTGCTCTGGAGACCCTGGCTGCACACGGGGCTGGGAACTGATGGCCAAGCTGCGCCCTGGCCCTGCCCGCGTGTCTCTCGGGCCCGTGGGCCCCCGCTCCCAGGAAACTGAGAGGAACAACCTCCCCAGCCAGGGGGGCCGCGCCAGGAGGCAGGGAAGAAGAGGGTGGTCCTGAGGTACCCGGAACCCCGTCCCCCAGGAGGCACTGCCTCAGGAGGCAGGAGCTACAGAGCCGCCCCGTCTAACTGTGGCACCGAGGCTCCACGCTGGTGGCTCCTTCTAGAAACTGTCCGGGGCGTCGGGTAATAGTGACTAGAACCTCTAATAAAGCCGGCTGCCACATACAGCACCTTCCTCAGGGCTCGGAGGGGAGGCTGGGGGGTCGGCCATGGAGCCAGGGGGCAGACAACAGAGGCCTCGTCCTCAGCTGGGGCTGTGCGGGGGAGGGGAGGGCCTCGGCCTAACCCCATCCGGACGCCCGGCCCCGCCGCCCGTGAGAGTCGCCAGATCCCCACGCCCGAGGTTGACGTGGCCACACAGCTTCGGTGAATACTTTTAAGAGCAGTATTTTTCAAAGCAGTAACAGTCCCCCGAGGCTCGGGCTGTAGGATGTGGGGCGCGGCCCGGTCGTGGGGGGCCCCTTTGTGCTCAGGCGGCGCCCGGGGCCTGAACCCCCGCCTCGAGGGAACGCGAGGCTGGGGGACCGGGCCTGTGTCCGGGGCTCCTGGCGAGCTCCCGCCGGGCGGGGGCGACCACGACGGCGATGGGCCGCTCACCACTTGAGGAAAACCATGCCAGCCAGCACGGTGTAACCGAGCACCAGGAAGAGGACCTTGAGCAGACGGTCACTCTTCTCCTCCAGCTCCTTCCCCAGGATCTCGAAGAAGGTGACAAAGAGGAACGTGCCGCCCGCCAGGCCCTGCAGCAGCACCGAGGCCACGCTGCTGGCCACGCCCTGCGCGCTCTCGATGCCCAGGCCGACGCCGATGCCCAGGGGGATCATGGCACTCACGGTGACAGCCAGCTTGGCCGCGTCCCGCAGGGACATGGAGCTCCGGGCCATGCTGATGCCCAGGGCCACGGCCACCAGCGTCTCGTGGATGGCCACGCCCACAAACAGGCTGACCACCTTCTCGCCGTCCTCCTGCAGGCCCAGGGCCAGGCCCTCGAAGACGGAGTGGGCCGCCAGGGCGAAGACCAGGCTGAGGAGGCGCAGCGGGCTGGAGCGCGACAGCTCCTGGACGCTCAGCCCGTGGCTGTGGGCCTGGGGCTCCCCGTAGAGCGTGCGGCCCCGCGCGCCCCCCATGAAGGGGCTCTCGTACTCCGAGTCGCTGCCGGCGTCCGAGCCGGCGTTGAAGGTCTCCAGGTCGATGAAGGACGGCTTCTCCTTGCGGAAGGTCAGGATGAGCTGCTCGAGGAAGACCGTCAGGAAGAAGCCCAGCATGACGATGGTCTCGGCCAGCGGGTAGTCCGTGCTGATGTGCCCGAGACTCAGAACTTTCTGGAGCTGGGGCAGAGGATGCGAGAGAGAGAAAAGGAGAGAGAGAGAGAGGGGTTCAGAGGCGGGGCAGGTGGGACCCCCGCCAACAGGGTCCCTCAGATGTCACCGGTCGATGAGCAAAGCACAGAAATCCCCAATTCATACGAGAAGTTTAAAAAAAGGAGAGAGGGAGGCAGGTTCATCCTTGATGGGTTAAAAACAACCCTGTTACGAAGGGAATCACGAGGCCTCACGTTACATCCACTACATCCACCAACCAGTTCTAAAACCCCGCAGCGGGCTCAACTGTGGTCCCAAGAGATATGCCCACCCAGAACCTCAGAATGTGATTTATTTGGAAGAAGGGTCTTTGGAGATATAATTAAAGTGTTATGGGCTGAACTGTGTCCCCCCGAAAAAAAAATTCATATATTGAAGTCTCTCAACCCCCAGTGCCTCAAAAGTAACCATATTTGGAGACGGGTCTCTAAAGAGGTGACTTGGTTAAAATGAGGCCATTATGGTGGGCCCTTGTCCAACAGGACTGGTATCCTTAGGAAAGGAAGAGTCACCGGGGACCACCGTCTGGAGAGGGAGCAAGAGGCCGGCCGTCTGCGAGGCGAGGAGAGAGGCCTCAGCAGGACCCAGCCCTGCCGGCACCCTGATCTGGGACGTCCGGCCTCCAGCACTGACGGCAACCAGCTCTTCTGGCCCCAAGGCCCGTGCGGGGTTTGCTTCCATATCACACAAGGCGGGCTCTCTTCCAGAGGTCTCCCCATCCCTTGACCTCCTGGGATAAGGCGCTGAGAAGGAATATGAGGCTGCCTGGCATGTTTGGCCACCCCCATCAGATCCCTCAAGCCAGCGCCGTCCAATAGAACTTTCTGGATGATGGAAACGTTTTCTATCGGTGCTGTCTGATACGGAAGCCACTAGCCACGCGTGGCTCATGAGGACTTGAAAAGTGGCCTGCGTGGCTGAGGACGGGCATGCTGAATTGTGCTTCAGTTTAAGTCACTGAAACTTGACCAGCCAGGCACGGCAAGTGGCTGCCATACTGGACAGCAGGGCCCGGGTTAATTTTCCCTGGACTCATAAGGATGTTCACACACACACAGCTCGTTCCGGCCCTGGGGCATCAGAGCATGCCGTGGGCTCTGTCCAGAATGTTCCTGCTTCAGTCTTACAGCTGGTTGATGCTCATGCTTTGTAATCTCCAAGTACCCTCCCTAAACCAGGGGCCCCCACCGTCCGCTCACAGCACCGTCTTCTTTCCCCTCAAGGCTTCATTACAGCCTGTGAACACACACACACACACACACACACACACACACACACACACACACAGCAGTTCTCACCCGGGGTGGCCCTGCCCCTCCAGGGGACACTTGCCATGTCTGGAGACATTCTGGTTGTCATGACTTGTGGGGGGGCTGTTGACACTGGGGTGGGGCCGTCCTGGGCGCCGTGGGGGGTCGAGCAGCATCCCTGGCCCCACCCACTCGATGCCAGGAGCACCCCCAGTGTGACAACCACGGATGTCCCCAGACGTAGCCCAGTGTCCCCTGGGGGGCAGAGTTGCCCCGGGATGAGACTCTGCTGCAGCAGACGGCCGTGTTTCCGTGGAGAAGCCATTTCATTCATTCGCTAAACATCTCATGGAGGCCTCCCTGTGCCAGCCGGGAAAACAGCAGCTGGTGAGAAGCATGAGCTTCTCCCAAAGGGATAAACACGGATCAGGAAAGACGAGGCCGACACACAAAAGCCAGCAACTGCGGTGCCGTTCTCCAAGGGGCGCCTGGTTGAGGCTGGGGGAGTGGGGGCGCCGGGAGGGGGGACCTGACCCTCTGGGGCGAGGGAAGCCCCTGGAGCAGTTGGGGAAGGACCCGGCCTGAACGTCAGCAGGGCCAGGGCTGGGAAAGCCTGCCCTGCAGTGTTACCAGCACACAGTACGAGATTCCTGTGCTGTGTAACGAAGGGACACAGGCTCAGCAGCACAAAACAACACAAGCACATCTCCTCAGGGTTCTGAGCGTCAGAAATCCAGGCGTGGGGGAATGAAGCACACAGCCACGTAGGGGAGGCCCCCAGCCAACAGCCAGGGAGAAACCAGGCCCTTGGTCTGATGACCAGCAAGAGATTGAACCTGGCTCACAACACATGAGCTCAGGAGCCGCTCCAGCCCCAGGTGAACCCTGAGTGAGACCACGGCCCGGCAGACACCTCGGTGATGCCTGATGAGAGCCGGGAGCAGAGGACCCAGCTAAGCAAGGCCCAGAATCCTCACCCACAGAAACCGTGAGATGATAAACCTGTGTTGTTTTCAGACGCCGAGTCTGGTATAATTTGTTACGCAGCAGTAGCTAGCTGATACAGGAGCTGAAGAGAGGCCACAGTCGCCAGCTTCAGGACAAAGGACACGCTCGCCGGGGTGGGCTGTCTGGTCAGGTAACGACGGATGAACCACCAGTTGGGAACCCCAGGTCTAGTTCAAACCCCTTGTTTACCAGATAAGGCCCAGAGAGGAGAAGCCACCAACTCAAGGTCACACAGCAAATTCATTTTCTACTTGAGCTCCCCCACGAGCTCAGTGTCGGCGCTGAAAAAGCATCAGAGAGCCTTGCTCATAAGGGGCCCAGGGCTGCCGCTGCCACCCAGGCAGCCCTTACCTTGTCCCTCACGGCGGGCAGTAAAGCATTGAAGCACGTGGCCAGGAAGACCCCGCCTCCAAAGGTGTTGCAGAGCGAGAGGATCTTTTTCGAGCGATGGGCCTTCTCAAAGTCCGTCTCGATGATCTTCACGGGGAGCAGGGCGCCCAGAAGCATGAAGAAGAACATGCCCACCATGCAAAGGATTTTGGCCACCAGCAGTTTCATCATGGCTGCTCCAGGCACCGCAGGGCCAAACCACGTGTGGGTGACGCTCCCGTCCCGTGGCGTGCTACCGGGCCCCACCTCGCGGCCGGGGGCTCATGCCTCAGTCCAGATGCTGCGAACACCAGGGGCAACCACGTCAGCTGTTGGAGCATCTGCCCGGCTCCAGTGACCAAGCCCGCCACCCCAAGGACTTCACCCCCTTCCAGGCCTGGCACAGTCATGGCTGCCTGCAGACTGCGCTGTCCAATACAGCAGTCACTAGGTGTCTGTTTAAATTAATTAAAATGAAATAAAATGTAAAATCCAGCTCCTCCATCGCCCTACCCATATCTCAAGCGTTCAGTAGCCACCATATGGGACAGCACAAACAGAACATTTCCGTCGTTGCAGAATGTTCTCTGGGGTGGTGCCGCCTCACTGGGTTCTCACTGCCCATACGTGAAATCCAAACGCTTCATCCTGAGAGGAAGGCTCTGCACCAACCGCTCCTGCTTCATCTCACCCCACTCTGGCCTTTGTGGTCCCTGGATGTGCCAAGCCCCAGGGCCTTTGCACAGGTTGTTCTCTCCCACGACCTTCCAATGATGTCTCATCTTTCGGGTCACTGCCTCCCAGACCGCTGGGAAGAGCCTCCCCTGGCCGACCCCTGCCCTATGCCGTATCACTTGTACCCACCGCGAGGCCTGGTGCAGAACAGAAGTTCCGTGACCGCTGGCTGAACGAACAGATGGGCTGAAGCATGTGGATCTCTTTACGTGACTCAATGATCCAAACCAGAGCAGATTTCGCTCTGGACCCAAGAATGTCACTGTTAGTACAAAGGGCTTCGGCTGCTCCCGCCCTTAGGTTCCCCCAGCCTCCCAGTTCTCACTGCCCACGCCCCCATGACACGGAGCCCTTCGGGTCTCAGCTCAGATGTCACCAGTCGGAGAGGCCTCTCCCTCGCTTCCCTGCCATTATTTATGGAGAACGACCTGATTTAAAGCCCTTGGATGTCCCCACTCGCTCTAGGCTGCGACCTCCGCGGAGGCAAGAGTCTGTCTTCCCCAGCCCACAGCCAGGTACACAGTAGGGGCCCAATAAATGCCTGCTGGGTGTCCGGATGCCCCAGTCTGTGGGTTGGGGGGTGAGGGCGGCCTGGACGCTCTCACCCCGGGGGCAGATGGGGCCGGGCAGAGGAGGGGGCGGGCTCATTCATTCATTCATTCTGCACGTATTGAGCGCCTGCTGTATGCCCCGTGCTGCACCCGGCGCCCCGCGGAGGGCGAGGCCGACCCGGTCCCGCCCGAGAGGGGACACCCCGCGCTCTGCCGGGGGAGCCGGATGCAGATCTCGCCGACAACAGCCCTCGGTCCGGCCCGCACTTACCTCCGCCGGGCCCCGCCGGCGCCGCCGCCGCTCAACCGCCCCGCGGTCTCGACCCCACCGCCGCCTCCCGGCCGGCGCGCCGCGGCCCACGCCCCGCCCACGCCCCTGCCCATTGGCCGCCCCGAGCGCCGCGGGCCGAGCGCGCCACGCCATTGGCTGTCGCAGCCGCTACTCATCCTGCGACTCCACCTCTCCTACCTGCACGGGAAAGGAGTTTCCTCCCGCTGAGCGGCGGGTACAGCCTCCAGGCGGCTCCCGCCGGAAACTCCGACCTTAGACGAAGGGTTCCGGGAGGGTTTGGCTCCCAGAGCTGTCCAGGGGCGTCTGGTGCTGAATCCCGCGCTGGGCCTTTGGCGGGAAACGCGAGCCTGACCTGGGCGCATCCTCGCTGCTGATGCCCTGCCCGTCGGCTTAAGAAGCAGATTCATCGGTTCAGCATCTCGGCCTGCTATGTGCCAGGGCCTTTTCTAGGAGAACATCTGTGGGCAAAACAAAGATCTCCTGCCTTTTGGACCTTCTAGGAGAAGACATGGAAAATAATCAACAAACATAATAAGTGATGGAATTTTGCCTGAAGGTGACAAGTGCTCTGGATTAATAGAGCCCAGTAAGGGTTATCGGGAATGCTGAGTGGTGGGCTGCTATTTTAAATATGATGCTTGAATAGACCTCATGGAGAAAGAGATATTTAGATGCTCAAATAGACCCCATCGAGAAAGAGATATTTGAGCAAAGACTTGAACATGGAGAAGTTGGTCAAGGGGATATGTGGAGGCAGAGCGTTCCATGCAGAAGAACTGAGAGTGTGAAGGCCCCAAGGCAGGAGGGTACAAGAAAGCCAGTGTGGCCAAACCTAGTCAGGCGGGAAAGTGTATGTGGAGACGGGGAAGTTAGATCGTGAAGGGCCTTGGAGGGCATTGAAAGGACTTTGAGGGACATGGAGAGCCATTGCCGAGTTTTCGTCAAAGATGTGACAGATCCAACATGTTTTAACAGAATCGTTTGGTTATTGTGTCGATACTGTAGATAGGTGAAGACGAAGACTGAAAATCGACTATTGATATTTTTTAGCTGGGGAGAAGGGAACATTCAAAAAAGAAAAGATTGTTCCACTGCCCCATAAAAGCAACCAGAATTAGGAAGGAGGAGACTGTATTCATTTGTTAATTAAGATCTTGTCAACCTACCACAAGCCAGGCACGGGGAAAGACGCTAAGAATAAAGTGGAGAATGCTCCAACGTGGATGGACCTTGAGGACACGATGCTCAGCGACATGAGCCAGACACAGAAGGACAGACACTGTGTGGTCCCCTCACAGGAGGCCCCTAGAGGAGTCACAGCCACAGAGACAGAAAGTGGATGGTGGGGCCAGGGGCTGGGGGAGGGGATGGGGAGTCAGTGTTTAATGGGGACAGAGTCTCAGTTTGGGAGGATGAGGAAGTTCTGGAGACGGATGGTGGGGATGGTTGCACAACAGTGTGAATGTGCTTCATGCCACTGAGCTGTGCACTTAAAATGGGTAAAATGGTAAACTTAATGTTATGTATATTTCACCACAATTTAAAAATGTTTTTAATAAAATGGAGCAAAAAGCAAAGCCCATGCCCTCACAGTTTACAGTCTACAGGGAGAGACAAGTATTAATGAAATAATAACGTAGTGCAGTAGGCAGACTTCTAAGATGCTTCCGAATGATCCCCACATCCTAGTATTCATGCCCTGGTGTAGTTTACTCTCCGTGAGTGTGAGCTGGACCTGGTGACTTGATTCTAACAAATAGAATATGTCAAAATGACGGGATGGCATTTCCATGATTTGGTTACAAAAACCGTGAGTTCTGTCTTGCTGGCACAACTCTCTCTATGCCTTTTCAGCTTGCACACTTTGATGAAGCAAGCTGCGATGTTGGAGAGGCTCCCATAACCAGGAACCGAGGGTGACCTCCAGCCAACGGTCAGCAAGAGACCGAGACCTTCAGTACAAGAGCCGATAAAGAACTGAATCCTGCCCACAACCACATGAGCGATCTTGGAAGGGGGTCCTGCCCCAGTCGGGCCTTCAGATGACTGACGCCCAGTGGACACCTTGATTGCAGCCTTTGAGAGACCCTGAAGCTAAGGATCCAGCCCAGTGCACCTGGATTCCTGATCCACAGAAACTCCGAGATACTAAATGTTGTGTTGCAGGCCACTAAGCTTTGGGGTAATTTGTTATGCAGCCAAAGATAACTAATACACATCCCTAGAGGGAAAACTATAGGTTGTACTAATTGCCACTAATTAAAAAGAGAAAGAGAGTTCTGTGCGAATTAACCAAATAAAGTATGGTGAGAAGTGGCGGCAGCAGAGAGGATGCTTGATGCAAAGAGAGAAAAGAGCTTGCCGTATCTGAGGAACTGGAAAGCCAGGCTGGCTCAATGTTAGTGAGCAGTGGGGAGGTGAGACGTTAGAGACAATCCTATAGACCGTGTGAAGGAATTCAGATTGTACCATCACTGCAATGATTCACTGAAGAGTTTTAAGCAGGTGAGGGTTGTGATCCAAGTTATGTTTTAAGGTTCTCCTGACTCCTGTGTCCAGAAAGGCTGAATTTCTGGGGATCCAGAGGGGAAGCAAGAAGACCAGTTAAGAGTCCTTTGGGCAAGACCTAGTGCTGGTTTCGATGAGGGCGTTGGCAGGGGTGATCCAGGGCGGTGGACGAATCTGAGAAATATCTTGGAGGCTGAATGGGCAGGACCTGGCCCTGGCTCGTCTGTGTGGGTTGCAGGAGTGGGAGGCATCAGGATGACTTCTGGTTTTCTGGTTCGAGCAATTGGATGGATGCTGGCATTGCTCACTAAAATAGGAAAAGCTGGAGAAGGCACAGATGTCAGAGGTGTCGAAAGACTGAGTTCGGCTTTGCAGAGGTCAAGTAGGCGATGTCTATGAATTCCTAACATTGGACGCCGCTGTCTGCCTGCTTCGTTAGAAGCACGAAATACGCGGCAGCTATTTTTATTATCAGACACAAAGTGACTTGACTCTTTTTCTGGTTTCTGTAATTCACAAGAACAACAACAACAAAAACGGTCTTTTGTAACAATAGCACGCCAGGTAAATGCCCACAGGATGACTCCCTCCTCTAGGAGAATTCATAATGTTCAGTATTTATTCATAATTATTTAGAGAATGAGAAGGAGTTGCGTAAGCTTTGGGCTTTTATTCATTCGAGACATATTTTTGAAAGCCTCCTAGACTCCAAGACCTATGTATAAGCAGATATTTTCAGCGCATGAGAGAAGAAATACCGACAAATTTGACGGCATTGAATATTTCAGAAATCTTCCAGAGTAAAGACACTATGAATGGGCTTAAGAGACAAGTGACAGACAAGAGGAAATGTTGGTAACAGGTGAGACAGAACACTTGATAAAGAACAAGCATCCTAAAATAAAAATGGGAAGGGAGATCAATGACAATTCACGGGAGAACAAATACAAAAGGTGAATAAACGCAAGATGCTCGATCCATACAGCTCATCATGGAAATATGAAATAAAACCATTTTAGCAGCTTTACTGAGGTGTAATTGACATGCAATAAGCCACACGTATTTAAAGTGTACAGTTTGATAGATTTTGACGTATGTAGATGCCTGTGAAAGCATCCTCACAATAATGTACAGCTGGCTTTTCCCCTTTGGTGCAGAAAAGAGTTAACACAGCAGACCTCAGACTCCTATCCTCAGACAGGCCAGCTTGCCAGGCTGGCCCCCGGTGGCACCTGGGACTGGACTTCGGGGGCTCCCCGGCCCTAAACTGTCTGTGCACACATGATGTCTACGCCAAGCACCTGCTCTCCTCCCGAGTCTGGACTCTCGTCCGTGCCGGGCAGACGCTCTGTGTGACCCAAGTGTGAACCCTGGGCCTGGGTCTCTGAGCCCCTTGAGACAGCACCTCACACGCGCTGTCACATCTGGTTTGGGGGAATTAGGCACGTCTTGTGGGACTCCCCTGGGAGAGGACTCTGGAAGCTTCTGCCTGGTCTCCCCATCCCTGCCCCACGTGCCTTTCCTCTGCTCATTTTGTTTCGTGTCTTTTCTCTGTATAAACCACGGCCATGAGGACGAGCACTGCTGAGTCCTGGGGTCCTCCTGGCAAATCCCCGCACCTGGGGGTCTTGGAACTCTGGACACACCTTTGTAATGTGCAGCACTTGTTTTTTCTTGTAGTTGTCTCAAATGATGGTTTTAATTAGTGTTCTCCTGATGTCTAATGAAATTGAGCCCTTTTTCGTATACATATTTGCCAATTGTACATCCTGTTTTTCGAAATGTCTTTCTAAGTGTTTTGCCCATTTAAAAAATTAGGCTATCTCTGTTTTGCTCATTGATTGGTAGGAGTACTTTATGTTTTTGTCAACTATATATTGTGAATGCCTTTACTCACTCAGTGGCTCACGTTTTCCTTCTCTTTTAATGTGGTCTAATTTGTTGATTTAAAAAAAAAATATGGTTAGAGCCTGTATTAGTCAAGGTTCTCCAGAGAACCATATTTATTTTAAAGAATTGGCTCAGGAGATGGTGGGGGCTTCAAGTCTGAAATCTGCAGGGCAGGCCAGCAGCTGGAGACCAAGGAAGAGTTGATGTTGCAGCTCAAGTCCCAAGGCAGTCTGGAGGCAGAATTCCCTCTTCTTCGGGGGGACCTCAGTCTTTTCTCTTAAAGGCTTCAACTGATTAGATGCGGCCCACCCACTTTATGGAGGTTATCGGCTTTACTAAAGTCAACTGATTTAAATGTTAATCTCATCTAAAAAATACCTTCCCACTCACATCTAGACTGGTGTTTGACTAAATATCTGGGTACCATGGTCTAGCCAAGTGGACACACAAAATTAACCATTACAGTGGTTTTTGTGTTCTCTTTAAGAAAATTTTGCCCACCCATAATCATAATCTATATTTTCTTCTACAATCTTTATGGTTTCACATTTCATAGACTCCATTTGTATACATTTCAAAAACAGGTGAAACTAACCCCCGCTATTAGGCACTGGGGCAGTGTTGCCCTTTGGGGTGGTAATGAGTGGAGGGGGCATGACGGGGGCTGGTCAGGTTCTGTTCTTGGCCTGGGTGCCAATGACATGGGTGTTCCCTTTGTGAAAACTCATTAAGCTGTTTGCTTATAATTTGTGCACTTTTGTGCATGTATGCTACACGTTGATAAAAAGTCTGAGAAGCACAATAATAAAAGAGAGAGAATAAAGAATGGAGTCCCTCGGGCCAGCCCTGGTGGGCTTAGTGGTTAAGTTCGGTGCATTCTGCTTCAGCGGCCTGGGTTCGGTTCCCGGGTGCGGACCTACACCGTTTGTCAGTGGCCATGCTGTGATGGTGTCCCACATACAAAACAGAGGAAGACTGGCAACAGATGTTAGCTCAGGGTAAATCTTCCTCAGATTCAAAAAGGAAAAAAAGAAAAAAAGAATGGACTCCCCAAGTCTACATGAGTTTACAAAGAACTGGGAACAGCCGTGAGCTGAGCAGAATTTGTGGTTTGCACCCTCCAACCTCACCACTGGAGGGATGCATTTTCTTTGACCCTATATCGCATCAGGCAACTCAGGATGGTGGTCCCATCACAGCCCAGCGCGGCAGAACGTCCCCGGTTGGGAGGATTTCTCATTCTGAAAAGAAAAACAGCTCAAAAAGCACAACGCTGATCTCTAGGACTGGGGCGTTTCTAGGCTCAAGCCCAGGCGGTTTCAGGATCAGATGTAGTTGTTTCTGGTCCTGATGCTGCGCACCGGCCCCCAGGGATGCAGGAGGCAGCACCCAGGAGGCTCCGGCGCTGGTGCGCCACCTGGTGGCCTCGGCTTCTCATGCTTGAGGGCCACATCCCAAGCGATTGGTGTTTGCTCCAACTTGGAATTAATTGATTTTGCAAGATGAAAAGGTGGGGAAGATGACTCAGTTTTGGGTTTTCACGTTACCCAGGCTGGGGTGAAATCTTTGCTGCGACGATACAGGGACACTCTAGAGCCAGTGAGCAAATTAGTTTTGCTGGTGGCAAAACGGTTTGGGACATTTATTTATGTGGGACTTACATCTAGGGTCTTCTGTGTGCTGATAATACTGCAGGGTAGGGTCTCTCTCTCCCCGTCGGTACTACTGACATTCGGGGCCGTCCTGGGCGCCGTGGGGGGTTGAGCAGCATCCCTGGCCCCCACCCACTCGGTGCCAGGAGCGCCCCAAGTCGTGAGGACCACAGATGTCCCCAGACATGGCCTGGTGTCCTCCGGGGGCAGAACCGCCCCCAGTTGAGAGCTGTGCTCTGTGACAGAGAGAGACACACTTTCTTTCTTCCTCGTTGCTTCTTCGTGGGACTTAACCCGGGTGGGGTTTGCGGTCTAGCCCCTGGGAATGACGTGTGGAGGGTGCGGAGATGGAGAGAACAGAGTCTTCTTAACTCCATCTACGGTAACAGCAGCTGCCTTACATCTCAAGGCTCAACCTACTCCTGGAAGTTTTTCCAAGTCACGACTTATGCTAAATCCATGTTTAATTGCTGTTTTTTTTTTGCTCAGTGCACCTCTGACGAGAATATTCAGAAATCTCCTATTTTTGACTCGTGTGGGATCGAGCAGTAATTATCCATGACACACTTCTCATCGAGTCACATAGAGAAGCCACTGGCTTCTGGGATGAGATGTTCACAGCTACTCCTGTTTTTTTTTTTTTCCTTCCCCACTCTGCTAGTGGTGCCACCCCAGAAAGTTTCTGGGTCTCTCCTGAGCACTTAACTGTGTTTGGGGGAAACTTGGAAGAGGTTCTGCAGGGCCTCCAAGTGACTGATACACAGGATGGGAGGGACAGAATGGAGATCATCTGGGAAGATCTAAGAG
Organism: Diceros bicornis minor; assembly: GCF_020826845.1. Lineage (NCBI taxonomy): Eukaryota > Metazoa > Chordata > Mammalia > Perissodactyla > Rhinocerotidae > Diceros > Diceros bicornis. The sequence continues at coordinate 1,929,819 of NW_026691553.1, forward strand.
ACATACGTAGATGCTTCTGGAATACATGGCTCATGTTCATGTGCCCACCAATGTTTCTCAAAGTGGGGTTCTCCCAACAGGTGCGTAACAGTCACCTGGGCTGCTTCCTTAAGATGCAGAACTAGAGGGGTTGGCTAAATAAGCCCAGGAGAGCTCAGAGACAGGACAGGAGTTCTCAGACCCTGCAGGGTGTTGGGCAGCATCCCTGGCCCCCACCCACTCGATGCCAGGAGCACCCCTCAGTCCTGACATCCACGAATGTCCCCAGATACTTCCCAGTGTCCCCTGGAGGGCAAGACTGCCCCTGTTGACAATCGCCGCCCTAGAAGAATTGTCCGAGTCTCCGGGGGTGGGATGCAGGTGTCGGTGTTAAAGGTCGTTAGAGGATTTCAATGGGCAGCCCAGGTGGGGACCACTTAATCCTCCCCTCTGTGCTGGGGGCCACCAGTCCATCCTTGCTAATCGCAGACAAGGAGGAAACAGGCTTAACCGGCAGCATGAAGCGTTTAGATTTTGCCAAAAGCACTTTCTAGAAGGTTTGTAAGACCTTAGAATGATGCTGGAGTTTCTCTCTTCCTTCTGAAGAATTCCCACTGGAAGTGACTGACAGAAATGGGGAGCCACATGGAGACGACGGGTGCGGGTTCGCTAAAGACCAAAGATGCCCAGACTCTCACCAGACCCGGGACCTGGTGATTCACAACCGCTCTTCCATTCTCGGCCCTTTGAACGTGACGGCCCCCTTCACAGAGGTTGTCAAGGCGATCAGGTCACTTCTGGTTGGTGGCAGAGACAGACAGCTGGAGGATTCGGCTAAGCTCGAGCCTGTGGCGGCAGACAAGCTGTAAGGCACCCCCAATGACCCCCACCTCCTGGTGGTCACCGTCTGCATAATCCCCTCCTGTTGGGTGTGGGGGCCCCCGTGACTCACTTCCAACCCACAGGGTAAAGCAAAGGTGATGAAGGTTGCTCCCGTGATTGCGTTACATTACGGAAGATTCCGTCTTGCTAGCCAACTCCCTCTAGAGGCTCCCTTGCCATTGCTGGCTTTGATGAAGTGGCCGTGTTGGGAGTTGTGGAGAGAGCTAAATAATGACGCCAGAGATGTCCCCGTCCTAATCTCCAGAACCTGTGGATATGTCACCTTGCGTGGCAAAAGGGACTTTGCAGAGGTCATTAAGTTAAGGATCCTGAGATGGGAGATGATCCTGGATTACCTGGGTGGGCCCAACGTCTTCACAAGGGTCTTTATAAGAGGGAGGCAGAGGGAGATCTGACACAGAACGGAAGGCCATGTGAAGACGGATGCAGAGATGGGAGCGATGCAGCCACAAACCAAAGGGCGCTGGCACCAGCAGAAGCTGGATGAGGCAAAGGAGGGCTTCTCCCCTAGAACCTCCGGAGGGAGCACGGCCCTGCGACACCTTGATTTGGGGCCTGAGAAACCGATTTCAGGCTTCTGGCTTCCAGAACTATGAGAGGATAAATGTATATTGTTTTAAGCCACCAAATTTGTAGTAATTTGTTACAGCAGCCCCAGGAAATGAATAGAGGAGGCCTGGGTGGTGAGGAGCTGCAGGCCTCTTGTAGGAGCTGAGGGAGGGCAGCCTCCAGCCAACTGCCAGAGGGAGGCTGGAGGCCTCAGTCCTACAACCATAAGAACTGAACTCTGCCAACAACCTAGGTGAGCTTTGAAGAGGACCCTTCCCCAGTGGGGCCTCAGATGAGAATGCAGCCCTGGCCGGGACCTTGACGGCAGCCTGCTGCGATCTGAGCAGAGGATCCAGCTGAGCTGCACTCAGATTTCTGATCCATAGAAACTGGAAAGTTATCAATGTGTGATGTTTTAAGCCACTGAGTTTATGGTGACTTGTGACATGGCAACAGATAACTAACATAGAGCCTTTAACGGGATTTGACGTGAAGGCTGGTGTATTGGAAAGCAAACAGGCTTTCTGGAGCCTGGTATGTAACACGCTTTCCATCCGGGCCTGTGGATTCAGGATGAAAATCCTCACTTTGAAGAACGGGAGGAAAGGTACTAACACGCCCGGCACACAGTGGGTGGTCATTAAATGGTGACTTGTTTGAGGAAGATGTGGCTTGTTGATGTCCCTGCTAGTTGCAATATTACCTACAAAACACTTTATTTTTATGAGTAGTTGTTAAAAGCTTCCCGGATGATTCAAATGTTTAGCCAGGGTTAAGATCCAGTTCCTATATTATTCGGCTATGAAGAGGAGTGAAGCCCTGACACAGCCACACCGTGGATGGACCCTGAACACACGATGCTCAGTGAGAGAACCAGACACAGAAAGACACACGGTGTGTGATCCCATTGATGTGAAATGTCCAGAACAGGCAGATCCACAGACAGAAAGTGGGTTCCTGGTTGCCAGGGGCTGGGGAGGGGGATGAGGAAGGACTGCTCATGGAAAGGAGGTTTTTGGCATGATGGAATGTTCTGGAATTAGTGGTCATGGTTGCACAACTCTGTGAATGTACTAAAAACCACTGAACGTACAATTTTAAATGGCGGGTTTTATGTTATGTGAATTATCTCAGTTTAAAAAACTGAACCATTTCCTTATGCATGTAGCTGGAGCTACACAAATGCGTTTCCTGCATTGATTCGGTGGTTCTCAAAGCTTAATGTGTGTAGAAATCACTGAGCGATTTTGTGGAAACGCCAATGGGAACCCGGGGATCCTGTCTCCCTGACCAGCCCCAGTGGGGGCGGCCCATACTGCACCTGGAGTAACAAGGCAGGTGAGGACAGCAGGAAGCTCCCACACCCACCAGCAGCACGGAGGACCGTTCCTTTCTCCCCCTTGATGGTCCTTTCCCTGTTGGCCATCGTCCAATGGAGAAGAAACAGCAAAGCAGCCTGTGCAGGAGACAGCAGTTCAAGGTCACTGGAAGCGAAACACAACCCCACTGAGACCCACACAGGCCATGGCCGAAGGAAGTGGGTAGGTTTTTGGCTTCCTGCTGGAAGGGTCAAAGGTGTTTCCAGTGCCCAGTGGCCAGCTGGGGGCCGAGTACAGGTCCTGATGGCCCCTCTTCGCCTACACCACCCACGGTGGCTTCTGGAAACTGGAGAAGGCAAGGGATGGATTCTCCCCTGGGGCCTCCAGCTGGAAGCAGCCTTGGTGACTGTGATTTTAGCCCAGCGAGACCCACGCCGATTTCTGGCCTCCAGAACCGTGGCACAGTGTGTGTTGTTAAAAGCCACGGAATTTGTGGGAATGTTGCAGCAGCCACAGGAAATGCACACACCACCTGATTCGGTGGTTCCAAGGTACCCAGACAGGGAATTTCATAAAATGAAAAGACAGCGGCCCAGGCAGCTCCCTCCATCTTCTCAATTAGAATTGATCCTTAGAAAATTTTCAGCCACAGACATGTCTTCATACACTATGAGTGGAAATGGAAATTGGTAGACAAGGAAGGCAAATTGCTGTGAGATTTTTGGAGGGCAACACGGCGACATCAGAACGAATGCTTCGTATACACGTGTATTAGTTTCCCATGGCTGCTGTAACAAATGGCCACCAATTTAGTGGATCACAATATGTTTATCATCTCACAGTCCTGGAGGTCTGGAGCCTGACACGGGCCTCCCTTGGGCTAAAGTCCAGGTGTGAGCAGGGCTGTCCTCCCGGAGGCTCCGGGGAGAACTGTCTCCTGCCTTTTCCAGCTTCTAGAGGCCGCGTCCTGGGCTCGGGGCCCCTTCCTCCGTCTGCACAGCCCGCAGCACAGCGTCTCCCGTCTCTCTCTGCCTCTGACCCTCCTCCTCCCTCTGATGAGGACCCTGTGATGACCCTGGGCCCCCGGGGGATCCAGGGTCATCCCCCAACCCAGGGGCCTTAACTTAATTCCACCCGCAAAGTCTCTTTTGCCATGGAAGTTCCTGGGATCTGGGTGTGTCTGAGAAAGTTTCAATGAACATTAACATTTGAATGGGTAGACAGGGCGGGCCTCATGGCTTAGCGGTTAAGTGCGCATGCTCCACTACTGGCGGCCCGGGTTCCAATCCCGGAAGCGCACTGACGCACTGCATCTCCGGGCATGCTGAGGCCGCGTCCCACATACAACAACTAGAAGGATGTGCAACTATGACATACAACTATCTACTGGGGCTTTGGGGGAAAAAAAAAAGAGGAGGATTGGCAATAGATGTTAGCTCAGTCAGTCTTCCTCAGCAAAAAGAGGAGGATTAGCATGGATGTTAGCTCAGGGCTGATCTCCCTCACAAAAAAATAAAAATAAAAATAAATGAATGGGTAGACAGAGTAAAGCATTGTCCTCCCCAATGTGGGTGGGCCTCGTCCAATCAGTTGAAGGTCTGAATAGTGCTAAAAGGCTAAGAGGGCACTGCTCCTGCCTGCTGAGCGAGGACATCAGTCTCTTCCTGCCTTTGGACTTGAACTGAAACATCAGCTCTTCCTGGGTCTCCAGCCCGCTGGCCTTCAGACTGGAACTACACATCTGCTCTCTTGGGTCTCCAGCTTGCTGACTGCCCATCTTGGGACGTGTCAGCCTCCATAATCACATGAGCCAATTCCTTAGAGTCAATCTCTCTCCATACATACATCCTGCTGGTTGTTTCTCTGGAGAACGCTCACACACTCCCCCATGCCCTTCTTGGTCCTTGGTAAAATCTGTGTGTGGGACAGAATTCCTTGCGAGGCCATCTTTTGGCTGTGCCTGAGTTCCACCCTCTGGCTCGGAGGCCCAGGGTTGAGCAAAGATGGTCTCACCTGACTGGAGTCCCCTGGGCCCTGGAGAAACAGAGCCTGCGACACGCTCAGGAGCACCATTAGGTTGCCCTCGCGGGCTATGTGGCCTCGGCCATTGCCTCACCTACCTGTCCTCCAGCCGGCCTCAGCCCACACTTGGGACACGTCCTCTCCGGTGCCACCCCCTCAGGACGCCTCGTGGAGCGTGACCCCTGCTCACCTGCCCAGCAGCTCAACTCCTCGCCTTTGGTCAGACTCAACTGCCCGGGATGCCCTTAGAGCAGGGTCTCCCCCTTGGTGCTGCGGACATCAGGGCCGGGTCATTCCCTGGGGGGGCGTCCTGGGCACTGTGGGTAGTTAAGTAGCATCCCTGGCCCCCACCCACTTGATGCCAGGAGCGCCCCCAGTGTGACAGATGTCCCCAGACGGCTCCCAGTGTCCCCTGGGGGCAGGAATGCCCCACAGAGAGGCATCCACCCTCTAAGACACGCCGGCCTTACTCTCCCCGCTCCGTCTACCGCGCTCACTACACTGAGTGCTCCCGGGGACGGCTGATTCTGTCCGTTTTCTGTGATTCGTGGGAGCTGAGGACAGTTAACTGCAGAGCCTGGAATCGCGTTTCTCCACCTGGGGATGGAGTGGGCCGCCCCACATGGAGGAGGGGTCCTCATGCACCCCTCCCGGCTCTGGCTCTGTGCCAGGGGCCAGGCCGCACCAGGTCTGACATTCACGGGCTGGGTGACCACAGGGCAGACAAAGCTCGTGCCTTTGCCTGTGAAATGGGCATATAGGTGCTTCCGTGGGCAGGTTGTAAATGGGGACCGAGAGTCCATGTAAAGTTTACATGACATTCACGGAGCGCTTTCCAAGCCCAGGAAACCCCAGAGCGCCCGATGATTGGGGCTGAGATGAGCCCAGAAAGTTCTTGGGCTCTTTGCTGCCTGGGACCACTTCTCTCAGGCTCTTTGGGTTACAGAATGGGGAGTTTATGTGCCATGAGAACATACTAGAAAAGCGACACAGAATAACTTCACTGCTCTGTCCAAGAACCTAGGAGCCTAGGCCGACCCGAGGTCATCCTTTACACTAGGGGGTGACTGGAGACAAAGCTAAGGGAAGGAAGGAACATAGGATGTGCCCAGAGGTTTGCGGTTTCCGGAGCCATCCGCGACCCCTGGCCCAGGAAGTGTTTACAGAGGCATCATGTCAGGCACTGCCATGATTTCCACGTAGCGTGTGCCCAGTGATGTGGAAGCTACAGGCTGGGGTTTCCGGAAGCTGGGGGCAGGGAGGGGAGGGTGGCACCGAGGTCACGCAGAGCCGAGCAGAGGTCACGATGTCTATTTATTCCCCACACGTTACGCCTGTCGCCACGGCTAGCACTCAAGTTAGGATACATCTCGAGGACGTGTAACGGGCTGCAGGTGGCTGGCGGCAGCCCGTCTCCTACTATTACCTACAACACACACGGTTCAGGGTCTACCTTGCAGACGGCCCTAGACCACGGCCGGCCCTCCGACGAGCCAGCCACCAACGCTGTCGCTGGTGCAGTGGCGCCAGACCTCTCCTCCCTCCCCGGTCCTGCTCGAGCAGGGGCCGTGGGGACACCTGCAGTGGCTGCACGTCCTGGCCCTGGCTTGTCCCCCCTACAAGCAGCTCTGGCGGCTGCCTGGCAATCTCAGGCCGGGGCGGTGGCACCAGGGGCCCCCACCAGCTCTATATGGAGGTGGGGGCTCGCTGAGGACCCAGATGTGCCGGGCCGGTGGGACCACCTGTGGGCAGAAGGGCAGTGGGCCAGGACACAGACAGGCTAGGATAGGCTCGGGGGCCAGGCTGAAAGGTCGTGATCACGCCCCTCGAGGTCTGTCGGCCATCAGCACTGGAGAAAGAGGATCCGAGTCAGACACGCCTCCGTCAAAAAGCTCGATAGGAAGAAAAGTCCCAGAAACTTGTCTTGGGCCCCCAGGACGTCCCGGTTCTGCCCCTGACAGGGCACAGGGTAACGGAAATCGTCTTGTAGGAAGCTGCAACTAAAGAGTTCCTCATGCAAAAACCCGCGGTCCGAGGGCCGGGCGGACCCAGGCGCCCAGGCCGTGGCTGGCAGTGAGCTCGTCCGAGTAGGCATGGCCGGGCGGCCAAGGTCGACTCACAAAGCGGCTTCTCACAGGGCTGGAAGGCCCCTGAAGACAGATCAAGGGCGGCAGGAGCTGCAGAAAGGGGCTTCCGGAGCCGAGGTACCCCCGACGTGGGCTGACATAAAACTGGCCGCTTCTTGGAAAGCGGCACGCAGACTACCCTTGCCCTGG